>NC_133896.1:19214912-19891876 GCF_964199755.1 Larus michahellis
TTTTAATTTCATACCTCCAAAAAGGAATGAAATAGCCTCTTAGCATAATTGTATTAATACGTTCTCCATGGAATCACACTCCATGATGTGAACAGAAATTCACTATTGGATTGAGTCATTGCAATATACTCATAGCCGGGTGGTAACTCAGACAGATTCTCGGTGAAAGTATGCATTTAAGTAATGTTAGCTTCAGCAAACCAGGCCGACCTTAATCAGCTTTTTGTTTTATGGCTTTGTGTATGTGGGAGCAGTATTTCCTGAACAGCCTCGTAATTTATGATCAGCTTGAGTAATTCCAACAAAGTAAGGCTAGAAAGAAAATGGAGAGGACAAGGGAAAAAACCCACATAGTAAATCCACTTGCTAATGAATGTCTCGGATATCACTGTCCATTAAAAGCCTTTCTGCAATATCTGAGGTGAAAATGGCTAGTCTGGAAACCATCTAAATTTAACTGTCTAAAATTCCCTGCCAGGGAAAAGCTGGAGCATACCAAGAATGACTACTGGGCTCTAGGGCTAAAGGACACAGGGTCCCAGATGTTAACTCATCAATCCTGCTGTTAAAAGGGAAAAGCTTAGGTGGGAGCAGATGAATCTCGCTGGATAACACCTAGTTTAACAGCTGGTGTCAACAAGAGGGATTTGGCTTTTATGAGCATAGGATTCAGTTTGAGGATTGAGGACTCCTGGGGAGAGACAGGATCCACCTGACAAAGTGGGGCAAGGACATCATCGCGAACAGTCTGGCCAACCTGGTGAGGAGAGTGTTAAACTAGAAATTTGGGGCACAAGTGGCAGAAAGGAAAGACTTCTGAGTTATGGGAAGAAGAGAGACTTCAGAAATGACAAAAAATAGCGGAGGGATACCTGCCTCAGGTGAATGTACAGAAACATATGCAACCTATAAAACAGGCAGCAGGACTCAGCACCAAGTGTGGTCACAAAATGCAGATATCTGCGGATAGTCTTGTTAACACATTTATTAATGATCTGAAGGAGCTGATGGCACACAGTCAACTTTGCAAATGCCACCAAATTGAGCAGATCAGTTGATATGCTTGAAGGCAGGACTGCCGTCCAGAGGGACCTAGATGGGCTGGAGGAATGGGCCAACAGGAACCTTATGAAGTTCAACAAGGACAAATGCAAAGGCATGCACCTGAGAAGGAAGAGTTCCTTGCCGTGATACAAGCTGGTGACTGGTGGGTCTGAAGAAAGGGCCCTGGTGGTCTTGGCAGACGGCAAGCTGGACAGGAGTCAGCAGCTGTTGGCAGCAAAGGTGGCCATCAGCTTCATCAGCTATATTAGCAGAAGCAGAGCCACTGGACTGAGGGAAGTGATTACTCCCAATCTAATTTGTACTCATTAGACCATATGTAAAGTACTGCATCCGTTTTTGGCTTCACAATATAAACAAACAACAACAAACTGAGAGGACCACCATTGTGGTTGGGGACTGGAGCACTTGCCCTGTGAGGAGAGTCTGAGGGATTTGGTCTTATTCAACCTGGAGATGGCTCTGGGGGACACTAAGGGGACTAAGAGCAGCCTACAAAGAGGTTACCAAGAGCATGGAGCTTGGCTTTTCGCAAGAGAGCGATGTGGGAAGACAAGGTACAACGGACATAAGTTAAAATGGCAGTGGTTAGGACAAGAGATAAGGAGAAACTTTTTTCCTCATGAGGCCATTCAGGCAGTGGAACAGGTTTTCCAAAGAGGTTGTGTGGTCTCTCCATCTCTCTTCATCCTTGGAGGTTTTCAGGACCTGACTGGATAAAGCTCAGAGCTGCCTGGTGTGACTACAGAGCTGCCCGGTCTGACTACAGAGCTGCCCCTGCTTTGAGCAGGAGGTTGGACTAGAGACCCCCTGTGGTCCCCTCCAACCTGAATTAGCTTATGATCCTATGAAATCCTACCCATTTATCTATGTGCCTTGTTTGATTGTTAAGAAAGCCCAGAGTGATAAGCTCAGATTTAAGCATGTTAATTTTTATAAATCTATTATTAGATGAGACAAATCCCTTTCTCACTTTCTGAAGGCAACACTCACTGGTCTGCAATTATGGCTATCTAAAGTAGAGGTAGTCTAGTTTAACTTTAAGTTTTAGAAAGTTTACCACTTTGTCTAAGCTGATCATCTAGGCTTTGTTAATATTTACTGGGAAGAATCAGGTACCTCCAGAGGGCTCTTGGTCTCACCTGCCTTAGAAAGGTGTTTTATAGTGTAATACATTGCCCTTGGAGAAGCTCAGCTCTTCTTATAAAAAATAAACGATAAAAGTATTTTAGACTAGGTGTCAAGTTTTGGATACCTTCGAAGTATAGATGAGATGATCCTTTTTTCAGCCTGCTTTTCTTTAGCCTCACTTCTTCTTACCGCTATGCCACCTCACTCAATAAAGTCTCTGCAGAAATATCATTTGAGAAGAGAACACAGTCATACAAAAAATAAGTGATTTTTTTTTTTTCATAGACTTCATAGGTAAATTAGTGATGGTAATGCTAGTATCAGAATGGCTGTAGAAAATATGTTATTTACAGTAGTTTGAATAGGGATAAAAACTAAAGTTGCATTAAAATTTTTAAGGTAAATTCTGAATAAGAATTTTCCGATCTGATACCATTTTGTCTTATGAGGAAAGGAAACGTAAAAGGCTAGGGTAATCCATTTAGAGCATTTTAAGATATTTTCCTTTTACCTATTACTACAGCATAAAGTATTTGTAATGTACAAGTATGAGTACAGATTTTTAATCTTTTATTATTTTATAGCTGAGTGACACATGATCTTTTGCTTTTTAACCTGAACCCTGGAGTTCAGAAAATGAAAGGAATAATATAAAGATTTCTATTTTGAGGGCATTTAAACAATGTATTTTTCAGTTTTTACGATTATTACTTTATTTCCCTTTTAAATAGCCTATATATTTGAGGAAAATTTGGCTCAAATGTGGGCAAAATAACTATCTTAATATGGTGAAGTCAATAGAAAAAGTGCACTTTGACTTCATAACTCTAGATCCTTCGTGCACATACCAATAAGGCATTAAAGTTCACAAACACTGAATTACATTCGTATGTATCTTCTGTAGTAGTTAGTTATTAAAAAAAAGAAAAATAGTTATCTATAAAATATAAGATGTTTAGAAATACTTCTCATATTCCTTTTCATCTACATACAATTCCACGTTAGAGTTTTTGATGGTTTAGCCCAGTGAAATTCACTGTGAATTCAGAGGATTCGTGCTACAGACATCTTTGAAATTATTTTCCAGTAATGAGATTATACCAGTCACCCCACATCTCTGATGGGAGCACTTCAAAGATGAAAACATTGATGGTGCTGACATTATACTAACATTCTCTTATCAAAATATTCCACACCGAGTGCAGTCATGTGTAAAAGGTTACAGATACCTGACACAAAAAATATGTCATTTGATAAAACAAATTCCCATTGAATTTAAAAGTAATAATTGCTGAGAATCAGATTGTCACACGAGAAATGTCATTGCTACATTCTTTTGGCCTAAAATCAATCTTTGCACTTGGTTCAATCCTGCAGAAAGGTTTGAGGTACACAAGTAATGCTTAATATAAAACCATTATAACCATTAAGTTGTGAAGCAGTATTCCAAATATAGTGAGTTACAAAAGTTGGTCTGCGTTCCATCACTTTTACTTTGACATTTTACCTCCTGGGTTTTAACTAAATCATAGAATCATAGAATCATTTAGGTTGGAAAAGACCCTTGGGATCATCGAGTCCAACCATCAACTCCACTCTACAAAGTTCTCCCTTACACCACATCCCTTAACACCACATCTAAACGAGTCTTAAACACATCCAGGGATGGTGACTCCACCACCTCCCTGGGCAGCCTATTCCAGTGTCTGACCACTCTTTCTGTGAAGAATTTTTTCCTAATGTCCAGCTTAAACCTACCCTGCTGCAGCTTGAACCCATTCCCTCTTGTTCTATCCCTAATTACCTGTGAGAAGAGACCAGCACCAACCTCTCTACAATGGCCTTTCAAGTAGTTGTAGAGAGTGATGAGGTCTCCCCTCAGCCTCCTCTTCCTCAAACTAAACAGTCCCAGCTCCTTCAATCGCTCCTCATAAGATTTATTCTCCAGGCCCTTCACCAGCTTTGTTGTCCTCCCCTGCACTCGCTCCAGCACCTCAATACCTCTCTTATATTGAGGTGCCCAGAACTGGACACAATACTCAAGGTGTGGCCTCAGCAGTGCTGAGTACAGGGGGACAATCACCTCCCTCCTTCTGCTGGTCACACTATTTCTAATACGAGCCAGGATGCCATTGGCCCTCTTGGCCACCTGGGCACACTGCTGGCTCATGTTCAGCCGCGTGTCAATTAGAACCCCCAGGTCCTTTTCCACCAGGCAGCTCTCCAGCCACACTTCCCCAAATCTTCCTCAGAGAACTCACGTTCTTACAAGCTCCTCACCATTTTCATCGGAGCAATTTTACCATATTAAATTACTCACTGGTAGCAATATAGTGGATTTCTCACAAGGTGAGAAGCTTATTTAAGTGGGGAATGAAAGCATATTTTCCATTCTCCTTTGACTCACATTTTGAGTCCAGTTTCAAGATATAAGAAAAATGAGTCTGCTTGTCTCTCTTGTGGACGGTAGTCCAGATCATAAAGCATCATGAATTATTCAGTTAAACTGGCAGACTTTTGGCAAGACAGCCTAAATCCCGGCCAGCAGACAAGCTGATTTACTTCATAGGTGCATTTGGGACACCTACGGAGTTATGATATTAAGTGTACTGAAAAAGCTTATCCTTTCTTATATGCAGAATAGAATATAGATGAATAAGAGATTCTGTTTCCATCATTCATAGTTTTTTAACCTTCATTAATAGTGAGTTCATAAGCTCCTGGCAGGTTGCTGATCACTTTCTACTTACGATTTACAAATCATAAAGCAACAAGGTTTATTTGAAACCTGTGTGAGATTTCCTTTTTTAATTGTTGTCTGTAATGAAGTAGTTCTACAGATTATCAACTTAAAGAACATAAAAGTCATAAGCATGCCTAAAAAGAGAATTCAGGGGTTTCTTATTAGTAAAGCAGTTAACTGTCTTGTTTGTTTTTCCTGTCTTCAATTTGTCTTCACTCTGTCTCTCTCAAAGACATTGCCTTCATCTGTCTTTATAAGGGATCAAGTTGTGAGAGGGTTTGATCAAATCACCACTCCACGAGCCACAGAGATGAGACGAAAGAAAACACTGAAGTCCATAAAAGCGTTAGAGCAATCATTTGGACACAAGAGCGTGTGTCTGTGTAAATCCCAAACAACTTTGCTATTTTATGATGTCACATTTAAATCTTAGAATAGTATTTATATTTTATGAAATATTTATAATATCTATATTTTTATGGTCTATTCCAAAATTTAGAAGTAAAGTAGAATGAAGAAATGAAAAGTAAATCAGAGCGAGGTCTTACTGATGAGGTAGATTTTACCTGAGACAGAGCTATCTCTGTAAAGTAGAGATACAAGCTCAAAGCAGAGAACAAGCTTGAGTTCTTTGGGTGATGTTTTTTAAGTGTCCAGAATCATTTCTTTTACTATTAGTGTTGAATACTGCATTTAATAATATAATATTAAATATTTTTCTAGCAAACTTGCAGAAAACTTGCTAGTGAGATGATTCGAGACATAGAGTGTGACTTATGAAGAGAGTTTGAGGAGGCCAAGGAGCGATGTGATAGATCTCACGGAAAGGAGAGTAAGAGTACTTAACGGAGAGTTCCAGAGATGAAGTAATGAAACCTACCTCAGTAGCAGCAGATTGAAGCTGGAACAGGTTACCTATCCTTACATGTTTTCAAGACTTTAAGATAAAGCCACTGCTGATCTGATCTAGGATTGAAGATAGTCCTCCTTGAAACGGGAGATTGAATCATATGACCTTAAGAGATGCCTCTCAACTGAAATTTCTATGATTCTAAAAGGAAAATAGCAAAAAAAAAAAAAAAATCTCCATAGATGTGCGGCGTTTGGAATCAGATCAAGTAAATACTGGCTTAGCACATCTCTTTCTGGTAACCTAGCCTAGAATATTTACATCCTTGTTTTTATGTGCTAGCACAATAGTCCTGAGAAGTATTGTCAGACTCTTTTAAGTCCTTTAGCTAAGTAGTGAAAGAAGTGGAATTATAATTACCTCTAATGCAGAATACTACACAGAGATTAACTGTCTTTAAGAAGCACACTGATTAACTCTGTAGGTGTGCTTAGTACTGTGTTACGTGCACTAAATTCCTCCCAATTTTTCCCCTTTTCAGTAAGATTTATTTATTTACTTATTTGTTTGCTTATTTATTTTTTTATTTCCCCCCCATAAGAGCTTCCATATGATGTACTGGTCTGTTTGCCATTGTTATTCTCAGTAGTTGAGAACTGCTTTGTGGGCAAGAACTGTGTTGTCAGAAAACATTGGTGTTTATTTAATACATAGAGAAGCAGTCATTCCCAGAAAATTATATATATTACAGCACTTCAAATTATTTTCTGCTCCTAACTGATATTGGAAATTTGATAATACAGGAGATCAGGTCTAATGAGAATAATGTTGTAATGGGAACCACATCTGTATTCTTTTTTCTCTGTCCATTAATAAGTATCCTTTCTTTTATTTCCTCTCTCTCTTTGTCATGTACCTGTGTATTAAAAATTAAATAAGGATCAATGAAAGTGCAAGAGTCCACTCACAACAACCTGGCAAGGTTTTTGATTTTCCAAAATTTTTATGTAAAACCAGGTTAAAAGAGATTTCCACGCATGTGTCTGTATGGAAACGTGTTGACTAAATGTGCAAATGCAAAGTTCCATTTTGTCTAGTTTGTATCTTGAGACTGTATTTGGAGATTGTGTGGGGCATAGTAATCAGGACTTTCTGCCTTTCTCCCTTTCTCCCCATCAGACTTCATAGAAGATCTTTCTTAGAAAAGACCTTTTGGCCAAACTCAGGACGCTTATACTCAGGGAAGAGTGATCTGAGAGGTGTAATGGCTCAGCCCCATTCTGGGCTGGCCAACATTGGAGAAACTATTGCATAAATGAAAATCCCTATATTTTTAATTTTAAAAAAGTCTAAATCCAGGCAGAAAGTAGCTCTTGATTCTCCTCTACTGTGAGTGTATAGTTGGCATGCTGCAGCTGTTTTCTAAGGCTACAATCTAAACGCAAAAATTCACTACTCATTTACTGAATTAAGTTAATTAAAGGAATTATTGACTAGTCTATATACATTGAGAAACAATGTCATCCCATTACTCTTAGAAACATAATTCTTGAGAAATGTGTGCATATCATAACATTGATCAACTTGTAGTAAAGAAGTGTTTTCCTAGGTTTTAGCTGTAGTAGCTGTTGATGTCGATAACTATGTCTGCACTCCCATTAGATCCCACCATAAGACCAGCCTGTCTAATCCACAGTCTATATCCATATTGCAGACCTTTGCACCCCACAAGAGCAACCACACCATGTTCAAGGTACCCCATTCAGAGTGGGTCCAGCTCAGGCATGACACCCCTTCCAGACCTGGTTGCGACATTCGCACAGCCCTCCTCACGTCAGGATTAGAGGCAGCATAGCTTGTTTTGACCTTCATGTCAGCTTGCCCTTCAGCACTGTGTTGCTCTTGAGATAAAGGGCTGTGATGCGAAGAGGGAGGTTGAGCCAGTGCAGATGGGTGCCAAGACTACGTGGTATATGTTGACCGGAGAAGTCTGGCTACTATGGGGACTACCTATGTGCCTGTGCACCCCAGAAAAGTGCCCCACAGAAAAGGGCAGCACAACATCCTTTTAACAAACTATCGTGGCAGTTGGTAGGAGTGGATGGGATGGATATGTTTGAGCAGGCACCATTTGCAGCCGTTCATATGGAATTGTCATCAAAGCACAAAATGGAGTTGAGCATGTGCAATGTTTGGGTCTAGCACGCAAGGCAGGTTGGGATTGCCTGGAGTCACCATGGACTGTGACACAGCCGCTTGCTGTATATATATGGATTGCATAAGACTTGTGGTCTTGGTTTAAGAGACAGTGTCAAAACAGAGAGTGTTAAAGCCAAGACTAAATTTCACTTTTGCGTATCTTCAGTTCCAGTGTAATCCAATTTTTTTTGACCACGTAACTTTCATAAACTCTTTACCATAAGCAAAGAGATAAGTAAGTAAGGACTTTCATTGGGGAAAAAAATAAAAACAATGAAATGGTTAGTTTGAGATTAGTTCCAGCACTGCATGTAGGATAGTGGTCACATTATCCTCATCCTCATACAATAACAAGAATTTTGTACGGTCTGTACTACTCTGGTAGTGAAAGAATAAGTGTAGCACACAGAATCAAGTTATATTTTCTTTGTCTTTCTGAAACAAGTTAAAATTCCCATCCAAGAATATGACATTTGCATTTTTCTGTAACTTTCACCTTTAGAGAACTGAAACATATGAAAGCCAATTTCCGAAATTTGGATTTATATTTTATTAAAATATTATTTTTGATTATTTTCCTTGGATTTTTTTTTAACTTTGTATTTTCCCATTTTGCCATGAAAGATTCCAAGTTTAAAATAAAAATAAAAAAAAAAAAAAGATGGGAGTAGGCTATTTGATGTTTGCTAGGGAAGGAAGAAACTTTGTTCCCACGGTGTTTCTGTTCCAACATAACTGTGAGACTGAAAAAGAGTGTTCAAAAGAAGAGAAATCATCGCATTGCTTACAGGTCCTTATTCATTACCTTGTTCAATGCAAAATAGTGACAATTGTTTGTTTAACACAAGCAGTGTTGTTCTTGATTTCTACTTCCTTATTTTAAGTGTGGATCATATTTAGAGGCCAGAGTGTGAAGGAACCTCCATAGAAAGCATAATTCATTTAGCTGCATAGCAGTATTACCTTTCGCAGACAGAAGATGCTACATACATTTGAGTAGATTGTGGTAGGGAGGGATGAAAAAGAGAAGAAATCACAGTGCATTTAAATGTCAGGATGGAAAAAGAAATAATCTCTTAACATTTTTACTCACGTCAGGTTAGCAAAGTTGAAAAATAGAGGGCAACGCTTGCTTGTGCAGAGCTCACGGTTGTCATGTTTCCAATACCTGGAGCTTACTCTGAGCTAGCGCGAGTATATCCATACTACACTGCAGTGGGCTGTCTGCATACAGGGTTGAATGCTGAGCCTTGTTGTTCTCAGTGAAATTCTTAATGTACAATTATGACCCAGCTGTTTTCACAGATCAGGGCTTACCTGCTAAGCATGCAACATATGACAGAATCACAGCATAGAATGGAGTGTCTCAGGCCATCCTATCGCTTGCAAAGGGCTTTTTGGGGTTTTGTTTCTTTGTTGTTTGTTGGGGGTTTTTTATGTTGGTTTTTTTTCCCTTGTCAGATTTTTTCTGTAATTGGAAAACTGATACATACTTATATAATCCAAATTTATTAGATCTCTTTAGAGAACTTCTAGGCTAAACAGGTTTAACTCAACAAACAGAATGCAATTAACAAGTTGACTTATAATTCAAATAATCCATTCCACGTTCTCCGGGCAGCATAAAAAGGTAAAGGAGCTGGTGTGATGTTTGTTCACTAGATGACAAGCCATTGCTGTCACCATTCTCCATAGGGCTGGCCTTAAAAGAATGGTGAGATCAGAGAGTCCAGAAAACAGATGGCTTGCTGTTGCACACACAGGCTCTAGAGAGGTGGGCCATACTGTGGATGACTTGCAACATCTGCCCACCAACTTTGGACCTATCAGATAGGTACAACATACTATGTGCCCAGAGAGAGGACTTTTGGTGAAATGCAGTTATTAATAACATCTTGAACTGTAGATATATGCAGCATATAAACTCTGAGTTTCAATTATCCTAAAGCAACACATATGGCATATTGTGTCCAAACAAGTGGAGTAGTGGGAGAAGAGTTTCCTATTTTCCTCTACTCTTTATGTTTCTTCACAAAGTTTTACACTTCAACTTTACCCACTTTTATTACACCCGCAAAACAAAGAGATTGGTGTAGAAGTTCCCTGTCTTTCACATATAACTACCAAGAAGTGTGATGCTCATCTATTGTGTGACCCTTACTGTTTCTGAGACATCCACAGTAGCTCTTGGCACTGAGTTGAGGTACTGGAAGCCATATAGCCATGTCAACATGGGTCTAATTTATCTAAGTTATCATCCTGAGGACCTCTGTTCTTAGGGTTGTGTGTAAATGTCCCGAGTATGATCACCGTGCACAGCGGGGCTGGAATACTGTATCCCACAGCACAGCCCTTGAAATAATTTGCCTAGTTTAATAGTTGCTTGTGATTTTGTATGTCCAATTTGAGGAACTCTGAAGGAAGCTTAACTTCCAAAATCTCTTGAATATTAACTGTCTGAACTGTATGACCAGTAGCAGAAGTTAAGGATCTGGCCATTCACTACAAGAAGACTGGTGTTCTGAAGTCATATATTTTATGATGATATTTTGATGATTTTATGATGATATTACGATACTTTATGATCATCACGAAGATGATCAAAGGGCTGGAGCACCTCTCCTATGAGGACAGGCTGAGAGAGTTGAGGTTGTTCAGCCTGGAGAAGAGAAGGCTCTGGGAAGACCTTATAGTGGCCTTCCAGTACCTGAAGGGGGCCTGTAAGAAAGCTGGGGAGGGGCTGGTTGCACGTAGAGCTGGGTAGGTTTAGATTAGATATTAGGAAGAAGTTCTTTACAATGAGGGCACTGGCACAGGTTGCCCAGAGAGGTGGTGGAGGCCCCATCTCTGGAGGCATTCAAGGCTAGGCTTGATGAGGCTCTGAGCAACCTGATCTAGTTGAAGATGCCCCTGCTCATTGCAGAGGTGTTGGACTAGATGACCTTTAAATGTCCTTTCCAACCCAACACATTCTATGATTTTATGATTCTATGATTTTTGTATCTATGTGATAATAATGCCTTAATAATGCCCTGGTAACATTGATGCAGGCACTGCAAAATGCACAAGAATTACAAGTATGTATCTTTAAAAATTCATTACCTAAAAGCACATGAATTCTAAACGCAGACATTTATTTCATTTTAACCTTTTCCCCCTGCCTGATGAGGAATACAGCTGGCAGAAGTCCTTAGATGAATCGCAGTATGTACATCTTTCTGTTGAAGTGCAGCAATGCTCAGCTACGCTGTTGTAACCTGGGAGTAATATGAAGTAAAAACATACTTCATGGAGTCTAGGACTTCACTTTTAAAGTGTCTTAGTCTCAAAAGACATCGGAGTCTCTTTCCTTAGTTTTAAGGAAATGCCAAGTTAGTAGTTAACTGTTCGTGTAGTGCATTGGAGCACACAGCAAGTTCCACAACAAGTAATAGCAAAGGGCACATTTTTAGTTAAACACAGCCTGATACTTTGAGGTGTCCTCCCCTCTAAGGAAGCTCATCTGTTTTAGATCTGTGCCAATTTACTGCTTTTTCCTTTTATTATTCAATTTTTTTTTTTTGACCAAAATTCCTGTGAAACAGATGAATATTGCGTACAACCAGAGGTTGATCCCCTAAGCCATTTTGGGATCATCTGTGCTAAATATTATTAAGCCTTATTTTGGCTCCGTCTCACACACGTGACTGTCTTGACCTTGACAGTTCTGGTGAACACTTTGGCTTTTATTCGCTTCATTTTTATTTTTGGTCTTCATTAATTAGGAGGATCAACACTCTTTCTTAGTTCTCAGGTGAGTTATGAGGTCTGATCATGGTCTGTTCTCAGAAATGCAACGAATTCACATGAGCAAAGAGTTCTTTTCATAGTTCTGCTAACAGAGAGTGGTCTGTCTTTCTAATTTTAAAAATCTTTAAATAAATTAAACCGCTCTTGTCAACAAGATTGGGTCCTGAGCGGTGAACAGCAAGAAAAGATAATCCAAAAATGCCAGTGAGGGGGAAAGTTGACAGTTATCATTATATAGGTCTACAAAACCATTAAACAAATGTGTAGCACTGGCTGATAATAGCCGTATGTGTTGGCACATGTTGGCATGTAAATCTGCACAGCAGATAAAAATGTTTTAACAGGAAATGTTTGTAAAATGGCTTGAGAGTCTCGGGCACAAATTGAATATTTACTAACAAAACATGATTACTGATAATATGTCTTTGCTAGTTAGTTTTCCTGTTTGAATCTTTTTTTTTTTTTTTTTATTCCCAATCTTTGCAACAAATAAACTTTCTAAACGCAGAGAGAGGAAAAAATTTGTGTTAAATGCGAGAGTTCTGTTGAAAAGGTGTTGAGATGCAACAAGCTTGCCCTGTCTTACTTAGTTCTCTTTATTTCAACTCCATTTTTATTACAAAAGTCTGTCATAGCCAAAGGAAAATTGTCTAGTGCTACAAAAAAATGTGACTGTGACAAAAGTTTATATATTTTATGAGGGATTTGGTAAGAAATGGTCTCAGAGCTGTTTTGGGGGTCTTGTTTTGATTCGGTTTTATCAAGAATATATTCCCTGCATAAAAAAAAATATATTCAAAGTAATTCAAAGTATTCTGCCCTTTTAGAATTTATCTTTCAAAACTACTGACTCCCCCCCCCCCCCCCGAATTTATAAAGTGGAAGTGTGAAAGATAAAGATGGTCTAGATACAGAGAAGGCAGTTGTGAGTTCACAAATACTGTTTCATTTCCAGCCATCTCTGCCACATGAGCAAATACGTATGAAGGTTTTAGTTATTATTTTCAGTCAGCCAGTACATAAGGCACTGTCTTTTTTAAATTACCTTAAGGTTATGATGGGGAAAAATGCATAGATTCTTAGAAATCCTCTTTAGGAACATTTGGATTTTTTTTATGATTGAAAAACTCTGTTCTGCAACAGGCGAAATAGAACATTTTCCAATTAGGTTGTCTTTTAATAAAACAGTTTCTCTTGACATTTAATTTCTTTAATATAATAGCTTGTTTCTCCATGTTTTCGAAAAAGCAGGAAGACATAAACTCATTTATCTTTATGAAATCTTGAGTATATTTCTGAGACTTTTCTGGAGCCCCATTCAAGTATTTTTCAGGGTCCTTATTTGACCTTTCTAGTGCTTGAGCTTAAAACAGATTATAGCAATAATTAATAAATAGCAACAATCAATGTAATAGTAAAGAAGAAATAAAGCAAAATTCACAACAATATACCATGTGAAATGGAACTTGCTGTTTGCATTTGTCAGTTGTATCTGTGAAGCAATTTGGGATGAGCACAATGCATTATACGGTGTATTTAAAACAACAAATTATCTAAACATTATTTGACATTCAACTATTTTGAACATGGTAGGCAATAATTTATTAATAGCAGCTCCACTTATAATAATTACATATATAATACTCACCTGAGGCTACGTACAGAGAAAAGACCATAATTTTCTCAGATCTTCTTCCTTTATGGAGGAGGCGTTTTTTCCCCTTGACTTTTTTTTTTTTTTACTTTTGCTTTCCTGTCTGTTAGTGGTTTGTGTGTAGTTCCAAGAATTACTCATATAGCATCACAGTTTTTATTCACACTAGGTAATGTTAGATGCTTGTAGTCTATGTTTGCTTTTTTCCCATGCTTTGACAAGCTGGATAAATTTTCAAAATCAAGCTATTAAAAGATAATAATGGTTTACTGGAAACTATGCCATAAGGAGATGAATAGAGAAGTTTGTACCTCCTGTAACAACCGGCATCACTTTATTTTCAAACCTAGGTTGCAGGAAACATATTTGGTTTATATTTTGAAGGTTTTTATTGCATTATAGTTTTTAAAGGGGATTTTGTTGGTGTTGATTTTAGTTTTTAAATTAGTTCTGATATTCAGAAGTATAAGAAAACAACTTAGGGATGGTAGTATTTTTTTCTTTGCATAAATGTCTCTACTCATCCTTGAGCTTCTCATATGTATTTTCATGTCCTGCCACAATTACAAAGTTCGCAATATTTCGAGCTAAAATATTTGCAATTGCCCGACTGTTACCATTTATGCACTATTACAGAATTTCTCTAATATTACAGATATTCTTTCCTATCTTTTAGTTGACTTAAAACAATTTCATTGTGTAATGCCATCTGGTTTATGAGGTAGTCTTTCTGCATTCATGAAAATGCAGATTGCCAGACAATGAAAGCAAAGCATGTAGACCATTTCCATCCTGTGTCTCATTGGCATGCTGTGAAACGTAAGAGATACTTTTTTAAAGATGTAACAGAGTTAAAGAATAATTTAGCAATATAAGTATAACCACTGTCTCATAACATCCAATGAATAACACATCCCTTCATTCTTCTCACTTCTGTTACCCATTTGTGCACGCTGATGCAGCTGTGAAGTTCTTTTGGTTGAATCTGAAGAGACCAAATTTAGCATTCACACTAACTTACATAGATTTATCACATTCACTGGAGGGCTTTAGCTTTCAGATGCTCCATCAGTTTAATAACTTTATATATGAACGATTTAATTTTAATACTTTTGTTCTTGACTTTTTATTTATTTTTTTTCAGGTACAGCAACGTAGTGTTTATAATATGTAACCAGGCGGCTGCTCACCACTTTAGTTTTTACTTTAGCTAATGACACAAAAATGGTAACTTAGAGGATTAAAACCAAAACTTGGTGCCTTAAAACTCAGATCATTACTTTGTGCAAGTCTGTCAATGATGACTGTAATGACTGATTTACAGTCTGATGACTGTAAATTCCTTACTTCTGTACAGTCTTTATGTGAGCTTAAATTGTTGTCTTATGTGGCATAGATATAAAAACGATATATAATATACATTATATATAAAGCTGTATGTATTATATATATTATAAAATTTTATATACATATATGTAAAACTGTAAATAATATATATATTATACATAACTATATAAACTATATATAATATTCTTTTCCAAGATTTTCCAGTCCTTATAAAAATCTTCCCCCAGATCCTTGTTTTGCTGCTGTTTGATACTGAATTTAGCATGTGGTTGTACCAGCTGATTTCACACTATTTTAGGAAGAGTGGTCTTATGTCTTCGGAAAAAAAGTACTTCCATTTTCCCTGCTTTGTATAACTTGAGTGTGCCAAAAAGGAAAGAATCATTGATTTTTGCTTCTGAAAAGATCCTTTTCTTTTTTTATTGTTTTTTGTTTGTTTGTTTGTTTGTTTGTTTGTGGTTTTTTTGTTTTGGGGTTTTGGGGTTTTTTTTAATATTGTTTTCCCTCTTTTTTTTTTTAAAGTTATCTTAATTCTTATGTCAATGCTGCCACGTCTCTCCTATTTAGTGGCACATCCAGCAACGAGCAGGAGAGGAAATGGGTATTATTTATTCTCCAGTGTCCAAGGGTCCCTTGGCATCAGAAGAATTGCAGGACAGGCATGTTAGGTGACCTGTGAAGCAGGAAATGTTTTTTTCCTTTTGATTAGGTTATCTCATTCTGCCTTTTTTTTTTTTTCTTTTTTGGTGAGTGATCAGAATATATTCCTCATTGCTGTGTTTGCGACTGTTTTTCTAAGCTAATTTTAGTCTCAAAAGTATAAATCTTTCCATCCAGACCATACAGCCAAAAATATGTCAGGCATAGTTGGATTTTGGTTTTATATTTATTTATTTTATTTTATTTTATTTTATTTTATTTTATTTTATTTTATTTTATTTTATTTTTTATTTATTTATTTATTATATATAATGCTATGTGCATTATAAATACATCTTTCAGCATATTATTTAAGTTGTCTAACACAAAAGTGGATCTTTGTTTTTGATTGTTTATAACTTTAGTAAACTTTATCCTTTTGGACTAAAATTCTTCATTCCAGCTGCTTGCCTGAGGCTAAATGTGGTTCATCTGTTTCCAAGAAAGAGACTAGGGAAATAATATGTTCTGCTTTGTTAAGCATGATACTAGGAATGGATAGGAAAGGGAGGAAATTGGGAGAAGCCAGTGGAGAGAAGATGGGAACTAAGTGAGCAGAAAGGGGCAACAGTGAAGAGCTAGCAATTAATAAAACAGTTTGGTATGATGTCAAATTGACGAGAACTAGGCATATGGGCTTAACTTGGAGAAAATGGGTAGAAGGATATTCCCATAGAAATATATTTATGATTTCCAGACTTCACTATTCTTTCTCTGTTAGTGGACATCAGTGAAACCCATTGAATAATTTCTCATCTCCATCCAGCTCCTCTGTCCATCTTCCAGCTCTGCCTCCTGCTGGCTCTATGGCAGGGATCTTTATAGTAAGTAAAAAAGGGTCAGAGCACCAGCTTGAGCCCTGGCCTGCGCTCATCCATCCCGCTTATTAGCATGGTCCCTGACACGTCAGTGGTCTAAGCCAGCTAGTGCTCTTTGAGACAGTACCTGAGGGAGTAAATGCCAGGGGCTGTTCCCAAAGGAGCAGTGTGAACAACATAAAATCAAGTTTGACTCCCTCCACAGTCCACCATCACTATTTCAGCACGCTTTTCACTGTCAAATACTCCCACGTGCTGTTATGTCTTATCCCAGGGCATGGCACACAGGTAGTTGCATGCTAAAAAAATAATACCACTGCAAGTGGCTGCAGTCCACCCTCCTATTATTTCAGGCACTTCAAAGAAGAAAATGAAACAGAGAAACAAACAAGAATAACTTTGTCTTAAAGCCCTGTGTTTACTGTATGAGGCTCAGAGAAAATCTAAGTTTGTGCTATTTAACTTCAAGACTAAGAAATGTTCCCTGGGCCTGTTTTATTTCGATGCTGATGTAGACATTGCACATTACTGATGCTGTTAGTTAATTCAAAAGTTAATTCCTCTTTATCTTTGTGAAAAGGTGCAAAATCTGCTTATGATTCTTCTCTGTGCAGGTTGGTTTGATGTCATATAGTAGGATGCCTCATTTTGCTAATTGCTAGCTTTCCTGCTTCCCTGAAAAAAAGTAAATTTATTAAGCAAGCCATGGACCTGTGAAATGTGGTTTCCAATCAAGTCATTTTTCGTGATGGGCTCAGGCTGCCACCTTTCCTTTTATAGGGGCACACCGCATTTCTTTCAGCCACCCAGGTATCTCTTTTCCCAGCATTTATGGAAATATTTTTTGGTGTTTGCCAGCCTTGTTTGAAATCAGCGAAATAACTTTTGGGTTCAAATGTTAACAGCAGGGATGCTCAGTCAGCACTATTCACGTCTTTAGGAAGTCGGACTGAAAAAAAGGTGTTAGAAGAATATTATTAAGGGGGCAAAGTTGAGGTGGAAAATTGAGACAGGGCTGTCTGTACATTTGGCTAGGCGAGCCTATGCTCATGTGAGCAGACGCTGTCATGTGGCCAGAGCAGGCAGTGTGGTCGGAGCTCATTCGCTGTCATGTTAAACCTTCAGTGGTGAATTAAAGAAGCAGAAGATCTGCAGAAAGGTTTTTTTCTTATATGATATCCTGGAAAACTGAATTTTATTCCTACCAGTGCCACAAGTTTCTAAGTCATTGTAGACAAGTTACACTACACTTATCACAAATCATTCATTTAGCATTCCTCATTTTCTGGAGGAACCTAAGATCTGAGGTTGTGCTACTTCTCAGTAAGTACATCAGCCTAACTTCATTGAGGGTTAACCCTGTGCCAGGGATTGTCTGACAATTTCCTTAATTGAAAAGGTGGTGAACTCCAAAAGACGCATTACAAAATGGTAAATCCCAACAAAAATTTGCACTGAGAAGTTACTGCAGGTCTCTGAGAGTTCCTCCCTCCTGCTGATTTCTGTTCAGAGGAAGGATTTTCTTAACAGTTTGTCTTTTCTCTTTACCAGCTCTCTCAGTGCTTCTCATAATTGTTTATTACAATTGTGACTCAGGTGGTGATCATAGCGTGCCTCTTTCCACCGAAAAAACCTCAGCAACCTCTGTGCCATTGTCCTTTAAAATGTTGTAAACATAATGCTTTAGAGGACAGCCACTATTCAGATGACTAAAAAACCAACCTGGTTCCAGTGAAGTAAATAAGAATTTCTGTAATTTGTTGTGTTGTTTTTTTTAAGGAACAAGAATGGCTCTGTACTTTTCTAAATTGAGGTATGAAATCCTGTTGCAACTGAAATGACTTAACATTTTGGATTTTTTAATGGCTAGGATTTAACACTCCATTTTTTTGTGGCATTCGATAGTTTTCATTACTTCATACACCAAAACTTCTCAAAGTAGTGGAATTTATCCATTCATCTGTTACTGATGTGGCAGTCTACTGTTCCTGTGTGCATATGGAGAGAGTTCTGTTATCAATAGAAAAACAAAGCAATGTGACGAATACTGGGCATATTTATAAATGAGACTTCTGAAATTCCTTTGAGCATGATATATCTTTCATCTGTTCCAGCTACTGGGAAGGAATAAAGTTTCTTAAAACAACTGCTGAGTTAGAATTTGAAAGATCTTTTCTGTATTCTTTGTTGTTATAAACACATACATGTGTTTATATATGCTTATGCTTTATCCAAAACTAATTTCACATAAAGAGAGTATCAGAAGAAAAAAAATACTTCACATAAGGCAATGTCTACTTGAGTATATCATTAGTTTCATAAAGATGTGCAGCGGCTTCCCTAAGCCTGAATAGCTCCTTATAAAAAGATAGTGTCTTTTTTCAACAGTATTTTCTGGAGACTAAAATGTCCTTTGAAGTGTCCTAAATTTTAAAACACTACTTGACGCAGAAAGTGGATCCTCTGGGCTTCTTTGATATCTGCGGTTTATGTATTGCAAGGAAGTACTGTGTTATAAATACATTATTTTAATTATTAATCACATTTTATTATTGCTTTATCAGTCATTTTGTCGTATATTCAATAATTGCTACTACTGTACAATACTGGAAACTTTTTAGTTGAACGTGTTCAGAACGACAAGAAAAATTAGGTTCTTATTTGGCAAGGCAGAGAAAAAAATTGGGATAGCCCTGTAGTTATTTTGATGTGCTTATTGTGTATCAGTAAATGTCTTCAACATTGATACTATTCTCAATTTTTATACTCGTATGTCACTGATGTATATTTATATTACAAACATTACTGGAATAAAAATGTTCTTCATTGTTTGCACGCTGCACTGAAGTCTACTACTCATTTAGTTGAATTCCTTTTATATTCTCCCACAGATGACAAAAGTGATCTACTTCTTGCAGTCAGTAATGCAAAGTTTAAATTGGAAACTCCGATCCTTGGGTCTTAAAAATAATTCCCTAACATTTTAGGTCTACTAATCAGGTTATCAGAATGGGGATATTAAGGACTGTGATGTGGCATCACCTTGTTTCCATGATTAACTTACCTTCCCAGGTTTTCAAGGAGATTCTGCTGCAGACGGGGTCTAAAGCATTAACTTTAATGGATTAATCAAGATGAAAGAGAGAGAGTGATCTGTCCAAATGTGCATTGATTCATCTCAAAAACACTAAAAAATGAGAATGCTACCAACTGCCCAGCAGTTGTAGATTTATCAGTATATAAAACCTGAGAGACCAATTCATTGTGAATTGTCAGATTAGCGGATCAGATGCCGTTTTCAAACCCAATTAGGTGTGTTCCTCGAACAAGGAGAAAGTCATTTCTCTAAGGGCAGATTTTATCAAGTGCTTCTCAATAGTTTCTGGGATTAATGCTAAGTAATAAGTAGATTTATCACATTATTAACTTACTAATACCATATCAAACAAGCATCGTTCTCCTTTGCCCGGCTGTAATAGCTACAAGTGTGATGTCATGCTTATTTTTGTTAAAATTTTTAATTAAAATTCCAGACATAGAGAAAGTGCTCTGGGCTTGTTAGGTTGCATTTTTATTTTAATTTTAATATCAATATTCTTATCATTATTTATATATCTTTTCTCTAATCCCAAATGATAGTATCTGTGATTGTACTTACTTTTGAATGTCCAGTTTTGCATTTCTACAGGCAGGTGGCTACCTTTCACTGCCTGTCAGTCCCCTTCTTCAAACACAAGCTGTTCATCGGCCGGTATTAAGAAGATACATCTTTTTGTGATAAAATCTTGCACAGTTGTCCAAGGGATAGGACTGGCACAAGGAGAAGAGACTGTTTCTTTCATAACTTTTGGAGTGAGGCATGGTCAGAAATAGCTTTGTGGTTGCTACATCTTTAGATCAGCAACTTCCCTTGGGAAACACATAGATTATAAATCTTTTTTTTATAGACTGGACAGACAGCTTTCTGTAAGTACTACTCTTTTACATTTGTAAGAATTGATTTTATAAGAAGGTAAAGTGCCCAACTCTTTAAGAAAGGGGACAAATATGACATTTAAGTACATCATTAAAATGTTAATAAATTATTGACAGCACGCTGGCGCTCTGGAAAAGAACACCTGGTATATCATAGTTACATCCTTCTTCCAGATTTAGGCCTGTCCTGTCTCTGTTTAGGAGGGTTTTTTTTATATTGTTATTACATTTTCAACAGCCATGAGTCAGAACACTGAGTCCTGATCCACACAGCATTTGATGGTTCAAAGAGAAGTCTTTTGCTTTATTACAAACTATTGTTTGTTAGCAGTGTTGAGAGAACTAAAAGACAGGCTGAAAAATCTAAGAATTGAGGAGTGATCAAATCAACTATTTGATTTTTCCGGAACAGCCAAAGCTCCTTTTATTGTTAAAAGAAGGAGAAAAAGAGAGTTAGGTGCCAGGTTGTAGCTTTTTTGCAACAGCAAGAAAACTTTCTAATCTTAGTTTTGCAGCTCCGCATTTTTGCTGTCTCATTTAGATGTGGAGTGGTGATTCTGAGTTACCGTATAGTCTCTCACAGTCCAAGTAATACCACCTGAACTGTATGAGAGTAGGTTTTGTGTACAAGTGAAAAAAATAACTTCCATTGCAGCATATTTAATTTATCTGTTGGGTCTGTACACTGTATGTTGCAGTAAGACTAGTGGAAACAATACCTACTTAGTAGCTTTCACGTTTATGATGCAGTGTCTTTCATGGTTATATTTATTAATTATGCATATAAAGATACATTTTTCCATCTCCTTGCCTCCCTCTTGTCTCTCCATGTCACAAATTGTCCTTTCAGGACAAGATACTTTTCAGTGTCAGAATCACAGTCATGGTCACAGTCATTATCACAGATGTCAGAATTAGGCCAGGAATATTTTAAATAAAATAATTTTGTTGCTTTACCTAGTGTCACAGTAGGGCTTTAGTTTCCATTTTTGCACTTCCAACAATCCAGTACATTTTAGAACAGCAATAGCACTGGAAAGTTTAGGATATTGGGTTGCTTTTTCAGGTGTTAGATGTAGGTTGCATTATTTTCACTGTGATGGCAGATAATCGACAACAGGAATGGAAAACATACTGAGGCTGCTTTATAAGGTGCTCCTGAAGAGTGAGTGAGGTCTGTGTGAAGCATCACGGGCAAGACAAGTGTCGAATCTATACCTGGCTGGTTGCAAGACCATATGAAAAGTGCTGTCTCCCACTATCCCCCTTTTAAAGGAAAACAGCTATCAACATTGCATTTTTCCCAAAATTGTAAGATAATACGTACGTACGGGTTTTTCGCATGTGTATATGTGTGTAATACTTATATTTGCTTTGGAAATATCTGCTGTATCACGTGAGTACTGAGGTGTACTGTCTGGTCTTTGATCCTAATCTGCTGTAGGTGTCTACAAAGAGATGCTTCTGGGCATCAGGAGCTCTGGTGTGTTAATGCAGTTATGCTACAACTGCACAGGGCTGCACCACTTGGGTAGAAGTTTCTCCTAAGGCTTACAATATCACTTGTTCGGATCTAACCCAGTGAGGTTTTAGGTTACTCTTAAGGCACTTTGTCTAGTTCTTTTTCTTTTTTTTTTTTTTCCTGAAGTGTAAACTTTCCTCTGAGACTTCCAGTTGTAAAGATTATACATTATTAGCCTCATTAAGAAACCAACAGGGAACTTGCTGGAAAATAAGCTCAGATGAATGAATTATTGCGATTATTAATTTATTTTATGCTTGAAGGCTGTGTTACCCTCCTATCTTTTCAGAAAACAGTTGTCCGCTTGCTTTCATTTTGTCTGTTTGTTTTTCCTAAACAGCTGTATAGGATTGTAAGCCATTTTGTTCTCTGTAGAACAATGCCGTAAATCTCCATGTCTTTGTACTTAGGTTTGAGTCATTTTTCATTGCATCGGTCTTATTTTTAATGTGCAACATCTTAATGCGTGGTGCTGGAAATGCATGATTTATTTGTGATAGTCTACTGCAGTGTAGGATTTTATCTGCTTTATTAATAGAAACTCATCACCTTTACCTTTGCTGTGGGAGGTGAAAGAGCTTAATTCTCTCTGACTCAAACAGTACTAATCTGCAAACACAACTGAGCCAGGAGATGTTATTTGTCATTCCTCTGTATAAACTCAGGTTGAAAAAGATATAGATATTAATATTTCAAGATAAAAATACTTAGCTAGGAGCCCATGTATTTTCTTTTTTTTTTTCCCTAACTCTCTGAGGGATCTAAAAGCATGTTATATTATACAGCTTTTATGGTTTTGCTTTTTTATTTATTGTCGTGACATTAAGTGTAATAATAAACTAAAGGTCAGTAAATCAAAATCTCTTACCTTTTCTTAATTAGTTTATGACGATTCTGCCCTCTCAGAGGCTTTGACAGTACGGTTAGAATGGAAACATCATTTTGTATGCAATTTTTATTTTCTGAATAATATTCTATAAAGCTAACTATGGACAAGTGACAAATAGAGCTGCACATACTTGTAAGTGTAATTAATTTTCAAAGGAAAATGAAAGTAGGATAGAGGAATGAATGAATGAAAGAAAGAAAGAAAGAAAGAGAAAGGAAGAAAGGAAGAAAGGAAGAAAGAAAGAAAGAAAAAGAAAAAGAAAGAAAGAAAGAAAGAAAGAAAGAAAGAAAGAAAGAAAGAAAGAAAGAAAGAAAGAAAGAAAGAAAGAAAGAAAGAAAGAAAGAAAGAAAGAAAGAAAGAAAGAAAGAAAGAAAGAAAGAAAGAAAGAAAGAAAGAAAGAAAGAAAGAAAGAAAGAAAGAAAGAAAGAAAGAAAAAGGAAGGAAGGAAGGAAGGAGAAAAGAAAGGAGGAAGGGAGAGAATAAACCTAGAGTCCCTCATTTCTTTTTCAACATGGGGCAGTGCCTGCCCCCTATAAAGGACTGTGGTTAGATGCTTTGGTTCTTAGTTAGTATTTAGTTCCCATTTGTAAGATTTTAATTTTAGGAAGAACAGTAAGTTTCTAAAGATCACAATATTTGTGTATCAGAAAGGTACACATCCAAGTACTGTATGAAAACCACACTAATACCATATGAAAATCATATTAATGTTGGACACATCATTTCTCACCAGGTAGACACTCACGATTTCTTTTATGTTTCCTTCAAATCTCATTTTCCTCTGGACTATAAATGTGACAGATTCTTTGCTGACTCTGTGGTCTGTTGTGATGGGCTGCTGGCTCATTTATGAGTTACCTTACCTCAGTTAATTCATCCTGCATAGAGCTCCTTTTCACCTTTGCTTTTATATCATCTTATCCCAGAGAACTGGTTCAAGTAAACAGAAGAGTCCGCCTTCAGAGGACTGAAAAAAGCATTTCCCACAGCATATTAGAATAGTGAGGAACTGTCAAAAGGAGGTTGCCATAAATACACAGTTCAGATAACCTCAGTTACCCATGTGAATGACAATTGAGTAGAAGTATTGAATAGACATCTTATGGAAGTTAGACTCCCACCGTATTACTAGAACGCTATCTTTATTTTATCGACATACACATTTTGCAAGTCTGCATTTATTTGTGCATTGATATTTTGACTAATCCATATTAATGAAATTATATACAGAAAACTGTAACTTAATTACAGGGTAAGCAGGAGTGATGCATTGCAGTCATCTTAATGTACTTGCACGTCCCCAGAGACTATTGGCAGCATCTGTTAATCTACTCACCATTGTATTAGCAGTGATTGGCAAAACCAGCAAAAACAAACCCTCCCTCCTATCGTTCGCATAGTTGTAAGTATGTATTGCATTTTACTTTACACTGTGAAGAAGTTTGAAATAGAAGTCAATGATATATTGTTAATGGAAGAATGAAACCCTTTCTGTGTGTTTGAAAACATAAACCTCCTATTTTTTCTTTGCCTTTGAAATTTTTGTTATTAGGAAGTCAGAAATTCAGAGTAAGAGTAATTAGATCTACTGAGCACATCCTTGGGTCCTGCCAAACACATCTTCGAAGAATGGCAGAGGTAACAAACTGCTTGTTCTTCCTTTAGCTCTGAAAAAAACGTGTTCAAATCACAGTTGTGGTCACAGAGATCAAATTCTGCTACTTGTCTTCAACATAATATGTCATTAGATGAAGTCAAGAATTAATAGTTGTAATGCCTAATATCCTATTTGCATTTGAGGATGTATTTCATCATAGTACAAATTCAGATGTTTCCTAGTTTCGTAGCACGTTCCCAAACAGTGATCATTGCATTGCAATGACATACATGAGAAAAACCATACTTAGAGACAAGACGGCCAATACAATCAAAGACATACTTAGAATAATCTATGTGTTTCTTAACATATATGTTACGATTCTTAGGGTGACTTCAGTTGCAATGGGAACTGATAAACACTGGGAAATTTGGTATGCTCCTTCCTGAATTACAAGAGTCCAAGATGCTTATTCTCTCTCTTCTCTCTCTCTTTCTCTCTTGTTTTACTTTTTCTTTTAGGTGAAAAAGAGGCTTGGGAATTGTAACCTAAAAGGGAGAGAGAGAAAAAAATCCATTTTACAAAAAGGAAATTGTAGCCTATGATTTATGGACCTTGTTGATTAGCAATCCTCTTGTAATACTAAAAGTGACACTTGTGAACATTTTTAATATTTGGAATTCTTAGGTTTTTGGGGAGTTTGGCAGCTGCTGGTGGTGTATTCTCTTGTCAGAAATACAAGGAAAATTAAAGCCTGAAATTATAGACCATCTAGAAAATTATAGACCATCCATCACATCTTGTAATATGGCATGTGATATCATGATATGTCCATTCTAGAAAAAAAGTGTTTTTTCAAAAAACTTCCTGATGGTACTATTTACTGTTTCTACACATATTTCTTGACCTGGTCTCTTTTAGCTTTTAATCCCCTTTAATCACTTCTGTATATTGCAGTCTTCAAAGTGATTCTGAGGGTAAATCAAGGTAAATGAAGTGAAGAGGATGCTTATGATGGAGTTCAGCTTGTATAGAAATGAGTGTGCATGTGAGTCTAAATTAAATACTCATTATACAAGCAGAACACGCTGTTTTGAGTTGCTAGATAATCATGAGGACTGAAAATGTTATTCATTCCAGAACAGTTCCAGTGTTTTAGTATACAGAAATACTGCATATTTTTTCTTTTTGAGGAAATTGGAGGTTTTCTGAAAATGAATATACCTACAGCTTTTACTTCTATTACCTTTTGTAGGCAAGTATTCTTTTGATAAATGTGGTTTAGAGAAGACATGTATTTAATTGGCACAGAAATCTATTCTCAGATTGTAGTACAGGTGGGCTTCATGAGAAAATAAGGTATATGGTAGGAGCAACCTCTTTAAGTTGCTTTTCTATGAGCGAAATTGTTCCTATGTAAGATTTTAAAAAGCTTTCATCCTTTTTAGCCCTATTTGAGGGCATAGTTGCAGCCTTCCTGTTCATTTTAGTAATATTTAAAGTAAAAACCATTTCAGAAGTGACAGGAAAAAAGTGATGTCGTATCTTTGCTTTCCCAGCATGTATCGAGTTCTATTGAGAGGAAGAGTTAGTTATGCAATGGTCATTAAGAAATTCTGGAGAACCTGACGCTAGAACAGCTGCAAGGGCTCTACCAGTCTAATTCCATATCTCTCAGCCCCTATTAGGATTGTTTATTGTTAAAGGGAAAACACTAGTCAAATAACTAAATGACTGACACAAGCCACTTGATCTTTGTAGGGGTCCCGGCCAATTTATGCGTTGTGCAAGTCAAGATTAGGTTTGCCACACTTATCTATGCTCAGATTTCATTGCACATGTGTAAATTCTCATTTGCAAAATGCAGAAATCCTAGCTGTTAAAGTTGCATCCCTGCAACGAAAGCTTCACAGAAAGCAGCTGTGCAGGAAAGAGGTGCTTAGAATTTGTTTGTGGCTAAATGGTCCTAATATTTACAAGTAAAATGCTGCCCTTTGTCTTCTATACCAAGCGCAGGTCAAAGGACATTAGAACTCCATAAGAAGAAACAAAACAAACAATACACCATTCAAAAATAACTGTAAATTATTTCAGTCCTTAAGAGTGGATGTGAACAACATAGGAGATTTGCATTTTCAGTCAGTCACTCTGTTACACTACCCTGTCAGGCCAGAACATGACCAGTATGGACTGAGAAAGCGACTAATTCGAAAAAAATTAAGTCTTTAAAAAGCAATTAGTGTTTGATGTTGTCGTTGT
Organism: Larus michahellis; assembly: GCF_964199755.1. Lineage (NCBI taxonomy): Eukaryota > Metazoa > Chordata > Aves > Charadriiformes > Laridae > Larus > Larus michahellis. Next base: position 19,241,447 of record NC_133896.1, read on the forward strand.
CTTTGCCTAGTAAGACCTGGAATTTAAAATCATTCTGTGTTAGCTAATGATTCAACCTTATGCTAATAGGAGTCACATTTTCAGCTGAGAATGACAGTATGTGCTATAAAAAATAGTGTGAGAGCAGGACATCAAAGTGAATGAAAGGAGAAACAGTCTTCTTTCATTCACTTCTAACCGTATCTTTTCTTCATCTGTTGTTTGGTGCTTTCATATGCACTGTTCAACTCATTTTCAAAGGACTAGATCATGGAATGTCAGAAAGACATAAAAAATATCAGTAAAACTGGTATCAGGTTTTAATATGCATCCACTAATACACTTTTTTGCATAAAATATCATTACCTGAGTCAACAGAATGTGTTGTTCAGTGTAACAGAGACATTCTTTATTACTGTACAAGTCAGATCTCAGCCTTCAATAGCTCAATTGTTTCAACAGCATTTAGAACTCTTCTTCTTGTATAACATTTAATACAAATATTCACATACTCATCATCTGACTGCTCGTTTTGCTTACGTTTAAAATAATAAATGGGCCTAGATGCAGGGAGATCTCAAATCCATGTATTTGATTTTAAAATCTGTAAACTTATTTTTAATTGCACTTCCTTCTTATGGAGGTTATTATTTTAAAGAATTTGAATTAAAAACATAAACCACATACAGTTTCTAAAATTTTGAAGAGGACAAAAGTAATTTATATCAAATGGGATTCTGAAGACAGTGGGGTTTTGTCTCCTGGATTGTGACATCCATAAACTAAAAGCTTTCTTTGAGTTCTTAAGAACACTACTATGCCATTAACCTTTTCTCCTTATTCTGACAAATTTATTCCATCACTGTTCTTCTCAGGTGTTCCAGCATACAAAATATAAACCTGAGATTTGAGTTGAAATGTCTTTTCAGACTTCTTGGATGACCTTGGACAGGTGGACTTGGATTCATCTCCCTTAACATCAGACGACTGCATCTGAGCTAATCGTCCTCAACTCCCTCTATTGGTTCATCTGAATTGTTTTAGACAGCCACTTTTAGATGAGATGAATGTCTGAAGTTGCAGAGGATATATTCCATCCCCTTTGTTGCACTGCCCTTCTGGGAAATGAAGAAAACAGTGCTGTTCCATAACTGCCATATCAACATATAAGAAGGGATAAATAATAGTAAGAGGTGACTGAACCTTGATAGTCCATCAGCCCCTAAAGATTCTGATTTATCTGTCCCCATAAATGTGCCGCAGTATGGACAATGAGTCAAACAAGAGGGTAGGTACAGAATGGGATGAGTAAAACATGACTGTGGACTAGGAGATTGATCTACAGTGCTGATGCACTCCATGAAGTGTAGCAAGCTGGGACTTATACCCAGCAAGCAAGACAAAAGGACTGAAAACTAATATGTGGTGGGATCATCCCACCAAATAAGGATTATTTTGGATTAAGAATAGTGATAGAAGAAGTTGAAATGACAGTAGAAAAGAAGGTGGTATTGTATGCCATAAATAAGCATATACAAAGATGACATATTTTTCTTAATTATTGCAGTTTATTTAGTGAGAAATAATTTTATGATTACTTTTAAAAACTTGTACCGCTAAGAAAAACTGGTTCTGTGTGTTATGCGGATCACATATAGGGATGGTAACAGTTGAAGGACAATGTAAAATCCTGTGTTACATACTAAAGCTTGCTCCTCACTCTCTGGAAGAGTTTACAATCTCAATTTGGAGATGTTCTATTAAGAAACTTTTCTCTTGGCTACACTGCTTCACATTACAGAAATCCTCTGTGTAGCACTCAACCAAATCTAACATTTCAAACACTAGCTTCTGGAGATTATTAATATATAATAAGTTAGAAGACACCGTTCTTATGACTATATGGACAGGTGTTTTGTGTTAGTTTCTCAAAATGAGAAAACAGAACAACCTAGGGAACTAATAAAAATGAGGCCTTCATGGCATCTAACCTGGAATCTACATTGTAATATATATAATGTCAAATTATCTCTGCTCTCCTGTATTTAAAAGTACAACATACAAATTGAAATATAATAAAAATGTTAACCTCGGGCATAGTGTGAAAAGTACTTGTATGTCACTTCATTGGCATGTAAAGCTACAATCGGTACTAATTAACTACATTAACAAGATCTTTCTCATATTTCCATGTTCATGTGAGACTCCACTACTAAATTACTCTCCTTTTCATTCTGTGATTTCAATGATTCATCCATAGCCCAAATGGATGTTATCCTATGCTACAAGTGTGAGGCCTCCTGAGAGTTCCTGTGGAAAGTTCCTGTGTAGCTGATAGGCTTCCTCAGAGCCTGGTTGAGAAGACCACGTTCATACTCTGGAGGGGGTCTTCTCTCCTTTGGGTGGGAAGGGAGATTAGCCCCCTTGTAGGAGAATCTAAAATTAACAATCAAAAGCTGATAGCTGATTCCCTTTCTTCGCCTGCTTCTTCCCTCTGTCGTTACCCAGTTTTAACTGAGGATTACTCAGGTAGTGAATTGCACTCCTCAGGAAATAGACAGAAATCTGTCAGGGGATCCTATTATTACTGCCTAAAGAGAAGAAAACTTCTTTGTAACTCCGCATAAGCCTTTACTTTTTAAGGTCAAGCGGTCACTATCACAGGGGTTTTTTTTGTTTGTCAGGTTTTTTAATTTGTTTTTTTTTTCCTTTTTTTTTTTATTTTTTTTCCCATATGCACATACTCCATGCAATACGTATAAGCTTATTATTGTTATCAATACTTAAACAAACCAGACAGCAAACTTTTGCTATAGTAAAACATTAGGGCAGCAAAACTTTTCATCACTCAAGTAAGGCCTAACAAAGTGAGAAGAATGGAAAGAATATGGAAAGGTGGAATTTATTTTTTTTTTTATTCTTCTTCTCTACCATTAAGAGTAAATGGAGTGCTTAGTTAGGGTTGCTGAAGTTGCCTTCATGACATTGATTGACTGACTTCGTCGTAGTTGATTGGTTACATTTCAAGGCTAAAACTGAAGCTTCTCTGGAGAGTATGGGAATTAGGTCTGTAGATGTAGTGAGCCAAGGATTACAATTTAACAGATATTATATTCTTTCCCATGGATGATTCTCCAGATGCACTTGTATATTGAAGATAAATGAATAGTAAGAGGGCTTTTTTTGTTGTTAACAAATTTAGAAGTGGTTTATCAGATCTGTTCTTCTCCAAGAGTGTGAGAGGGGGGAAATTCAGTACCGTACAATCAAAGTGTCAGATTAGCAGAACTGCAAATGTGAATACCCTTTTTAACAAAGAAAGACAAAAGCCTAAAATCAAATAGTTGCTCAGCCTGTGCCAATGGGAAATTTTCGCACTGACTCATATGAAACCAAGCTTTTATATCTTGTTTTCTCACAGAATAGGCAATGCCAGTTTATTTAATTTGTTGGCATATTCTACTAGAATTTGTTTTCAACTAGGTATCATTTGACCTTAGATTTATTTTTTTTCTGTCCGGCATTATTATAATAATTAAAATATCTTACCAAGATACAAAGTTCCTAGCAGGATTTAGAAAAGAGTATGCCCATAAAATTTATGACTGCTGTCCCACAACAAGACGTGATTACTGCATTCCAACAAAACGCTATTTTTACTCATAAGTAGGAAACACAATACAATGTTCTGATGTTTTTTCCCTTTAGTATTGTATCTAGCAGCCTTTTGGTGTAATTTCATGTAACACAGTACCTGCAGTAAGTGTGGTTAATGACTACTCATACTGTTCACCATTCAGTTAAGCAAATAGCCTCTAGTCATCATTTTGAAAGTAGATGTGAAGAAGATTGCATTTCCATAATTAAAAATAAAAATCAAATCCCTCTTCCGTCTTCATTTTTAAATTGCTGCTGTCAAACTGTACAAATGTACCAAAGAAAAAAGATTGAAGTACTTAAAAAAAATCATTCATAATACTTAGTCTTGGACGAATAATAAAAAGGTTGATCATTACTAATTGTTATTTCCTCATTCTAATTAGATTATACAAATCCTTAATGCTTTACATGGGTACACTATGGTATAGCAATCATAAATCCCGTGCATTTTTACACTGCGAAGCAAATGTAGATAGCTAATAAGTTGCTCAACAATCAGTGTAATCATGCAATTAAATCTGGAAAAGTAATATATTTTCATGGTAGCTACTTTACAAAAAAATAATGATCAGGATTGTGCTGATTAAAATTAAAGTATCTTCCAGTATCTGTCTTGTCTTGGTTAAGATGGACCTGACTATTTGGCAATGTTTTTCTTTCTTGGATCCAGCTGTTACTGTGTTGTAGATTAAAAGTGCTTTTTCTTTGTATATTTTATTTTACTCATGATATTTTCTTTGACTTCCAATTAACATTTATTCAACATTTCAGGGCTCACTGATGTGTCCTTTTAAAACAATTGCAACTTTAATAGGGCACAGAGCTGACATTTGTCTACAGATCAAACCAATTTCACAGTCAGAGTTTTGGTTTCAAATTATATAGTCTGAATACTGTCATCTTGTCTGTCTCTACACTTCCTTTAGCTTTAGTATTTGTATTCTGAAGATGGGATACTTCTGATACGTGTTTGTGTGTGTATTTTTATAGTTCATGCAGCTTTAGGAAATACATGTATACCTGATCATATATTCCTGAGTAGAAAGACATTGTGAATGACATCTCTAAAGAAATGGGTAATATAACTCAGCATAGCTATGCTGAGGTTAGTCAAGATGTACTGATTTATGCCAGCTGAGATTCAGGCCAATAGGGATAACAAGCAAACTTTTTTTTTTTTTTTCTTGACTTCTTCTGTACTTTATTGCTTAGTGCACCATGAAGCATCCAGCACTAGGATTTAATGTTGACTAGAGCAGCAGTACAGCAGTGACTGACAGATATGGTTACTACCACCCCCACAAATACTGTTCCATGCTCAGATAGACTTTCATCTGTAAGCATCTGCAAAATGGAAAATCTAGGTTTGAAGTATATACATTTAATATTAGAGTGCACAGCCTCTATTTTATTCCATTATAATTATCATAAAGACATTTTAGTTTTAATTTTAAGGTGGAATTATAAGGTGGAAATTATTTTTTTCTGTTTTAAATGAGGCATATCTGAAATTAATACTATGAAAATGAAACAAAAATGAAGATTGCTATAGTGCATCTAGAAGTGTACCATTTACACTTTATCTCCTTTAATTGTTTGTACAATGTAATATAAATTTCCACAAAAAAGCTGTAATAGATAGAGAGCAAAGGAAGCAAAGCAAACATCCCACAGGCATTTGAAAAAGAGTTAAAAATAAGTTTTAGGAGGCCAGCCTCAGAGCTCTCTAATTGGGCATCCAGCTGTGACAGCTTTGCCCGCTGAGTAGCCACTGCGTGCCGAGATATATATGCTCTGAAGGAAGTTGTTTCAATGGATTGGGTCCTCTCTTTTCTTTTGTCGTAGGCAGGGTGACACTCAGGGTGTCCGTCTAAGGGCATTTACTTGATTCTCCTTTAAAACTAGATACTATGAATTGTACAAATATAGTTCCTAAATGAATGGTATTATTGGGCAGTACAGTGCTATTTCTGTGTAATCACACAGGCAAAACCAAAAAAACCAAAAATAAGAGCACAGATGCAGGAAGTAAGTAATAATGGCCTAATTATTTTGGTATGCTGGTATCCGTAAATTTCCCTGGATATTCTCCTGACAAGGTTGTACTATTGATAAACCATCTTTGAGTTGAAAGCTGGTGTTCATCACAAAGTATTTGGATTCATTAGAAATACATTATCACCATTAAATTACTTTTGTTTTGAGTGACATATTTGAAAACAGTGTCAAAAACAAGGAAGAGGCATGGCTATGGATCTGTTCAGATTGTTCGTGTCCTTCCTGCCTACATTAGTAAGCAATGATTCATTAAAAAAAACCACCCACAAAGCAAAACCAACAAACTGAACACCACCCCACTCCCTCCCCCTCCCAAATCAGCACCAAATGAACCCTTCAAGAAATAAAAATTAATCTTTTATCTGTCTGGTGAAAAAAACCTTTACACATAAGTGTGGTACGTTCAGTGACACCTGTAGCATAAAGCTTTTGCTCTCTCCCAAAGAAATATATCCTGCCCCTCTGTAAAGTTTAAGCAGGAAGTTCAAGCTGAACAAAAATGTTTGAACAAAAATATATTGATTCTTTTAGATATACCTGTCTATATATTGACTTATCTACCTCTTTACACACACACATATATGAACATACGTGAGCATATATGGTAGATGGGGCAGGTGAGAGAGAGAAAGAAAGGATTTTATTTTCTTCGCCAGACAGAGTACATATATTTCACTTCTGCAACTCCTTTAAACTTGCAGCTTGATTTTTAGTTTTGTTGTATCAACACAGATTCACTATCTCCCAGGGTAAAACCCACAGTGGGAGCAGAGGACTTCCAGAGATAAGCTCTGTTATGGCAACCGTAATCCGGTGGACTTTCCAGCCAAGGTGCTTTCTCCTCTCAGTCTGTTCCCATTTGCAGATCCAGCCTGTGGCAAGGACAGTATGTATTCCAGAGGTGTACGTACATACACACACACACACACACAGAGGTGCACATGTACGCATATACAATGCACTACGCACAAACAAACACACGCACACACACAAAATCAGCCACAGAAAGAAATCTATGCCCGAAGTGGCACCTCCATGAACACCTGCAGCATTCTTTTTGTCCAGCTGGTGAGGATAAGAGCTTGCTGGTGGTCACCTAGTGACACACACAAATATGCACGCAAATGGATCAGGAGCTGGTCCCACATGCTCTCTGCAACTACCTGAAAAGAAGTTGCAGAGAAGTGGGGGTTGGCCTCTTCTCCCAAGTAACAAGCGATAGGACAAGAGTAAATGGCCTCAAGTTGTGCCAGGGGAGGTTTAGGATTGATATTAGGAAAAGTTTCTTCACCAAAAGGGTTATCCAGCATTGGAACAGGCTGCCCAGGGAAGTGGTGGAAACGCCGTCTCTGGAGGTATTTAAAAGATGTGTAGACATGGTGCTGAGCGACATGGTTTAGTGATGGTTTTTGTCAGTGTTAGGTTGATGCTTGGACTGGATGATCTTAAAGGTCCATTCCAACCTAGACAATTCTATGCTTCTGTGATTCTATGTGGTCTATTGAGGGGCAAGACCCAGATCCCTGGCTCCTCATTTGCTGGCCTTGATGCTTCTGTCCTACATCCATACCCAAACTTGGTATTTCTGGTACCATTACCTGGGTAATCTTGGCCTTTTATGGCATTACTTGACATGGCCTTGCAAGGCTCTTCCATCCACAAATGGTGCCCAATTCTCCCCTTTGAGTACTCATACAATTTGGTCTTTCTCACAGGACTCGCCTTCATCACCTCTCTGTGTCCCGTTCGTCACCTTCTCACACCGGTCTTTACTAGCTCCAACAATTTCCCATGTTGTGTTCAGTAGTTTCTCACGACCTACTGAGTTACCTAAATCTCAGGCCAGGACATCTGCCTGCATGTCATAACAAACTCATCATTTATGTTTGCGTATAGGTCACATATGCACTGTGTACGTTGCTTGATTGACTTGGATCCTTCCCTGGGGACTGCCCCTTTTCTTCCACATCCAGACTTTGCAGACTGATGTATTACATGTTGTTCCACTGTTATTTCCATCACCGGTATTTGGATCCTACTTTTTTAACTAACTGATTCATTTCATGTTTGATGCCAGAGCACTCCTTTCTTTTCCTTTGCCCTTTTTAAGCAGTTTCTCTACTTCTCTTACTCTCAACCGCAATCATCTTGTAGCTTGGTCCCAGTCAACTGACAACTGTCAGCAATTATAACATCAGTGAGAATATGCTTGCCAAAGCCGAAATTTATTGAGGACGCTCTGCACTCCTCCTGCAATATATGCTACCCTACCACCATCCCAAATTCTTCCTATGCAGAAAATATTTAGAGGATAGGACCACTCATACATTTTCTACACTTCTGTTTCTTGTTCTCTGATGAAGGGGCATGGTTAGGAAGAGGAGCCATTGCTAGTGGTGGTGTTAGTCAGTCTTGACGGTTTGACAAGGAGACGTAAATGTTAACACCTTAAGTCCTTTCTAACCTATTTAGGAGTCCAACTCAGTAAACAAATACTCTTAGAAAGGAGATGGATATGCAAAAAGACCTAAATTCACCTTTTTGTGAGCACACGTATTTCAGCTCCTGGGCCCAATGCATTAATTCCAGGCAGGTTTTGCTAAATTATATCTCTTTGTGCTGATGAAAAGCTTTATAAAATTAAACACACATTTTAGGACTCCTAGGTCCCCTGAGATAGCGACGCTTTAATTTGGAGCTAGAGGATCTTTCAGATAAACGCTGTGCTTTGGCTATTCTGTCAGTAAAAGTATTTTATAAAGCTCCTTACTTTGCTTTCCTTTTCCAGGAGTATCACTGAGGTTATTTTCCGCCAAAAGAAGGTGGTAGATTTAAGCAACTATTATGTACATTGGTTAAGAACAGTATTACAGCTGTATACAGTATGCAGGATAAATACTTGTCACATTAGGGTTTACATAAAGACACCACGGTACTTAGATTCAGAAGAGTTTTCATTCTTTCAAAGCTGCCCTGAGGGACAACAGTAATACCATAAACAAGTTTTATACAGACAAATATATATGCTTTTCTGTCCTAATTTTACACGTTTGTAATTATCCAGATTGACATTTAAATTGTTTTAAAGAATTTCTTATAGGCTTTAAGTCCAAGTAAGTTTTGAGAGATTTAGAGAAAAGTTTAGAGACTTTTTGGATCTTTTGAGATATTCCATGGATAGGAGAGAGGGTGTGCTTTATCATAGAAATACTTTTATTGAAAGTGAGAAACTAAAGGATAACTTGAGACTGTCAAAATATGTTGCATTTATTTATTCAAGAGCTCTGAAGAATGAAAAGTATTGCCTAAGATGATGTTTGACCAAAGATACTATTCCTAATACCTATCGTGTTAACCCAAACACCGTGTCATACCTTTCGTAAAGCTTACTATGGAGAAACAAATAACTTTGCTCCATCCACCTTGAGCACACTGAAAGTCAGTAAGAGGAAATTTGTGTTTACCTCCAGTCTTGCCACCCGAATTACTTGGCTGGAAAAGTAAAACATCACCATAATGTGGAAGTTATTTCTGCCATCCATACTTTTAGATAGTTTCAAAATACTGAGAAAAGATAGACTAGCTGCTGAAAGCTACATAAACTTTCAGCTTGTTATGGACACTTGGCGAGGTGAAGTAGAAGAGCTGAAATAAAAACTACTTGTTAGGTTTTTGATAAACATGCACATGGTCTCTTAGAGGCCTTACTGATTCAGAATGGGTCATGGGAGGTGATCACAGTTTGAGATCCCACATTACTCTCTCTTTGAAAAATGTCTACATTCCAACTGTCTTTTCAGCTAAGCAATCTTTTGTGCTGAAAAAAAATCTTTGGATATGTCTCTCTGTATTTAGACATCAATTTTTATGTGTATTTATATTTTATGTATGTACATATGTATAATAAATGACCAGAAAAAGTGCAACGGAATTGGGAAGGCGAGAGTTCAAGAGAAATGATTTTAATCAGCTTTCTTTTCTGCCCATCATTAACATTTGTTTTTTCAAGTCACTATTGCATTCATAGTCAGATCTCCATCTTTATTATACCTTCATTAACCTTTTAAATCTGCTGTCTGTGTACAGGGGCCTTTATTTTGTTTAATTATCTTTTTAAAATTCACAAATGGTAGCTGCTGCCATTTTGGCTTTTTGACATTTTTCACTTGCAGACTGCAAGAAACAGATTTAAGAGTCTTGTTCTGTTGTTCTATGTTGCATCTTGATTTTAGCTGAAATACTGGTGCTGGAATTCAGTCATTCATTGTCATTCAGGAGTTGTTTGAGTTGTGCTTTTGTGCTTTGTGGGATCAGCAGACCTCAGCTGAATTACAGTCTTGAATTTTGTTTTGCAACCATGTATTACTTTCCTTGTGCTCTCACTGTTTCTTCCTTTTTAGTACGATCATAAAATTTCCCAGCTTGAACACTTTATACAGGAATTCCATTTCTTTTGCTTGTAGATAGGATCACTCGGTTTGCAAGTCATTCAGTTCTCTTATCTATCTGTCGATCTGTACTTTTAAGGCACACTCGTCACTCTGCTATCTAGCACACTGCTACCTCGGAGCAAATATGAGATAGCAGTATTTATTCCACTACGCATTATTTGATGTACTTCATTCCTTTTTGGATTCGTGTCATCAACAGCGTTTTCAGTTGCATTTCCTACAACGTTGGGTGTAAAGATACGCACCCTTATCAGGGTTGGTGTAAACTGTTTCTATTACTTTTTAATCATTTAATCAGTTCTTTCTTTTCTCCTAATCATATTATTAGCACTTAATAGCAGTTGCTATGGGAGCTGCAGAACCAAACAGTGGCTGAGGCTCAGTGGCGATACATCTATGTTAAAGGTAACATCTGGTCTTTACTCCCTTGAAGGTAAGAGATGTGGTGAGAAGAATTTTAACTACTCATTCACACACTAGCTTGTCCCTCACTGCACAGTACAATTCACTGCTAGGGGAGAAGTAGTGTTGCCAAACTTCTGTGATCACAGTTAAGGATTAGAAAGGTAGGAGGCAGACTGAGTTTCTGCCATGGCTCCTGTCTAAAGTGAAACGGTTAAAAGAACGCATGGTACTTTTCCTGCCTGTCTGGATTACTCATTAATGTTACCACTCTTTGGCTCATAACCTGCCTTCTTCAAACATACTTTCTGTTATAAGGAACTCAGCCTGACTGAAAAAGTCCTTGTCAAAATCTGCCCTTCATCATCTTTGTCGACTTCCTGCTTATTCCCAGCATGCTGCTTTTCTCATAGTCGTTCCTTATTATAACACATAGGCACGCTGCTTGCCAGAATTCCCGTGAGATAAAACCTTAGCCTTCTTTTACAGGTATCAAATATCTCTTTAATAATCTTCTGTAATTCTGATAGTTCATCTCTCTGGGTGCAGTTCCTTGAAACGTGTGCTTTAATAGTTTTGAATGTCTGTTAAAGAACTCTGAAGTTTGACTCCTGTAATATCCATCAAAAACTCTAGGAGCGGAGGTGTATATTTTTAGCTGTCAAGCTGGTAAAGACTCCTCAGAGGTGCATTTGTTTCTATGTTCCTTGTGCTGTCTTTTATTTTTGTGTGATAATAATACTGGAATACGTATACACGTGAACTAAGCTAGCCAAAATAATTCTTTATTGTCATGCTACAGTCTTTGAACCACAATTTCTGCAGTACATGGTGTCAATTGACAACCTCATCATTATAAGCAAGCTTTAATGTTATACTTAAAAGTTTTCAATCTTCCTTGTCAGACCAATTATTTTCACTTAGACAAAAGGGTCTAATTTTATAGGAAAATAACTGACAGTTTTAATAATATTTCACATTTCAACAGTACCACTCTAAGGATTGCTCAGTACTTTACACAAATTAATGAATTAAACTTTCCAGTAACCTTATGATGAAGTGTTATTATCTTTATTATACAGGCATGGAAACAGTGGCAGAAAAGGTAAGAGAGAAGTAAGTTCAGTTTATTTGGAGCAAGAAAGGGAGCAAACCCCATTTTGACCGCTAGGTCATGACTTTTGCTCAAAGAGAGGAAGCTTAATCCCTTTCTTTTCTCTGCTGTTTTGGCTTAGGTGAGCAATGTCCTTCTTTCTTTCTCTCTCTCTTTCTTTCTCTTTCTTTCTTTCTTTCTTTCTTTCTTTCTTTCTTTCTTTCTTTCTTTCTTTCTTTCTTTCTTTCTTTCTTTCTTTCTTTCTTTCTTTCTTTCTTTCTTTCTTTCTTTCTTTCTTTCTTTCTTTCTCCCTTCCTCCCTTCCTCCCTTCCTTCTTTCTTTCCTTCTTTCTTTCTTTCTTTCCTTCCTTCTTTCTTTTCTTCTTTCTTTCTTTCTTTCTTTCTTTCTTTCTTTCTTTCTTTCTTTCTTTCTTTCTTTCTTTCTTTCTTTCTTTCTTTCTTTCTTTCTTTTCTTTCCTTCTTTCTTTTCTTCTTTCCTTCTTTTCTTCTTTCTTTCCTTCTTTCTTTCTTTCTTTTCTTCTTTCTTTTCTTCTTTCTTTCTTTCTTTCTTTCTTTCTTTCTTTCTTTCTTTCTCTCTTTCTCTCTTTCTCTCTTTCTTTTCTTTCCTTCCTTCCTTCCTTCCTTCCTTCCTTCCTTCCTTCCTTCCTTCCTTCCTTCCTTCCTTCCTTCCTTCCTTCTTTCTTTCCTTCTTTCCTTCTTTCTTTCCTTCTTTCTTTCCTTCCTTCTTTCTTTTTCCTTCTTTCTTTCTTTCTTTCTTTCTTTCTTTCTTTCTTTCTTTCTTTCTTTCTTTCTTTCTTTCTTTCTCTCTTTCTTTTCTTTCCTTCCTTCCTTCCTTCCTTCCTTCCTTCCTTCCTTCCTTCCTTCCTTCCTTCTTTCTTTCCTTCTTTCCTTCTTTCTTTCCTTCTTTCTTTCCTTCCTTCTTTCTTTCTTTCTTTCTTTCTTTCTTTCTTTCTTTCTTTCTTTCTTTCTTTCTTTCTTTCTTTCTTTCTTTCTTTCTTTCTTTCTTTCTTTCTTTCTTTCTTTCTTTCTTTCTTTTCTTTCCTTCTTTCTTTTCTTTCCTTCTTTCCTTCTTTCTTTTCTTCCTTCCTTCCTTCCTTCCTTCCTTCCTTCCTTCCTTCCTTCCTTCCTTCCTTCCTTCTTCCTTCCTTCCTTCCTTCCTTCCTTCCTTCTCTCTCTCTCTCTCTTTTTCTTGCTTTCTCCCTGTCTTTCTTGCTTGCTTGCTTCTTTTCTTCAAAGCTTGCTTTCTTCTAAAACATACTTAACAGAATAGGTTAAACAGGCAGCCTTTCAGAACTGCAAGACTCAAGATACTCGTAGTATGGTATGAACTCTTTGAGATTGATTGGACAACATGTATGACAATTCATGAGATGACCATCCATGCCATGGCTGCATGCACTCCTTTCAGTGTGTCAGCGGTGCTTAGGGCCAAGGTTGATCCCACCTAACTTCAGGTGTTTCTCAGAGGCCCCAGTGTTATGACCTTGGTGTCTTTAAATATCCTTTATCATCAGAGGAAAGACATAAGAACATCCAAAGAGATGTTCTGAGTTGTGCTGAGTTACTTTCTATGGAGAAAAAGGCCTTTCTTTGTGCACAACAAAGGAAACTTGGTTGACCAAGACTAAGTGTGAGCTGATCTTACCACAATGGAAACAAATCTGCCAGTGTGTCACTGCAGGTATGTAGCATCTCCCTGCTATAAAACCCTGTATTTCATGAACGCGTGTATAAAGTGATAGAATATTTTCCTACTTATGCAGGTTAACTTTGTGGGAGGAAATGATTAGCTGAATTACATCAGGCTTTTAAGTTTTCTTTTTTAACTGAGGCATAGGATGAAGCAAAAACAACATTGCAGAAGATTGGGAATATGTGCAGAAATCAACAGATGAGTAAATCACAAAGTGAGAAAAATCACGGGGTAGCACTGCTTCTGTAAAACTGCTAAGATACCGGTAAATTAGATTTCTGGGTTACATTAGTGACTCAAAGAAAATGCAGAAACACTGATGTTTACCTACATTCTGAGCACTAGGTCTGCAATCTCGCATTAGTATTTTTAGTTGCACTGCTTTCCTGTGTAATATTTCGCTCTAAACTTGAAATACAATTACAATTGCATATTATCTGTGAGCGCTGTGCTATCAAAAGAAGTGCTTAGATTGCTATTTGAACCATTTGCTCCTAGCTCCCATCCCTGGAAACTTAGTCTGGACTCTCAAAGGACAAATTCTGTATTTTGCATCTCGGTAAAAAATGAAGAAAAGGAAAGAAATGCAGAGCATATCTTCCCTTCAGTGCTGTACCCAGGCCTTTAATTTATATTAGTAGCTCTTTGCTCTTCCTACTGCCTTCAGTAGATTTGCACGTGTGTCATTGATTGAAACACCACAGGTATTTCAGTACCGAACAAGCTGGAATGGAATGTGCTTGTTCATTTAGTGAACACTATTTGCTTCACTTTGCTACAGGCAGCTAACAACTGATGAAACTCAGCTTAGTCAGAAGAAGAAATATGAGACTAAACAGATATAGGGCATGAGAGCTGTGCTAATTTTATGACTTTAAAGTAGATAAAACAGGATCCAATTCCTAGAGATCCTAGTTAGAGGCAATTAGAAATTATATGAAACTGAAGTCTTACTTTTTGAATACTATCAATTTGTAGTGATAAGAAATGTAATTATTTTTTTCATTTGCATTGGAACACAGTTGCTTAGTGCATGTCATAATTGCAATTCTTACTCTTGTCAATCGTATTCTTTAACATAATATCAGTATTTGCACTTGGGCTGCTTTTTAATGATGTAATTTATGATTCTGAGAAGCAAGTGGAATTTGAATTAGAAGAATATTTCAAACATTCTCATCTTTTATAAAAACCTCTGTTTTTCTGAAAGTTAACATTAATATAAATTATATGATGAGCAGTCATCACAGTCAGAAACCACTGATGTCTTGGAAACATTACTGAAAACAGTGCAAAAATCTATCTTAAAAAAAGAACAAGATCAACATTTCATGCAAGTCAGGGAAAATTTCCTTGACTCTAAAATCCAAATAAATCTTGATGATCTTCTAGTAATTGCATGTATGTGTTTACCCAAAAAAAAGACTTTGACGGAGTGTGTGGCAAAACATGGTATTGATTTACATGTGTCCTAACAAGGGTATCAAGGAATTAGGTCATTATATTTGACATAGAGAAGAAACTGTAAATAGAAACAGTATGACAATATGGGCTGTTATTTCTGGAGCTGGAATAGATTCCGGACTGCAGAATTTTAACAAGTGAACGCATGATGTTAAAACGGGTTTTCAGAATTGTGTGTATATATTTATATGTATATATAAAATCTTTTTTTTTTTTTTTTTACATTTTTGGGTTTGGTAAGCCCTCCTACAATACTGTTAAGCACTTATTTTTTTATTTTTATGAAACAATAATCTGCACAAACTTTGGCTGTATTGAGAAGCAAGGCAAATCAGGAATTTTATGTCCAATGTGTAGGTTCTTTTCCTTGCAGAAACCTTATAATGCAGACCTGAACTGTGGAGGCAAATCATGCAGTTGTGTAGGGCATGAGGAGTATTTAGACACGTCTTGGGATGAAACCGAATACAGCAGAATTTTTATAATAAGAAATTTTTTTTTCATTTGCAGGAAAGAAAAATTACATTAATGATCCTTTAAAATGAATTCAAGTTGGGATGCTTAATATTTTCACAGGTTTCTGTGTTAAAGAAACACTTGCAGGGGAGGAACAGCCGTTTCTGTAAAGGACCATGCGTTGGTAGCTACAGATTTTCCTGATGTGCAGTAAGCTGCAGGAATGCTGCACACACTGTTCCTATGCATTCCTGTACTTTAATTTCCCCCTAATTTCAGTCTCTTAGCTGCTTTTATTTTGTTTTTGTTTCTGTTTTTGTTTTTCTTTTCCCTCCAAGGAAGTTAGATTGAAGTAGGCAGCGTGAATTAGTCTTGGCTTTGATATCAGTCGTAAGTTTAGTGATACTTCAACATAAAGGAGAAATAATAAAGAACATCTTTTAAGTGTACTCTCTCATGGCTATGTATGTTTCTACAAATACACTTAAGATAGGTTGATAAATAGTTACAATTCTTTATTCAAAATATACAGGTAATTTAATTGAACTCCCAGTTTTGCTGCTTTGAAAAGCCTTTTTACTCCATTCTAGACCCTGCTTGCCATGACAAGTTTCAGGCTGGGATCAAAGCCATTTCACGGTCAATTCTCTGGTTTTGTCGTGTGGCCGCTGATTTCACTGTTAGTACGTGGTGATGTGGGCTGGAGCCTTGGCCAGTCAAAAATGATAGAAACTAGTTTATGCTCAGTAGGCAAAAAGTTGGAGCAGGGATTTCTGAGGCTTTTTCAGTTGTCGCATCACTTCCAGGCCAATAATTTAGTGTGATTGTAAAAACAAAATAGCAAATAACATTAACTTTGTTTGCAACTCTTTTGTGCCTTTCAAAAAATGACACCAAGCCTGAACAGAGAAAACTATTATTTGAGTGACCATGTAAGGAGATGAGAAGGAAATAGCCATATGTGATAAATAAATAGGTACCAGGTAGTTGAGGCTTGAAGAAATTGTGTCTAGATTGAGGGTTGTCAGAAGATGAAGTCCAAGGAACAGTGTAAGTTGTTGGAAGTAAGAGGAGAGAGATCTTCAATAGAGATTTTGAGGTTAATGAGGAAAGGAAAGGGGTTGAGGACAAAGCAGGAAAAAAAATGATGAATGGCCTCAATTATCTCTTTTAAACATTCCCTGAGATTCTTGACAGAGATGGAAAGAAAAGCTAAAAGTGCAGAACAGCTCTTACAGGCCTGCGTCTGAAAAAAAGAAAAGCTTTAATAGCTGTAAGTAACATTTATTATCTCAATTTTTAGTGGTGTGCTTGACGTACAATCAGTGATACCACAGTTATATCAGGTTGGCCTAACAGTCAATGCTGTACATGAAAGGTGAGTGCTCATTACTTTGCTTTTAAAAAATCTTTCCAAGTGAGCTGCTTTTGATCAAAGACACATAATTAAAGAATTAAGCAAGTTTACATCTAATAGACTGCCTGCAGTTCTCTACTGCATTTTTACCAAGCAATAGTCTACTTTACATGATTGTCTATTATACTCATTAGGAAACTAAGCAAGCTGATTGTGTTTCTCTGAGAGGAAAGTAAATGAAAGCTAGAAAAGGTGTGTAATGCTTTAATGAGATGAGTGTGGTGCGTGCTCACAGCCTGCTTGTTTTCATTTAGCACATGCATCAACTTGTAAATTATCTTCAGCTTTCATGTGGTGTAATGATCTTTTGCCATTTTGGTTGTGCTTCACTCAGTGGTTGGCAACTCATGGAGATGGCTGGTGTTCTGGAAGAGGCTTCATTCTCCCTGACAACAAAAGTAACAGTGATTAGTTCAGCTTCTTAGCTGGGGCTCTATGCTATAACCGAGCTTGACATCATAAAGGCAACAGTATTTTGTTTGGTTTTTTTTTTCCCTTCGTCTTTCTTTCTCCCCTCTGTCTCTTCTGGAATGCTTTCTGAGCAAATTCTTTGCTTGTGGAGGAATGTCACATTCTCTTGCACTGGTTGATAAATATTTATGCCTGAGAACAGCATAAAGCTCTCTTTTGGATGCTTTCCCGTTTTATAGCGTGCTGGCTTTTGGCCTGATCTCTGTATTTAGAAAACACTGTGTATACCTGCATGCTTTCTTGACTCAATTTCCTATTCCTAATGGGTCTACAGCCAGTACTGCATGAGAACCGTAGTGCATATTGCAATATTTGAATGAAAATGAAAAATAGGTGGCTTCTTTTCTAGGTGTATAGCCACATTTTGTGAAGAACTTTATAGGTATGCCTAGAAAAGATATAGTACACAAAACATAAAAACGTTTTTGAAGCACTTCAGTACTCTGATAAAACTGAACAACTATGAATGGGATTAGAAACAGCAAAGCGTAAAACTCCTATGGCAGTGTTAATTCAGCCCCATTTCACAATTATGGGTATTTTTCCTACTCCTCCTTTTAAATGTAATGCTGAGTTTTTCTTTTCTGCTTAGATTTTCTTGTTAAACAAACTCTGCGTACATCCAGTGAAAAATATTTTCATTATTAAAGAAATTGTTTTAGCACTAATAGAAAGCTGATGCTTTCTAAAAGCATTGGTTATGCTTTTTCCTGTTTAAAAGGAGTAACGGTCTGTTCCGGATGTAGTGGGTGTTCTCTGTACTCAGTAAGGGACCTCTAGGAGGTGGTTCCATGGGAGAAATGCTGCATACATACATGCCGTGCCATTGGGTGGATGCACACTTGTGAGAAAGACAAAGACGACTGGTTTCTATGCTGCATCTACCTCAAGGCCGAGTATGCCTCTCCTTGAAACTTGTATGAGTCCAATAGGTCATGTCTGGTGTCTCCACTTTTGTGTATTATTATTTGCTTTTGAGGTATTGGTATGTGGCCATGGTATGTCTTTTGTTGCTAGGGCAAAGAGCATTTGTAGGTCATCTGGGCTTGGGCCATCTCTACAAGTCAGCATGGATAGGCAGAGCTTGGCCAGGGAGCTCCCCAGACTTCAGACCACTGTTTGATGTCAACCAGCCCAGCTGCAAGGTAGATTAGGCTGGCCAGCCTTCGTGGCCGCATGAGCCACATTTCAACATCTCCATCTGGACAAGCTCCAAAACTACGTTCTTCGTGCTTAGTGGGATGGCTTTGAGGGGTTACTCTGAAAGCAGCTCTTAAGTGGGCTGTTTAAATGCTCCTAATATCTACGGTGTTATGGGCTAGGGCTGGGCTAGGTGTCTGGCTCGGTACCGGGGCAGACTGCAGCGTTGCTCTCACAACCTGGCTGCTTCACTTTCTCTGACAGAGAATTTGGATTACCCCAAAATCTTCATGTAAACAGACTGGCCACATACTGCAGTCCCAGCACGGGAACCAGATGCGAATTGCTCATGAACTGTATGTGGCCACCTGTTTGTCATCCTGAGATAGTGCTGATCGCTGACAGGGCTGTGAAAACTCTGTGATTATGTACCCAATGGGCAGTGCGATCTCTGTGTGTGTATATACACACAAACATACATATATACTCCTTAAAATAGCTGACAGGATTAGGACTCTAGTCAAGGGTCAAAAACTCACTTTGATATAGCTTATACAGTGTGGCCACTTGCGCGGGAACCTTCATGTCAGCATTTAGATTTAAATAAAAAGTTAGCCGAACATTTATTTTAATGTAATTGTTTTATATAGTGTTATTGTCTTTGTTATTGCCAAGTAAGAGAGAAATGGAAATAGCGTTGCTTATTTTAGGATTTAACCGTCCTTAATTGGGGGTGAAATTATCAGTTTACTGAGACAACTGGTTGGAGTTGGGGTGAAATTACGACTTTTTTACTAATGCTGTTGTTTTGCTGGGTAACTTGGTTGCTAAGATTCATTCACTTTGGAAGAGCAGGTTAATAGGGCAAAAAGCATATCAGTGTATACTGTAATAAAAATATTGTTGCAGGAGGAAAGAAAAGGATTAATTTAGAAAAGGAAAGAGGAAGAGATTAAGTTTTGAAGTATGTAAAACAGCAAAGATTAGAAATACTTCAATATTGCTGGACCAATTATTATTTTATCTCACTTGTGTTTTTCCCTTGTCTGATGCAAAGGCAGACTTGGTCTGTTTGGTTTTTGCAGACTATGGCTATGTGTTTCAGTGACTCAATTAAAATTTGCCTCATGCAAATTGTTCCAGGAGCAGATGTGCCTGCCAAGCTGGGCAGAGAAAATGTGCAGCGAGGTCACAAAGAAGATGGTTCTTCATTATGCTCTGCCAAAATCTTAGCAGATCATCACTGAGCATGTCCAGATGTAAAATTTCAGTCACTGTCTGTTTTATTTTTGTATTGCATTTTTCATTTCCTGCATTCCCATCTCTACTGATGGGTGAAATCAGTTCTTCCCCTGTCAGCCAAGCAAAGTATCAAGTTGCAGTCTCTTGTTGATTTTGGTATTTTATTTTTTTTTTCCTTTGGAAAAAAAAATAGGGTAGATGCATTCTTTATGTGTTTTTAAATCAGGACGGTGTCTCCTGTCAGCCAGGCTGGTACTGAGGGTTTGAGGGAGATGTAGCTATGGCATAGAGCAATCTGCACGTATTGTGCTGTGGTGGCTTCACTATAAAGCTCTGCTAATCATGAGTTTCCAACGCCTCCCAATCACTGTGTCTCGTCATGTCAAATTAGTGAGTGTCAGGAAGACATTTCTGATTGATTTTTTTTTTTTTTTTTTAATTACTTTTGGGCTGAGAATGAACTTTGACAGTTTAAACTGAAGCTGAATTTTTTGAAGTCATTAAAATCTGGAAACAAATGGAAACCTTTTAGCAATTTTAAAGGGTCAGTGGTGGCTTAAAAAAATCACTTCCGCCTGAAAAATAGATAACTAGAGATCACCTAAGATTGTAGTAACTGCAAAAGATCTAAGGGGAAAAAAAAAGCCCTTTTCAGTTTTTTGTCTTTCAGAACCTTGTGGTATATCATAAAAAACGCTTTCCCTGCTTCTTTAGGGGTCCAATCTTCAGGGGAAAAGAAAAACCAAAACAACAGACAAAAATGAAATATAACCCAAATGATAACATCATGCGCTTGCAGACTTGGTAGAAGCAATGAAAGTATCCACTGTATTTTTAAGCCATTGTTTATGTTCTCACTTCAAGTAAGAATTCTTGTAAGTAAATAATTGCACAATGGAGATTTTATTATTAGTTCATGTCATTAAATCTTACTTGTAGGAACCCTCAGTTCTAATATATGTAGTCTTTCAGACAGCCCCCAGATTTTTTATATGCTCTAACATATCTGAAAGAAAAATAAATGGGATTTGAGACATTGAAAACCCTGCCTGCTTGTATTAAGGAAGACATTTTTCATCTTCAGATTTTATGCACATATGAGCTAATTAAGGGTGTAATATGAAATAAATCCGTGGCAGTGCAGATGTTTTAGTTGCAAGAGCAATAGCTTGAGTGATTTCCTGTAGGTTTTTAGAAGAATAAATGTGAATCTCAGGCACTGGTCATGCACTCATTTATACTGGCATAATGTATTACCAGAGCAAAAAAAATGCAAATAAGCAGGGGAAAAAAGCCTATATACTTCCTGACTTTTGTTCTATTGTTTGCTTTTTTTTTCAGATCACTTAAGATTGATAAATTTTAGCTCCCTTTTTGGCTGAGATGCATTTAATATTGATTGAATGACTATCCATTGAATAAAAGAAGCAGCATTGGCAGAATTTCCAGCCAGGTATCTTGCTGTTGATTAGGAGACAGGCTGCTTGTATCTGTCAGATAAAGAAAAAGACTCTGTGTTTCCAATATAGCTTCATCCTGGACTATTATTTCTTCATTAACTTGTTAAAAGAGAAAAAGCATCGTTGAGGCTTTTTTTTTTTTTTTTTTCTCCTCAGGCATCCATGCACAAAATGAGTATGAGCCAAAAGGGAAAAGAGGGGGAGTGAAGGGAAGAAAAGGAACAAGTGAACAGGGAAATGAGTAAATCATAAAAGCCAGACAAAGACTATCAGTAGTTTTTGAATTTCATCCATGCTTTCAAAATCAGGAGTGACCTTTCTGAAAGCTGAAATGAGTAGGCATCTTCAGCAAGGTTCATTTGAGGAAAAAATGGGCAGTTAACAAAACACAGTAGCTGTGACTATGCAATAGCTCCTCAGGGACTTTTGACGAAGTCAACCAAGATAATTTTATATTATATAAAGAATATTAGATCAAATCTTTTGGGTCAAATATCTTAAGACTCTTATTAAGTATTTTTTCCCTTGTATGATTGTGGGATGCGTGACTGATCACCTTTCTTATAGCAGGCTAGAACTCAGATGGTTTTAAGAAAGGCCCTTAGGGCTATGGAGCTGTTTCTGTTTGACAGTCATGTGCTGGATTCCCTCATTTATATTTAACGGTAATCATCAGCTTTGAGAAGAGTTTCTAATTTTAAACACATGGTGCTCCCCCCACCCCCTCCTTTTGTCCTCAGGAAAGCTATAGTTTGCTTGGGTGCATCTCTGCTTTTGCTACCAACACGCTTGAGCCCCAGAGTGGGCTTCACACATGAAAACTGTGCTGCCAAAAACTGTTACCTGCTTATGCTCATGTTTGTTTGCTACTGCTACTTTTTTTTTAAATGATTTATACCTGGATCTTGAGTATCATCCAAGCCAGATTGTACTGTTGTCATTAATGGCCTTGATAAAATATCATCACTTGAGTATGGGTATTATGATACCTAAATATCTTTCTTACAAATTTGCCTTAAAGTTGAAATAATCGATGTCTAAACATCAGATTAGAAGTACAATGAATTGTTATTTCTTGAACTGGTAAAAACCTAATTAGGTGTCTCTTCTTGAGCTGTATATGAAACAGAGGGAGATATTTTAAAAAAAATCCTCGACATCCATTTTTGTTCTAGCAACATTTTATCTAAACTTAAGTCAGACACCCACTTAATTAATCAACCACATGTCAGTAAAAGGTTATGATTAAATAAAACTTTACTGCAAAATTATAACATTTGCTCAGATGTCTACGTATTTAAACGTCAAAAAGCTTTGTAAACTGTCTGCCTTTACAATGCTAACCCCAGAGGGAGGGAAGAGTGAAGGGCAACAGGGTTTGTTTGTGTTTGTACAGATTGTTGTCCTTTTTTACAAAGACCAACACAAAACATACAAATCCATATGTTTGGATTTGTTGCTGCCACATTAATTATACATGCTCTCGCAGTGTAAGACAGTGCAAAATAATCTAAGATGCTATAAAAAAGGAATTTCAGGACTGACATCTTTTTCTTTAGTTAGAAATCCCAAATCCTAAGCTGGCTTTTCTGAGAGTATCTTTTGCTTAACAGTCTGTGAGAAATACCATTAAGAAAGCATTTCCCTAGTATTAGTTTCACCACTGGCTCTAAGAGTGTATGTCAACCTCAGAATTGCAAAACAGAAGTGAGATTTTTTTCAGCTGTGTGAAGCAAGTTCATTTATTTAATTTTTTGGCAACCATTTTGCGCTGAGACAGGTAATTTCATGGACAAAGCTGCCAAGGAGCCTAAATCTTGCAACGTTCAGTATTGCAATAAACCTACCTAAATTTTGGTATCTTAATGCCTAGTCTGTAGTCAGCAAAGTCTAGAGAGTTATCCAGCATAAAATAAATGCCTACCTTTGGTCAGGTGAATAGACTCTTTGGAATGTAGGGACAAAGGGCTCTGCTGGGTTACCTCGTGATGGGTGCCTAACACACCTGAGATGCTCTACAGTGTCAAAAACATCACCCTGAGGCCGGCAGTTTTGGCAGCAGACTTGCAGGAGTTCTGTGCCTTTTTGAATCACCAGCCGGAGGCCAGGCAACCTTGGGAGAGTTCAAAAAGCACTCTATACCTGTGTGTGAGCAACTGAATAGAAGCCTGGAGTCAGATATCTAAATTTGGCCGGGAATTTAATTCAACTCTGTCTGCCTAAATCCAAATGGTGGTGAGGAGTCTAGTTCCGCTCATGCTTATTGTCGGAACCCTTGATGTTTTTTTAA
Organism: Larus michahellis; assembly: GCF_964199755.1. Lineage (NCBI taxonomy): Eukaryota > Metazoa > Chordata > Aves > Charadriiformes > Laridae > Larus > Larus michahellis. The sequence goes on from NC_133896.1 coordinate 19,264,743, forward strand.
GACAGTCTAGTAGTTAGTCCTGACAATTTGAAAATAAGCAACCATTTCCTCACCTGCATAACATATTGAAGCCTTGTGATTACTTTAGTATCCCATTGATGGTCAAACATATGTTTGTAATATTGTTCTGCCTGAGGTGAAGCAACATTTCGAACCTACATCACTGAGGCTGCATGGAATTACTCAGTCTTTGGACAGAGACTGTTTTGGAGTAAGCCTGTCCCAGTCCTTTCTGTTGCAGATGTTCCACTTGGTAATTTGTTTTTTAAGTAGTCATTCAAATAAAGAAGGCTACAGAGAGAGGCGGCTTGAAGGCTAAGGCACTTACAGACCAGGTCCAGGCTCCACTTCATGTTAGCACAGGAACTTGAAAACAGGGATCCTGCTTCTTTTTCGACTCTCCCTCCCGTTATTGTGTATGTGCTAACAAACAAGGTCACAGGTGGTCTGTTCCTGCTGCCAAACCTGTTCCAGCATCTACACACTTACTTGAGTGTGATCTGCACATCTGAGGTGCGAAAGAAATGAACTGGCTGATCTGCTGGCGTTTGGTCATCAGACGTCTTTGGCGTATCAGGACTTAATTGTATGCGTGTTATTCAGCAAAAATGTTGGCTTCTCTAGGGCTTGAGAAGATTACAGGATTAGGGAATAATTTAACAGGACTTTTGTGCATCTCATTGACATCTGAGCAGATCTTGTTATGGATTTAGGCTTAACTCTGCAAAAATAAGTACATGCGCAAATTATACCAAAGCTTCTATTTCTGCTTCAGGTTATAAGTCCCACTATACTTAAGCGAATAAATAAGAGGTACGTGTTTGACTGTCTTTGAAGACCTGGTCTGTAGACGCTGATAAATGGCACACAGATACAAGACTTCTGAAAAATAATCAATTAACTTGAGAAGTATAGGTGCCTAACAGAATTGGGCCACCTAAATTAAGTATAGTGCCTAATTATGTAATTAGCTGATTACATTTAGATTGCCCCACTTCTAAAACATTATCCTGAAAGAGTCCTTTCCTTGGTTTCCCCATTTGTAAAAATAACATGCTGTTCTGCTGTCCTTCAGAAATATTTAACTCAATTGGTCCTTTACGGAGATCTGTAATTGTACATCTGAATACAGTAACAAAATGCCTGTCTACAGAGATGTATAGGAAACTTTAAATGGCTGTACCAAATGTCCTTGAGGTTTTTCCACTGATCAAAGTGTTACTTGTATTTGTTAGTGGAGAGAATTCACAATATACATCATTAAACCTCATCGTCTGTCTAACCAAAGAAGTCATTTAAGCAGACAGAAAGTGTTCGGCTTCCTCATTGTTACTAGGGGCAATTTTTATTGGAACCATCATAGGGTATCCACATGCCCGAGAAATTCATTTTGCTGTCAAACAGCATGTGTAAGTGAAGTAGCATTTTCTTGTAAAGATTACTGAAAATTGATATAAATTAAGGTCCGCTTTCTGAGAAGAACAAAGTTAATCGAAGTGGGATTAAAGCTATAGGTTCCTTTCATTTAGTAGAGGTGCTTCACTGATTTGTTAAATAATGGGTTATTTGATGTACTGTATGGAGAGTGATGTAGGTCACTTTCAGCATGCAGTGATGCAGATTTAAAGAAAAATAGAGGAAAATACCAGTGCTTTCTAGTTTCCCAAATACCATGTAGGAATCTTTGTAACAAACACATCCCTTCTACCACCCTCCCCCCATTTTTTTGAGTTATTTCAAGGCATGAGTTTCTTTTATATATTTTCCTTCTTCCACAGCCCTAATATTCAGTTAGAAAAGCCTCTCAGGAAGATGCCTTTTACTTTCTTTCTTATCAGAAAGTGTATTATCACCATCTCATTTGACCAGCAGATTTGTTTTGGGTAAATATGAGCCTCAAATTGTTCATATGACATTGAATTATATTCCTGTTGATGGGTTCAGAATATTTAAAGTGATATTGTCCTTCCATGTGTTTTGTTTGGTTGGTTTTGTTTTGTGTTTTTATGCTTGCAGACTCCGTGCATTTCTGTATAATTCTTTTACTCTTGAAACAGATCCTTTGATGCTTGTAAAAAGAAACATAATGCCTAAAGTCTCTGACTTTAAAAGATTATTACCACTCATGGAGCTTTTTGTAAGTCAACAGTTTCTGTTCAATTCCAAGTTATCGTGTGTAAGCCTCAAAATGCACCACGTGAATTGATGTGAAAGAATGAGAGGTCAGTTCAATGGCTAAGAGAAAACAAGGGTGAGTTTCAGCTTCCGTTGAAAACATCCGTACTGAGGTATTTAAATTCACGTATCTACATGTCAGCAGGTGTCTAACCTCCCATTATATTTGATGGGGCTCTAGCATTTGATTTAGTTGCCCACTCATGGGCATTTCTTGCCAGGATACCCGAGTGTTCGAAACATTGAGGTTGGTCTGGCAGACATAAGATAAAAAGTGCAAGACTTGTGCCCTTGTGGAGGGCCGGAGGGAGGGCAGGCAGAAGTTCCTGTGCCATTTCAGAAGGCAGAGGATGTCTGTGTGAATGAAGCAAACCCTACCCTACTCAATGGAGCGCAAGGAGAAATTTTGCTTACCTAATATTATGTGTCTACTTTAAGGTGAGCTGAACTGCCTTGAACTACCTGGCTGTATTGATCACATTGTCACTGATTATACTGGGGACTTCAATACCATTTTGTATGTAAAAACCACAAGTAGACACTAGATTCCACACTGCAAGACATCACAGGGCACCATTTCTGTTAATGCAAATTTGTACTTCTGGTGACTCTTTCAGCAGAGAGTCAAAGGCTGGCTATAGGGTTTCAGCATAGAGACAAAATTGCTACTGGAAACAAAACTGCTCTCTGAGCAAGATGTCTGCTTGCACCTAGATAAATGTCCATTAGTAACATTAACTACATTAGTAAGGCTTATAAAAGACTGTCAGCAGTTTCATCTCTCTTGTTTGGTAAAGAATCTAATTCACGCAGGAGTAGTTTATGTCTTCACTGAGAATCTGAATCATCAATGATCTTTACTTGATTCTTTTTAGGAGTGTGCTTTAGTGATTTAGTATTTGGCTCAGTTTTGAAATATGCGATGTGAAAACTTTGTATTTTTACTGGACTGATTTTCCTGACTAAGTAGTGTATTTACCATGAGAAAGTAGGAATTTGCTTGTACAGTCAGTCAGTTCATGTTCAAAATTAATCATTTGCATATGCAATTCTTATTGTAAAGGTTACCTATGGAAACATTCTCAAAGGATTTTTCTTTTCCATAATATGCTATAAATTAGCAATAAAAAAGCAGAGTAACAATATTTTTATAGATGTGATTTTAAAAATAATAAATAAACAGTTTGGTAAAAACAAAAAATTGAATTACAGATGCCTGTTTAAATGAGTTCTTTCAGTTAATTATAGACTGATTTATTCTAAATTATTTATAATGCGGACAAGTATTCACTGTCAAATTTTCTCACATACCAGTGCAATGAGAAGTTGATAAAGTGTGTCTTGGAATTATAATGTGAAACGTAAAGGAACTTTGCTACATATAAAACCTTAGTCAAAAACAATTGCCTGGAAAGCTGCTCTAGCTTAAGTATGTATTTATGCATACTCATATCAGATGGCACAAGAATTACAGAGCATTCTTATCTCTTACAAGGAGATTGCGGAGATTAATTCATTATGCTAACAATTTGTATCAGGGTATATAAAAATAATCCAGTTTGCAGAAGTTAAAACCTAGTCTATGTAAAACTGTGCTGTCCTTTTCCTTACTGTTTAAAAATGTTCTTATTCAAAATCACACGTAATTATTTCAGTTTTGGATGCAGCATGACTCTAGCACATGGTATTTTATGGCAGAAGACTCAACATATCTAAATGAATCTACTGTTTCATTTAACTGCTTCTAGAAAGCACAGCCTATTTCGTACACCACCCTTGTAGGTGGTTTCAGGCAAAGCGATACTGACTGTAAATGGCCATTTTAATCCAGAAATGAGGAAAGCTGGCATGGTTTTGAAACAGAATTTACTTCATCAGCTAAGAAGGGGTTTGCAGAATCTACATGGAGAAATTAGTCATCAGAAAAAAACTTCTTTGTGGCAGTGCCGCTCGTTTTGTGGGAGCCAAACGGTTGTCCCGAGCCTTGTGTCAGAATGGACATTTCTTATTTCCCCTCGGCTGACCAAAGGGTGAATTGTATCTTCTTGACTGACGAGCATTCAACACCTGAAAGGATCCCCATTACTAATACCAGATTTCTGGCTGGCTTTGGTCAAGGCCTGAAGTGATAACAAGATATAATGAGAAGTGAGTGTTGTGTTCATTATGAAACAAAGTGCATTTTGGAAAAAGACTCCATACTCACCTCCGTGTGAGGACAGTCTTCCCTTCTTTATTCACAGCAGCAGAGTCTTACTGTGCTGTTTCATTACCACATTGTGACACGGTGTTAGGATTCACAGTACATGCCCTAGATTTCTCTCCCTCTGAAATTGTATAGTGATAGTCATGGTACACAATAGCTACATCATCTCATTTCATCCACTGAAAAATCTCATTGCTTCCCTGAGATCGTGGACAAAACCTTCAAATTCAGATAAATATAAGGAAGAATTAATCACCTGATTAGAGTCGACAAAAAGTTAAGCATATTTTTCCATTAGTTGCAATGGATTCTGGATCAAATTTCTTCTTACGTGTTAAGATTAAGAAACTAGGGCAGAAGTTAGTATTCCTCCATATTTAAATGTAGATATCTAGATACTCTGTCTTACTGGACATTTCTACCATGTTTAATGGGTGCATTTGTATATTCATAACCTGTTCAGAGACTGGGTTGTGAATTCACCCAATAGCCAGTAATTTTAATCACGCACTTTCTCGTGTGTGAAAGCAAAACACGTTTTTTCTGCAGAGAATTTGGTAGGGTTATAAAAAGTTGCCTTCCTGTTACTAAAATTATTTACTTAACATTAGTCAAATCTTTGAATTGTTCTTTAGGTTTTTTTTATGCAAATGAAGCAATTTAATTTGACTGCAACTCACCTAGGAAGAATCTGGAGAATTGAAAAAGGGCAGATCGTTACTCCATCTTTGGTGCTCCCAGGATGCTTCCTCATCTGTAATATCAAGGTGCTAGATATTTTTATGGCCATGTGATACAAAAAAAGGTATAAGATGCTTTCTGTTTTCTTCCCTGTATTCCCTTATCATGAACCTCTGGTGCAGTGAGAAGTGCTGTTCTTCCTCCCTTTAGTCACCCATACATGAATCTGAAGGTAAGAATGTCCACTGAGTCACTTCCCAAAAGCCACAGCTCTTCTTCCTCTCTTATTTCCGTAGCACTTCTTGCTTCTCTCCACCTGCTTCTTCAGTGACTCTCCCCAAGTATTCTGCACCCGATTCCAAAATTTGCCCCTATTTTCAGTTCACACTTGTCTGGTTTGTGAAGGGCATGGGGACAGAAAAAGCCTTTCCTACCAAAGTTGCACTTATTTAGTAATGGTCTAAGAGAAAGCTCTTTGGGGAAAGCAGCTGTGCTTATTTTTCACTTGAGGTCCTGCTCATGTTGCTCTCTAGTAACCACTGATGTGCTGGCTTCCGCTGCCAAGTCCATGTTGGTCGTCAGTTGTGGAGGAAGCCTTGAAGTTGTGTGTACCTGCAGGTAAGCTGCTGCCTTGTTGTAGCAGTGTGAAGGGATGTTCACATTAGAGACATGACGTTGATAAGTCTTTCCAAGCTAGGGGAAAGGGCCTGCCTGAGTCCACTGACATGCACTCATTCAGGCAGGTCCTTCCATCATTTCTAAGCATCATTGTCCACAATTTCTGGTTTGCTGTTGAGATGTAAAATGTGTCTTATTCTTAGAGGAATGACTCTATTTGAAAATCAGAACAAAAATAGGTTATAGTTCATACTTTGAGTGAAAGCCACAGGTAAATCAGTTAATTAAGATAACAATAACATTTGGAGATACCTGCAAAAACTGGAGAAAAACAATGGATGATTTATTATTTCTAATTACTAACATATATATTAATATTTTTTTTAACAAAGAAGTATTTTAAGTAGCTAGTAATTCTGTTTACTTGACTAAGATTCTTTAGGAGATCAAAAGTAAAGTTTTAAAATAAATGACATAAGCACTATGATTTGACAACTATGCGGAGGCATGTAAAAACCACCATATATATTAGTTATTTTAGGATGCATGAACTACACAAATCAACTGAGGCTCTTCCATGCTGAATCAAGGTAAACCACTAAAAATGCCCAGAGCTTGTTTTCATTACTGATTTAGACAGGGCCTCAAACAGCATCAAATGCCAGGATTACAAATCAAACATTCCAATGGCAGGTAATCGGTCAAGTGATGGCTGCCATTGTACATTACATTTTCCACAATATCTCTTCCCCGCTGTAAAAAACACAACATGGTCTCTGCATGAGTTAAAAATGGTGGAAGAACCCATAAGGTCTATGCCACAGTTTTTCTGTGTTAGGAGGCATTTGATAAAAAGCATTGGATTGGTGGGGGAGGGTGTGCAGGGAGGGAAGAGTAACCTCAAGGCAAAGGCAGTGAAAAAGGATACTGGATGATCTTCCTGCTAGTGCTACAAGGTTCCTAGATATTGCAAATCATTTAATCAAGCTTTCCCACAAAGTGACTGGTGACAGGCTTAGGTTATTTGTACCAGCCCCAAGAAGTACATGACACATTTTTCTGGTATTTCAGGTTACCTGACACTGGAAGGACTCCTGAGTTTTATAAGGCAATATCCTGCTGTGGTTACAGATCCACCTGCTCGTTGTTGCCCATCCGAATCCTCCCTGTGCTGAGTTGTTCTGCTACCTTGTGCTAGTTTTCTCTCTTTGGGATTTCAATAATTAGAACACCAAATTGTGAGGAAAATCCTTCTTTGGAATGGGGCTGCTCTCCTGGGCCACGAACGAGCTTTGCTCAGACTTCTTTAGTATGTAGGCAAACTATGAAGAAAGGGAACATATTCAGTGAAGAGTGTATCTTTAGAGAATTTAGCAGCCAAACTCCTCAATTTGCTAAATAAAAACAAAGATTTTTTTTTTTTTCCAAGTTCAAGGGTGGGTTGTTTTTTGCTTGTTTGTTTGTTTGTTATTTCCCCACAGAACATCTCAGACATAGTTATAACATCTGAACCCACTATCAATTGCCTGTTGAGGAGCACAGAACTATTAGAAATCCCGGATGAAACAAATGGAGGACATTTTTATTTCTTAGTACAAATGACACTGTTTTTTTCTTTTCCTAATTGCACTCTTAGATACACTTGAAACAATGTTTTAAAATTTTCTAGACCCCATCATCCCCATGGCAGTTACTCATTAAGGAATTCTTCAGGTTCAATATATTTTTTTTAGGTGTTATAATAAAGCATTTTATCAAAATAGTAGATTATGGAATACTTCATAAATATCCAAAGCTCTTACTTTGGGTCATCTTAATTTGAGACATTTAAGTTTGCTTTGAATTGCGGAGTATTTTTTTTCTGGATCACTTTGATTATCCATCTATTAATACCACCACAACCAACAGAACATAAGCAGGGCTTTTTTGAAGGGAGAGGAAATTAGTTGTTCAGGCAGAATGATTTCTCATTCTCAGATAGCTCAGATATTCTCAGATACCATCTCAGACGGAATTCCACACTGGGGAAGCAAGCTTGAGAAGGAGGCTAGCACAGGCTGAGGTTTATTTACCTTTTTAAAGTAAAGATATGGAGGTAAATTTGAAATACATCCTATGTATATGTGTCAGTTCAGCACTGGGTGGAATTACCAATGGCTTACAGAGGAATTTTACCTTGCTGTTTGAAGAAATCCTCATTTTTCTTATCTTTCTGAATTCTATAATCAGATAAAGGGCTCAGGATATATTGTGGGGATGGGAAGTCTAGATTATCTCTGAAACTAATGCTGCCTCTACTGCAGACACCTCCTGCTGCTAGCTCCTTACTTCCTCAGTTGTCTGTTCTTGAACTATTAGTGGTTTCTTCAGTATTACCGTTAGACACAGCGAGATGCCAGAATTATTCAGCTGCGTCGCTGGTTTTCAATTTACATTCAAAATTAAAATGAATTTTTTCTCTTTTTCTTTTCTCTGGGAGCATATATTCTCATTTGTAAAGATTTGTGTAATGCTTAGCAAGTAGAAATAAGTCCAAGTGTACTTGTGATTTTCTAGCATAATTGAGTTAGTTAGGGATATATTTTCTATTTTTCAACTGACACTGCAGACAAAGTTGTATGTACATGTCTGGTTTTTACTGATAGAATGTATGCCAGCCACAGGAGCCACTAGCTTGTACAGACTTCCAGCGTATACGCTAGGCGGGTAAAAGCATACTATAATAGCACCACTGTTTAAAAGATTGATTGATTTAAATATACCAATATATTTATAAGCAAAATTGTCATCTGGCATAGGCAAGGTTTAAGTCTCTGGTTTTGCTGTCTGTGATTTCATCAACATGAGTGAAACTACCAGTGAATATAAAGAGAAGTGTTTGTAGGATGGAAGCCCAAGTGGAAATGGTTGTTACTGATATGTAAACACAGTTTAAAATTTCCCCGTTATTGTTATCTGCCCAATGTTAGAGACATTAATTTTTTTCACTTCCTTGGCATTCTTGTCATGTTTCAATAGAAGTCATGAAACACAAAGAAATGGGATGAATTCACCTCTGTAGAAACTGCCCTGGAGCGGTGTTTCCAGGGAATGTGGCCCATTAAGTTTTCACATTATTACGGTTTCTTTGAAATTCTTTCCTTTAATATTTGTGGTATCGGAGGCTTGAAAATTTTTTGCCTTCTTTTTTAAGGATACATTGTCCAAATGATGTAATAGGCAATAGCTTGAACTTGGAGTTTGTTGTATCCAGTAACAACAACATACATGTGTATCGAAGAGTGGGATCAGACAGCAGTTATTCTCATTTTAAATGTGAAATTTTAAAAGAATGAGGAGTTCTTTGATGATTACTTGCTGGGTAAAATCCTTTACCCATTTAAGTAAATAGACATTTTGTCATTGTCTTCAAATGGGATTAAACTCTATGAAAAACTGACAAAAAATTTAAGAGATATACTTTTGCTTACTGCTTTCGAAAATGCTCATAAATTCTAGGAAGCAACAGTTAAAGTATGTTTGTGATCCTTATAGCATTAATAGTAAGATTGGCATCCCATTATGAATTTACTATCATTTAATTAAAAATTTGGTAATTATGAATTCGATTTTTTTTTGTCATAAATAACCATCACAAAAGACTTAAGGTGATTAGTAAATGTCTTTGTAGATTTGTGTATTATCCACACTAGAATAACTTCCTTTGCAGATAAAAGTGTGCCTGGTTTTCACAAAAGATCATAAATTATCCAGTGACCTTAGCTGTGTGCAGCAGCATTCTTCCAACTTTCAAGTAAATTATGTTTGAAAAACTATTGAGGCTGTATTATCTGTTTACCTTTGACGCGACATAGTTATTCTTTAAGCTGTTGCAAATAGAATCAAGATGCAAATAAACACATTGCAAAATTGCAAAAAAGCGATTGATGGTAAGGAAATTTTAAGTAGTGTAATCAAGCATAATCAAATCCTAATCAAACAATGTAAGTCAATGCAATAACCAGCATATACATAAACTCATTTCCAATAGGAAAGCACTATCTCCTTCACAATGACCTTGCTGTCACATAAACTTGTTGGGAAAATTTCTCACTGCTTTAACTTAACTTAAATGCTAACATAAACATTGAAACATTGTGACTTTGATGAATGAAAATGGTTCAGAATATTTTGCTTTGCAAAAAAAAAATAATCTGCTTCCTTTTTCTTTTATTTAAGTGTTGATAGAAAAACAGATGAATGTGTTTGGGGAATTTCTTAGAAGTGCCGTGGGACATCACTAAATGTCACTTCTTTGGAGCAGTCCTATCTATTCTGTCTTCTGCTGTTTCAAAAGAAAAGAAGCTGATAGGTTTGGGGGTTTTTTACCCTAAGTTATTCCTTTGATTAGAAGGCTTATAAGAATTTATAAGACCAATTGGGCTTCTAGTTCTGTTAAACAATGTAAAGAGTAAGTTGTTATTTATTCTAGTGCATGTAGGATTGTATCAAATAATGAATGAAGATTAAAAGAACAAAATCTTTTTTAGTTAGTCTAATGAAAGAAAAAAACCCAAAACAACTCACTAGCTTGTAGTCTGGTAAATCACCACTTTGATTAGAATGATTTGTCTCTTTAGGCAGTGCAAACTACGATTGATTTATTTTTGCCCATTTGCTAAGACAAGCTGATGTAGCAGTCGATTGCAGGTAGGAAGAGCTTTCCTCTCTCCCTCACAGCTAGTGGTGAAACCATACCAACAAATTAGAAACCATTTTAGGGGACTTTCAGTGGGAAAAGATATGGATGCAACTAATGAACCAACAGTAGAAAAGAAATAAATCATGACTGGTGATTTAGACGTATAACATTTGCCAGCTACACAATAAGAACTGGTGATTCTTCTTCAACCTGTCTTTTTCAGGAATCTTTTCTCTGAGTAAAAAGAGGGTGCACCTTGTGGAACAAGATCTGATGTCCTCAAAATATGCATAGATCTAAAACTCTGTTATCATACAAATGAAGGATAAAGTTGCGTTATTATCCAGCAAAACAAAGAAAATTCTATCTTGAAGAACTCAAGAAGAACTAGATGAAAACTGAACTTATAAGATACTGAAGTCAACGCCTACTGACACCATGCCTTTTCTCAGTCACATACCTGTCTTGGTTTTATTGAACCTTTCCCAAAAAACTTCTTTGATTTTTACCAAAGAAATAAAAAAAATGTTATCTATTTAATAAAAAGAATAGTACCAGACAAATCTTTCTAGTATAAATCTAGGAAGACACACTATATTTTAATTACTAACCATCACAGCTGGGAAGCAGGGTAGGTAAGTCAAGCCTCTGTATTCAGTTCTTGTAAAATAAATGTTGTATATCCTTTTTAAGGCCAGTAGTGGAAGAGACATTGAAGGTGTTCAGACAGTGATCCTGTCTAGCTCAGTTAGACACTGAACAGTATGAGAAACCAGTGACAGAAATTTCAGTCTTCTTGCAATCTCATCTCTGTACTGAATGAAGGCCCAAAATATCAGGATCGGATCTTTTACAAAATAAGGCAGTGGCACCACTCGCCCACCTTTCGCTTAATAGTAGTTGGAGCACTAATCCAAGAAATGGGGCAGAGGCAGAATCTTCTTTAGCCCGATAAGTTTTGAATCGACATCAGAAGAGAAAGCACTATTCACTGGTTTCGAGGGCATTGTGATACGGTAAAAACATTTACTATTGGTACCCTACGGAACTCAGCTGCTGTGCTGTCACAAATGCTAGAAGGGGAGCAGGCAGAGACAGGTGAGCTCTATACCCACGGGAATAGAAAGGCATTTTTAAGACTTTAAGTGGGTCTAGAAACCTTACATCTCCCACGGATCATTCCTCCTATCACTGAAAACAAGCAAGGGTCATAGGATCAAGATATTTTTCGGCTATTTGCATCCAGAGCAAGCACAGATGAGATGCATAGTGGCCTAAAGCATTTTCAGAGCAAATCTCCCAGTCATCCCCATTTACCGTGATTTACTTTACATTGCAGGCCAGTCCGAGAGCTTACAAGCTTAATTCTTTTTGGGTGAAACTCAGCTGGAAGATGTGTTCCATGGTTGCATCTAGTGTGGTCCAGTTATGAGTGGATGTTCAGTGTGTTGAGCCAGGATAGATCCAGTCTGGAGTAAACCCCTGAAATCCGTATATGGTTAATACTGCTTTCTCAGCACCGACTGTCTTACTCTGCAGCCTTGATCCCATGAGTCTTACTGACTTTTCTATACAGATGCAGCCTCTGTGTGCTCCCAAGGACCTTGCCTTAGCTGAATTGAACTACCCCTCTCCTTTATCGGGGGAGTTTGAACTTTCAGTCTTGGCGAAATTCCCCTACGTACAAACCTTCTTGCCACAAAACACAAAATAAGGCATTTGTAATGCTCTGCATTCGTTATTTTCTAACAAATATATATTTCCTCCTCATTTCAAAATATTTTATGTAGCAGTGACAAATATGAAAATGGCAAAATGTCTGTGGCCCGGATTGTGAACACTGTTGTACTATATCCTGCTTTTCTATCCTGTAAGTTGAGAATGCTGTTAAGAATGCTCCAAACTGAATAAAAAATTAGTAAAATAATTTCTTATGAATAGTGCTATTGGGACTTCACTGGTCACAGTTTTTAATCCAGAGAAGCCTTATCTGAGATTTACTGATAGCCAGTAAGCGATAAGAGAAATAAACTCCTAACTGCAATTGCAGTATCTTGGTTTTGTTAAGCCAAGAAAGCAAAGTCAGCAGTGCACCAATAAAATTATAAACATGCATCTTGAGCTCTGCCTTCCATTCGTTAAAATAAAAATCATTTCCAAGGAGCCAAACCAAAACACTTGCAATCTTTTTAAAATATTAATTTAAAAGATTAGAGTCTAGCTTTGATGTGCCATATTATATTGATGGATTACAGGGGATAAAAAAGCCAGTGAAATGACATCTAAGATGCAGGTTTGAAGCGCTGTGCTTTAGCAAGTTGCTTGTAAGCCAAGATTTTTTTTCCCCTTTATTCCTTATGTTTTTGCTTAAATTGACAGCTACCAGATGAAATCCATGGCCTGACCCATGTTATATCCACCCCTCACTGGAGGAAATGTCTGTTATTGCTGAGCAATGAGTGTGCTGTATTTTATTATGCAGCTCTTCTGTATCGCTGCGGAATATATTTTCTCAAAATTCTTTGAGGCTTTATGCTGTATTATTCTATAAAGCCTATAAAAGCAGGTAAAAGGAAGAGTGTCAGCTTCAGAAGGCCTTGGAATTCACTGTACTTTGCTGCTTTGCTTTCAAGTTCTTGATTTCACAGGTAGCCTTGATTTGAAATCGATCCTTGCAATGGTGAGAAAAAGAAACTCCTGATTTTTATTTGCACTGCAGTTCTTTTGCAGCTGCCACGATATGAAGCTACTGCAAGGCTGCATGAACCGCATTCCAAGGCTGCTACCTCTTAGCAGATTGATACAGTGAAGCTCTACTGTAAATGCACGTTGAATTCAAATTAGTAATTTTTTGTGGTCCCTTATTGTCCCACAGAAGAGGTTTTGAGTCTGCTAGCTTATCTAGATAAGTTTGATCAGTAGGGTTAATAGAATATATTGCTTCTCGCTATCAAGCTTGCTTTATTTAAGTGTTATATGGCATTCCAGGCAGCCTGCTTTGTCCTTAAGCAGTGGAGTGGTTCCTGAGCGGTGGAAACACAGTTCGGGGAAATTGAAGAGCTCAGCAATGTAGAGAAAAAGTAAGAAGGAATTAAATTCAGCATATTTCATTGGAATGCAGTGAATAGTTAAACAGGAATGTTTCATAGAAATGGTCCAATTTGGCCAAAATATCAAGAACAAATTATACTGGAAAATTGCCAACACAGCCTCTTAGCTGCAGGAAATCCGGGCTTTCTGAGGCTGCCGCCTTTCAGGAGCTGACCTTGTAACCGGGAACTCTTATGCAAACTGCTCCAGGGCTTTATCGTCCAATAAATGCGTCCCCTTTAACTGAGCATTTCAGTATTTGAATTTTGTTGTTGTTGTTCTTAATCAGATTGAAATTAGATTTTGGAATATTAAATTCCCCCCATGAAATGGAGTGACCTTCTTCTGCATAGATAAGATGGGGAATAATCTTGTGATACAGGGAAACACTGTAATTTGCAGCAGCTGTTAGACTTTTCAAAGATGTCTCCTTTTATTGCCAGCTTATTTATGCAGGGGCTGATGGGGTTCCCCATCAAACATGCACAGTTAAGTAGTTAGGCTGCTGACAACCAAGTCTGTATTGTACAAAATGTTAGATCTGTGGCGTGTAGGCAGCCAAATCATGGCTTTCAGGTGCCTTTGCCACACTTTTCTTAGGTGACTGTATTGTCTATAATGTTCACAGTATCTGCAAGTAAACATGATAAAATTCAAGTCAGGTTTTATTCTTCTGCAGCTTAGTGAAGCTAGGAATAGTGGCAGAGGCACTAGAGCTGGCTGTTGTGAGGATTACACAGTCCCAGCTACATCCATTTACACTCAGTTCACGTTTGGGTGGCTGATGCTACAAAAGAGGCCCAGAATGCTTGGTTTTTGCTCAAATGAAAAGGAGATCCTGCAGAATTTGCACGCGACTAAGAAAGAGGCAGCACTAAAGGTGCGTGCAGGTGAGCAGATAATTCATGCCAAATCCTGATGCCATTTTGTGTCATCATTTTGTTCACGTGTTCCGGTACAGTATCATAGCAAAACCAGTATGAATTGTAAGAATTTCAGCAGTTCCCTAGGCTTGCAGGGACATTTGAATATCAGCATCTGTATGTAACACATCTACTAGTGAACCAAAAGGGGAAAGAAGATGCAGGGGAAACTATAGGTAATCTATTAATTACCACTGATTATAACTGTAAATGGATTGTGTAACAAAGGCAATGAGAAAGCCTGGCAAATGTCTTTTATACCCAAACCCAGAGACCATTGAAACTGCTGTCTTGTTTATGCTGTCTGTTTTCTCTCTTCTTCGCCAGAGAGAAATCAGGGGTGATTCTGTATGTTTATGCACTACCCGTGTCCTGGAAAATGGAAAGCGAGCTTTCTGCATTGACTTCCTAGCCTTTTCTGAGGAGAAGAAAAACAAATAGCAAGGCTGACTTCATAGGCTGTACTGGTTGGCAAACTTAGAAGAAATATGTGTACTTTTGAACATTTTAACAATGTGTGCAAATTTTCCATGCTTTTCAGAAAAATACTGGCAGTTTTGCCATTTATGGCATATATGAATTTAAGACTGTGCAACGGTATGTGCAGAACTCCAGTGCAGTCCCACAGGTCTTGTTCTAGATGATTCATCTTTTCCAGCTGTTGGTTAAAGTAAGCAGATTCATGTGTTAACAGAAACCAAGAAACAATAAACTCCAAGGAAATAGGTTTAATTTGCATAGCACGATGAAATATGGTGTTGCTTTGAAAGGCATAAATTTTCCAGTTCAGGAGTATTTATGTCGATACTGTATTTCCAACATGTTTATTTAATGTGCTTGTTTTCTTGTTACATTGCGTTATGGTAATTTTAAAGAGCAGAGGAAGGTACGGCTCTTATGTAAATAGAGAACTGAGGAGGAACACGGTAGCAGCCGTGGCCTGTGATGCAGGAATGTGTACCATAGTGGACAGTAGAAGTAGCAGGGCAAGGAAGCATAAACCTTAGAATTCCTTCCATCCCTGGCATGTCTGTGCCTAAGGAATATATTTGTGAGAAGCGTATTTTGCCATGTGTTCAAATCTATATACAGAACTCTATGGACATGTACTAATTCATCCTTCTATAAATGTAATGTAGATTAAGAGATTTAGTGGCACTTGGAAGGATAGTATTGATAGACGTATGGTATAACGTGGTATTATGTGGGAACTGCAGTGGGAAATGCGTCTGGGACAGAAAGATTAATCTGGGACAGGAAAGGATAAACTGTGGACAAACTAATAATCTAAGGGAGAGGAGCAGACTAGGAGTGGGATAATTATACAAATAGTACATCAGCCTGAACCTCTCATCCTGTTGTGGTTTTTTTCCCTGAATTGCAATAAATGGGCAGACAAAGGGCACATAATTAGAAACTACCTGACCTTAGTTCTCACCTGCACACATATGTTTGCATATTTTGTACCTGAATAGGATGGAAACATCCATGCCTGAGTAGATGGGATCAAGAAGGGTCTTCTGCATCCCCTTCTCTGTATCCAGTTAAGCATCCTGGCTTATTTCTAGGTTGTTTCATTTGTTGATATATGATCCCAATACAACATATGAGTTTTAAGGTAGGAATAACAAGCAACTCATGGCATGACATAGGTTTAGTTTGAGACTGTATTAACTACTCTAAGGTGATCAGCTTTGTGCCTGCTCAGCCTGCTTTTACTGAAGATGTCCTCTAATTATCATGGGGAAACAAGGGAGTAGATTTGCATGGTGTTAGCCTACCCTGTAATAAATGCACATGTAGTTTAATATGCTGCATGTCCTCATCCTTGTGTCCTGTGATAACTTTTTCAGGAAACAGTAACCAAAGAGAACTGCGGACTTTTTTGAAGGAGGCGTAATTTCAAAAAAGCAGCCTGAAAGTTGTTCTACTTAAATTACTGACAATTAATCCCTCCAAGATGATCTAAAATCTAGTAGCTCCACTTATATATATTTGGGATTTTGCCCCTTATGAGAAATTAAAACCCTAGCAAAATATGTCATCTGCAAAATTTTCTTACCCCTCCCAATCGGACTGTTAGCTTTCTGAAAATCTGCTGAAGTAACAGGGGGATCTAGAGAGTAATGAGCCGTTCCCACAAAAAGAGAGAAGCTTTAAATCTAAGCACAGATACATACCAGACTAAATTCTGGACATCTAATTTTTCAGTATTCTAAGCTTAATTAACATTTCTGCCTCAATTTCCCTATTAAAAAATGAGAAGCAATAAAATGCTTACCTTTATAGTCATAGGGATGCTCTGTTGGTAATTAGGTGCTGTCAGAGAGAATTGCTGTAAATTACAGTAATTACTGTTCATTAATTAATTCTGACAGTTTTATGTTTTATTGTAATGCACTGTCATAGTGCTATAGTGTTTAAATTGGATGCCTTTAAAATGAACATTCACATTAAAAAGGAGTGAAAGAGAACCTTTTATTGAAATTAAAAAAAGTTCCAAAGAAATATTTTATTATGATCTAATTTTGGCTATGGGATTCTGAAGCTGAAAAGTACTGCATACTGGTAATTGCATGTATTATAATAATTAAAAATGATAGAAAAAATATGCAAGAGACATTCAGTATTTAAATTGAACTACTTATTTTAGAGCAGAATTCAGTATTTAATTGTAGCATTCTCTGCTGAACCAGGTGTATTTCCAGAGAATGTTTCGTGCCAGAGAGAATTAAGGCAGGAAAGTTGACATTTCCCTTGGGAGCAGAAGACTAAATACTAAATCTGTATCTTCCACTCACTGGAACTGAGGCTTCCTTTGGCTCATACAGCACTGACGTGCTGTGAATGTTGGTTTATTGTAGGAGTAGTAGTGTAATTTACACTATTGCTGTGTAGTCATAGTAATTACACTATCACTATGTAGTAACATAATAATTTTGGAGAAATTATGTTATGATTTTATCAATGTTACAGATGTGTAAACATGGAGAGAAAAGAACCTGCTGTTTCCAATCCCAGGTTAAGGCATAGTTGGCAGAATATAAATGTTTCAAACATGTTAGGTAGAAAAGGACTGTGGAAATGAAAAAGAAATAAGTCTCTAAATTAACAGGATGGTAGATGTGTGCTTTACGTAATGAACTAAGCAAACAATGTAGCAAGTTCTACAGTAGGTAAAAAAGAGTTGTACACAACCCCTGTCCATGGAATCTGTGGTGTGATTTAAATGAGATCAGAAAGCAGAAAATAAAATTATGACTACCCTACACAAATACAGCCTCTGCCTGCCCAGGAGTTCTGTGACCCATCAAGTGAGAAGGAACGTTTGCCACGCGGGTTGGTGCCAACGTACGAATTGCGTGCAGACTGTTAGGTTTCTCTAGAAAATCTGTCTAGGTATCTGCAATACTAATAAAAAGAAGCACCTGTTCCAGACTCCAAACACAATCTGCATTAAAAACTAGCAAGCTGAAATAGCCACTTAAGCAAATAGCCAGCCAAAGTCAATATTCATAAGCACCGCACTTCACTCCACAACATAGATCACCTAAACAGTGATGTTTTCTAGAACAACATGCAAAAATAAATGTTTCTTCCTGTATGAACTAAAGGTTGGAAGGTACAAGGGAGCACGTTTATAACAATTAATAGAACTGTTTGATGTTTATTTTGTAATAGGTGTTCACCTGCATTGTGCATTTTGTTAAAGAGTACTGCTGGTTAGAAGGGAGCAGCACTGATCTCTGCCTTGCTCTTGGGCAATAGGCAGGTTTTGTGGAAACTGAAGAATCACAGAATGACAGAATAGTTGAGGTTGGAAGTAACCGCTGGGGGTCATTTGGTCCCACCCCACTGCTCAAGCAGGGCCACCTAAAGCAGGTTGTCCAGGACCATGTCCATACAGCTCCAAGGATATCTCCACAATCTCCCTGCTCAACCTGTGTCAGTTCTCAGCCACCCTCACAGTAAAAAAATGTTTCCTGATGTTCAGACAGAACCTCCTGTGTTTCACTTTATGCCCATTGACTCTTGTCCTGTCATTGGCACTGGTGAGGCCTCACCTCGAGTGCTGTGTTCAGTTCTGTGCCCCTCTGTACCAGAGGGACATTGAGGTGCTGGAACGTGTCCAGAGGAGAGCTACCAAGCTGGTGAGGGGTCTGGAGACCAGGTCATATGAGGAGAGGCTGAGGGAGCCGGGCATGTTCAGCTTGGAGAAGAGGAGGCCGAGGGGAGACCTCATTGCCCTCTACAACTACCTGAAAGGAGGCTGTAGAGAGGTGGGTGTTGGCCTCTTCTCCCAGGTGAATAATGACAGGACCAGAGGAAATGGTCTGAAGCTGCAGCAGGGGAGGTTTAAATTAGATATTAGGAAGAATTACTTTACTGAAAGAGTGGTCAGGCACTGGAACAGCCTGCCCAGGGAGGTGGTTGAGTCACCATCCCTAGAGGTATTTAAGAAATGTCTAGGTTTGGTAGATTTGGCACTTCAGGGCATGTTCTAGGGACAGAGATTGTAGGAGGGTTTTTTTTGTGTGTATGGTTGGACTTGATGATCTCAAAGGTCCCTTCCAACCATGAAGATTCTATGATTGGGCACCACTGAGAAGAGCCTGGCTCCATCTTTTTGCACCCTTCCTTCAGGTCTTCATATACATTGATGAGATCACCCTAAGCCTTCTCTTCTCCAAGTTGGACAGTCCCAACTCTCTCAGCCTTTCCTCATATGAGATATGCTCCAGTCCTTAAATCATCTTAGTTCTCTATGCTGGACTCTCTCCAGTATGTCCATGTCTTGTACTAGGGAGCACAGAACTGAACACAGTACTCCAGCTGCGGCCTTTCCAGAGGCCAGAATAGTCTTACCAGAATCATGTCCTGTGCTGGTAACACTCCTCCTAATGCAGCCCAGGAACCATTAGCCCTCTTGGCTGCAAGGGCACATTGCTGGCTTATGATCAGATTGTTGTCTACCTAGACACCTCAGTCCTTTTCTGTCCAGCTGCTCTCCAGCTTGTTGACCCCCAGCATGTACTAATGGATGGGGTTGTTCTTCCTCAGGTGCAGGACTTTGCACTTCCCTTTTTGAGCTTCATGAGATTCCTGTCAGCCCATTTCTCCAATCTGTCAGGGTCAAAACTCGCTAAAGTTATTGCCCTGAAAAGGAGAGCTGGAAGGTCAGCTCACTCTAAAAACAGTGAGCAGGGATAGATTTATTTACAAGCATCTCAAGTTTCACCTAGCAGTTCAGACTTTTCTGTGTTTTAAGAGTTATTTTGTTCTGGGTTTTTTATTATTCTAGTAAAACATACCTTAAGGGAATGAAAGCCAAGTATCATTTGATGTGCTGACTTCAAGAAGACAAGGCAGACGAAGGTAATTCTGCTTCAAGGGTCTGGTTGATTTGGGTCCCATAGAGCAGAAAGTTCCCATAAAAAACAATGTATTGCCACTCAGATTTCTTTAAACTGGAGGGAATTTGGGTTAAGCCTCTCTGTTGATGCTAGCTGTGGTATCATTTCAAGTAGGTGGAACACAGCACGTTTGGAGCCTCTTTGGATCAAAGTTCCCTTTAAGTTAAAACCAAAGTGGAAGCTGTGCAGGTCATGAAATCCTGGAGCCACGCTGTGACTGTACAACGCTAATACCCAAGCCAAATGGCACTTTTTGCTCTGATTTACTTTCTACATTGATCAAAGGTTAAAGCATTGATTTGAGTGGAGGTAACTGAGGCTATGCGGATATGAAGTCCTAGCACAGTAAAGACAAATGGTAAAATGCATTCTAGAATATTACTTTACTGTTCAGTCCTTTAAAAGGAGCTGTGAATGGAGTAAAACTGCTGGATTGTCAGTATAATTCATAACTGGTAAACAGACTTCAGCAGTCAGTGGGGAAAGAAGCCTGATAACAACTTAGCTGCCTCAAAGCTAGGAGCACATTCTCTGTTTTATCTAAATGGGTATCAATATTTCATCCATATTCCAGTCGGTGGTGCAGTAGGTCAACGATATTTTTATGTATTCCAAATTATTAGCACTACTTTAAAGTTTTTACTCATTTTTTAAACAAAATAAATAAATAAATAATGGAAAGTCTATTTTTCTCCATGGAAACTTGAGTTTTGGCCTTTTTTCTTTGTTTTCTTGTTAGTGTTTTGTTTTCTAAACAAATTTTTGTTTTGCTTTGTTAAAGGTTATGGATCTCTTCTTAAACAACTTCCCCAGAGCTTTGTTTTGATGTCAGATGATGAGATAAATTATTACTGTACTAGTTTTAAAACAAGAATGTGCTGCCTAATTTGAAAGTAAAATTATATGGAACAATAATCAAATCAAATCCTTTTGGTAATCTGAGATTTTCTCAAAGGTTTATTTTCAGAGGCTGCTTGAGAAAAATTGCACTGACTGATCTGTTTGAGTCTATGTAAAACAAAATTATTTTTGTTTATAGAATCTTCTATTTAAAGGCACCTGTTAAGTGAGGTAGAAGGCATTTTTATGTGGTTGTGTTTGTCTTTGTTGCTTTGAATTATATTGCTTGCATGTGTCACAGCAGTGAATGACAGATAAAATAATTTCCTTCATGTGTATGTAAACAATGGTATTTGGCTACTTAATATTATCAAGCAGCCTTTAATTTAGTTTTATCTTATTTTTTTCCGAAACAAATTAGCCTTTCACCATAAATGCCATCTCAACTACTGAATAAACTCAATGTTTTTCTTGTAGTTTACTTGTAGTTTTCTTGTAGTTTAATGGTTCTAATTATAACAGCCCTTTACATTCAAAAACTTTTCTGTGTTCACAGTTATGGAAAAAGATAAACACATATTAGATGAAGATGACAACAGTGAAATACTTTGTTACAATGGGAGTTGTTTGGTTTTGAAGTAGTAGTAGCAAATAACTTCTTTCTTATAATTTTAGAATACTCAGGTAGAAGACTCACTTCTCTGGCTGTCATTATGGTGTTTAGCAAGTCTAAGAATTATGGAAGAAGACCAGGGACAGGTAGAAAGAATTCATGGGGGTGGAGGATAAGCTTGGTTATTTTTGCCTGATACTCTAATGTCAGCTTGGGACAAACAATGGAATGTCTGGTACACAGATAGATAAGTAATTCCAATAGGCAAAAAGGTCATTACAAGTGATGCAATGCCTATATCTTCAATCAGTCGAAAGACCACTGTGTCAGTGATTATTCTGAGGGAGCTTTCTTAATCAATCCTGCTGAAATTATTCCAGCTTCTTTAAATTACTAAATATACATTGCACTGGAAAGAAACATGTGAAAATTATTCTGAAAAGGTGTAGGGTAGCATATTTGCTTTAATCCATATTTCAAAAATAAATTAAAATAATGAGTTGAGTTCACTTTGCAGATCTTTTGGGCTGTTTTTCAGCTACTATACTGCTACCCACATATTTTTTTTCCAAAATACGTTACATTTTAATGTAATAAAGGAGCTAGTGTTGATATTGTTAAGTTATTGTTAAGTGTTCGAGACCAGGCTGGATGGGGCTTTGAGCAACCTGGTCTAGTGGGAGGTGTCCCTGCCCAGGGCAGGTGGGTTGGACTCTTTAAGGTCCCTTCCAACCCAAACCATTCTATGATTCTATAATTCTATGATTCTATGATATAATGTACTTCCTCTATAGACACGATAATTGGAGACAAACGAGAACAATGTGAAATTAAAAATAAACATGCCATGTAATAAGTGAAAAAAGTGATTAATTAGTAGGTCCTCGTAAGTAAATGTAAATAGAGGATCCATGTGACCCCTGTGATGGCACTACATGCTAAAGTACCCATTTATATTCCTACTGCCAGCCCTTAAGATGACCCCAGTCACTGCATACTGCAAAAGAGAGCTTTCAAGAGTGACAGATACCCCACAATGTCATTGCTGGAATTTCAACACAGCCTTGCCAGTACTTGCTCCTCCACCAGCTCCCCTGCATGCTTCAAGCTCTCCCTGTCATGCCTCTGTAAACACCTGATTTGTGCTATTTTTTACCGGTGCCTGCTGGCAGACCTAGATGGGTAGGACCAGGCAGTGCTGGGAAGTGGGTCCACAGGGCATCTAACGTATGGACCAAATAAGGAGCATTTCTGTTAGCTTTTCTCTACTGTGTGTTGTACTGGCATTGGTCAGTGCTGCTGGCTGTCAAAAGTTGGATTGCAGGTCCAGCTGGCTTCTGGTTGCTGGCACCAGGAGCCAAGGTTGAGCAGGCATCATGTGCATCTGTTTTCTGTAGCTGCCAAGGAATAAGATGATGCCATGGGAAATAGCAAACATACTGTGATGACCTTGTTATGCATGCTGACATGGGTGGTTGCTAGACAGATTTGAGTTGCCTGGGAAACCCCCATTTCAGCTCTCAACCTACAATGTCAGGGCAAGAGCCCAAGTGATGACTAGCATTTATAGAAGCTGAGCTAAGCATTTGTAGAAGCTAAGTGCTGGAAGGTGTGAGGTCGCTCTATTCTTAGTGCTCATTATGGGCACTTCTTATAGCTGAGTCTCTAATTGTGGTCTCACATGAAGTGCTTTTCCTGTGCAGTCTCATGTGGTGTGTCATGCAGTATTGGGTTCTCACAAGTAAGATTTTTACTACGTCCTGCCTGTGAAAAGATAAACCATATGTGAAGTCACGAGGACATGGAAGAATGATATGGCAACGTGGTTGTGTCGATCTGCTGCATTGCACTGGAGGATTAAGCTTCCACGAACTGAAGCAGCTCTAGGCAGTCACTTCTGAGCATGGGTGATCCAGAAAGCATGCGGCAGAGATTGCTGTAAAGACTACACAGATCAATTTCCTCCAAAATATTTCAAAGGCCAAGACTGGGAATGATAAGGAAATTCATCCATGAATGCTGTGGGGCATTGTCAGAAGGTAGAATGTATGTAGCCATGTGAACTGTATCTTTTAATATGTTGTAGTGGGTTGACACTGGCCAGTAACCTTAGCACCCACCAGCTGCTTGCTCACTGACCCCCAGCCCCCACAACAGGATAGGGGAGAGAAGAGCAAAAGCAAGAATACCTTGTGGGTTAAGATAAAGACAGTTTATTAAGTGAAGGAAAGAGGTGGGGGGAACTATGCTAAGGCAGGCACTCACTGCCTCCCACGAGCAGACCAATGCCCAGCCAGCATGTCTACCTTTGAAAAATTACCCCCCCATTTTTTATTGATGAACATGATACTATATGACATGCAATGTCCCTTTGGTCGGTTTGGATCAGCTGTCCTGGCTGTGTCCCCTCCCAGCCTCTCGCCCATCCCCAGCCTACTCACTGTGAGAGGTAGAATCAAAAAGAGAGGAAGCCTTGATGCTGTGCAAGCACTCGTCAGCAACAGCAAAAGCACTGGTCTGTTACCAACACTGGTGTCATAACAAATCTGAAGCACAGCACCATGCCAGCTGCTGTGAAGAAAATTAGCTCCAGCCCAGCCAGATCTGAAATGAAAGATCTGGAAGATGGACAATGTTCATGAAGGTGAACATCTTACAGACAACAGCTTGGAAAAAGCTAACGCAGCCTTGAGTGAATATGGGAAAACCTGTTCTTACACACTTGG
Source organism: Larus michahellis (assembly GCF_964199755.1). Taxonomy (NCBI): domain Eukaryota; kingdom Metazoa; phylum Chordata; class Aves; order Charadriiformes; family Laridae; genus Larus; species Larus michahellis. Next base: position 19,288,710 of record NC_133896.1, read on the forward strand.
GACATGGGGCAGATTTTAATAGACTAGTACGTCCTGCTCTGATGTTCACAATTCAAGAAAGTTATTGAAAAATAGAGTTCAGAGAACAGTCTTGGTGGTGATGAAAGAAAGACACTTTGGTGTATGAGGCTCCAGGACTCAGTTTGTACTAATCAAGACATTGATTGAGAGTTAAGAGAACTAGAAATCTCCTGAGGCCTCTTCCAGCCCTAAGTCTGCAATACAGAGTTAAAGGAACTAATGTTGTGACATTGACTTTAAAAAAAGCAGAACAAGCACAAGAGTTTTCTAACAGCAATTGCCATTATCCTTTGGGACAAGTCACCAAAGTTGTGGTTTGAAAATTTTAAACTCAGGATTTTCTATTTCTTTTCCAAAACAGTCCTCTAGTTCTACTACAGCTACTGCCGGCTGTAGTGGGTAGAGTGATGAATGCAGGGAGTTCCTATGGGTGACATTGTACAGGAGGTCAGAATATAGAATTACAATGGATCTTGCTGGTCTTACAGTCTGTCACCCAGAAAATAAATTAACAGCTCTTGTGTTTTCCAGTTTCCTACTTTTTCACTCAACTTGTATTGGTTTTATATTTCCATATATTTTATTTTTTGCTTTCTTAACCTGGTTAAGTTCACACTTTTTAATAATTGTGATTATTTACAGAGTTTTGCACACAACTGATTTCTGCTTTTATTTGCTGTATTAGATCAACTGTTGCAGTTAAGACATGAATTACAAGCTTGCATTTTCTCTCAAGTAACACAGATTTTGAATTTTCTAGTTTCTGAGAATAACTACAATTTTGTTAATTGTAAGATATGTTCATATGTATGTATAAACGTAAAATCTTAGTGAATAGAAAATCTCAATACTTAATAAACACAAGCAGTTCTGGATTTAGCACTGATGTAAATGGGTTTCTGATGTTCATTATTCTGGTTATTATTGTGGTTCATACCAGCTGCAAAAAAAGGCACAAATACTCTTTATATTGGTAATAATAGCCATTAAGTCACATCTCGCTCTAGTAGCTTGCTACAAGAAATCACAAGGGATATAAAAGCAGAGATCTTAAAAACTGTTGTGAGAAGTTTGGAATTATACTTCAGTGATTCTTACTGTGGGATAGTCATTCAGAATTGTTTTTCTGCTAAGCCTTTGATGTTAAATTAGACTCAGTAAAAATGTGAAGAGATTTTTTCCTAACCAGGGCTTATTTTTATGCACTGTTATATTCAGCAATTTCCCTTTACATTAACTTAAAAATCATCTTTCAAAATCCTTCTTCAAGGTTATTTCTGGCCAACTGTTTTAATTAGTCAGTTTTATAAGGAAAAACTACTTATTCAGTTGACTGAGTTAAGGCCATAGCTACTTTTTACTATCTTTGACTGAAGCACGAATCCCGGAGTGCTTGAAAAAGTCTTCCACTGATACGTATCGTTCGCGACATACTTTACTGCAAGACAAACAGGCAGACTGGTTTCGCAGTGCCTACATCACCTTACCAGAAAATGTTAAATCATATTTACATTTTACACCGTATCTTAAAGAAACTGAGTGATATAACCAGTACACTCGGAGTATCTAGAGGAAGTTCTCAGTTCCAAGCCCCAGCTTCACAAACAGCTGTGAAAGCACAAACTCCTCATGTTCACAGAAGAGGAAGGAAGGGGTGCAGCCTTAGGAGATGCCAGAACTGCTATCTTGTCATTCATCTAATGTGTGTGGTCCCTATGAAGCTATTGAGAAATGGTAGAGGCTGCACGTTTTTCTAGGATAAATGTACTACACATGTACTTGCATGCATGAATATTTGTCATGATCTATGCATGAACTGCATCAAAAATCTATGAAATTACAGGATTAAAAGTAAAAGAACATACTAAAGGATATGAGTGTGTTCCAAGAGAGTCTGCCAAGGAGATACAATTCCTCATTTTACAAGGTTTTGCTTTTTTTTTTTTTTTTAAAGAATCAGAAAAAATAGAATTCCTTAAGGCAGCTCCTCTCTGTTAAATAAAGTTCTGGACCACTAGCACCCCAAGTGGGGCAAGATACGCAGTACGGAGCTGGATGTAAAGATCCATAATTCTTTTTAAATTTTTATTTTCATATTCCCAATGTTAACAATTCGCTTTATTATTATGGTTTTGTCTTTAAAATTGTATTGAGTGGGTGGCAGAGAGCCTGATGAGAGCAGTCATGCTTTTTCTCCTGAAGCAATGAATCCAAATAGAATAGTCTGTGCAGACAGAGCTTTCAGATGCCTGAAATCTGGGGTATATTTAGGAATTTCAGGAGATGAATGTGAATTTTTTCAAAATTTGAGAGTTATTTTGAGAGCTGCTATGGTTGAGAGGATAGATGTTTGGAGAAGTGTCTTGAAGTTAATATAATTAAACACGTATTTACTTACAAGAGTGGGCAGGAATGTGAGTGCATTCAGCAGCCTCATTTAGCATGTGGCTGTGCTAAGGAAAGCAGTCAATGCCCTAACTTAGACTAAAATAAGTTTTCCAACGAAATAAGGACAAGACACAGCATCTTCCACTATAAGTACAGGATTTGTTTTGTTGGCTTGCTTTCCATAAGTTATATATCTATGTGCATTAAGAAAAACAACAATAAAGTGTTGACCAAAACATTCACCGCATATACTTTTTGCCCTGGGGAGGGAGAAGGCATGACGTAAATGAGAGCCACGTTGCTCATACCCTACCAAGAGGCACCTGGGTGCAGCACTGCAGTATGCTGCGTAAGAAGCTGAATGGAACAGGATAGTGTATTAGCAGGTCAGGCTTATACGTGAAAGATTTCATGTTGCAGGAGGGGAAATAATGAGATGTAGGTATGACACACCTTTTCTCAGGCAGGCAGGACTGTCTGTGGATAGAAAACCTTGCAGATTCTATCATACAGCATTTTTTTCAATTTTAGGCAATGAAAGGTGTACAGTATGGACGGTTTTCATATAATGTATAGAGGCAGGTAAAGCAGGAAAAATTAAAGACAATTTTGTTTTTTAACCGCTTCATCATACAGCTATGTGTTCACACATTTTTGTGAAGTATTAATGGCAAACACAGTAGTTAATGACGTATACAGGCCTGATGCTGAGTTATATCTCAGGCAATAGGATACGTGATTTATCACATTTGTTTTTCTGTGTCCTTAATTTTTCTGTGATTAATGTGTGATGCAAATGCAATGCTTTCTGTATTACTATGGAAAAAAAAAATTATACTGTTTTTTTCCCTCAAATTGGCAATGCAAAATCCTTTAAAAAAAAAAAAGTCTCTCTCAAATACAGATGCATGAGCATTTTTTAAAGCTATCAATTTAGATCTATTATGAGAAATTCTCCTTGGGATAATTTACGGTATTATGGCTTACAGTACACCTCAGGGGATCAACAAAGAAGTTAATTGTTCCTCAGAGATGTACAATTTCCACCCTTTGCCCCTCAATCAACAGCTTGCAAAGCAGTAACTGAGAAAATGTGGAGAAACAAATCTGAGCATCTTAAATTATTTCTTCTTGTAACTGTTCTTGCTAGAACTTACCGAAATAGATGTGGCTGGCTGGTGCGGGGTTCTTACACATCCCTCTGGCTACTCGCAGAGACAGGATCTTAGACTAGACTGATTCAGGTCTGATCCAGTATAGTAATTTCTGTGTTGCTTACCCTTAGCCTTCGTTATTCTGGGTCAGTTGATCAACACATTAGGAGCTGTAACCAAGAGTCTGTCCATGTTTTGACCAACTGGTAAGGAAAAGCTTAGCAGCAGGCTGTACTGTGCCTGCTTATTCAGTGTGAAATAAAGGCACACAAGAGCCTTTGAGGGGTCGTTTCTTTTTTGTTTCTTGTTTTACCAGTGTGTGTTGTGCGAGTGGGAACTCGGGGTAAACATTCTAGACGATGTTACAGCTGTTACGGAATGATCAAGTTTATTAACATGTCACAGGGTTGTGTAATTTGGGTGTTTGGAAATATTGTGACTATCTGATATTGAAGATGGTTTTGGGGCAGTTAGATTCTCATATCTACCCTATATCTTTATATTACTGTAAAAAGCCTTCATACTGCTTATATACCATTATAGCATACGGGTTTGTGTTCTGTGTTTTTCTGACCAACTCTGTGCTACTCACTTTTTTGCCTTGTGAAATTGCCTATAAATTATTATTAGGAGGATGTATAAATAATTTCCATTTTCTTTTGTTTGTTTCTAATTAATATGATCGTGGCATCTACAGCATGTTATAAAGGAACAGTCTTACCTCATGGGGAACCTCAGTGTTTGTCTAAATGTGGCAACTTGATGTAGTACTGATAACAAAATCCACCAATTTCTAGTGTGGTGTAGCTGCAGGTTTTGTCTCCTTCCCACTTACTGCTCCATGTTAGCAATATTTTTAGGAATGACGGCTGTAAATGGCTCAAGGGGAATCACTGTCCTTTCTGTGTTTTGTCAATTATACTTGTGACAAACTTAAAAGTGTTTTTCCTATCCTTTACAGCAGGGAAAAAAGTAGAAAAACATCCTGTGGAAGCACTCTGCCGTTTCCACACAAAATCCTGCATCTGGTTGTTAATATGCAATTCCCGATACCGTGAACTTCCATAGAGGTTAGAGATGAGAAAGATCTTTTAGGTCACCTAGTCCTCCCCTCAGTTGTACATACAGTAGATTCACATAAGGCACAGTCGTGTCCCCTCTGCACTGAAAGGGAGCATTCTTTTCACATGGTATGAGTGCTTCACTGATACTGGAAAGAAGAGAAAAGACCTTTTTCCTGTAAAGGGTGTGCGAGATGAAGTTGTAGCACGTTGGCATAAAAGGCTCTTTGTTAATTGCTATTGTGCTAATGGTGCTTTGAATATGAATGTTTTGTAAGCAAGAAACAGGCAATGATTCAGATGAGCAGTGCCACAAAGAAAACTTAAGCAGGACTGGAAGTGAAAGAAAGTCTTTGGCATTTTGCAGTCTGTTTTTAAATGGGTTGCACAGATTCAAGTAGTCAAGACCATACATATAACAAACGCAGTACTGAAGCTGTAGCGCCCACTACAATTTAAAAAATAAAACAACAACAAAAAGCGTTCGTATCACAGTAAAACTGCTGAGGAATTTGCTGGGAAATTTGTGTGTGTGTGTGCGTGCGTGCGCTATACATGCCTCTGTCACAAGTGAAACAAGGGTGAGGCATACATCTTCAGCATGCTGAAGTGCCTGCTAGTCCACCTGGTAGAAATCACCAATCTCCATGTTATCAGACTATCATGTCTGTTTTCATGAAACAATTCTCCCTTATCTTGAATATTTTACAGTTGGTGAACTTAGAAATCTTTGTAAGACACAGTTAAAAATAGCTATGTTTTCACTTGGCTAGCCAAAATTTAGGAATTTATAGTTTATTCTAGGATACCGAACATACTGATAGTGACCTAAGGTATCTGAATAATATTCTCTTTACTAACAAAAATATATATAATCCCGTTGAACAAAGAGGAATTAAAAAACCTCTGTGACCATTTTTCTTCCTACTACCAGAAAGGCAGTGCACTTACTAGCCTACTCCTTGGATTTAATCTACACGCTGCAAATTTTACAGGTGGGGATAGCTGATCTATCTTTAAACAAGCTTCCTCAGACATAGAAAGCTGTCTATAAAAGCAGCAGGTAATGTATATTGATGAGAAATATGCAAACAAAAGTGCACCTCAAGCTGTAAAAAGCGAAGTTAGTGATGAGTGGCTAGTGTGTTGTAAATTCACTGTTTAATTTTCCAGCAACTAGGGCATGTAAAAAGGCTCTAAACTTTTGAACACAGGTGAAATTATGAAAGTGCCTTTTCAGTCCAGCAGTAGAAATTGTGCATGTTATTCTACAATTTAATAAAAATTATTTGTTAATCTTATATGACTACAGTGGTTAAACTGGTTCTGCTGACCATAGATAAAACATTCCAGAAAAGTGGCAACAGCCACTTTTATTCCTTATACAGTAGATGCACAGATCCGTGCATACATACATGCTTATATAATTATGCATATAGGAATAATTTAAAGGGCCATTTTTAGATCTGCTCTGTAAACATCTAGAAAATTTGTGAAGTTTCCCTGGGAAGACCTCTTGAAGATTATTTTATTTTGGTATGTTTAAAATGTTGAGACTATATGAACACTTAAGTAGTTCAGTATTGTACTTAAGAGAGGCATAGAGAACTAGCAGTTATGGTTTCTTAATCTGCAAGGGCCTATTTCCAATCTGCGGATTCAGTCAAGCAGTGCTTTGTTGAGAGGAACCCTCAAGAAACCCATTGCGAGTTTTGCCTGAGTCAGCACAGCAAACTTGTATTGTTTCTATTGTTACACAATATAAATATTTCCAATAAAGCTTCCTCGTTGCTTCTGTAAAGCAAGAGTTGGTTGAGAAAGCTCTTTTGCAGACAGTTACTGTTAAAAGAAGATAATGAAATTCATGTAGGTGGAGTATTCTAACTTGCTTCCATCGGCATCTTTAAAAGCCAAGATTACAGATACCGAACCAAGTTAAGTTTTGGGGGGTTTAAACTCTTTTTTGTGTTGATGTGCTTTTTTTTTATTATTTTATTTTGCTTAAGATGCTTTTCAGTGTGAAAAAAAAAGCAACAGCAAGAGATTTAAAATTTAGATGACTAACCTTTAGGAACACTGAGTGTTTTGTCGGAGACATGGCCTTGTTATAGCTGACAGCAGACCACTCAATCGTTTAGTAAGGAAAGACAAGTATATTCCTATGAGAGTTAAATAGGAGTCCCATAGAAATAATACTGAAGTCTATAGAACTGACGAGTTTTGCCTTTGCTATTGAATTGTATAAGCTGCCATAAGAGTTTGTAGAAATGTGAGTATTCTCTGATAATCAGTACTGTATGTCTTTCTAAAAGGTATGTTGTATCTCAACCATAAATTGTTGAGATTATTACATAAATTGCTGTATTAAATTTTACAGCCTTCATAGTGTGCTTTTCCACAAAAAATAGCCCACCTGAAGTGCATCTACACCAATGCACACAGCATGGGCAACAAACAGAAGGAGCTGGAAAGCTATTGTGCAGCAGGAAAACTATGATATAGTTGCCATCACAGAAACATGGTGGGATGACCCACACAACTGGAATGCTGCAATAGATGACTATAAACTCTTCAGAAGGGGTAGGCCAGTAAGGAGAGGCGGTGGGGTAGCCCTGTGTGTTAGGGAGTGTTTTGATTGTCTAGAGCTTAATGATGGTGATGATAGGGTTGAGTGTTTATGGGTAAGAATCAGGGGGAAGGACAACAAGGCAGATATCATGGTGGGAGTCCATTATAGACCACTCAATCAGGATGAGGAAACAGTCTAGGATGTTCCTGGAGCGTGTAGAAGATAACTTCCTGACACAGCTGGTGAAGGAGCCAAGAAGGGAAGATGCCGCGCTGTACCTGTTGTTTATGAACGGAGGAGGACTTGTGGATGATGTGGTGCTTGGAAGCTGTCTTGGGCATTGTGATCATGAAATGATAGAGTTTTCAATTCTTGGAGAAGTAAGGAGGTGGGTCAGCAGGACTGTCACCTTGGACTTCTGGAGGGCAGACTTTGGCCTGGTTAGGAGCCTGGTTGAGAGAGTCCCTTGGGAGGCAGTCCTGAAGCGCAAAGGAGTCCAGGAAGGCTAAACATTTTTCAAGAAGGAAATCCTAAAGGCTCAGGAGCAGGCTGTCCCCATGTGCTGAAAGATGAGCCTGTGGGGTAGAAGATCATCCTGGCTGAACAGAGAGCTTTGTCTGGAACTCAGGGGGAAAAAGAGAGTTTATGACCTTTGGAAGAATGGGCAGGCAGCTCAGGAGTACTACAAGGAGGTCATGAAGTTATGCAGGGAGAAAATCAGAATGGCCAAAAGCCCAACTAGAACTTAATTTGGCTACTGCCGTAAAAGACAAAAAATTTTTTCTATAAATACATTAACAACAAAAAGAGGGTTAAAGAGACTCTCCATTCTTTATTAGATGTGGGGGGAAAAACAGTGACCAAGGATGAAGAAAAGTCTGAGATATTTAAAAACTTCTTTGCCTCAGTCTTTAATAGTAAGAGCAGTTGCTCTCTGGGTACCCAGCCCCCTGAGCTGGAGGACAGGGACAGGGAGCAGAATGAAGCCCCATAATCCAAGGGGAAATGGTTAGTGACCTGCTACAGCACTTTGACACACACAGGTCTATGGGGCTTGATGGGACCCACCCAAGGGTAGTGAGGGAGCTGGTGGAAGTGCTCACCAAGCCACTTTCCACCATTTGTCAGCAGTCCTGGCTAAGTGGGGAGGTCCCAGTTGACTGGGGGTTAGCAAATATGATGCCCATCTACAAGATGGGCAGGAAGGAGAATCCTGGGAACTACAGGCCTGTCAGTCTGACCTCTGTGCTGGGGAAGGTTATGGAGCAGATCATCTTGAATTCTGTCATGCACTGTACAGCACAACCACGTGATCAGGCACAGTCAGCATGAGTATATCAAAGGCAGTAAGTTTGCAGACACCACCAATCTGGGCAGGACTGTTGATCTGCTGGACAGTAGGGTGGCTCTATAGAGGGATCTGGACAGCCTATCTCAATGAGCCGAGGCCAATCGTGCGAGATTCGACAAGTCCAAGTGCTGGGTCCTGCACTTGGGTCACAACAACCCCATGCAGTGTTACAAGCTTGGGGAAGAGTGGCTGGAGAGCTGCCCAGTGGAAAAGGCCCTGGGGGTATTGATCAACTGCCTTCTCAATATGAGCCAGCAGTGTGCCCAGGTGGCCATGAAGGCTAATAATGTCCTGGCTTGTAATAGAAATAGTGTGGCCAGCAGGACTAGGGAAGTGATTGTCCCCCTGTACTCGGCACTGGTGAGGCTGCATCTCGAATTCTGTGTTCAGTTTTGAGCCCCTCACTACAAGGAGGACATCGAGGTACTGGAGAGTGTTCAGAGAAGTGCAATGAAGCTGGTGAGGGGTCTGGAGAATAAGTCTTATGAGGAGCGTCTGAAGGAACAGGGGTTGTGAAAGGGAGACTCAGGGAAGATCTTATCGCTCTCTACAACTGCCTGAAAGGAGATTGTAGCAAGGTGGGGGTCAGTCTCTTCTCCCAAGTAACAGGCAATAGGACAAGAGGAAACGGCCCCAAGTTGTGCCAGGGGAGGTTTAGGATGGATATGAGGGAAAGTTTCTTCACTGAAAGTGTTATCCAGCATTGTAACAGGCTCCCCGGGGAAGTGGTTGAGTCACCATCCCTGGAGGTATTTAAAAGACATGTAGGTGTGGTGCTGAGGGACATGGTTTAGTGGTGGACTTGGCAGTACTAGGTTAACAGTTGGACTGGATGTTCTTAAGGGTCTTTTCCAACCTAAATTATTCTATGATTTTATAAAGCTGAAGATCAGATTAGATTAGTGTAGCTGGTTGTTTCTGTCCCTAAAATCTATGACTCATCATGTTTCTAGTAAAGGAGAGCAATACAAAAAAGTAGTTTTAACTCTCAATGACCTGTGCTGGTCAACTGCTTCGTGCATGGTGTCTGATTTTTAACAATGTGAGCACTTGCTGCAGAACCACAAGTGCTTATGGCACCTTATTTTCAGACTTCAAAGTTTAAAAAAGGAAGCCAGAGGGTATTGTCTGTGCTATTCCTGTGTCCTGTGACCAGCCAGCTGTACTGCTTTTGACATGGGACAGGACTCCTGCTGGCAAGTACAGTGGCCGCAGCGTATGAGCACATGCATTGCCTGCCCTGGAAAAGAAGCAGCATTAACCCCCTTCTGCACCCTATGACCAATCCCTGTAGTCTGCTTTCACAAAAATCATTTTGAAAATTTCAAATTATATTTTCTGATGATGAAGGAGACAGGGAGACTACGGGCCTTTAAAATACCTTCTGTGGCTGTTCATTGATTTGCTGGATGTGTTCCAATAAATGAAATGTTGCCTGTTAGGTGAAGAAAGACTGTTCCTTCTAAGGAGTGACTATTTCTGTTATAGAGCTCCTTCTGAACTGTACTGTATTTACTACATAAAACATGTGAAGAATTTTTATGAAGTAGAATCTGATGAATCTTTGAAAATCTATTCCTCTGTGCATTACATACACAAGATAAAAACATCCATGCATTAGCTGAGTTTTGGAGATGAATTGCATTATTTTCCTTTTTAAGATATCAATTTCCTGCTATTATGTGCAAATTATAAAAGTAAATTAAAAATAGAAATCTTATATAAGGCAGTAATTTGTAATTTTTTTTTTAATTTATTTTTAACAAATATTAAGGTATATACAGAAAAGCTTTGGTAAGTTTTGAGACCAATAAGTGCCCAAATTAAGTACAAAAAGGAGGAAAAATGTTTCAGTTCATATACCTTTTGGGTAAGGAACAGTAATATTTTATGTATATGAGAAAAGTTACATGAAAAAAATTCACATGGCTTCATCGTCAGTCAGAAATCATGTTCTGCGTAGTCATGATGTCAAACTGCTGTCTGACAAGATGTGAGACTGACTTTGCAGTCGAATTATAACACATACACTGGTAACAGGGTGTCCCATGGACAGCATACCAGTTCAGTGCATGTTATATAAACTAACATCTTTGCTGTATTTAAACACATTTGTTCCTCTGTTGGTCAAACACTGGGTAATGAAAGCAGAAGTCATGAGAAAAGGCCAGTTTCCAAGCTATCTAAAGGTCAACATTGCAGTTCACTATGGCAAGTTTCCTGGGTCGCTGACAAAGTGATATTTATGAGCACAAGTTTCAAAAGAATCACAAGTGGTTACATTAATTGTATTCCACTGTGAAAGGTGATACCATATAATTGCTTCCTTCTCTTTGTTTTCGCGTTTCTCACTTATTATTTTTTTTTCTTGATTTTCATTCACATAGCGTTGATTTGTGTTAAAATCCCCAGCATAACCATAGCCATTTTTACTATTTAATCAAAACAAAAAGTCACAGACTTACCCCAAAGAGCATAGAGCTTACTGTACACCAGCATCTAGTCATGTGGAACAGGGGGATATCACAGAGGGTACGGGATAAGTACAGCCTCGTTGCTGAGTTTCCTTTTCTAATACTTTTAATTGTTCTCATAGCAGCAGCTGTTCCTCTCCTGTGCTAGTTATCGAGCTCATTTCAACTCAATTTGCTTGCATGTTCTGTTCTCACATACGTGACAAAAGGAGGGCAAAGTTTCCTGTTGCTGTGGTTGTTGACAAAGGAAGCCCATTGTACTTGAGAACAGCTGAATTATTATCTCTTTCAGTGCACAATGAAGTGTTACCACCATGTCACAGCAGCAGTGTACGTGCTGACATTGGACTTGGAAAGTACCAAAAGCAGTGAGGGCCAGAGCAGAACCACTCAGCTAAATGCTTGTCCTTTGAATGCACATGCAGAACATTAACTAAAATTCCCGGAAATAGCTTTATAAAGAATAAAGACTTACAGATTTCGATTCTCATGCGCATGGAGTCTCACATTCTGATTCTCACTGCTATGTCCATGCAAAAGCAGTTGTCAGATGAAGAACCCAACCCTCCCCTCCCCTTCCCGTCCCGTCCCTCCCCTCCCCTTCCCCTTCCCCTTCCCTTCCTTTCCCTTCCCCTTCCCCTTCCAATGTGTTTTCAGACACTTGTAAGGTTGATTTATAACCTTTCTGCCACCCTTCCTGCGCTCCCTTTTACTACCAGCCTCATAATCTTTTATTCCCAGCTTCTTTCTGTGGCACTAATCACTCTCTACCATGTAACCTAGAGCATATTTTATTCCTACTGTAGCTTCCTCCTTTAAATTCCTGCTTTGCTGTCTGCTCAGTGGTTACCTTGGTATATTCACATGCTTCATAGCTGGGAGACCTTGGGGTCCTTCTCCCTCTTCCACAGCTGCCCAGCCTTCCCTGCGTAACATAGGGATGGTCATGATTACCTGCCCAGTTCTTTTCATGTTCTTTTAACCACAGTAAATCTGGTCTTCCACTGCAGTACTCTGCTCATATCAGGAGAACTGAAATCGGTGTACTTAAGAGAAAAAAAAAACAAACCACTAAATAGTTTTGGTCTTTAGCCTTCGCTTACCCACATTGTCCTACTGACTCCACTGAACAAGTTGTGCAATTTTTTGACCTTACCCATCTGCTTCAGTAGTTACTACTACGTAGCTGAGCTTTGTCCTCTTTTTCCTTCCTTCCTTGACTTATTCTTGATTTTCTTTTTTCCATTATCTGTTTTGTTACTTTCCATTATATCCCTCCCTTGTCTCTATCCTTTACAGTTGACTTCAGATTCTCTTCTTTGGGTCTGAAATTGCTGTCCCTCTCCAGTTAAATTTGCTGTTCTCAGTGTGCTGGCAGCGAAGTGAAATGTGATGAAAACCTGATCTCTGAAGGCTTCTTTGCTGGCATATCACACATCAGATTTTTAGTAATTTTTACTTTGCTTCCAGCACACTAATTGAATACAGCAGAGCAGAACAGCGGGGGACAGAAACGGAAGACACTGAGTCCTAACAAAGGTTTTCTCTAGGGGTAGGTGTTCAATTAGCATCTCTTATTAGATGGCAAACGCTAACTACCCACAGACAATGAAGCACTAGATCATTCACAGATTGAAAACCAGTGAATGTGTACATCTGTGAATATTCAGGCAAGAGCTGAAATCCCGGGCAAAGTTGTGGGCCAGGTTGCCTATTTAAAGCATTGGCATTTACTATGTAGTTAGAAACCACCAATGTAGAAGAGGCTGGGAGCACATGTATTGTTCCTAAATAAAATTCCACATGTAAATTTTATCTGTATTTATTATTTATTGTGATTGTCAGGATGCTGCTTGTGACCCGGTGAGATTTGGTAAATAACAGATGTGGGTTTTTTTCTGTTTCTGTTAGATTGCTCTACAAGAAGTAGAAAAATATGTGTTATATTTCCTGTATTACTTTTCCATGTAAGCAATTGCAGTAATTGCCAGTGAAAGGCGAAGGGATTGAGAACAAATGGGGAGACATATTACAATCTCAAATAAGAGCAATTATAAATAGAAGAAAACTGGCCCTTGAAAATTAACATGGAAACACTGTGAAGCTGATTTGTAGGACACTTTCCATTTTAGGATAGTGCTTCGTCATATAAATATTGAACATCTGGATGTAGACGAAGCTAAGATACCTTACTAGATCACTAAATCACATAGATTAAGGTTTTCAAAGAACTGAAAAGAGAGAGGTCAGGTAAACACATGCTTCTTTCTAAACTACAAAAGGATCAAATATCTTGTGATCCTTTACTCTCATATGCTTATTTTCATTGTTTATTTATTTATTTGTTGTTTGGGGCATCATAACGAGGAAAATCTGCTATTTTGAGAGACAAACAGGAAAGAAGATAGGAGCTGTTGAATTTCATGAGTGCTCCTACAATCTGGATTCCACTTCAGCTTTTGCTTGCATAATTGTGGTGGTGTTTTTTTTCATTTGTTTGGGTTTTTTTTATCCTTTATCTTGTGTTCTGGGGATTTATTATGTATTAATAATCATTTCTGATTGTGTAATACCTTTGGACTTTCTCCCTCCTAAGCTGTCAGTATATATTTATTTTACAGACTCTTGTAAAGATTCAGCAACACATTAGGTACCTTCTTAAAATTAAAGATGCCTGGATGCCTCGCTAAATGCGGTAGTTTGAAAGTTAAACTTATGCCATTGTGGTTTACTAAGTAAATTCCTATATTCACACAGCGTAATGCAGCAACATCTTATGCCACAGCTGAATTCCTAGGGACCATTCATGTAACTGGCAGGAGCACCCCTTAGGCAGTCCTAGTTTGGGATGATAGGCATGACTGCATAAATTGGAGATCACCTCCTGTATATCATGGTGCTCCTCCCAAATATACGTTGTGCGTGGTGCCATCTGCACTGTTTATGGTAAACCAAGGCTTTCGTTCTTTTTCAGGGAACAGGTCAATATTGAAGGTCTCTTCTCAACTCTGGGGTTGCAATAAGATTTCTCCCTTACTGGAACTATGATTGGGGTGAGCTGCAGGAAAAGCCTCTGCCCCGTCATTCAGTCTTTTACTCTTCATCTAGTTACCTGGTCTCAATTTGTAGCCTCTCTGTAGCTCGCAGGAGATCACTTTTTTCTGTGCATTTCTCAACTTCAGCTCAAGTATCCCTCCCAATCTTGACAGCAAGAGCTAAATGATAAAATGGGCGTCTAGACATTGCGATATTGCTGTTCGTACTTTGGTCTAGATGCCCTATAAATAATTGAGACGAGCTAACTCTTTGTGAATTAGCACTGCTTCCAATTTTTTAAGTGGAGCAGAATGACTGCTGTAAAAGGTATCCAAGGTTTGCAATGTTTCCTTGTTGTATAGTAAAATAGATTAACGTTTGGGGCTTATACACTATTACAGTCAAATTGCTGCTCTAAAGACGGTTCATGATTGCAGTGTCTTATTACAGTACTGTGATTCCGTTTGTGTTTCTGCTGGCCTCTTTCCTGCTGCTGCAATTTAACTGATGTATGTTTTTAAAAGCCTATTACTTTGCATATTTTTTATTGTTGTTGTTTAATTTCTTATATATATGTATTAAAGGACACTCTCTTTCTGAAGGAAAATGGGACAAAGGTCTCCAGGCTAGCAACCACTAAGTATTCAGAGGGTTTGTTTCCAGCTCTGCAACAAGTTTCTTGCGTGTCCTTGGTCAAGTTGATTAACCTCTGTACAAAATGGGGACAATGACCAGCATTTACCAGTCATAGGTAAAACTAGCTAAACATAAGTTCTGCAAAGTGTTTTGGGATCTCTGATGGGTAGATAGTATATATGTACTGAATCAGGGAAAGGAGAGAAATGGTTGGAGCAAAAGGCTACAGCTGAAAAAAATGGAAGAAGGGAAAAGGAAAAATATGAGATAAAGAGAACAGAGAGGTTGGGAGAGGAGTGGGATGATGGAACCAGCTGGGATCAGTTGGAGGTGATTAATAATAAAAGATGTAGGTCCTGTTTAGAGTTAACAGGGCAAGAGAGGAACACTAGGGTAAATGTATCTAGCTGCACCTAAACTGATGAACCCACAGGCATTTCTGAACTTTGGGAATCGGCTACGCTGATCAGCTTTCTTCAAAGTTCACAACAGTGAAATAATGTAAGAAAATGAAAAAGGAAATAATTTCTCCACTGCATACTTTACATTTTGCATTAAGTGCTACAAGTTTTCATTGAAAAAAAATAACATGAAGCAGAACATCATTCTATGAGAAGTACAGGTGAGCTAAGCTCTCATTTAAGAAGCATGTTTCAAAATGGTATACTCTGCTTGGGCTTAGGAAAAATTTTCCCCACTCCCAGCTACAAAGAATCTTCCACTCACTACTTCAGGCATCTGGAACTGACTGAGAAACATCAACTAAGACATCTCTTTTTTACTTTATTTAGGTACTTGTACCATGGTTTTCATTATGATTTGTAAATATTCATTTCACACACCACCTTTTCTGCATGGGATTATGATGTAACCTGAAAACCTGAGTCTCTGCATCCAAATCAGTATTCTTATTGGATGAAAAAAAACCACATATTTTTTACTTTTATTTCAAAGTTTAGTTTCTAACATTAAAAAAAAAAAAAAGAGAAAATGACCTGTAACAATCTGAGTGTTTTAATATAACATATTTTAGATGGCTGCATTTACTCTGCTGAACAAGATTTATCTCACTTTTTTGCTATTATAAAAAGTTCAGGATTTTCAGTTATGAGATTGACTAGAGATGCAGCAATTGATAACTGCCTGAACGGAGAGTGAATGTCTGAAAAGGAAGTATAGAAAATAAAGCTGATTTTCTATAGGAAAGTATATATATGATGTTAAACCAGGTGAGAAGCTTAGTGACAAAAAGTGTCTAGTTGCAGTACTTAGCAGAAAATAACCTGGGGTGTTCTGTCTCAAATTGGAAAATACTGATCATGAATAGAGACTTGTATTTATTTATTTTTACTAATAACTGGAAATCCATTGCAAATTGCTCTATCTTACCAAACCGTGGAGAACACTGTGGTGTGTAGCTTGGCGTCGTGTTGATATAACCTCTGCCAGCCTGCAACACCTCAGAACTGTTTGTATGAAAAACCCTTGGATAAAGCCCATTTGTTCTCCAGTTCAGATGGTATTACCCGGCAAAGCAATTCTACCATGGGCTGAGCACCGTCACTTCCTATTAGCTTCAGTTTAAGTGAAGGGGCACAGCCCTTCTGAGGAGATGCAAAGTCGTGTCAGCTCAGATTCTTAAGATGAAATTCAGTTCTTTGCAGAAGGTCTGCACAAAGCCTATGTATCATTTAAGTGCCACTTAATTCTTTATAATGGAGCTTGGAGTGGATTTGAAGAATCTGATAGGCTTTTTGCTGTCTTGTCTGCAGAGGGCTGAGTTTCACCCCTGGTGAATATAGCAGTAAAAAGGCAACTACACTGCCTCAGGAAATACATTGTATTCCTTTGCTTTGACTAGTCTAACTCAGTTTCAATTACTGATAGAAATTCTTGATATTATGCTGATAAAATCGTTGTGTACTTTGCTCTTATACTATGTATTTAGCTTCACTGTGATACTCTGCTGTAATGGGAAACTGAAAAGTGAAAATGCAAAAATAGATGTGACCCCACAGGCACGAATACGGCCTCCCGTTTGCGACTGTGGCTGCATGTGTTTAACAGGACAGCGTGTCTGTATACGCTTCAACTGATATCTGTGCAAGGGCAAGGGCGCCCACCTGGCCAGCTTTTGGCACACAGGGATGCCCTGGAGATGGATCCGCCTCTTCTGCCCAGGGGGTGCGGGGGCATCCCCACGGCCCGGAGGGGACGGGAGAGCGGGGTGCGCCTCTGGCTGTGTGTGATAGAAGTGTTTGGGGTTAGTTCCGAGTGGGTGTTGAGGAATTCCCAAGTGTTTACAAACATTTCTTGTGTAGTACAATGGTTTACTTTTCTATATTACTGGTATTGATCCTGCACTGCTGCTGGTTGTGTGTCATCAATTAATAAACCATTGTGATACTGATTTGCTTTAAACCATGTGAGCTGAGTAGCTTTTCCCCCAAAAGAAGTTGGTTGTGAATCTCAAGGCCTAAATGCATGAGCCAGTCTATACACTTAACACAGAAATGTTTTAGACTTTATGTTCTGTAAAATACCCTTGGTGTGTTCTAAATTTGTGTGGATATAGCCAATACCCAGAGCAAGGACTCCATATACTTGTGATATTACCGATAGCTGCATTCTGAGATAGCAACCAAGCAAACACTAACAGCAATTCACAGAGGAGAGAAATATTTTTTTTTAAAGAATATTTCAAATTATGTTTCCAGGAAAACCTCCCACCTGAGAGAGTAAAGGCAATCTAGTACGTATTTCTGAGTTTAACTGACTATTCAGGCTTTCAGCGATCCTTCATATTGTTGAAACATTGATAGAAATAGCCATTTCCATATGTGAATTGCAAAATATATCCATGCAAATGGGTGAGGTTTGGTGTTAACATTTTACTGAGCTTTTTCTGTAAAGTCTGCAACTGGAGGCATGCCTTCACTCAGAAAGGATGGGGCTATTATCTGTTACATAGGAGATGTTAGCCTCGAAAACTGATATTATCCAGTTCTCAGTAGAGCAGTACCTATGGACCCCAAGCACAATCCAGATTTCTGTGTATTATGTGCTATAAAAACTTAGTGGATTTGCTTCAAAAAATTGTAGTTATGAAAATTGTTTAGGAATCATTCCTCGAGCAATATATATATTGCCTAATGAACAGTGCAAATTCCTATGTAGACCTTTGGGAGCTAGAATGTTTTTTATAATGAAAATCTTAATATGAATTTCAGATTGAGCTTCCACTGAAAGAAATCAGTGTTCATTATATTGCTAGAGCTTACCAACAATTGTACCGGGACTGAGGACACAAGTTGTTTTGTGTCAAAATATTGGAAAGGATTTTATTAAAAGACTTTAAATTACACTTCTATTTCTTGCCATGATGCAGTGGCACTGGGAATCGTACTCTTAAGTGGTCTCAGACAGAGGAAGTCAGGGGCGTAGGGAAGCTGAATCACATGTTCAGGTGAGCATAAACCACTGCAACTGCCACTGGGTATAGATTTCTGCTTTTAAGCTCCTTGGACCCAAAATTAATTTGGAGCATCATAAGCTTCTCGCACGCTTATCTTGCTAAGTATTTCTCCTGTAGTTCTCGTTTTGTTGGGCCCATGACTGTGTGGAGGTATATTGCACGTATTGGTGTCAAACATCAACAGAGAGGAAGACATGATCTGTGTCCCTGTATGTGGAACTTGTTCTGCCTTTGAATCCTAGGACACTTACATACAAATGGAGGTGATGAAGCTTTCTTATAGTCTATCCCAGGATTGCTGAGATGACCTCTGAAGGAACTGAGGACCATTTTCTGTGGACTGCGAGACTTACAGTTTGAGCAAAAGATAGAATGTTTAGGGGCCTTACCTTGTTTAGGATGAGTATATGGCACCACGCAAGTGAGTGCATCTCTGTATATGTATTTTATAAAAAGTATAGCAAACTAACACTCCAGCCTACAATTTTGCCTACAGGGGGAGAGTGAAAGAATAAAGAAATATTAGATATTAGTCATATTGCTTAATACTCTATGAGAAGGAACCCAGATACTACAGAGGTGAACTCCAAAGAAGTGCTATTATAATCCAGAAACAAGTCTACAGGAATTAAAGCCCCTTTTCTCCCTGCCTTGGAGAAAAATTTCTCCTTACAGCTCCTCTGCGTCTACTTTAATGCAGTCAGAGCTCTGTTGTTCCAAGACTCCTTGCTGTGCGTGGCCTTGAGGAAATTTTGCAGAACCAGCTTACCAGAGATGCAAGCATTAAGAGGAGGCACGTGCACGCATGCACACACACACATGCATGCATGCACGCACACGCACTACGCGCATGCGCGCACGCACACACACCACCTTTCAGACAGTTAGGGACCTTCCTCACTAGGCTTCCTTTCCCTTGTAGCAATAAGGTAATAGGGTGTTTGTTCTAATCTTCCCTCTTATTCTTAACACCTGCCCTTCTTATGTTCCTGGTTCCTGCCCTAACTATGCCCCTACCATTGCAAGTATCACAGAGTTTCACAATTGCTGTGATTATGTTGACCCCTCTACTGTTTATTATAGCTTTTCCTCTCTCCACTGTGTGTCTCGTCTATTTACACTGTAAGCACTTCAGGATAAGAAGGTATAAACCTGCTCAGGTTTATAGAGTCTAACACAATGGATCCCAGTCATAGGTCACTTTTAGGCTACCATAATGATTAGTTAGGATAGTAGGTCTTTGGTTGTTAGCCCCCCAACAATATTTACTTGACTGTAAGGAGCACGGGATTAGAAAATTAACTAACGTTTATGTTCTTTCGATTTATAACAGAGCTGTCTTTTGTTTTATTGTTGGTTTTTGAGTTCTATTTTTATTATGGAATTTGTTGGCACAGCAGGTGTTGTAAATAATTTTGTAAATTGCCTAGGGCTGTCTACATCATAACCTATGGCTGCATTATCGGATGATGAAAATAGACAACTCAAATGAGAAAGTGTTTAGAGATAAGTGAAATGTGAATTCTCCTGCCAATTGTTTTGGTTGTTTGTTTTTTTCTTTTCTGTTCCATAGCACGAATTATCAAAACAAAACAGTGGTGTGAAATGCTTCCATGTTTAGAAGGAGAAGGCTGTGATTTGCTAATCAATAAATCAGGCTGGACCTGTACACAACCGGGAGGACGGATAAAGACAACCACGGTAGGTCACTTCTCTGTTTTATATTTCTTCAGTTTCTCTTTCACTTTAGTTTATTGAAAAGCAAAGGGTGAGGTTTCTAATTGTTTTCCATCACAGATATGTAAAATCTGTTGCCTTATAATTAAGCTATGTGCCCAAGTGTTCTTACTGAAATACAGAGCAATGTTATTACAAAGACAAGAAAAATGTGTAATTCCCACAGTTACCAAGAGTGGAAATTATATCAAGGTCTTCTGAAAAGGCACCAGTGGTTTAACTAACACTTGTATTCAGCCTGAAGACAGTATCTGATTGCTTCGCTGTACAAGAATTTTCTTATGCTGAGGAAGTGTAGGGTATAAAACTGAACACATGGTCTAACAGGGTGAAAATAAAGCTTTCATTGGGAATTGGGAGAAAATATTTTTGCTATTCCCATTGTACTGGAAAAGCAAGATGCACAGATAGATCTTTAGTTTTCAGTGAGATACTCAGTGAGACCTATATAAAACATACTAAAAGATCCCTTCCTTCAGCTTCCTTTTCATCCTGGTTTGTTGATAAAACCCTCAACTCTGATTTGGTCTCTTAAGGCATGTGCTTGTAGTGAAGCTGAGAGTTTATTCCACAGTAATAGTTTCTAGGGTCTGTAATGTATCAAACAGATTTCTAAAAAATGTTCTCAAATCCCAATAATTCTCTGACTTCAAAAATGGAAAAAATCTGAAGAGATATAATAAAGCAATATTCTGATAGCTTGCTAGACCTCTTGAAATGATTTCCCCCCCCATCGTCTTTTTTTTAGATTTACATGGAGCTTGAGTGTAATTTAAGTAAGTGCAATTTCAAGAATATTTAGTCTTAAAAGTACTTATCAGTGAGGACTAAATTAGGGCCCATCATCCCTTGCACAATTTCTCTGTCTGAGCAGGAGACAGACACCAGTACAAAACCTTTTATTGCTTTAGAATGACTACATTTTGGAAAATGTTGGGGGTTTTTTTGCTTTTAAAAAAAGAAGGGAGATTTGATAGGGCTTTATGAGATACTTACAAAACAAACTTTATGAATTGTGATCACTGTTTTGATGCTCCTGTATTTACCAGACATAATATTCATTATGGACAGGGCTATAAAAGTTAACTCACTGTCTGAGGTCTTACTTAAATATTGTTTGCCTTCAGGTCTTTTGCATTAAAGTTATGTGTGAGTGACATAAAAAAACAAAGGAAGGAAATAAGTTTTTGAAACATTAATGCCAACTTCCAAGGGCAGGGAGACCTAATACAGTAGCTTTGTCATACTTGAAATATTATCTTAAATCTCATTGATTCAGGCGTGTTTTCTGTACCAGAGGTAAACAGAAAACCCCTGGACTGTGACACATTGCCAGCTGTCATTATAGTTCTTTATTTGATGTTTTATGCTAATGGCATGACTGAGTAATGCAAAGTAAGCAGAGGATCTATCCTTCGGTATCTATCTTTAATGAAGTTTTTCAGATATCCTTTCAGATTAAACACCAGAAGCCTGATTCTGAACTCGTACTTGTCTATAGAGCTCTTTAATGCTACTGACATGAATGGAATGACTCATGATTTTGATTAACGTAAATGAAATCATAATCATTCCCCATCAGGAAAATTAAGGCTGTGGCAAGTGTAATATTATAAAACAGTCTCTCCCCCGCACGAAGACGTCATTGTCATTGGTGAGGAGAGATTCTGCCAGAGCGCCAACTGTAGAACAGCTCTAAGCGTAAGTCCTCATCTAACATCAAGCAGTCCAACAGTTGGTATCACACATGCAGACACACAACAAACACACAGTACTTTTCAGTCAAGCCAGACTAGCAATTCAGAATACTTAAAGAAGCACTGAATCCAGAAGGGGAAGGGGGAAAAAAGAAACAAAAACAACAACAACAAAGAAAAAAATGCCCAAGAACTCCCAATCTATAATACCCTATTACTAAAATAAGAAGGAGAAAAAAATGTATTCATTTGTTCTTTAGCCACTTGGTTGAAGGGTAGGCTTTGGGCAATGGTAATAGGTTTGGGAACTATGTCATAGGATGACCCTATGAAGTGCATGACTGTGATTAAATGAAAAGAAATCTTCTAACAGAAACATCAAGAGACATTATTTACTGTAGCTGTACTCTTAGGTCAACAGCTGCTGATGAAGTCAATTTCTGTTTCTGTTCCTAATCAACACATCTGAGCTGCCAGGCCCACCATGGCATCTAAGTGTAACAGGAAGGATTTCTGGGAAGGGCCAGAAAAATGTCCACCAATTAGTATGGGAAAATAAATGTCCATACGTATTGAATTAATTATTATACACTAAACGTCTGTTGTTAAGTAGAAAGAATTCTTGACCACGTCTTCAGCAACAGCCAGATTAGGTCCTTAATTTGTTAACTATCAATTTTGTTAACACACATTTGTTAACCTAATATTTGCAGGCCTTTCCTGCTCATGTTAGTTTGTATCTTGAAGATACTTGGCAGTAGGTCTTCCATTATCATAGCAGTGGTAGATCATATAGCAGAGATACCACTGTTTGGTAGATGCTGAGACAATAATTTCCCCCCATACTAAAGCCAGCACAGTATTGAACTCTGATGGACTGAGACCAGCTGTTGTGATAATGCCAGCTTTGGCGTGGATTCCAGGAGGATGTGTAGAAGTGTCACTTTCTAAGTACTGGGTTTAAGTAGCACGTGGAAAGGTAGAACTAGTGGAAATCTTATGTGGGACCTTTTTATGCGAGGATATACTCTAGGACTCACAGTTAAATATGTTTATAACAAATAAAGGAAGAAATGGGATTTGTTTTCTGTAGATGAGTTTAACATTTACTGTTTTTTCTATGAAAATACCAAGCAAACAGCAAATGGAAATACCCACTACTCCAAAGCAAAAGTGCAATTTCTGTAAATTGTTTGGAAAGCGCTGCTGCTACTTTATGCTTTGTGTCAAAATTGTTTAGACTTTCTATGGAGAGCCAGATTTTTTCACTGCCTGGCACTTTTTGTGATCACCTCTGGAAATAATGCAACCAAATCGGAATTCTCTCCTCACATGGGCAGCAGTGTTTTATATCCATTTTGTGCTCCCTTTGCACAGCTATAAATGACAACACAAGGTGCAAGGCAAAGGAAAATCAGACTCAAAGTATACTCTAAATGGATCTGGATGTCACTTCTGCCCTGTCATCCTTTCTACAAGGTGTGAATGAACCAAAGATTTTTTCATCTGCTAAGAGGCTTTTAGAATCGAGGACTGACCGGGCTAACTGCCAATCTATGTATTAAGCAGCTGACTGTCAATACAAGGAAACAATATGGCAACTTGTAAAAGTAGATAGCAAGAGAATACTACACCATTGTTAGCACTTTCGACATACTAAGTACTTCCATATAACAAATGTCCTTACAGTCACTTTAAAATCACCTGCCTTAAAAATTTCTTCTCCTTTTGCTATTCTCATTACTCTTTAAATTATTTAAAAAAAAATATGTCGCTATATGACTTTTTAAAATAATCTGTAGTTTTGATAGTGCCAGAAGATATACCTTCTTTTCTTAACATATTGCTGAAGGGCCTGTCCATTTTATATTTCGTGTATAAAACTTGCCAGCGTGTAGATGAGAAGATACACAATGTATTGGATTTACAAGGGAGATTAATTTTAGCACCAAAGTGTATATATGTTGTCAATGATCCATCACTACCTAATTGTTACTTAATTAATTCCTTCTTCTACATGATGTGATTTCAATGCATGGAGCTTAACAGAACATTCATGCGCCAGTTCCTCGGTAGCTAACCTTTTAAAACCTTCGCGATTTTACTGCTAAATTAGCTGAAGTGGGAAATTAAGGAGTATGAAGAAGCTAAGAGAGAGCTCACAGTGGATAAAAGGTGTAATTACTCTGACATGGAGCTCAGTGCTTAGCTAGTAAAATTTACTAAGGATCTAGCTTCACCAGGGGACGTGACTTTCTTAATAGAGTTTACTTACACACAGAGCAACTTGGCATTCCTCACCATTAATATAAATGACATGCTGGCTGGGTTGGAAAGGCAATTTGTTCCTTACCCTGAAAAATACAATAGCTGTTTGTATTGGCTGCAATTTAAATCAAGATTTTTCTGCAGACCTTCATCATACACATATGTATGATAAAGGTAACTCAGATAAAAAGTACGGGTTTGCTTTTCATCACTGACTTACGAGCAATGTGTTCTCATTCATACCATTACATTCAAAGTAAAAAGAAATATATATATATGTTACATATTTGTAACATACTTGAGAATTTACTTTTTTTTAGACTGAAGACCAGCTGGAAATGTCCTGAGGCCATGGTCTAGTGGTCTGAGCTTGGGACTGGGAGCCAGAAAATCCTGAGCTCTAATCCCGGCTCTGACAGTGACTCCCTCTGTGGCCTTGGGTAAGTCACTGAACCTCTCTGCCTCAGTTTCCCCAGCAGTAAAAATAAGATTAAGAATCCTTAGCTACCTACCAGAGTGAATTTGGGAGTCCTGAGTTAATATTTTAAGAGGTTTAGAAATTCAGAGTAACTTAAAAATAAAAATACTGGTTTTTATAAATGTCCTTATTGGTGATATATATGTTGTTGTTAGATATTCACATAACCCTGGCATTCCTGTACTTAGCCTCACCTACATTCCAGCTCTGAGTGTTTCTAAATGTGCATTTCATACTTCCACAGGTCAGCTGATTTTGTTTGGTTAAGCTATTTTTGGAAGTCTTTTGACATTCCACCAGTTCTAGCTCTGTGTCATTCCAGGGCACAATACCCACCAAAATAAGCTTTCAGGCAGCACCAGATTAGAGCAGTGGAATGATACTGGCATGCATGCCATGCCAAATTAAGTTTCCTCTTCCACTTTGTCAGAAGTGGTCAATTCATGAAACAGATACATAAATCCACTTGTCAGCAGTTCATCTACCAAGTTCCCTCACTGTCCTAACTGTAACGGGAACACTACATACGGACCAAATTTACAGAGGATATTTTTCAGGAGGCTGATGTATCCCCTTATCCCAGTCCAAAGGATAGCTTTTAGAAACAAGCAGGAATTTATGATCCTGAATTTTCTGTCATTCATAGCCAAGACTGTTGGGGAATCAGAATCTTTGGCTATATTTAAGCTATGGGACCAGGAGTACATCCTTGCTTCAAGGTCCGTATACATGCACAACTGTGGGTCTCAATGTCTTCTCTGTCTTTTCTTTTTCTGTGTGGCCTTCACCTGCCACTGCCTTGTGAGAGATCTTAGCAGCAGCAGAAAGGGCTCTCACAAATACACTGATGTGGTGAAATAGAACATTAACTCAGCCCAATTCTCTTCTCATCCTCAGCCATGGTCACTCCGAATTTCTTGTTCTAGAAATCTGGTTTAAGAAAATCACTACCCTTATTGTCACTAAGACCCATATTATGTATTCTTAACTCCTGCTGTTAGAGCTTCATGAGCTCTGAGACCATTGCTTCATCAAGCATTACGCATCACGAAGTCCTCTAAAACTAGCTCCTGTCTCAGAGGGGTGGTCCTGAAATTGCTATTTGAATAAAGTTTTCTGAGACCGCTACCACATAATTTGAAGCTAGCCTGAAATACTTTTCATATGTTAAAATGTTTATATGTTCTACCTTTTATATTTATATACCAAGTTGAGGAATGGTAGAACATGAACACATTCTGCAGAATATCATGATAGCATGACAGTCATGACATTTGTATATGTGACTGTACCTATGAACTGCTAGAACTAGGTTATTCATAGTTAACATCTCATTCTAATGTAACTGCATATCAACAGGACCAGTCCTAGTCATGGTCCAGTGCTTTAACTGAGCCTTCTAATATTTTTTTATTAATTTTATATTCTTCCCCGTAGTACTATTGGTAATTACGAGAGAAAACACCAATTCTTGACGTGTCAGAGCCATGTGCTTCAGTGTACGCTCTGTAGATTTGTACCCCAAGACTTAGGTTCAACCTGTTGTTTATTTCTGTGGCTTTCAAGAGGTTTTCGTACTCTGAAGAGAGTTCCCATTGCTCTGCTTGGTTAAAGAAGTTATCATAATTTACAAATGGGTCATCACTGCAGTACTGGAACTAGATTCCTTTTTGTTAATTTTCGATCAAGTTAACATGTGAGCTGGATGTCTTAAGTTTCAGAGAGATTAAAAGTCATGTTTCTAATTCTTGTGCTGGAAAAGAATAGTAGCTCAAGACAAGCTTACAAGTAGAGTGGTGGGGTGGTCTGCATGGCCCCGTGTCTTACATCCTTCTTGCACTGAGGAAGCTAAATAGAAATAAAATCTTCATGAAGCTGAAGAACATAAATAGAGTGGGGCCATGCTATTGCTTTGTAACATGCGAGTTCTCATCCATATTACTGCTGCTTCAACTAGTACAGTCTTTTCAAAGCTGTGCGCTCCTTTGTGGTACCAAGGTACAGAAACTCACCCATTCTATTCTCCATCACGCTTATCAAGATGCACTTCTTTGTGGCACATAACTGATCTTCAAATCCTAAATCCAAAATGCTAGAAAAGGTTTTGTGATTTTTGTAGACTTCACATTGAAAGGAGCTGGCAGAACCTTAAAGAACCGCCTTAAAGAGATTAGGTGCCTTCCTCTGTCCTGAATGCTGAATACTGGTTCTACTGATGTTCAGTGATTCACGCTGCCTGAAAAGAGACCACAGATTACTCCAAGAGTAACTTGGAGTAAAATTTCTACGTTGAAATCATGATTTGTTAACATCTCATGTAATTCCATGGGAGTAAATAAGAAAACATAGGTTTTGTTCTTCTCTTTCAGAACATATGTTTTTAGATTTTAATGGGGAATTATAATAGCCTCATATTTCTTTGTACTTTATAAAGTTACAGAAAATATGAATACCCATTTCTGCACAGGCTCTTTTAAAGATATTGCAATTCCCGTGAAAATAAATAAAGTCAATTTTCAGATAGATAAGATTTCTAGAGGTAACTTTCCTTTCAGGTTTCCTTTTTCTTAACTCATATTCATATTGGGAAGTTGCTTCTAGCATTCAGTCCTGTCTTACTATGCTAAGTTAGGGACACGACAGATTTAGATTCAGTGAGGTAAAAATGTTTTACTCATTAATGCTTAGGAATTTATTTTTTTTTTATGATATGGGTTAATCTATATTTAAAACCAGTTAGCTCACTGTAAAATGAGCTACATTCTGATCCATTTGAGGTGTGAACCGTAACTGTTTGATTTGCTTTGAGTGAGTAAACCAAAGCAGATTCCACCCCAGGCAATAATAATAAGTTTCGAATCATCTCTTTGCTGGTTTTGTGGGATAAAGTTTGTTTTCAGTAAAAAAAAGATCAACCAAAAGCTGCATGGATTGTTTTTATTTTTTTCTATGCTTTGAAACCAGGATTTGGAAACGTAAATAAAACCACATCTGTAACTTAGGGAGTTCATCGACTACTATGTCATAGTGTGAACCTACCCAGTAAATCGTGACATCTAAAAATGTTCCAGGGTATACAAAACTTTAAAAGCTGCATTTTAAGGAATGCCTAAATTATTAAGTTGGTCCCAATAAAAAAAAAAACAACCCACAAAAAAACCAATAATTTGAAATTCTTTCTAAATCCCATAATTTAGCAATACGTCAGCAAAAATTATAATTTTATATGGGGATAGGATTCTCATCAATCTCCTCAAAAAGAAAAAAAAAAAACCCACAAACTTGACTTTCAAATGTGGAATGCCCAGGGCATAGACAATTGAGATGTATAATGGATGATTCAGGTCTCTGTGTGGGAAAATTGCAGGCCCATCAAAGAGTGGATGTGAAGAGGCTGATACTATATTTAATTACTATTGTTTAGCACCTTAGTCACCATTTACATTTATGTAGGCCTTTCCGAATACTGAAATAGCATTGCAACTGGTCTAAGAAACTAACATGTTAAGAATTAGTACATTATTAAACTGAGATTGACAAAAAGGAAACAAGAAGAGTTAAACCACATTCGTATTAGTAACGGTAACGTTGGGTCTTTTTGTGTTTTGACGATTCTTAGCATAACAGATAAACTTTCTAATTGGGATTTCGTTTCCTCAATTTATCCTTTTAGTGCATTCAGATACTTAAGGGTATTGAAAACATCTTGCATAGGGTCACCTTGCATAGGGCCATGCATAAATAACATGGAATCTATAGAGCCGGGCCACTGTGGGGTGGCAGCTGGAAGCCGTGCAGGAGATGCTAGTTCACTAACTGCCTCTGTTAAGCAACTAAACCTCATTCCTCATCTGCTAAACCAGACAATGTGGTACAGTCCTGCCCACTCCTATCACGTATGCTTCATGATAGATGGACATTGTCTGAAGGTTCTGATTTCTTGCATGAATATGAGAAAATCAATTTTCATTTAATAAGTGATTGCAAAGGGAGACTATTGGAGGAAACATCCCTGAGGATTACTTGTGCAATTTCTTAATTCACTGTACAAAGCACAACACACTGTTTGGAAGAAGTGGTTCAACAGATGCTATATGCCATGTAGTTGAACTGAAGGGGACTACAGGATACATTGTACGTGTGAAAGAAAAAATAGATTTGGTAGTGCAAACGAGGAAGAAAGTTGGAAAAGACAACACAGAACTTGAGTATATAGTTTAAATCCTGTTTTTTGTGGGCGTGTAATGGAAAACTATGAAGGATGGAAACTGATACGTCACATCAACATCAAGAATTTAAATGATGCTAAAATTATTACACACCTATTTTGCACAGTGAGAACGTTCATGGTACAAGTGTTAGAAGATGTAGCTGTTGCACATGTATATCCATTTTGGAATATTTCTTTTTGAAGAATACCCCCAAAGATTTCTGTTGAATCTTGCAAACCAAGCTAGAATTCTTGTACTGAACAAAACAAGCAGTGAATAAAGAAAATGAAATAGGTGTTACAGTACAGGGATTTTTATAATACTTTTGACACATTATTTCTTAAAATCATACTCGAAAATTAATTCAGAAAAGCCTGTCACATTGAAAACTGCCCTTTCCACAAGGTACTGATGGAGGACCTGTGAACAGCACATAATAACAGTTAACAGGAGTGTATTGATCTAGGTCAAGGTGGCCCAGGAAGTGACAGATTTGTGAAAGGTCTAATGTTATTTTATTAAGAATGGTTTCAAAAGCATAAAAGATGTTAAGCTCTTAAGTGTTATTGAAAATCTGTGGAAGGCAGGCACATAACAGACATCTCTGTTTTCCGATATTCCCCTGCTATATTTTCCTTAAGCATCTGCAATAGAGCTCAGGTACTTGGTAGCATTATGTCTGCACACAAATATCTTTACCTTGGTTGCAGACCTAAAGGATAAGGTTGCCTGTTTTTTCATCTAATTAACTCCTGCCTGTGAGACTTTCTTCTCAGCTGCTCCTCCTGCTCACTTGCATATGAGCATGCTAGGGTATGCAGAAAGACAATCCAGTTCACAAAGTCATGGTAAAGCTTGGGCTATTCCTGTGTTTCATTAGAGATTAACACTCTCATTACGTGGCTGAGACAGGATGTTGGAAGTGAACAAAACTGGCTGATCCTTGACAGGAATAAAACCAGGCAAGGGTGGGACAGTAGAATCAAACAGCAAAATATAGAAGAATAGGACCTTTTCTTACAACTGACAGTGCAGCTTCATGGTAGCCTAAACCAACCTAAATCCAGACTGCCCCAGTCTCATTCTCTCTGTATATGCCTGACCTCTGTGTTGGGCAGGCACTAAGTGCTTGTGGAAATGTCCGAGATGCCAAACAGGCATCACTTTTTGCCAGGTTAGTTTTCAGCCACAGCAGCTTCTAATTACAGTGCTGCAGATTAACCCAGAATAACACAGATACAGAGCATTTTAAATTATTCTAGGCCAAAACCTATGGGGTATGCCTTTATTATGTAGTTCCAATGCCTGTTGGGCCATCAAAAACTTCTGCTGGATACCTAGTTAATTTTTTTTCAGCTAACATCACTATTCTTCCCTATTTGCACTTACCAAAGAATTCTAAAAGTTGCCTCTGAGGTGCAGAAAAAGCATATGAAATACATCCTTATATGAAATACACTAGTGTACCCTGCGTGAACGGGATAGGATATTTGAAAGCCCATGTCCTGAACTGTGGAGGATGCTGGACTTGTCATCACAATTCTAAATTTGTATGCAGTCCGTCTGTGAATAATGTGACAGATTGATTTCTGGATAAATATTTATTCCTACTGATGGGTATTAGACATCTCTAGGTACAGTAAAGAAATCTGGATTTCACCTAAGACTGAAATAATTTCCCTTAAGGAAATAATTTTGGTGGTTGGAAAGGAAGCAGGATGTTGCTGTGGAGAAACTCATTTGGAGGAACATTGCTGAGACCAAGCTGGACATAGAATCATCATGGGATCATAGAAGAGATTGAGTTGGAAGGGCCCTTAAAGATCATCTAGTTCCAGCCCCCCTGCCATGGGCAGGGACACCTGTCACTAGACCAGGTTACTCAATGGATATGTGATAATACAGCCAAAAACAGCTTGCAAGGAGCCAGTTCTGACCAGGGAGTCATAAAAATAAAAGGGAGAGGGAGGAGGGGGACAGCATGCTATCAGTAAAAATTAAGTATTTAATCTCTGTGAGTAGCTAAAAAGAAATTGGCTGAGATCTGCAGGGCTTAAATGTGTTGTAAATTTTGGAGGACAAATGCAAATAATAATTAAGACCCTAAATCTTGTGATAAGGGCCAAATTCAGGAAGGTAATGCACTTAGGGAGGGAAGCATGTAGGCCCAGTATGACATTTCCTTTAGTACCTGAGATCCATATCAACCCATCCGAGATTGATCCACAGAGCACCTAG
This sequence comes from Larus michahellis, assembly GCF_964199755.1. Classification (NCBI taxonomy): domain Eukaryota; kingdom Metazoa; phylum Chordata; class Aves; order Charadriiformes; family Laridae; genus Larus; species Larus michahellis. The sequence continues at coordinate 19,319,504 of NC_133896.1, forward strand.
AGTAGGTTGCCACACTACTCCACAAGTCACACTACCTGCCAGACTGGGGCATATCCCAGTTGAGGCGCCTTTGTAGTCCTTTTGGAAACTCTTGTGCAGAAAGCAATTCAAGACTGATGGGTCCAGATGGAGAAAATAAGTAAAAAGAAACGTAAGTTTGTGGCCTGGTAAAAAGGGGACTCCTCTGAGCGAGAAGAAGCACTGAGCATTGATCCTTCTGCTGCTTTTTTTTTTTTTTTTTTTTTCATTGAGTATGTGTAAGACCTGAGAGATGTACTCCTCTCCCTTGGTTATGTTTCTGTGCTGGATTCAGAGCTGTACAGGTGACTGAGGTGATGTTTGAGCATTGGTAGCAGATTAGAAGTCCTCTAGGGACTCAGGCATATTTTAAGTGCAGAAACACTCATTTCAGATAGTTTTAGAGCTTATTCATTTTGCTTCTCAAGCCAAGGTATTTCTGAATGCCTGAATTTCTGAATTCTGGAACTTCTCCTCTTTGTGTCTTGTTCTGTCTGCCCCCAAAATTATTTTACTTCAATTTGCTTTGGGTGGAAGCTTGGCGACTAAAGTCTCACTAAGATTTAAATGGAATTTAAAAGAAGGATACCCATGAAGATTGAAAGATAATGTAAAAGTCCTGAAAGAGCTAAAATGGAACTGATGATAGCTCCTGTGAAAATGTAGGTAAAACTCACTCTAATCCTACAGGAAAATCAAAGAACAACCAAACACATGTAGAATTGTCTGTGCAGAGTTACATAAAGCACAAAAATTTGTTGAACTGACTGAAATGGTGGCTAATAGGGGAGACAGAGATGAAGCCAGTAACAATCCATGACTAATTCAACATTGTAAAATCATAGAGGAAGAGGAAGCATATAAGGTGACCTGCAGAGACAAAAGTATGGATAGAGAAATATTTAGGAGAGAAAAAAATTAGCAGTTCAGTCTATTAGGCTGTGAAATAGTTTCTCAGAGCTGGAAACTCCAACAATTGTTGAGTTCAAAGCTTGCTTGGACAAAGACCTAGAAAGAGTACTGTGGGGATCAGTCTTGTATTGGTAGGATATGACATAGATTAACTGATCAGTCTTTTACAAGTTCTAACATTCTGATTATTTTTTAACCATCCTTATAAAAGCCGTAGTGGAATAACTCATAAACCATATGAAGGGAAGATTCTAATACTCTGAGGTTGCTTTGAGTCATCAGACAGACTTAATTTTTCTCACAGAGATTAGTGGTCCATTCAGCCAGACAGACACTGGTCCCAAAAACTTGTCATTGAATTGTGCTGTGGAGTAATATTTCATCTTCCTTTATGTGACTGAAAGGGTATGTATGTGTGATAGGATTCATTTCAGTATTACATCTGCTTTATACATCCAGTAGCCTGAATTAAAATGAACTCACTTCCTTGAAATCATTAAATATAATAAAATGGCCAACTAATTAGTCTGGAATAAAATGAGAATCAGTAAATTGTTCTTTTCGTTGTTCTTCTTGTTGTTCTTTTCCTTTTTCTTCCTATCTCTTTTCCCTTTTCTCCATGAAGTCCTGAGAATGTCTTTTGAGAGTGGTTTTTTTCCCTTACAGAACAATTCTTATAATTGTTTCAGCCACAAAAGAATTATACATTCTGTGGTGTGGCAATGACAAATATGTAAAAAGAAAAAAAAAAGGTTGTCAGAGTTATACGAAGACTGATAGGTAACCTTCTGAATCTTTTTCCCTCTAGATAGTCCTTAAAGGAGTTCCATCATCCATTTGAAAGACACTTTAGGCTAGATGGCGTGAGGTTGAATGACGGTGTTTATATGCCTAATCACTGATATGTTTTAATGAAGGGTGATATTTTGCAGACTTCTGAGATAAATGCTTGCCTTCCATGTGAAGTGAGTCATACAACTGAAGGTGCATTTAGTGGTCTAGGTGATGTCTTAAGAAATGGTACTACCCCAGGTATAGGGATTACTGTAGCTGAGAGATGCACAGGGCTACTTTGGGTGAAGAGGGAACATCCTCCTTCTGTAACATCCTCTAGATGTTTGGCACGCAGCTCTAGCGTGGGAAAGATCAGGTACAAGCCAATTATATGAGTTTTTCACTTTGACTGTGAGATGACACACCTAGGGCTTAGACTAGAACATCAATTATATGATGAGATTTCTTTCTGACAAATGCGAATTTTGAATTTAATTCATAACTAGGCACAACCTAAGTGTCTGAGCCAAGGACATGAGCAAAAGTGCCCAGCTTTACTATCCAGCCAAAGGAGTAGGTGCCTATCTAGATCTCCACCAGGACATTGAATTTGCTGTCCCTGGTGGCTATGTAGTCAGGTTATGTATCTCCAGAATAAAATTAAAATCTCTTCAGGCTGTTTTTTATACAAAGTCAATATAAAAATGCATATATGTTTCATGGAGAGAGGTCTGTATCCTCTCTTCCGTTCCATGATGAGTGTCAACTGCTGGGCTTGGACAGATTATCCTGTCTGTTCTCCATGGGACTTCAAGATTTGCTGCATAGTGGTTTAGCTTTTGGAAGAGAGTGAAAAATTCAAGGTATTTGGCTGGTGATTATGGCATTTTCCTGGAATGCAGGAACTGGGAATTCTATCCCCTTTGTGATAAATAGGCCTAGATGCATCCTAGATGAATGGTCTAACTACTAGACTGATGTGCAAAAGATGAATGCCCTGTTGTCATCATGCTTGGTTCAGGTACAGGCTTGTCTTTCCTGACTCCCGAGTACTTTAGCCAGACTTTATTTTCTTGCCTGCCTAAACGTGGGGGATATCAGAAGGACCTTAGTTTAGAAAGACGGATATCCATCTCCTTGGAGTATACACTTCTAGGTATGTGTTACCAATGAAAATTTTGAATTTCATTAAAATATAAATTTCATACTAACTTCAGAGATATCTAATAAATATAAATTCTAAAAGACATGCAAATTAAAAGATTGGATTTAGCAACTTTAGGTGTTTATGATTTAACCTAAGGTTTTAGGTGGCTTGCCTTATCCTTTCATGTTACTTGTTGAGTGATCATTGCAGAGTTTTTTACTCAGACTTTTGAAATTTTTCCATAGTAAGTTGCTCTTTGTGGAAGAAGAAGAACTTGGAACCATTAGGGAATTTGAACCCAGACTGTGGCATATCTTGGCTACTGCAGGCAATCTACCGGATCGGATTTACCCATCTAGCACCAGAGTAAGCATGTGCAGTGGAGGCTGGGGGAGTGATGCAAAATGCGTTTGAGGGAGGCATTTAAGTTTGATGCTTAGCTTTATTTTTATAGTCACATTTTATGTCTTTAGTTTTAAGTCAAATCATCCCCTGGTGCTCTCATTCCAGGAAACAATTTGACCTGGAGGAGGACAGCTTTGCTTTCACCTCCATTTCCTTTGTTGTTTGAGAAGGGAGATTAAGTGCATACTGGCACTTTTTAGGTATGGCAGTCATCCCATTTTTCAGTAGGCTGTGTTACACTAAACATAATGCCTTTCATCTCCGTTTTTCCTTTGTGAACTGCTTTCTTCTCTTCTCATTCTTGATGTAACTACTTCTACTGAAATCAATGGTATCACATCAAGAATAAATGTGTGTTTATTTAATAATGCTAGATAGTCCTCTAATTACAATATGAAAGCTTCGTCAAATGGCTGTGTTTTGTCAGTATCTCTTTGTCCTTCTTAATAACTGATAAAAAATATAAGACCACTGGCAGATGTTTAAATTGTATTAGTAAGTCAAGCCAAGAGTACTTTAGTAGCATCCTATGCAGCTGTTCTGCTCAAGCAAGTGTGAAAATGTCTCTACCTGCATTATTGAAATAGTCACACTGTTCTGACGGGTTGTCATCTGAGTGTTATGAGATCAATATATGTACTTAGTAATGCAGAAATCCATTCCCATTCCATCCCCTAGAAGTAATATTTTATTTTTCATTTAGGAAAATCAAAAGAAAACTGGGCCAAATCATCCTCTTACCGTATGTTTTGTGCCAAGATTTTATTTGTTTTTGATTCAACATATGAAATAAAACTTTCACTCTAATAAAAGAATAGATATGCTGTCTCTTTAATGGTGAACTTGAAGGAAATAAAGGGAAGCGACAAAATCACATTCTCTGCAATATAGGCTTTTTAATGGAAGTGAGAAATGCGGGATTTTGTAATGCATATATATTTTAAATGTGTCAAATTAATGAACTTTAAAATGCAACAAAAAATTTTGGAGCATCTCCCAAAGTGTTGCAGAAGTTGCTGACAAGGCTATATTTGAGTGTTATCCCTATTGGAAGATACAGTACTGAGCATATTTGCCAGCTCTTAACAAAATTATTGAAGTACAGGGAATTTGCATAGACATAACACAATTTTTGAAAGGAAAACAAAAAATAGACACGCACAAAACATCTGCCATATGAATGTCTGTATTCATGCAAAGAATTCTGCCATGAAACCAAGCATTGCATAAAAATTTCACACCGTAGCTTAATAGAGTATTGTAGCTAGGCTGTAAAAAGTGAAATATCTTCACAGCAGGGTTTATATGACTTTTCAAGGAAATCTTCATTACAGTGTTATAAAGCTTAACCAAAATCACACAGTCTGAAAGAAAAAACAAAACAAAAACAAACAAACTCCAAAACCACACTTATTTGCAGTTACCAGATGTAAAAAAATATTTTTTTAATATATATGTTATGTTACAAAGCCAGGTCTGTGATGTTTTAATTAGAAGGTTGTCCTGTGAACTGTGGGGCTAACGAAGCAGTAGTTTTTATTCCTTGCAATCCTGACTACTTTTCCTTCATGTCACCTAATACTCCAACACTCCCAGCCCTTCTCAGAACCTGCAAATGCTTCTCGTTCTCTTCTATGTCCCCTGCGTCCCCTCCATACTATATCCTGGGCTCCTTCCCTCCTACAAAATCCCAGATACCCTATCTGTCATTTTTGTGCTGCTGGCAGTAAGAAGAGTCTCTTTGTGCTGACTGACCATCTAGCTGCAGTCCTTCCCACACCAGGAGCATCAATAAGCATTAATTTGTCATTAGTAATTTCTTTTACTCTGGCCCATTGCCAGCCTTTTAAACATTCAGGGACTTAGTGTTTTTTGAGATCTCTATCAAATGTAGCTGAAAGTGGTCTGCAGGCTCAAAAGTTAATACTTTGTGAAGGGACTACAAAACCTCATGATCAGCAACCAGGTTAGGAGTGCGAAGTAATAAAGTTAGTGTGTTATTATCGATGTTTTCAAACCAATTTTTATTGATTGATTTTGTACGTATCACATGTTTTTAAAGTCCAAAGTTGTCACAGCTTTGCTGACAAAATAATGCACTTGAAAAATATAATGGAGCTCCCAAGAGGACTATGAATAATTCCTACCTTTTGGGGTTTTTTCCCTCTTTTTTTCCTTTTTCTTTTTTTTTTTTTTTTTTCATTTTTAATACGGCCTTGGTCCAGTCACAGCCCTACTCACAAATCCTGTACAGGTTGTGAAATTTTTGCTAGCATCAACAAGACTGAAGACATACTGTACTGTATTGACTATGGCATCAACTATGAATTGTTGGTACAAGTTTTAAGTTGTCAGCATGCTGCATTAATAAGATTGCATTGAATTCTCTATACACTAGTTCAAGAATAGCCCCCTAATTTCATATTCAGAGAGGAGAATGTTCCTAAATAAACCTTCTCACAGGATGAGATTTCTTTTTCAATGACAATTTCATGCCTTCTTACAGATACAGAGGTAGACAATTATTATGTCAGGAATATAGACCTTTGTAACCACATAGTTCTGTGCATGAGGGCAGCTTCTGTAGACTTGAGAGGCTGAGGACTTAGCCAGTCTCTGCTCCTCCACAGCTGGGTCCAGCCTATGCTGTCGTCCAGCTTTAGAAGACTTGACCCTTACGCATGGCCAGTTGTTCCAGGGCAGCCAGCAAGTCAAGCAGAAGTGATCGTGGACTTCACGTGACTTTTTCTCAGCACTGTGGGAGCAGTTTCGAAGCATGTCATATGTGAATGAGACATGTAGCAATTAGTGAGAAATTTTTTCCCTTTGTTTTTTCATTTTCCATGGGATTAGGACTGAAACCCCATTGTCTTACCTTATTTGCTGATGGTGGTGGTATTTCCTGAGTCTTACTAGACATAGAAGAGCAGAATTTATTGAGCTTGGTTCAGTAATATTCTGTTGACCAGCACTAAGTATGTATATTTCATTGTATTGCACTGTTTTGTACTAACTGTAGTGTATAATGTAAGTAAAATCTAGGGGTTTCACTGCTAGTGTATTATGTCAGCAGTAATTGAATTGCAGCAAAGAATTCGGTAATCTTGGATATCCTCTTCATTCTATTACCTCTTTATGTTCTGGTTATGATTTCCAGGTGCTGGGTTTGGGTTTTTGTTCCTTCATAGTATGTGTAAAAAAGGTGTGTTGTTGATGAATAATCAAACGCTTTAGAAGATCTTTAACCTTTTCAGTAAATGAACAACATCCATTAAAATAAAACTGAGTTCTGCAATAGCCCATAAGATAGAGATAATATTGCTCATAGGTTATTTCCAAGTGGGTTATTCTTAAGTGGCCTAATATCAGTGTAGAAGGAAACTAATAGGTTATATTTCTTAATTCCCTGATACTATCTTTGTGCACTATGAATTCTGGAACAATCTCCTTTAAAAATGGTATTCCCTTAGGAGACAATAAAGAGAAAAAGATGAAAGAATAAGATAACTGTAGCAATGATTATTAATCCCCTAAAAAAGAGCTTATGTCTGTGTTTGTAGTGTTTATAGTCTATGTTTCAGCAGAACGTTTTGGTCCAACTGTGCCTCTTAGCTCTGGGAATCTTCCGATAGCTCTTATGATATAATTGCCACCATGAAATGATATACTTTCCTGCACCTGTTCCCTAGAGGGGACTCCATGGTGCAGGTGACAGGGGTAGGAACTGAACTGAGGGTTGGAAAGGGGCAAAAAGTATTAATGCATTAATACAAAAAGTATTAATACAACTACATACCTGCCAATGCCCTCCTAAAAATTTTCTGGAAAAAAGTCTTTGTGAAAGTTTCCTGGGAGATCTTAGATTGTATTACTGCTGCCTTACAGCAATCTAAACCCTGCAGTATCATCTGCCAGCTTTCAGGCAGGTTTCAGGTGGGATGGTTATTGGCCCACAGATGGACATCCAATGTTGTTTCAGCTCAGGTCTTGCTGTAGATCCCCCTTGATGTTTTATCATGAATGGCATCTTAAACATTAGTAATCTCATTAATGCTCCAGTCCTCTGAAGATAGCACAGCCCTGATAAGGGTTAATCAGAGAGTTTTCATCTACACTGTGTGTGGCTAGTCACTTGGGTTCTTTGAGTTAGATGCTCATAGAGGGCAGTGACCCCAGTCTAAGGAGCTGCCGCTCTTCCAGGGCTCTGCCTGCCCCGCAGCCTGAGCGAGCTGACTTACCTGACTTGGCCACAGGAGCAGTTTGATTTTCTAGGGGGAATGACTTGTCTTTTACAATCCTGTGGAAAAAATCCCTCTCAAATTAGGATGAACATAAAGAATGCAGAAAGCACAATAAATACATAACAAGCAGCTATAGTTCCTTTCATAAAAAAGATATTTTTGCTACTTTCTGCTCTGGTAAAGCTGTCTTTCTCTTGCCTAGTGGTGGAGAGCAGCCTGCTGTTAGCAACGGAGCTTGTACTGCTGTTAGCATTTTTGGGTGTAAACATTTCAAAGTAACGCGTAATAAAGATAAAGGACCCATTATTACCGCCATCTTAGTAAAAGTGCTTGTTAAAATAGGAGGGAAGGATGTACCTTATATGTTGTTGGTAATGCACTGTAATAAAGACAAATAAGCAAGTATTTGAGGAGCCTAGGACTAGGTCTCACATTAATTTATGTGAGGAATGGTACATTGACATTAAAATTAGTTTTTGCATACATTTCATTTTTGTCCTTGGAAAAGTAGGTGACGTATCTGAAACATGATTTTAAAACTTGTCTTCTGAAGAGAAAGCCCTGAGTTACAAAGGATATGTGGTCAAAAAGAACTTATTTTTGGCCAGTAATAAGCTGGGTTTCAGACTTTGTAGGTAACCATTAAGTGTAGTAATAGTCCTTCACCTGAGAAGTGTGTGGGATAGGGTGCAGATATTCCACATCTGATAGGATGTGGAATATACACATGGAAACAGGAGGAGATGGCTGGGACAGAGATGATGGCAGGGAAGGGAGCATGCTGAGGTGGTTTCAGCTGAGTGGAAGAGGAAGGTGGGTAGACAGGGCAACAAACAGAGAAACCAGTATCTGCTCCACACCCAGTCCAGTGGCTGCCACCACAATGCTGACAGCTGCAGCGGCCCAGGGGACAGTGGTTTGGTACAAAGTGTCTCTGGTCTTTTTGGTTTCAAAACTAGTTTGCAAAGGTTAGGAGATGAAGGTCTTAGCGATTTGTCTCCAGATTCCTCAATCTGAGAGCTCATTTTTGGTACAGTGGCTTTGTTGGTTTTGGAAGCTTGCAAATGCATAACTTCTTGCATTCGGGTTTTCTGAAATACAAACAGGAATTTCCCTAGCTCTTTGTGAAGCAGAGGGATGCCCGGGGCAAAGGATGTGGACAAGGGAAAAAAGCAAAGAGGCAAAAAACTTGTGGGTGATAGGTTGCTGCCACCGTAGGTCTATGTAAATAAAGAACTGCAACTGAAAGAGCTTGTCATCAGTCATTTGTGTCTAGGACTTTGCAGAGCAGAATAGTTTTTAAAGACTTAGCATTTTGTTGGATGAACGTTTACAGACCTGAAGTGAACCTGAATTGTCTGTTCTTCAGATGGACATACTATAATTTCAAAACATAAATCTGTTCCTATTAGATAAGTTGGACATTCCACTCTCAGTAGGGGAAGACTATAGGTGGTTTCTCAGCCTGAATTAGGACTTCAGTATTTGATTTATTCATACAAATGAACACTGAGTAAAACAGTTTGACTGAAGCAAAAATTGGGCAGTTGCATATTAGGCTGGGCTTTCATTTCTAGGCTCTGAATGAGCTGAAATGGATGATACTTATTGCACCTTTGTGCAAGCACACTGTGAATATAATTGTAATATAATGCCATTTTACACCAACAGTTGTCAACCTTCAGAATAAATGTAAATTTTTGGCAGATTTTTATTATTTTCCTCTTAGGATTCAAAAAAACCTCATTTCCTTAGTTAAAAAATAACTAAAAGACGATGTCCATCCAAGTAAACTGGGATTTAATATGGGTCAAAAATAATCAACAGTGATGGTTTCAGAACCTTCTGCATTATCAGCGTGCATAAGTGTATGTTTTTCCTCATATTTAATATATTGTTTCTTGTTTAAATTTCTACTGGTCAGTTTCAGTGATGGAAAACAAGAAATGTGAAAAATGCCAAGGGAGGTGATGCTGTAGTCTAGGTTATTTATCTTGGAGCCTCCCAGAACAATGAATTACTGTCTGATGGAGGTAATTTCTTGTTCTATGTCCTGGGCTAACAGATTACTTGAACTGCTCAGCGTCATATTTCCATCTTCTGCCTTTTAATGTTCTATGCTAACACACTGTAATGGCTTCTTGTTAAATGCGAAATAGAAGAAAGGCACTGTTTTATTTATTGTACCAAATGAAGGAAAAAAACCCACTGCTTTCATCTTCATGATGTGAAAGATGTTGGGGGATTTTATATCACTGCAGATGTTAGCAGATTTACGCCATGTAAATTGGGTATGTTAATGATGTTCCAAAATGTTCTAATCAGTGTTTATTCTGTCATATTTTATTTATATTTGTTTTTCAAAATGTATGTGTGTGTGATACAGGAAACTTGAAAATCATAATAAAGCAGCCAGATTGAAATATAGGTTTCAAGTTAACTACAGAGATATGTGTTTTAATTAAAATAGTTCGTAAACATGTATTATGAATACTCAGAGGAGTCCTTCTCATTTGTTTAGCAAAATAGTGTTTTAAATATTTCTTCTGCACTTATGACAGAAGTCCTTTTCAGCGTAAACTGGACAGTGTTCTTGCTGGTGATCCAGGTAAAATGCTTTAAAAATATCTGAGAATTAATAGTTACAATTTTTTATTGAGACTTCTAAGCTGAGCTCTTGGAAACCTTTCAATATGTTTCAGGCTGTGAACATGAAGTTTTATAGACGTATTGCAAGGAATATGGATCATAGCCATTAGGATGCTACCTAGGAGTTAAACACTGCCTTTTCCGTTGCTTTCCAGATTGTGGCTGACCAGAAAAATTTTTGCAGGTTTTCTGGGGAGTGAGGTGGAATTTAGGTTAGGCACAATAGATGATAGAGAAGCTTAGGCAGAAGAAAGGCAGGATTCTCCCCAGAGCATACGCTTCCCTGGGTATCAGTATCAATGCACACACATTGATGTTTGATATAACAGCACAGGAAAAGTTGAGATCAAACAGAAATGGGTAGAGAGTATAAGTGCTTTCAGGACAAGGCAAAGATGGGTATTAGATAATGTAGAAAGGCTGTCTTGATGCAAGGTATCTAAATATTACTTTAGGCATAATTTAATTTAGCCTGCTATTACTGTGATTGTAGTGATTCCTAGAAAGAGAAATAATTCTGTCTGTATTCTGAGTGTTTTGCACAGCTATACCTTTGAATCTCTTCCGAAGGCATTGTATCACAGTAAGCCCAAGTGACACAGAATTCATATACTGAACTTGTGAGTAAGTTGTTTATGTCATCCTGAAATGGGTCTTTGAAAAAGAAGCAATCACTAAAGACGGCAGCATTCTTCAACATTTGTGTACTTAGCTCTCACGCAGAAGTACAAGGTATATTTTGGGTGATATTTGAAAGCCAAAATGACAGAATCTCTTGCTTTTTATTTAATAGGCAAGTATGCTACAAAGTATGCTACACATTACAGAACAGCTTGAGTTGTATTCTGTTTTGTGTGAAAGAAATTATTTTCAGTTTCCCTCTCCACATGTGCTGTTCTGTTGGGGTTTTTGGTGGGGTTTTTGTTTTGTTATGGAGGTTTTTTTATTTCCTTTTTATCTTTATCCAGTGCTTGTTTTAATTATTTGCTTGAAGATTGTCTACATAACTCTCATAGATTAATTTTTATTTTTTTTTAGTGTAAAATTAATTTACTGCATGTTAATGTAGTGAACTTGTTCAGGTCACTGACTGATAACAAGATTTATGGTGCAGTCCCTAGAGATGTGTTTTATAGTTAAACCATGATCCCACTGAAGTCAACGGAAGTCTTCCTCTTCACTTCAGTGAAGTCAGAACTTCACATCAGTTTGAAGAGCAGCACAATCCACATGGTGTCGTGTGGTATTTGTCTCTGTGAGGCAACTGAGGGTGTAATATTAAAATTAAACATATCAACAAGGGTATCAGAGGAGCAAAACTTATGGGGAGGTAGATTTGCTGAAACCTAAATGCAGTCCCAGAGAACAGAGACTGGCAGAACTGAACGAGCTATTTAAAAACCTGACTGTATATGATAAAACTCATGTTTCTTCTTCTGCAGGTTTGATGAAAAAGTTATAGCCATCTTTGGATCTCTCTTGAGCTAAAACTACGGTCACTTGTTTGGCAGATAACCTCTGCAGACAGTGACTTTGATAATATTTCAAAGGTAATATTTGTGCAAGGATGAATTGTTCTGGAACAATTTCTCAAGTGAAAGAGAAACAAACAATTTTCTCTGAAGATCAGACCGTTTGTTTCCACTCTTTTGTTGCAAACAAAAGTATTTTTCTAATCAAGTGATGAAGAATACTGTATTATTTTGAATTTTTTAGCTGTCCTCTATTTTTAATTTTTACCAGTCTGGACTTCTTTTGTTACATCAAAAGACAGCTTTGGACTTCTTTAATTGAGGGTTTTCATTAATAATCATCATTCTTCTTAACAGTAGTGAAGGGTAAATGCAAATAAATAACTCTAATAAGGCTCTTTCATTTTTTTCTGTATACCAAACAGATTCCCATCCTGTATTATTTACTACTGCACCACCGCTCCACAGCTGTCTTCTGTATAACAGGAAATGAAAAATCACACTTCATATTGTGGGAAAGTGGCTTTAAGAACACTTGAGACAGAACACGAAAATATTAAAAGATCCAGGCTAATCTCATAAGAAGTGCAGGATCTCAGTGCTTTCCCTGGAATTCCAGACAATTTTGTTTGATCATGTCACCTTTTAAGATGCATTTGACTACTTGATTACCTAGGAAAGAAGAGTAATGTCTAGAGATTTCATTCGTGGCTTCTGATCTTTGACAATTGAGACTGGTCTTCCTTACCATAATGCGTAACTGTATCCATGGGCCCAGGCAGTGACCCAAGCCAGTAACAGCGTGCAGTTTTGGTAGGACCTAGAATTATGTGCAATATTCTTTGATTCTTCTTCTGATTGATAATAAGTGAACTTTATAGGGGTGTTGATAACTACACTTTCTAGCAAACAGACAAATACCGAGTTCCAATTCTCCTGTTTTCATTTCTAGTTACCACTGTTGTGTTTGGTACATATTTAGTACGTTTTACTATTCTATTGGCTGTCTCAGTCCTCCACGGCAAGCAGAAATCAAATAAGCGATGAACTGAAGTCTTCAAAATTTAAGCTGCAGTCTTGTACATGAGATCAAAAACTTGGGCATATGTTCTTCACAACTGTAAGTTAAAAAACCCCAAAACTTATTTTCCTTGTAATGCGACTGAATTTACACAGTAACAATAGAGAGAATTTCTTTTCTAATACACTTTGGATACCTTTCTTTCTGTGTATCAGACTGTAGTTTCACTGCAGATTTTGAACTTGACTAAGATATCTCAATTGCAAAGACAGTGTAAGTGTTAAAAGCACAGCATTTTGTTACTGCAGAGTACAGAATTTGGGGAATTGATCATTTTTCTTCTCTGCCCCTTGTGGATCAGCTTCTGGCAGGTCGGCTTGCTGCACACAGAGACTGATTGATCTCTCACCGCATGGAAATGGCAGGTGCTTGTTAGGCCCCCAGTGGGACTTACTTCACTCTGCAGTGATTTCTCTTTCTTCATACGCTATTGTTAATAGGCTCCATCTTTTGGTCTCTCAGTCTTTAACCAGCAAACAAAATTGAACCTGTTAAATATATCTGGCATTCCATGTTTTAATTATGGTGCTTTAGTGCTCAATCACAGACACCTGGAGTTTAAAAGTGAATGAGTGCTTGCCAAAGGGTAGAAGATTTTACTGTTCAGATTATCTGTAGTCCATATCCTACTACATTTAAACAAAAATAAAGCCTGAATAGACAAGATTTTCACACAAAATGTTGCCTTCCCAATTGATGAATTACAACGGATGCTATTTTTTAAAGAACTGTGGACTCATGAATAAATAAATAGACTTTCTGACAAACAAGAAATTAATCTTCATTTAGGAGGTTTTGCACAAATGCGTTTAAATCACAAATCTGTTCAAGAAACAGAGGTTTATAATGCTGATCTTTTTCACTTAAGGTATTGGTGAATTACCCTTGTGTTTTCTCTGAAGTATTCACTGAATTAATTTACCCTCCAATATTGGAAGGAATAGTTATCAGTTAAATTGTCTGTAGATTATTAGTTTGGAAAAGAACTACATGTTATAAAACAATGCTTTCAAAAGCAAATTTCATGAAAAAATACAAAATCTATTTTAAAAAATCAAGTGGTGAGACTCAAAGGTAATACTAGATAAATGCTCCTAATAGTCTTCAGTTAGAAGATTTCACTACAGTCCTAAGGCAAACTTGTCTATCATCAACTGCCAGTCATGGGATCTTATTTTACCTTTGTTTGCTGGATGGGAAAATGCATGATAAAAACTGCCTAGGTCTTTACAGGCTGTGACTGAATCACTTCTACATTAATCTTTTCCTTTGATAAGATATGTTGGACTCTGAATTGTTCAGAAGGTCTGTTTTCATTCCTTTAATTATTTTCTCAAATGTCCTCTGAAACCCCTCCGTTTTATCAGAGATCTCCTAGATGACAGTTTTAGCAGAATTTAACAGACTGTTCCAAAATTGGTTGTATCTCGAACCGCAGTGCTCTACTGACTCAGTAGAGAAGGTCCTCACTTTATATGCATATTAGATAAGTCTCTTACAGGAAGGTTATGTTCCCACAGCATTTTGCAGAGTTATTTTAGTCCAGAATCTAGTATAAGATCCTGCAAGAATGCCGTTCATTCTTTATTCACATAGATATAATCTTCTTTTTCTTTTTATTTTTTTTTCTTTTTTTCCTGTTCACACTTTACCAAACAATCCTGGTTGTTCTGTAGCAGGGATCAGCCCTGCTCATTTACCTGCTCACATTGTTCCTGTTACTGTATATTTTACCTGAGATGATGTGGGGTGTTCATTGTGTTGCAAGTTACTTAAATATAGGTTAAAAATCATAGAACAGTTAGGGTTAGAAGAGACCTTAAAGATCATCTAGTTCTAAACTCCCTGCTATGGGTAAGGACAACTCCCACTAGACCAGGTTGCTCAAGGCCTCATCCAGCCTGGCCTTGAACACTTCCAGGGATGGGGCATCCACAACTTCCCTGGCCAACCTGTTCCAGTGCCTCAGCGCTCTCACAGTAACTAATTTCTTCCTAATATCTAATATAAATCTACCCTCCTTCAGTTTAAAGCCATTACCCCTTGTCCTATCACTATACTCCCTGATAAAGAGTCCCTCCCCATCTTTCCTGTAGGCCCCCTTCAGGTACTGGAAGGCCGCTATAAGGTCTCCCCAGAGCCTTCTCTTCTCCAGGCTGAACAGCCCCAGCTCTCTCTGCCTGTCCTCACAGCACAGGTGCTCCAGCCCTCGGATCATCTTCATGGCCCTCCGCTGGACCCGTTCCAACAGGTCCATGTCCTTCTTGTGCTGAGGACTCCAGATCTGGACTCAGTACTCCAGGTGGGGTCTCACGAGAGTAGAGTAGAGGGGGAGAATCACCTCCCTTGACCTGCTGGCCATACTTCTTTTGATGCAGCCCAGAATGCGGTTGGCTTTCTAGGGCTGAGAAGTGACCTATTTGCAAGAGAAAAACGTTAAGGTTTCTAGACGTACAGTCGATGAAGGTGCTCCGTTTATATTTGCAATTTGATAGGCAGCCAGCTAGCTAGTTTTAATAAGTTTCTTTTTTCTTTTTTTTTAACCTTTATTACTTTTTAAAATCTGGTCTTCCAAGTAAGCACAATTTCCAGACTGAAGGTTATCAGCGTTTTGATTGAATTGGGAATTCCATTGCATGCACAGAGAAAATGTAAATGCTATGAAATAAAAGTTCGTGTATAATGTATCTTTTTTTATTATCTTCTGATTTAACAGTAGGCTGGGTAGAAACACTGTTAAGTGGGGCTTTCTATTTATACTACATTAAAATTCTCATGTCTTCTACTTTTTAGAAGCTGGTGGGAGAAACTTCCTCCTTTGAAAAATTAAAAATCATAGTATGACTTTTAGTTACTAAGAGAGTGAGAGAATAATTATGATTGGATGCTGGCTGCTAGCAATTTCTCCATGAGATTCTTAGATATCATTGATTTGTATAAAAGCTTGGCGATGCTTGGTATAACAAGATTCTAGTTCTACAAGTGGATTCTTTAATAAAAGTCTAGGTTTGGATTTTCTCATTTTTAATTTAAAGAACAGAAGTGTAGACCTCTACGTTAAAACTGATAAGGGAGTTAAGGTTTAGTTTTGCTATTGGGGTATCTCATTCCTTCAGTGTAATTTTACAACTTTAAATGCATTGCTTTTCTTTTGTGGAAAGGAATAGAAAAACTCACTGAGTGTTAGTCCATATGAGACATTTTCTACATGCTTAAAATGTTGCAGTAAAAGTCTAAAAATATCTGTGCAGAATCCTTGAGGATTGCTTAGGCAATCTTGACAGTCCTACGCCTGTCCATCCTGATTTTATTATAGGAAAGTCTATTCCTTTAGATAGCTACTATGACTATGAGAAAGGCAATAAAAGACATAAGTTAATCTACCAAATCAAAAGTTAAATCATGTGAAGTATTCAGCTTGCAGTTAAGAGATAAGGAATTGAAAGACCTCATCAATGGGGCTCAACATTTCCTGGGTATCAGTCTCACTTTCTCGAAGAGGTATGAACAGGAGGAAGTATTTCTCTCACCCTACTAAGAGGGTTTACCACCAAAGTATGACATTTGCAAGGTCTGCCTGTCTATGTAGACTCACAGATTTATGCAAATGAAGGACGGAGTCACAAACATTGTTGCCATTATTTCTGTCCACTTATGTGCATAGGACTGCTGTATTGGATTTCTACAGTTAAGGTCACTCATGGAACTGAAATTCATCATTCTGTTCCTTGACCCAAAATATCCAGAATAACAACCATTCCTGCCATCGTTTAAGTACAAAGTACATTTGATTTCTCCTCTTTCTTACAGAGTGAGTAACATTTAAAATGTCACTACGAGTTTGTAAATATGTGGTACTCAACAGAAACATGGACATTCCAAAGCATGTAGAAAGATTGATATTCTTCAAAGAGACAGACATCTCAGACCGTGGTACATGGCATTACAAATCCTACTAAGCCAAATGTGAGGTCTGGTCTTGTTTTAATTCATGCTGCTGCCCATGGGAACTGGCCTGAATGAGGGCTAAGTGAAAATGAAGTCAATTCCTAGGAATCTGATCCTTGTTTCATCTGTTAAGATCAAATAAATGAGCCTGGGTTCTCTTTCTAACAATTTGTGTCATTTTTAAGGTACCTGAGTTGTACTCTCCAGAGTTGTGCTGCTAGTGGGATTCCTGTGTGGCAGCTTGGTGACTCCACGGTATCTTAAATTCCTAGAACAGAAATTACATTAAAAAGAATGAGCTCTGTTCAGGCTAATATGGAGATGCTTTTCCTGAATCTTCAAAATTTTCCTGTCTTAGCTTAGTTATTTCTCTTTAACTGGCCTCAACTGCATTTCAAATACAAACTTAGTACTGACAAAGAAAAAGAAATATCTTTATTACGATTTAACAGATCATTTAAGAAGTAATACATTAGTGTTGTCATACCAGTGAGACTACTGTAGCCATAAAAGAAAAAACATTAAAAAAAACCCTGGATTATACAAATGAGTCCATCTCCAGTGACCTTACACGCTGTTCTGGCATCAAGTTAGTTTTCTCACTTTTAGCGAAGAGAATAAAGGATAATGTTTTTACCTTCATTTCCAAGTGGTTGTTGTGGCTTTTTTTATTATTTTTTTTTAATTCCTTGAATTAATAAAGGTTATATGTATTTGTTAAATGCATTCATTATTTGGATAGAAATATAAGTTTTGAGAATTGTGAGTATTAAAAAAAACAGGGATTTTAACTTTCAGTATGAAAAAAACCAACTGAATGTGGCTGATCAAGCTGACATTCATCCGTGCTCCAATTTGAGATAACACAGGGATAGAAAACATTGCCACTACATTCCTACAGGCTATTTACAGTAAATGTACCATATTAGTATCCATTTTCCCTAAAACAGTATTTCTTACAATCATTTTGAATGCATAAATGGTAAATAACTGAAATAAATGAAAGCATACATAACTCTTCATTCACCAGGAGACTTTTTGAATACGAGCCCTTTTATTTTTATGCTAGACAAGGCAATGCACATGAAGTGCTTAGCTCAGTAAATAAAGAGGGATGATCTTCTACAGGAAAGTAAATCTTGCTTGAAGGTATAATCAGTACTGTACTGCTAGTGCAAATCCAGCTTATGTACAACAATATAGGAATCAAGTCAGCTCACTGGTGCCTTCACGTTCAAGAGCATTTTCAGTGACAAAAGGCACTGCACTTAATAATTTTAACCTCCTAATCTTTTGAGTCTACCTCAGAAATGACAGATATGTTCCTGTTTTAACAAAAGGTGCAAGCTGTCAGACAGTAAGTGTACTTAACGTGCTGCACTGTATGGAGCGCCATTAGGACACATCTGTATAGGAGAACACACATATTCTTCGCGCACTACTGAGAATTTATTTTGATTTTACCTGAGGCAGCAGGATTTTATTCTGGCAAAATTAGAATGCAAAGTCACTTGATTTTCATCCCCTTTCAGCAACGAGTAGTCAGGAATTGTTAATGGTGTTCGTTTTAAAACTGAAAAGTGGTATTAAGTGCTTCATGTCTAACACCGGGGGTCCTTTCACAAATGAGAAACAAAAGATGTGATTCTAGTCTCATTTCTAGAAAGTGAATTCAGTCATCACCACTGAAATTAACAGAACGGACAAAATTTTAAAAATTTTGAAAGGACCTGTGAAAGGTAATGGAGTTTGTTGTTTAAAGTTACGTCTTGATAAAATAGTCCTTTCTATCTTCCCTACTTCCACTGTTTCTGTTATAATAAATGTACATAGACTACAGAAAGAGCCTCAAGGTGTATGCTGCTTATTGTGAACAGGAGTCACCATTAAAAGATCAAGATTTGCCAACACTTTCCAATACAGCAGCATACCATAATTACTTTTCTATTCTAGGCATAGAATTGGGTTGTAACTGTTGGCAAATTCAGATTTTTTAATGGTGCCTGCTTTAAGTAGCAGCCTTTCAATTACATGCACTAGCGAAAAGCTGCTGATATCCTGTTCTAGCAACCCAGGTATAAAAGAGCATTTTGAAGTGCCACATGAAATAAGGTAGTGGTGAATAACAAGCTAGAAAATATGCTTAAGGAATCACTTTACTATCGTTACCATGTACAAATTATACAGGAAGAGCTGAGGGCTGGCATCTGTTCTTAGCTCACTTCTGTGCACTGCAAGCTTAATATTGTTATTTGCCTACAGCTATTTTTGCAGTTATTAAGAATCAGTCAGTCATACAGCTCCTAAACAAAAGAAAATTATTTGGTGGTTGCATTTACTTAGGTGGCTCTCCAAATGTCCAGATTATGGTTTTCATGTGCAAGGTGGAAAAAAAAAATGAACTTCTTACATTTCTCCTAATGGCATGTATTAATTTTTTTATTCCAACTGCATACCATTAATAACTCTTTGTAACTTCACAGTTTGACTCATCAGAAAGAGAAGGTTTGGTGTTAGATAATCAACTGCATTTCTTATTTTAAAATGTCTAGAATTACATCTAGGTTTGCTTTATCAGTATTCATCCGGCAATGTCTTCTCTCAGATACAGACTGATGTAAATTGTTTCCCAGAAATCTATCCCGGCTCCACTGAATTTTTGCTTTCGCATTTGTTCTTCCTGAATAGAGAAGACTCAAGAGGTTAGAAGGTGCCATACATTTTCAGTATTTTTCATTTGGAAAATAATTTTTGAGAACATTATTACATGAGTGTTCAGTCATAGAACTTCAGACTTTTTTGTTTTCTGGTATGATCCGTGAGCCATGCGGTTATCCATACACAATACAAGGCTACATACTGACTTTGATCTTCATTCAATTCTGTAAACTGCAAGCTGAACAAACCCCATATGTAAGATGTTTCTTTTTTCTGATTTCTTGAAATGATACTGTCTCAGTACTGATTCTTAAAAAAAAAATCTGTTTACATTGAACCTAAACCAAGCCCAAAGACCTTTATTGTGGCCAGCAGATCGAGAGAGACGCGATTCTCCCCCTCTACTCTGCTCTTGTGAGACCCCACCTGGAGAACTGCGTCCAGCTCTGGAGTCAGCACAAGAAGGACATGGACCTGTTGGAGCGGGTCCAGAGGAGAGCCACAAGGATGATCAAAGGGCTGGAGCACCTCTCCTATGAAGATAGGCTGAGAGAGTTGGGGTTGTTCAGCCTGGAGAAGAGAAGGCTCTGGGGAGACCTTATAGCAGCCTTCCAGTACCTGAAGGGGGCCTACAGGAAAGTTGGGGAGGGGCTGTTTGCAAGGGCATGTAGCAAGAGGACAAGAGGCAATAGTTTTAAGAGAGAGCAGGGTAGGTTTAGATTAGACATTAGGAAGAAGTTCTTCGCAATGAGGGTGGTGAGACACTGGAACAGGTTGCCCAGAGGGGTGGTGGAGGCCTCATCCATGGAGACGTTCAAGGTCAGGCTTGATGAGGCTCTGAGCAACCTGATCTAGTTGAAGATGTCCCTGCTTACTTCAGGGGGGTTGGACTAGATGACCTTTAAAGGTTCCTTCCAACCCAACACATTCTATGATTCTATAATTGTGTGAAAGGCAAGAGAAATCAATTAGCATTTTACATTCTATGTGCTGTTGGTTTACAGTATGATTCCAGTTCCTGGACTTCAATATCAGAATTTCTCTGCTTGATCCCCAACTTACTAGAGTCATGGAGAAGGCTCCTCGAGAGCTGATATATTAGGAAAGAATGATACTATGATTTGGAAAGCTTCTTGAGCTGCCGTTCAGCGTGACAGTTTCTCTCTAAACATTCTGGGTTTTGTTTTCAAATGTGAATCAGGAAGAAGTGCAATTCTGAAATCAGCATGGTTAAATTGCCTAATTAAATATGATAAGAGGGTTTAGTTTGCAGTTGCTGACTAGACTCCTGTAGAGTGATAAAGGCACAGTTTAATTGCACATTAGGCAAGTTGTGGATGAAAAAGACAGACGTGGAATGGGACTCATTGATGTGTAGATATCAAGACTCACATTTAGATTCTACGGAGTGAAGCAGACCCTAGCAGGCGGTGATTTCTCTCATCCTTAAAGTATCTAGTATATATGGGTAAATAAATAGTTTTCTGCAAGTTTTTGGGTGTAAAGACAGCCCGAGTGTGACTATCTGATGATAGAAATATTGTATATGTAAGGTGAAGTCTAACTTCAGTTAAAATATAACAGGATATATCATGTAGAAGGCACCCATATTCCTTCAAAAAAATCTTAGATGAAAAAGGTAGTATATATGCAGCGCAGCACAGGTATATTTAGTCTACAATACACAGAGTCTGCATAGGCAAACAGCACACGGGATAAATATGACATCCCTGAATGACATGGCTTGATGGAGAACGTGTCCCCAGAAATGGCAGCCTTAGTAAAGAATGGCATGACTGTTGTGTAGTTCCTGCACTTCTTTTATTTCTTAAGGTGAAATCTAATACAAATAAATCTGAAAAGAGGTTTTTTTTCAAGTGAGATCAATACCCAGGTCTTAGAAAGTTTAACTGCATTTCACTGTCTTTAATGATTCTAATGCTGATGAGCACAAGGATGAAATAACTGATCCCACTTTGTGAAGAATCAAGAGATAAAACGTCAATAACTTTAAAGAAAAAGAAAACCTCCTGCAGTTTCTCACTTAAGACATATTTTCAAATAAATTGAAACGTTTTCTTGACTTTGTGACTAAAACAGGATATGATTCTTTGTCCCTCACTAAGAATAAACTGTGCAAACTGAAAACTGATGGCAAAGAGGCTTTCTGCTTTTCTGGCAGTTTAACAAAGGAATATGGTGAAGCCTTAATAGTAGTAGTGCCAAGAGAAAAATACTATTAATTGACTTAAAATTTCCTACGTATTATTATATTGTCATTTCTTATGGACTTAAATAAACCAAATCACGGACTGATTTAAAATGAAGGCACTGTGGGAACAGAGCAATGATTCAGAATGTGGGTGTTGGATGCAGACAATAAAGACCAAAAACACAGAACAATTTTTTTTTCTCTCTCTGAGAATGATAACCTCAAATGTTGCTTTAGAGAATAATAGCTAAAACCTGTTCATACAGAACAGTTCACAGCAGAGAAATGGTTCTGAGATAGAGTGCTGAAGAAAAGCTGTGTTAATCGGGGGACAGAGAGCCCTTATAGAAGGCTGCAGGTTTCCAGAGACGGGTCAAAGGTGTTTTGCTATTAATCCTTCAATATCTAGTCCAAACAATGAGAAAGGGGTGTTGGAAAAAGAGGTGCTATTTCAAACTAACAGCAACCTCTACTGCCCATGGCATTGCGACTGCCGTGGGTATGGGTGCTAGATGGGCAACCTCAGGATGCAGCTGGCAATAAAAGTCCAAACCCTAATCTGACTCTGGATTGGTCCTACCAAACCATTTTGGTCCAAGTAAAATGATATAGTGTCCTATACTCTCTCACCAAAGGAGCGTAGTGATAGTAGATGCTGACAGTCTTTGTCTGTGGCACCAAATTATCTTCCTATGATTTAAAAAAAGAAAAAAAAAAGAAACAAATAATGCAAAAATGCACTTAACTCACCAGTGCTATTCAGGTAGAAACAATAACAGGCAAGTGCTTACATGGATTGCTTGATAACAGGCTTGTAAGGAAAATAGCATACAGTTCACACCTATGAAGGAAGCAAGAATGTATCATAGGAGAAAGTCATTTAGTGAAAATGTTAATGGTAATTTTTGAAAAGAATTGTAGTGTCTTGAAGTTAAGGGGCTTTTGGAAACACCTGTACAACCCAGGTCTTCTGTGCCTAAACTCTTTTTCAGTTGGAATGTAAACCAGGGATTTTTGTGTTTGGTTTTGGGTTTTGGGGCTTTGGGGCTTTGGGGTTTTGGTTTTTTTTTGTTTGTTCAGTTGGTTGGTTTGGTTTTATTTGGTTTTGTTGGTTTGGGTTTTGGTTTTGGCTTTGTTTTGTTTTGTTGGGTTTTTTTTAATATGAGAATGCAGGATAGGGTTTAGCAGGAATATTGCTGAATATCCAGTAAGATCCTCACTGTCTTTTTCTTCTAGTTAGGGTTTGGTGGGGGTTTTTTTGTTTTTTTTGGGTTTGTTTTGTTTTGTTTTGTTTTTTTTTCTTTGGTTGGTTTTTTTGTTTGTTTGTTTGTTTTCCTTAGAGATTTACATTTTTAAGTGTAAAGTCCTTTTTCAAGTTGCTTCCAAAAAAGATTTAAGGCCTCATACGAATTCGGTAATATACTGTGACATTTATTACGTTGCCTACTTTGTCCTTCAATAATAGTCTACCAAGGGCAGTAAAAATACAAAAAAAAATGCACAGCCCTTCTGCATCACTGCAATAATTAAGCCCAGCAAAGTGACTCCTAAGAATGCCTTACTAATGTCAGGGGCCAGTTTGGTTCCCAGCAGCCTTAAAAAATTAAGGAAAGGTGACAAAAAGGTGGAGGAAAGCATGCGTGACTTACAATGATTGGTCTATCTCAACAGTCTGCTTTTGGCATTATATAGTGTATATTGCACAAGCTGACCTCTTTTCAAAGGGAGTCACAGCTCCGGAGAGGGCATGCCAGAGGGGGAACTCCGTCATTTTTTGAAAGGGTTATTGAAGGCCACTGGCTGCGTAGATGGAAAAATGACTGAGAATTTCAGAACCTGGCCTAATGGAACGATTTGTGTGACAATTACTTTTATGACAAAGTTTTGGGGAACAAGAGCTCCTGAAGGAGTCTAATGTAATAGGATTCCATGATAAAAAAAATCCTGTCTTGAAACAGTACTTCTTTTCATGAGCAGTGCAGGATTTCTCACTTTAGAGGTAAGTATTTACGGGATCTATTTGGTGCAAGAATAGATCTTTTTTTTCTTTTGCATATAAATTTCCACTTAGCCCAGTTGTTCCTTTAACCAACATAGCTATATCTTTATTCATCAGTTTTTTGGAAAAGACCCCAGAATTCAGTTTTGTAACAACACCTATACTTTAATTACAAGTGAGTTTCATGTTATAACTTTACATTAAAATCTGTCATTGGACTTTGTAAAAATGTCAAAACTGCCAATGGCAACACAAACATTATTCAATGACTTGTGCATATGATAAAAACAACCCTTTTTACTAAATTTACTGACTTCTGTCTTTGCTGAAAGCTGCCATTACACGAGCTCTTAGAACTGCTGAAAGGATATTGGAAAATGTAGTTTGTACGAAGCAACTTTTAAAATCAAGCACAACATATGTGGTGTGCATGAAAAAAATCAAGGCAGATTAAAGGTAGTGAGTTTGACTGGATGTGTGAATATCCATCTATATGAGAGAGATATCGAGGTGCTGGAGCGAGTGCAGGGGAGGGCAACGAAGCTGGTGAAAGGCCTGGAGAATAAATCTTATGAGGAGCGATTGAAGGAGCTGGGACTGTTTAGTTTGAGGAAGAGGAGGCTGAGGGGAGACCTCATCACTCTCTACAACTACTTGAAAGGCCATTGTAGAGAGGTTGGTGCTGGTCTCTTCTCACAGGTAATTAGCGATAGAACAAGAGGGAATGGGTTCAAGCTGCAGCAGGGTAGGTTTAGGCTGGACATAAGGAAAAAATTCTTCACAGAAAGAGTGGTCAGACACTGGAATAGGCTGCCCAGGGAGGTGGTGGAGTCACCATCCCTGAATGTGTTTAAGACTCGTTTAGATGTGGTGTTAAGGGATATGGTGTAAGGGAGAACTTTGTAGAGTGGAGTTGATGGTGGGACTCGATGATCCCAAGGGTCTTTTCCAACCTAAATGATTCTATGATTCTATGATTCTAATAGTGAATATTTACCACATAGGATTTATAAAATATTCCAGAAACACCCTTAAAATATTGTGACTAACAGTAAAACTTCTTGAGACAGTGGATAAGCTAACTAAAAACTAAAATAAGACAGCAAATAAAGGACATGCCTTTCAGAGGAGTAAGGTTGATACTTGGAGAAGTATTTGCATTTTGGACACCAAGGATCAAAGAAGAGCTGAGCACCATCACAACCATATTTAGTAGGGATTTAGTGTCCATATTCTCTTGAGATGAGAAAGCATAAGGCATTAAGAGTGAATTTTTTGTGAAGCAAGTGAACATGTTCAGCATAAAGAAAACATCAAATACTCTCCAGTCTGTGACTGGCCACACATGTGGAGAGACTTATGTCCCCTTCCCTCACACATTATTCAGTGGAACAGAGGGATGAATTGCCCTTTGAAGCAGGTTTACTCTTCCAATTGATTGTAGGGATAACTTAACGGACTGGATTAATTGACTTCTTGATGGCTATAATGAGTTGAAGTATTAATCTTGTGAAGTTCAACAATTGAAAATGGAGAGTTTTGCAGCCAAGGAAGAATAGCCCAATACACCAGTACATCAGTACAGGCTGGGGGCTGACTGGTTGGAAAACAGCTTTGCAGAATAAAGCCTGGGAGTCTTGCTGGACAGCAAGTTGTGCATGAGCCAGCAGAGCTCTCTTGGGGCAAAGACCAACAGCCTCCTGGGCTGCACTAGACAGAGCATCACCAGCAGGTGAAGAGGGAGGTGCCTTCCTCTTTGCTACGCACTGGTAGGACTCATCAGGAGTGCTGTGTCCAGTGCTGGTCTCCCTAGTATGGGAGAGACACGGACTTACTAGGGCAAGTCCAGCAAAGACCACAAAGATTGTTAAGGTCTTGGAGCCTCTGTCATATGAGGAGAAGCGGAGAGAGCTTGGGATTATTTAGCCTGGAGATGAGAAAGCTCAGGTGGATCTTGTCCATGCCTATATGTACTTGATGGGAGGGTTATAAAGAAGAGGGAGTCAAACTCTCATCAGTGGTGCCTCGTGAAAGGAGAAGAGACAATAGGCACAAATGGAAATACAGGACATTTCACTTATACATAAGAATTTTTTTTTTTTTACTTGGAGGATGGTCAAACGCAGTGGGGTTGTGGAGTCTCCATCCTTCAAAATATTCACAGCCTAACTGAACACAGCCCTGGGAAACCTGCTCTAGCTGACCCAGTTCTGAGCAGAGGTGTTGGATTAAAGGATTTCCAGATGTCCACACCAACCTCACTCAACCACTCCGTAATACCGTGGTTCTGTGATGAATTCTATGTAAAAAGGGAGGAGGACGAGCACAAGGGTACATTTTTTAACTGGCATTGGATATTTGGGTTTGTGCTGATTTCTCTAACCACAGACATCAAAAAGGTAGACATACAAGTCTGAGATATCCACCCTAGCCCCTACCTGTAATTTACACAGAGAAATGAGCACTTAGCAATGTGCTGGCCTATCTCAGACGCTTATCTGAAAATAAGATGGATTGCTCTCCAGAGGTGTTTTGTTTTTTTTTCCTCTGGTGACTGCAATGCGAGCACAGTGTCCAGTTTGTTCCAAGGTTTTTAAAAGTCAGACATCTAGAAAATTGTATTCAGTCAAGAAAAATGTTCAGATCTTCACTGTATTTTATTAATTATCATATACCTACTGTAATAGGTTTTTTTTCATGCTAGCAAACATGTAAGATATGCCCTATTCCAGTATGTAGAGTGTTAACAAAAACCCAAACAACAAAAAGTCTCAACTTGGAACAACTGAAAGACACTGGTATTTTAATCGTTAAAATACACAGACTGTTGATCTGAGAGTTGTTCCATGAAGTTTATATAAAGTTATAATGCACATCCTCCTAATTTAATCAGACATTAAAGGCTAGAGTCCTTGTGAGTATACCCTAAAAAAATGGAGGTGTATCCATTATGCAGATGCAAACATCTGTATTTGTGCGCAAACCCAGACTTTGAATATATGAACGTGGTAACTGCATGCACTGTGTTGCACTAGAGGGAACAAGAGACAAAGAGGAGCCGTGCAACAGTGGAATTCCCTCAAGGAATACTCTCTGATTCATCTGTCACATACTGAAGCCTTTTCAGAGGGTGCCAGGCCTCTGGAGAGGGGATGCTGGAGGAGGAGCTCAGCCACAGTTTGGAACGGTTCAGAGCTCGTTTATTGCTGCTCAGCTCAATTCTGCTAACCTTGACTGCCCTCCCCAGTATTCCCATGGCTCTCACCTGCAAGAGTAGCTTTTACTGTCATCTGCACACCCATGTGTGGCCAGCCACAGCCTGGAGAGTGTTTAATACTTTCTTTATGCTGAACATATATGATTAAATGAATCGTCAGTATAATCCCACTGAATTCAATACCACTTGTGTTTTGAGCCCATTCTGCCATGTAGTCATCAATGGAGATCTAAAAACAACTAAACAATAGCCACTGTTTTTGGAGGATTCAGATATTATCTCTGTTTTATGCTCTGTTGCTACACAGCAAACAGAAGGAACTAATTTTAACTAACCACATCTAGCGCTAGTGTTGTGCTGACATCAAGGTCGATATGCAGAGTAAGTAGAAAAGTGACGTTAACGTTGAGCATCATTAGAAATGAAAGCATATAGAAAAAAAAAACAACAAAAAACAAACCACAGTATGTTTTCTAAATGGAAAATAACATCCGTTATAAAGCATTCAGCAGGTTGTTGTGAGCAAAAGGGAGAGAAATCCTTTGAAAATGTAACTAAGGGAGTCATTCAAAAGTTGCATTGCATTCTACCAAGAGTAAATCAATGTAAAAAGATATGCAAGCATTGCATAATTTCTCTTGTTGTTTGTTCCTACTTTCAGTTACAACGAGTCAGTGCCGTTATTTTAGTATAACCAGTCTAAGACAGCAAACTTAGGCCAACAGCAGTGTCTCTGTTTCTGAGCTACATTTTTAGTTGCATTTTAGTTTTGTGTAGAACAGTTTCTTTAAATCATCGCCATAGCTCTTCAGGTTAACCACAAGGTTAATGCAAGTCTATGCATATATACAAACATACAGGCAAGCCTGTGTGTATAAAGCTGATGTATATTTAATATGTATCATGCAACTGGTTTTTTTTATGTGCCAGGAGCAGACATTGGTGGGGAAAAAAGGAGGGAGGTGTGGAATGGTGGAAGGTATTCCTTTCAAAGCTTCACACATCATCAATTGCTGTGACTTACCTGACCTCTCTGTACAAAAGTCACTCTAGCTACAGTATGTATGATTGCAAAAGTAAAAGAATAAGTTAAGAGTAAAGGGAAGAGCATCATTTTATGACATATTTTTAATGTAGCCTCTCAGCCACAATCCTGAACTTCATTTAAGAAAGACAGTAAAAGATGTGTTAATAGAAATTTCATTCCATTAAAAATGAGTGCATTATAAGCAATAGTAGGAAACATTGTCATTCCCCTCCCCGCACCGCTCCTTCGTGGGTAAGACCTATTTTTGAGCTGTTCTCATTCAGAGAACGAGTTGCTACTTTTGGCTTTGTTCCCAGAGTACTGCATACTTGGTGGTGTGTGAGGCATTGCCTCTTGGGGAAAAGGGAGGAGGGGGACTGAATCACGGCATTTAATTCTTAATGATTGTTCTGCATGGTCAAGAGGACACAGAGCAGGCAATGCTCTTTATTCATTACTTACTGTTATAGCTATTGGCAGCCAGCCCTTTTAATTTAGTTATCAATACTCAATGCCTTTAATCTTCTACTTTAAAGCCAGTCCAAAATAAGTACTAGCCAATGAGCATCTGCTAAACAGAAATATTGGCAGATAGATATGATTTAAGGCAGTGCTGCTAAGGGCCTACCAGTGTGAGTCCTGAGTAAGAGTTATTTGGTATTCTCTTGACAAATCTTGTTTCTTTATCAGGATAGTTGCTTTTCTGAGAAAATATTGGAAAACTAATAGCGTGTGGAAAAATGCGTAAGTGTTGGCAATAGATGATCTTTTCAGATTATCCCATCTGTCTCCCTGTTGATATCGGACACTCTTCTAAAGTACATTTTCAGTACCTCAGTGGACAAGGAAAGAGATACAAATTGTCTGTCTGGACTTCTCTAAGGCCTTCAACATGGTCGCCCACAACATCCTTCTCTCTAAACTGGAGAGATATGGATTTGATGGGTGAACTGTTCAGCAGATAGGGAATTGGTTGGATGGTCGCATCCAGAGGGTAGTGGTCAATGGCTCAGTGTCCAGGTGGAGACTGGTGACAAGTGGTGTCCTTCGGGGGTCTGAATGGGGACCAGTACTGTTCAATATCTTGATCAGTGACATAGACAGGGGGATCGAGTGCACCCTCAGCAAGTTTGCAGATGACATCAAGCTGAGTGATGCAGTTGACACGCCTGAGGGATAGGATGCCATCCAGAGGGACCTGGACAGGCTTGAGAAGTGGGCCCGTGGAAGCTCATAAGGCTCAACAAGGCCAAGTGCACGGTCCTGCACCTGGGTTGGGGCAACCCCTGGTGTCAATACAGGCTTGAAGATGAAGGGATTGAGACCAGCCCTGCTGAGAAAGACTTCGGGATACTGGTGGATTAAAAGGTGTCAGTGTGCACTTGCAGCCCAGAAAGCCAACCATATTCTGGGCTGCATCAAAAGAAGCGTGGCCAACAGGTTGAGGGAGGGGATTCTGCCCCTCTGCTCTGCTCTGGTGAGACCCCACCTGGAGTAGTGTGTCCATCTCTGGAACCCTCAGCACGGCAAAAACATGGACCTCTTGGACAAAAATGATTAGGGGGATGGAACACCTCTCCTATAAGGACAGGCTGAGAGCGTTGCAGTTGTTCGGCCTGAAGAGAAGGCTCTGCAGAGACCTTATTGCTGCCTTCCAGTACTTAAACCGGGCATATAAGAAAGATGGGGACAAATATTTACCAGGGCCTGTTGCGATAGGACAAGGAGTAATGGTTTTAAAGTAAAACCAGGTAGATTTAGACTAGATATAAAGAAGAAATTTTTTACAATGAGGATGGTGAAACACTGGAACAGGTTTCCCTGTAGAAAAATGATTTTCTATTACTAAATCAAGCTTGGATTTCAGTATCCCATGGAGTGGGATTTCTACATTTCAAAGGTTACTGAATAACTAGAAAAGTGTCACTGACTGGGATGTTTCTCTTTATATTTCTTGTCTTTGTTTTCACACTCTGGCTTCTAATTACATCCCAGAGTAATGTACACTAGAATTCCGTTCTTTTCTTGGGACTTCTACTATTGCAAGCTGATACTATTCCTCTTTTTCATCACTTGTCCATGGTAGTTAGAGCCCTGCGTTCTTTGGAATATTTAAGTGATTTAAGAAGTAAAGATATACGCATTTATTCTGAATCTCTGAAAAACTCCTTCCATTTTGCCAATCTGTTTCTAAGAATGCAGTACCTTTATTTGAACACAGTATTCCAAATAAAGGGACTTCATAAAACAAGATGATAATTTTCTTTCTTCCCAATGATTTACCTGCTAGACTGTAAAATTTACTGCTGTGGAAGTTCATTTGGTTAACAATGAATCCAAGGCCTGGCTTGTTTGTAGAACATACGCACTGAAGAAAAACCTTTAACCGAGCACTTAATATGTACGCAAAGAAGAAAGAAAATGCAGGCCATTGAATTGATAATGCTGATCTCATCCTGGTCTTCTGCAGGGGCATGTAGGGAACAGCTCAGTTGATCTGCTGTAGATGTCCACTTTGGAGTGGGTTGAATAGTCCTCTGGTTCCATTGATCAAATGGACTAAGGCTTCACTTCAGTTGTCCATGCATAGACGTCTAATGTTATTAGAGATGCCTCAGGAATGTCTGCCTAGCTTCCAGACTCTTCTTCAGTAGGGTGTCCCGGAAGTCCTCTGTCATATCTGCTAGTCCCATGAGGTTGCCTCAGATATCCTAAGAAGGCATTTTAAATGGAAAAGCAATAGATACCTATCTTTAAACAGCTGACTGAAACTCCAGTATTTTACTGACTAGACTGGGGTCTTGGATATATAGTTCACATGTAGATACCTAAATTTGGTGTCTCAATCTGTGAGTCAAATCTCATTCACCTCAACGTCCACAGCTGAATGAGAGGAATCTCATCACCAAATGAGGTGTTATTTTGCTATCTGAGCTAAAATAACCAGTAGGCACTGAGTAAAACAAGGGACATTTAGAGGAGAAGGGTTTACCACCTGGCTTACTTTTTGTTGTCTTTCTTTTCCTTGATCACAATTTGCAATTAAATAGTCTTTTGCTATGTTGTTGTTATTGTTGCTTTTATTACTGGTACTATGTTTTGTTCTCTTTCTTGCTTATTTTGTAAAAAAGCTACTTTACAGGTAAGGTCAAACATGACAGCTGTCCCTGTTTAATAGTATCATCTCTCATAAACTGGTATGTAATTGTTCTCACTTTGTCCCCTCTTTTTTCAAAATCTTTTCTTCACATTGGGTGAAGATACATGGGTTTCTCTAATAGATTTAAGCCATGCTTTTCGCAGCAATTACAGTAACAGTATTGCAAAATAATTTTCTCTGACTTCCACCAGTATATTTATTTATTTGTCCATTTCTTTTCTGACAACTGATTTCTTTTTCCCATAGTGAGTTCAGTATTGTCAGTTTGGAGCCCTAAAGAACTTAATAGCAGCTTCGCTCAACATTTGCTATAATCAGAAAAGCAGTATCAACCACACCAAAGGGAAATTTAGGGATTCTCATTAAAATTCATGTGTTCTTTAAAAGCTCTAAAACATATCTTCACATTCCTCCTGGACCTCTCCGACTGCAAACTGAAGAAGAAAACACAATACCAGTTTACTACTAGATCATATTTGTAAAGTTATCTCCAAATCACAAAGATTAAAAAAAAATGCAGTGAATGCGTGGTGCTACAGAACCTGATTGATCTCACTTGAGAACATTTTCTTATTTCCATGGTTCAGTTGAATTTTCAAGGTATCTTGTCTGCCTTTTTTTTTTGCCTTTGATCTACCTGGAGAATCCAGGCCATTAACAGTGACTCCAGCATCTTTGGGAGTACTTTAGCCATGAATTGAATCTTATGCCCTGTTTCACACACTTCTGCACTCCCACAGTGTAGCTGTTCTGTCCCAGATGATTAACTGATTATGAAGGACTGAGTTCAAGGAAACACTTGTTTAAAATCTTGTGTAAAATGTCATTTAGACACATGCTCACAGATGTATTCTTCAATTCACTTAAAATAAGTCTTTATATTTAACATGTTTAAACAGACTTCCTGCATAAGGATGCAACCAACAGCTAGCTGCTTCATGGGCGGAAGAAAATACTGGTGACTGTAGGTAGAGATGAAGATTAACAAATTAATTCCATGGAAGTTTGTGTGGTTTTCCACTTCACTCATTCTTTTCCCAGTATTAACAGCTTTTTTCCTACATCCCTGTTATAAATGTCAGAAGTATCAAATATGACCTCCAGCAAAACTTCTGTGACAGACTGTCATTAGCTGTTAGTCCCTCTTAGGAGGGAGGCAGCTAAGTAGGCCTGTGAGCATCACCAGACAATTCTTTGTCAAGAAAGAGTCTTTGTATGATGTGCTTCTCATATAGCTGTTTGCTGGAGTTTTTTCCATTCACTGTTTATCTAAATTGGAATAATCATGATGGCTTCTTTAAGAGCCATACAGACAGCACGACAGCATCAGTTTTAAACTGAGTGTCTGCACGGATTTTTCCCTTTAAAGAATTTTCAGATATTGCCTGTTACCCTTTTTAGAGACTGAAAATGTACAATATCAGGCTAAAATTTTCTCATATGTTTAGCTCTTTTGTCATTCCTGTGTATATACATCTGTGAATCTCCTGCATCAGAAAAGAAAAAGACTGATAGCACACCTAAGAGAAGTCAAGAGAAGCTATTTTTAATAGATACACAAACATTTTCTTAGGAAAATTAAAAAGGTTTATATTTTTTTAAAAAGTAGCCATTAAACAAAAAGAATGCCAGTCGCTATAAAGTGTTACGGGATTGTGACCTGTCAGCTTCAGTCTCTGTTGCCTTGGTTGCTCTGATTGAAAGAACTTGTTGTGCATAATGCTGCAACCAACCATGCCTTGGGAACCTCAGGGCTACCACAGAGAGAGCTTGTAAATAACAGCTTCAGAGGCTGACATTTATTACGAGCAGAAATCAGTGGGCATTCTGCAGCTAGGCCCGCAGTTCAGCGTGGCTTGACCGCCCTCTAGTTAGGGGTTGACTTTTTCCCATTTGCAGGAAGGAGGATCCATTGACCCACAGTCCCAGGAACTCCGGTAAATACATCATGATCAAACCATCATAATTTCTCCTCCCCAAATGACTGCTTTCCTGTTTGTGACAGATTCCCTCATCACAGTGTTATGTTCAAAACTGTCGGCTACCAATAAACAGCTCCTTTTTTAATGCACTTCAAACAATAGTGTTTGTAAAGGTAAGTATTTGTAAGAGAAGTACTCTTTAAAGCCGGAGAAATATTTTAAATTGGATAGCTCTTTCTTGAGCAGCAGCAAGAATCAGTATGGTTTAAAGCAGTGTGTGTTTAATATGCTTGTTCACTGTGTTAATTTTCCCCAAGCCAATTTTTAAAGCTAAAATAATCTCCCTTTGGCTTTATACAGCCAGCATTGTAACTATAGCCATTTTTAAATTAACCTCCCTTATTGTCTATGCATATATGAAGTAGGTGATATTACACAAAAAGCATGGGCTTAAATGAGCTTGATACAAACACATACTTAAGAGCTTAAAAAGGCTGCAAGAAAAATAATGGTATTGATAAACGCTAGAATGGCTCACTTGCAAACCTTTTTGTTTAGTTGTATTTTTCTACTTGCACTTTCAAAGGAATGATGAAATGCACAGTGTAAAGAAATAAAGCCTATTACAATATCCCAGTAGAACGAAAAAGTTGTACTAACAAGTTTAGAGACTCTTGAATTATTAGATTTGCTGTGAATTAAAACATTCGATGCCTAATAAAAAAAGCAGGAGATTCTGTTAAGCATGTTAAGATCTGTTATGCTACATAAATACATCTGTACCTATATAAGAAACATTTCTCCAAACTTCCTAACTATATAGCTGATTATGAAATGTAGACTCCTATTGTGTATATGTAATTTTGTCTGGACTTCTGTTACAGTCAGTAATTAAATAGCATAGTGATGGGTTTATTGCGAGTACAAGAAAGTGCTAAGCAAAACAGAAATTATAATGAAATTTGAGATGTCAGTGACAATTAGCTGCGTTATGAATATTCATTTCATATTCATTCCGGATAGTGCCATTTTTCACTATCTTTAATGACTGAATAGTGTTTCAAGAAATAGAGATATAAATAATAGTCATGTGATAATTAACATGGTCTTTCCTAGAGTGTTGTAGCACTTGTCAAGTGCCACGTGGGCTGGAGCAATGACTAGAAAGTTAATTTTCAGACATGGCCAGCTCAATGTATTTAGCAGGACCATTTGACATTCTTGCAGAATTGCTAATTTACAGGAAGATAAAAATCTGCTTGTCAGTGTTTTTACGCATGCTGCAGTCTCATTACAGAGGCTGAGTGCTACACTGGAATTACACAAGGGTAAATCACGACCCCATGTGAGGGGTGAAAAGAAATGGACTAATATTGAAGCAATGCCTCCAAAGAACAGTCACCTCAAATTAATTTTGGGAAATGTGATTCACTGTCCTGCTCTCGGACTGCCACATGCATATTGACAGAAAACTAAGTATGTGCTTAAATGCCTTTTTTTCAGTCAGGATGGAGGCATCTGTGACAGTGAAAGGGGTAGAACTCTCTGTGCAAAAGGTAGTCTTTGGCCATGTGATCTTAACCTATTTTGAATGCTTCTTAACATTAATAGCGTTCTGCTAGTATTCCCTTCTAAGGTTGCGGTATAACCTCCCAATGTTGTGCTAAAAAGTCCTGGTGTGCACTCATACTGATGAAATGCATCGAGTCTTTAATTCAGGACCGATATGTGAAGCCACACAGTCCATGGAACAATAACGGGATCTTCCCTGAGTCTGACTGAATGCTTTGAAAAGAAAGTCACGGTTTCAAAAGAAAAATTACATAGCGGAAAACCCAAGGCCCTCAGAGAAAGAGCATCACACAGAAATTTTCCTTTTAGATTACAGAGCGATGCAAAAGAGCATAACATTTGTTAAATTAATTCTAGAGGACCTCCTTTGTGTAAGCCTACTATGAAAATAAGTAAGACAAATGTATTACTGCCACTCCTTATACATCTCACAGATACCTGTCTTTTATTCAGTACCCTGCTTCATCTTGCATGTGAGGGAATTTGAACAGCTTTGAAATTACTGTGTTACCGCATGGCTACTAAAAAGCTGATAAAACATATATGGTAGTTGATTATGTCCATAGTCTCATTATTTAAAACTCAGGCTTATACTTTATAGTTTATTGCAGAAATTGGGTTTTCATTGTCTGAGGGAGAAAACAAAAAAAGGGGGGTGGGGGGGAAAGAAAGATAAAAGCAATGGGGAGGACGCTGTTGCTTTGCAGAGGGGAAAACTAAAGCAGCAAAGCGTAACAGAAATGAAACTGCGCCTAGTTGGGAGGGAAGACTGTAGGTAGAGCCGCACTGATACTGCTCTGAGCATCGCAGGAAGCTCCAGGGTAATTGTCCTGGAGTATTCAAGAACCTTGGCTCTCAGTCAGTGAAGTGAATGCCTCAAAGAAGGTTACCTGCCATGAAAGAATTTTATGCCACCACACTCTTAAGCCATAAGACTGAATATGCAAAATCTTGTCAGTGTGTACCCTGGGAAAATTGTGTGCAGCAGAGCTGTCTAATTTCCCGGCTAGAGCTTCTGACCGAAAGCTACTCATAAAGAATGAGTCCCTCAGAATGTGTCCCTCCTTCACCAATGAACTAAAAAAGCTGATTTGCTTTTATACTTGGCTTTTTTAAGTAGTGAGGACATTATACAAAATTTCGGTTATAGAAAATAGACTTGGATTGCGTGACCATAAGGTAATTGAATTTTAATTAAATGGAAGAGTAAATAGAGGCCTGTAATGAAGGGGAATCAGTTTTGAATAGGCAAGCTAAGGTAGATAAAAGTAATTAGTTACTCATATCATCAACAGAGCTCAGATTAACATTTCACTTGAATGTGAAAGCGGCCTGAGAGTCCTTTGTCTTGCGTGTCCAAAAATGTTCTTGAACATGTATCCCAAGAAGAGAGCTAGAAGATGTTGGAGAAAAGCTCAAAACTGGATAAATAACCAATACAAATGAGACATTACGATTCAACAGGGAAACTGCAAAGGTTGTAAAACCTCACATCTTGCAGAATAAATTGAGAATGTCCTCGATTCTGAAGTCAAACTGAAACAAAGCTTTTATGGGGCGTTAGACTTGACAATGTGCTTATTGACCATGCAAATACAA
Organism: Larus michahellis; assembly: GCF_964199755.1. Classification (NCBI taxonomy): domain Eukaryota; kingdom Metazoa; phylum Chordata; class Aves; order Charadriiformes; family Laridae; genus Larus; species Larus michahellis. The sequence goes on from NC_133896.1 coordinate 19,355,517, forward strand.
AATTAAAGAAGAAAAAGGAAAAAAAAATAGATTGCTAAGTCTATGTACTACATTAACAGTAGTACAGCTGTAGCCCTCAAATTAGAATCATAGAATCATAGAATCGTTGAGGTTGGAAGGGACCTTTAAGATCATCAAGTCCAACCTTTAGCCTACCCTGACAAGAGCCACTTCTAAACCATGTCCCTCAGTGCCCCATCTACCCTTTTTTTAAACACCTCCAGAGATGGTGAATCCACCACCTCCCTGGGCAGCCTATTCCAATGTTTAATAACCCTTTCAGTGAAAAAATGTCTCCTAATATCTAATCTAAACCTCCCCTGACGTAACTTGAACCCGTTTCCCCTCGTCCTATCACTTGTCACCAGGGAGAAGAGGTCAGCCTCCATCTCTCTACAACCTCCTTTCAGGTAGTTGTAGAGGGTGATAAGGTCTCCCCTCAGCCTCCTCTTCTCCAGGCTAAACAACCCCAGCTCCCTCAGTCGTTCTTCATAAGGTTTGTTATTAATTTGGTTTTGTTTTCAGTACAAGTAATGTTGAACAGTAATGATACTGTGGCCGTAAGTTTCAATGTCCCAAATAGAAAGCTTTATGTTTTCAAATTCTATGTGGGAAGTGAATTTAAGTTGGATAGTGGACACTACATCCTTATTAGAAACACTGTTGGCTAATCAGTCCAACAGTATATTGGGAGACACTAAGCAAAGAACTTAAAAATGCCTTCAACCCCTGCCTTCAATTATAACCTCATAGTCACAACAGAGGTCTGTTTCCATCCCTGGTTATTTGGTTTAAACTACTTAGCTAATCTTATTTATATTTATCTATTTCTAACTGTAATAATAACAACTCTTATTTCCCAACTTGCTGCTTTTCTTTTCCCAAGGCTAAAACAAATATTATTTTAATCTAGCTTATCTGACCCAATGCCTTAGCAACAACACTTGCCTTTTATTTGTTTTCTCCTTTAACCCAAAGTTAATAGTCTTATTATAACAGTTTCCTCCAACTCCTCAGGAGTACGCTCTGTTCATATGCTTGTTTTGTTATTAACTCCATCACTTCTGCATCAGGCCTTCCAACAAATATGAGTTGCTGTGATAAGGTAAATGTTACTTACCCTTGGAAGCACCAGGAGAACCACATCCTGGAGTGAAAAAGCAGCACTAATGCCATTGCACAAGACAAAAATGAAATTTCATCTAGAATGCTATGGTTAGTTGTACTCGCCATTCAAGGTTACTTCAAACTGGAACATGTAAAGAAAAGGGTTACCATAATAATCAGAAGAAAGCCTTTTTGTAAAATAAGCTCATTTTGTTTCTTTTTTGAAAAAAAATAAGCTTTGTGGCTTAGTCTAGAGAACTGGAGCCTGTGAGGGTATGTGATTGCACATTAGACAGAGGCAAGAAAGTAAACACCAAAGAGAATGAATTGGTTTAAGTACAGTACTGGTACAAGAGCAATTAGATGATAATAGTAGCCATGGACAACTGTGATCTTAAAATTAAAAGGTTTAAGATTGTCAATGGAAGTAGGCTTTGGAATAGCCTCTTAGTAGAAGTAGGCTAGGACAGCGTAACCAGTTTTAATGTATAGTGTGATTGGGCGATTGGTATATGAAAGGGATGAAATCGATATATTCAGGGGTCCCATGGACCTTTAGAGTCCTGTATTCCTTTGCTCTTTTTAAAGGGTACAATTTGTGTTCCTTGAGCACTGGCATTTCTCAATACCTCTACTGTGTAAAAAACAGGTTTGGGGTTTTTTTTTTTTATTTGCTGATCCCATGTAAAAACTGAAGGTAGAGATTCAACTGAGACAGAATATTTAATTTTATTGTCATTGAATCCTTTTTTTGAGGGGGCGGAGAAATGTTTCGGTTTTGAAGTGCAGGCCAAATCTAGACAAGAAATCCAAACTACATTTGCTAGTATTTTTGGTCTCTTCTGGATTGTATTTTTGAGTGAAGTTCATAAAAAAAGGTCACCTAACTCCACTGCTGACCCAATCAGAAGACCATGGCCTTAGTTCGTTTTTTGGCACTCAGTGCTTCTATAAATATTAAATACACTGATTGTGCACATTCAGAGCTCTACTAAATCAGGGCTGAGACTGTCTCTTGTGTCTGCCCCTTGCCTGGATACTCAAGGAAACAGGAAGAGCTCCTTGTACCCTTTTGTCCGATTCACTGCAAGCCCATGCAAAGCCAGATACAATCTAGCCCAGATTTATCATCTGTCCTTCAAGTGCCAGGGGGAAATACGAGGAAAGAATAACAGATGTAGCCATGTGTATAGCATCAAGTGGGAAATAACTCTGAAAAATGTTTTGCATTTAACTTCAAAACATTAACAGAATCACTTGAATGACTGTCAGGCGGAAGGTCATTCAATCCTTGGAGAAAGAAGGAAAAATGTCCTATGCTGTGTCTGGAGATAGCTGAGATAGGTACAGATGGTAGTTAAAGCAAGCTCTCTGACCCAGAGCTCAAAGCCGGTATTGAAACTCACTCTCAGACCTAAATACTTTCTGTTCAGTCTAATAGGGCTGTGTAACTTGCAAGATGGTGTGCATTTATGCATTAGAATCCAGTAGATCTCTATATGAAAAACGACTCCAGACAATGCATGGCAAATATCTATCTTCCTATGCATATCTAAAAAATCCATTTCTATAGAAGTTGAAAATTATTCTTACATGCCAGAATGTATCTTGATATTATGTGGATACATATGGGAAATGAAGGGTTTACAGAGTTTCCTGAGCCTGTGAGGACCTTTTAAGAACGGAGCGAAATTACAGTTCTTGCATTCAGAGAATTATAAAGCTTTTTTTCCAGTTTCACCTGATATCCAGTGAGTTGGGAATAAGGTCTGGTGGTGGTTCAGCTCACAGTGACTGGTATCCCTGCATCCTACCAGCCGTCAGAAGGGCATAGTGAGAAGCAATTGGTAAAACAGCAAGGGCTGATACAGGGAAGTAGCACCATGAGAGACTCTGCCCGTGGAGGAAGCTCAGGTGAACTGTCTGCGGGAGCAGTGAATCAGGTGCCTTGCAAGAAATGTCAGCCTGAAATGTTACAGTACAAAATGCTGCAGAGCCAAAGCTCAGGAGGTTGCTATTGACCAGTGTAAGAACGACAGGAACAAAGCTCTGTGGTCAAAATCTCAGTGCTGTATGTAGGGGCCTGTACACTTAGCAGCTGACACTGTCAAGCCAGCAAGGCAGAAATCATAAATGGTCATTGCAGTAATCAAATTTCCACATGACTAGGCACAACCACAGCGTTGTCTACTGTTCTGTACCAATATTCCTAGACAAATCATGACCTGTACTTCCAAAAAAAAAAAAAAAAGGCTGTCCTTTTCTTAGTACTCTGTTTACATCATCCCCTACTTTTTCGTCTGTGTTTATGAGATTACTGTTCTTTTATCTTTGCTCGTTTTGCTATTAGCACCTCACAGTTTGTATTACAGAAAACTGGTGCTATTAAAATTTGCATTATTTTACATATTTGCTTCCAGTTTATTTCTTCCATGATGTTGTTTTCACATTGTGTCTTTACACCTTCTGTGTGCAACTGTGAGGATTTTGCCGTTACTTTAAGTGTATGCAACCTTTTCGGAGAAATTATAGTCCAATCAAAATGGTTGATGTATTCTTAAGGATCAAAGCTCCAAAACATCACAGATTGATCCAAAGAAAATTCACTGGAACACTTCTTTTACAATTACAATTTTTATCAATTTAACAATTAACAGTCTACCGAGACTTTTTGCAAGTTGTGGACTAAAACTAGTAATAAATGGAGTATGTGCTAGACAGCTTCCATTTTCCAATTAGAAAAATAGTCTGACCAAGTCAGAAAGAGCAACGCGGAATAAAGGGTATAAGGAAGCCAAGAAATGAATTAGAAGGTATAGGCTCATTATGGACAATAAAGGTTTTAAGATATTTGTATTGGTAATGATGAAGCTTCAATAAAAACCGTGTTGCACAAAGATTTTTCTCTTACATTATGTCATGAGATCAGGCAAAAGTAAAGAAGATCCTGTAGAAAACACTTTGTGTGTTTAATTGTTGGAGGAAATGAGAAGTTTAATACTGAATGATTTCAAAGTCATAATTTGGTAGAGAGACATCAATTATGCAAATATTTATTTTTTTTTATCTCATTTTGAACAGGGTATCTCACATGTAAGGGAGAGAAGAACTATCTGTCAGTGTATGGGTGCCAGGCACTTATACAACAGACATTTTGACAGCTCTTCCTGTAGGCTTACCTCATGTGCACTGAAGTAGTGGTGAGAGATAATAAAATTTCAAAAATTAAGCCTGCAGTGAAAGAGTAAGAAGGAGATCTCTGGCCAGGGACCAGCACAGCTGGAGGAAATCTGTAAAAGACTCCATGGCAGCTGTCCTTTCTCAGTATAACGGCACTTTACTTAAAGGGCCAATGCAAATGGCAGGGCCTTCATTTTCTGACCCAAGATGTGGAGCATAAAAATGAAAGTTCTTTCCTTCTCCTTTGCATCCGTGATCCACAGTGGGGAGAGAAAAAGATGGAAATGTTGATCCATCTTTCCTACCCACTTACTCTAATGAGAGTTACAACAACAATACAGATGTCTAAATCTATAGCTTGATTAGAGAGACATCTTAAGATACCACCAAGGCACTGCAGCCCCTCTTTCTTATTGTGGCTGTAAGACACCCTGTGGTCTTTGCAGAGGTCTTGTGGTGAATGTACAGGTGTTACAGACCCAAACATAATCAGCCACACATGTCCATATCATACATTACCTGCAGGACTGGGTATTCAAGTGGTGAAGCTCATTTCCAGCTTCAGATGCACTGTGGCATCAGTGGAGGAGATGTGTTTGCAGCAGTCCGTGATGGATGTTACCTGTCTGCCTGCTTAAAGGCTGGCGGAAGACATGCCATTACAATGCTCGGCCAGAAGCAGGTCATTTGCAGTGGCCTGGTGAACTTCTGCCATAAGCTCATCCTCTGCCATGGCTGTAGTGAAGCAACTCAGAGAAAAAGAGGACAAGGTACATTTATAAGGTGTGCATCCAAGTCTGGGTCCTTCTTCCATGATAAGGCATCTGCCTGGACATTCTACTTCCTGGATGCCAAAGGAAAGTGAAGGAGAGCACAAAAAGAAGGAGGCAAAGTGGGGAGAAAGGCACTTCATCCCTTGATGCTATTCCACGTTGCAGTAGTTGGTCATCACCATTTTCAGTCCTTCTGTCCCCTCACAGGTGTCCTGCCACTCCTCAAAGGCAAGCTTTGATTGCCAGGAGCTCATTATCTCAGGCATAATTCCTCTCAGTGGAGTGAGCTACCCAGAGAAAAGGGTACAGGTTAGAGCATCTGTTCCTACAGTAAAAGACTGGGGTTAGGATAAAAACTACAATGAATACCCATTTTACTTTCTCAAAAGCTGCTGGTGCTTAAGACCTCCATGAAATCAAGACCTCTTCTGGGTGAGTGCCATTGTGGCAGCCACAATACCAGAAATCCCCTTCATGAACTATCCTTAGAGGCTGATAAATCCTGAAAACCATTGCACCTGTGATAGAAAGAGGCTGCCAACTTGGACTGTCATCTGTCTCCTTGGAGTCTATGCCCAAGTCAATGTTGCCCACAGTTATCCCAGGAACTCCAACCTCTGCTGGTGAAAGGAGCATTTCTTCAGTTTGGCACAGAGTCAGCGCTGCTGCAAGTGATTGAAAACGTCCTGAATGCCATCAGTGCATACTTCTCAAGAGGTGCAGAATACCGGGATGTCATCCAGGTATACCATGGCATAGCTATGAAGCAAGTCCCTCAGGACAACATTTACAGAATACTGGAATGTGGCTCGAGCATTGTAGAGACTAACTAGCATCACAGGATGCTCATAGTAGCTTCTTGTAGATCCACCATGATGAACTAGGGAGCCCACTGTAGATGTTCAGAGGGCTCCAGGGTAAGAGGCAAGGAGTGCCGGTTCTTCACTCTGATGTCTTTCCGCTTTCTGTAATCCATGCAGGGGCAGAGACTCCCATGCTTCTTTATGAGGAAAAAACATGGAAAACCTTGCAGGGGAACCAGAGGGGTAGATGAATCCATATACCAATTGTTCCTGAGGTACTCCTCAAGGGCTGCTGATTCATTATATGACCAGGCATAGGTGCTCCCAGAGAGAACCTCCTCCAGACAGTGCTTGAGTGGGGGGTCACGGTTGACGGTCTCTCATACCGTCAGAACGGTGAAAGGTCTTTTTTGTATCAGATATGGAAAATTTGGAAGGCAGCATTTCTGTAATTCCTAGCATGATTATAGCACACACTATGCGTGTGTGCATAGCTTAACAAAATTATCTGCCTCAAACTAGAAGGATGCTGCGCTATTGAAAATGCTTGTTACTGGGTTAAAAACACTACTTTGATAACATTTAAAATGCTAAATGTAGATATACACCTTAAATCCTATATACATCCTTCAAAAATTGCCATAAGGAAACCTGAATGCCCCTGTTGGGATGTAGCATGCTGTGTGTGGTAGATATATGTAACCCATAGAAATCAGTATATCACCTCAACCTGAAAATGCCATCAGAATGTAATGCAGGATAAAACAGTAGTGGAATGATGCAGAAATGAATGATACCAGTTGCCTGCTAATAAAACAATATTGTACCTTCTTGGTCAGTATGCCTAGTATACCTTACAGAAAATCCTTATTTAAGATGTACAATATAGACTGCAAGTAACCATGTGTACAAATATAATCTTGAAAAGTACCATTGAGTTGGAACACCGAATGCACCCATTGTAATTGCTAACACCCACAGCACTCATTACAACCTATCATGACCGTGTTGTATGTGCCTTTCAGTCTTCTTGGCAGCTTGTTCTGTTTGAGGGGCGATTGGGAAAGGGAGCGTTTTATGAAAAGGACAAGGACAAATTGTTCCACTAATGGGCCAGGGGAGAAAATGGAAATGCAGGAATGTGATGACAAATATCATGTTTGGCTTTGCTTCAGTCACTTCAGTACTACAGTATGTAGTGTGCTCAGAACTGCCAGCTTCTGAAAGAATGGAGATTTCAGCATTGTCACAGTATTTAAAAACAAGACATCTGACAGTGAACAAAAAAAAATCTCAAGATTTTTCAGTCTTGGTGGATCAACAAGATTTGATTACTTAAACTGGCACTGTCAACACAAACGCCCTTCAGGTATTTTCTTTGGTGTCTCTATGTATTGCATTAGTGTAAGGTATGTGCCATTCCAGAAGTTTATCCTATCTTGCACCATAGAATGGTTTCTAAATTTATACAGCCTGAAGCATCTGCTGAATTGAAAACAATGTCTTTGTCAAAGAACAATGCTTTGTGTCATAGAAGGAAGAAATAGTTGATCTCGAATGCAGGAAAACTAGCTACATAGTAATTCAACGCAGCAAGTCAACTTTTACAGCAAAACTTCTAGTTTGAAGTTTGTTTAGAAAACAGTTCGCATTTTTGGAAGAAGGTGCAAGTAAAATATTTCAATAAACAGGCAAAAATTGCTACCTTTAGGTGATACGACAGTACATCCTTCTGGACATATACTACCACCCAAATGGTAACACGTATGAACGGTAACCTGATTACATGGATTTAAAAGCATCCCTTCCAGTAGCTTATGTTTGATATTGCCAAGTTCTTCTTGCTAAACAAATCAAAAGAAGCATTAAAATGGTCATTCGTATTGCTAGTTAACAGTGTTAATTCCTTGAGTAGTAATGAACTTCATTGAAGGCTACATGATATATGCTTAACTGTATTGCTTTGTCATGACAAGAGTTCTTTCCAATCGAAATGCCTCTTTGGACTGACAGGTTACGCAATGACTTTTTGAATTAAGGGCAAAAGTGTTCATTTGCATGCTTGATCAGCCATGTTCCCTTGCTTTCTGCTGCCTGTATTCATCTGGGGTGTTTACCCAGGTATCTTGGTCAGATAAAGTGAACACATTCTCTGGAGTAGAGTATGCTGTTCGTAAAGAGCAAAACTGTAGCAGCCATCAAAAAACTTCAAAATCAGGCTTCTTGAGAGCAAAGAAACTATGGGTTTTTCTTAGCTCAAACTGTAGTGAGGGAACTGAAAAGCCAACAGGAAAACATCATGAACTCATTAATCATAATCTGAGGGAACTTCAGAGGCATCTGTGAGAGTGTTTTATCTATTGATCCAGATAGTGGAAAGAGGTGATTCACTAATCCTTTCATCCCAGGTGCTGTGGACAGTGCAGTACAGGTTGAGCCATCGCAACAATAGCTGACAAGCTTGACCTCTGATAAGACAATAAATTCAAAGTTCTTTAGCCAGGAGCTGGATATGCTTAGTCTGTCTCTGAAGAAAGATTGTCCAGCTTGAGTTATAAACATTTTATCCTCTTTTATCCACTGTAAATCAAAATGTTCTCACTGCTGGCAAAGAAAATGAAGCATTGTTAGCTTGTTAAATGAAAAGGACTGAAGGCCAATACTTCTCTTCATCATTAAACTTTATTTGGAACATGTTTCATGGATGCTGGATGACTCTTGTGAGTCCCCTTTAAAATTACAAATTGCCGTCTTGAACCTTGATATCAGTTGTTACTTTTCCTATTAATGTAGAAAATCAATGCAGATTAATATAGAAATCATCTAAATCTAATCATCTAATCATGATCAGCAGCCACTGTCATAGAATTATAGAATAGTTTGGGTTGGAAGGGACCTTTAATGGTCATCTAGACCAACATAATGTCACCTCTTGTACATGTATGACATGGGATATTACTTGTCCCCGAAACTTGCAATTACAAATGTGTAGGAAGGGATATGTCAGTTACAAGAGGAAAGGAGACAAGTAAAAGTTAAGATGGCCATTTAACATCTGGTTTGTAGCATTTACAAAGTCAAGTTAATTTTACTTAATGAGTGGTTGTATTATGAAATATATGGTAGTGTGCAAATAGCTGGCTGGTTCCTGGGAAGATGGGAAACCCAGTCCTCATGAATGTGGCCACGTTTGAAATTGTGTGATAATTGTTTCAAATATAGTAACCTTCTTCTGAAGCTTATTGTTTTTGGAAAGGCCAATTCCAATATGGGAATCCTATAGATCTGATGAAATGGTCTCCTTTGAGTCCTGTATGTACAAATTCTCTGTAGAAAGCAATTGTTATTTTGCTTATGTAAAAGCTGCAAGATCAATGACTTTTGATCACTAAGTTTTTCTAGCACATTACATCTCCCAGTCATTACCCTTGTATTAATCTTTCTCAGGATGGACTGTAAGATTTCACCTAATTCAGTACAGCTGTATATTGCCTCTGAAAAGGAGGCTCTTCTAGGCCTGGCTGGAAATTCATGTCCGTCTCTTGCTACTGGCAACTGTGTGCATAAATAGGTTGAGCTCACTGATCTGACAGACGGTCTTTTTTCCCTGTTTTTTAATGAGTTCATTTTCTATAAGATCAGTGAGCTGTTTCATTTCAATAACAGTGAACCAAATTATATTATGGAAACATAAAGAAAATTTATACATTTAAAAAAAAAATTGTTACAGGATCCCATACAAATCCTACTATTTGTGTACTACTGTCGGTGTTTATTTACCCTGTGTAGCAAAGTTCAATGTTATTTTCCATGCTGTTACTACTTTATTTCATAAACATGTTTTAGGTTTCACCCTATCCATATCACTGTACACGAGTAACCCGGAGTTTGTAGTCTAAGTCAGATACAAAGTTCGCTGGCCTTGTTCCATGCCAAAAAAATACATTATTTCCATTCACAAAAACCACTTTATGGTGAATCAGCTTCATGATAACTTTGATTATCTGACAATGGAGTGCTTCAGCCTGGATTCACCAGCCAGCTGTTCACCAGAAAGTAAAGTAATAATAATAAAAGTACACCAGATATTTTTTTAAGGGTTGATGGCAAGGAATCACACAGATGTGACAGTTTCCACTCTAGAAGTAATAGTCTTAGAGTAAACTAAAACCATCACATATTATTGGATTAGTAAAGGAATGGATATTACCTTGTCTGTCACTGGTTTCAGATGTTTTAATCCTGTATTTCCATAATAAACTACTCAGGTTCGATAACTTAAGACTGGGGATAGGGAAGGTGCTTTCATCTTCATGGTCATAGTTTAACCTAGATCTCTACTTTTGGTAATGTTCATTTCCACTGTGGGGACCAGTACGAAAATGCTTGTGCTTTGCTTCCATTTTCTTGGAGAGTGATAACTATCTTAGAACAGAATTGTCATGATTTGCACAAGTCCGTAGATACTGGGCAGATTTAGTAGGGGAGCTCAAGAGCAAGCAGCGACTGCATTTTCGCAGTTCAGGTGTCTGCAAAAGAGAGACATGACAGCAAAGAGGAACTTGTACTAACAATATTCACTCAGTAGCTATTCGTGACTTAGTAGCAATCCTGTTTTAAATTACATCTGTACACATAAAATCATTAATATATACTTTCCCAATGGGAATTTAGACTATACTCTCCAGTATTATAAATCAAGCAGCTTCGAAATTAATGAAATACATTTTTAATGGTTTAAAATACTATATTATGGACAGTATCAATTAGATGCAAAGGACAAGTTGAGTAGCTCAATTTTCATTCCTTTAAAACTTATCTCAGGATAGCATTACACGCTATGTATAATATGGCTTTCTATTTTTATGGGCCCTCCTGCGGTGTCATCTATATTGATTTAAACACAGGTTAGGAATGCATTAATTGTTACTGAAGATATATTCATACCTTTATTTTAAATTTCTCAGTGATTTTTCTTGTATATTTTTCTAAATAATTAAGAGATTTTCTTGATTTGTTTTGAAACACACGACACTAGGGAAAAATAATGATTTAATCATCTTAGAAAAAATAAGAATAGTAGCAACATTTGTAAATATATTAAAGGAGGAAAATGTTTGGAAAAGATCTATTAAAATATATTTCCCTTCAGGAAATATAATATAAGCTTGCGTGATTAATTTACAGCATCTCAAGAATTCACTGAAACCCATCTTAAACTTCTTTATGTGATCAATTCCATTTTATTGCTGTGAGATTTATGCAATAAAGCAAATAAATGGTTGATTTATCTCACTGTTCCACTTGTGTGACAAAGCATAAGACAGAAAGGATGAAGAGAGATGAAATCAACTGACATACAGAAAAGAATTGATTGTGTACTTACGTTGTTTAGATTTGTGAAGATAGTTATTTTAGACTTTTAGACTCTTTTTATCATTTTGAATGTTTACTTAACATACCAGGCACACCAGATAAATGATTCAATTAAAAGAATTATTTTTGCATTCAAACTTGAATATCGTGTGTATATGTAGTCCCATTGTTTTAGAAAGTTCAAGAATTCTGCTTTTTGAATGGAAACTGAAGTTCTCTGTTTAGGTGAAGAGTACATAGTGCAATGGAAATTTTCTATAAGCTTCCTACGTGTTTTCCAAAGAGCCTGAACAATGTCCTGGTAATATCATCACTATGAATGAGAGAGTTATCTACTTTCTCTAGATATATTACTCACAATAGTTTTTTTAATCTGCGAGAAAAAATAAGAATGAGCGGGGATCATTCTCTCTAAGACAGAAACCAAAATTAAGTCCACATAATGTAAAAGTTTGGAAAAGATGCTGTATAAGGAGAACATTTGGAAAGCTTATTTTCTAAATTTAATGTCTTTTGTCAAAGAAACTGGGATTAAAAAGGAATCTTTGTGATAGACTTTTTCTGCATTTTCAATCAACTTTAGTAATAAAAGGCACTGTAGTAATTGTGGCCGCTAAAAAACTTTTTATATAGACATTTCCTTAGGTCACTGTCATGATTTTCAGAGATATCAAAATTCTATATACTCCACTGTCAGTAGAAGGTATGGTAGGCCTGGAGCCCGCAATGTAAGATTTTTGTACGGAACCTTCCCCACCCATACATAGAGCCAGAGTCAGGATCAACAAAGTTTCAGCTACTAGTGGTAAGCACAGAATGCAGCTGCCCGGTGATACAAGAATCAGCGGATGACCATATCTTCCCTGGATGCTGTGTTGGCATCTCATTTACTTCTGCCTGCAACTGAAGGTGTGGCTGATTTTTTTTTTTAATTAGGTGTAAGTTGGGCTCCTTCCCCTCCAGCGCCATCGCGTGAACAGCCAGACGCTGCAGTGAGGCAAAGGGCTGAAGAAACGGCAGGTCAGGAGCTGAGCGGAGGACTTGTCACTCTGCAGAGTACCAGATTTGGGAGGAACTAACCCTTCATTTCCTGAGCTTATAAGTAGAATTGAATATTAAAACTTCTCAATATTCTTTTTGTGCAGTTATTTTTTTTTTAGTACACATTTAAACATCCTGTATGCTAAGGGAGTCATGCTTTAACTTGAGGTGTGTAGCCAGATTACACTTCCAAACAAAATCTTTTTTAAGCCTTTACAAAACACAGGACAGCCTGCCATTCAGCCTCCCATTTTGTCCCTCATTTATTCCACTTAAATTTCAGTCAGCGGTGGGTAATTGTGATGTGTGTTTGAGGAATACGGAAAGGGATTCCCTCGAAAGGCAGTCCACATGTGTTTACAGCTATATGGTTTTTACTGGGTATGTCCCTGTCCTCAGAAGATGTGGTAAAACACCTGCTTTTCTTGCAAGTGAAAATCAGAGAGGAGAAAATAAACGATCTTCTGCAAAGTAGCTTGCAACCTTTACCATTAAGCAGCTAGGTCAGTATGGCAGAGTTTTATTTAATACATGTATCATAATTCATATAACTGTCCTTTGTTTCTGATATTAGCATGACCACAGCTCCCACTAGCAACAAAGACCTGCATATGGAATGCTTTTACTTTCATTTTTTATGAAGTAGGATATATGTGCAAAATGAAAGTTCACCAGACGCAGTTTGGGTTTTTTTCGTTTTTTTTTATACGACTTGAATGTTAAAAAGAATCTTGCCATGGAGGAAGTGCTGTTCAAAACCACAGAGAAATTTTTGGTACATCTACTGCCCTTGATAGCTACTCAGCCACAGCAGAAAAGCCTTAAATTTCACCTTCCTTCTGTTCAAGAGGAAAATAAATGAATGGATGTGACTCTGAAACTAGGAGGAAGAGGTTTGAAAGCAGGAGAATAGGTTTTAGGTTTGGGCTTTTTTCCTTTTTGAGATTTTTTTTTCCAGCTTCTTTTAGTGGTCAGTCAGTCGTGCACCTTTTATACCTTTAATTTTTCATAAGGAGTCACATGATTTCCATTTACTTCCCTGGGATCCAAACCAGGCTATGAAGTCACTGTGTCCTGATGCAGTGGCTGAAGTGAGGGTGCTTTTCAGGGTCGTAGTTTGTCTCTGTTTTTCCTGTTGAGTGGGGATTTGTCATTCACATCATGGGCATTAAACTGGTGGGCAGTAGTGGGCCCCAAATTAGCTTTAGAAATAAATTGGGGATTGACTATGTTGTAATATGAGAGATACCTTGGTGAGAGGGAAAGCTGTGTGAAGGTGCTGTAAGAGGCACTGGGCTACATATGAGCTCCCTCTCATGTTCCCTGGGGTGCACCACAGACAGGCAGTACTTCTGTATGGCACAGAACAGTACTCACCTCCTTTTGTGCAGTGTAGCCCATTGTTGGTTGATGGTGAAGGAAAAATGAGCTGAGACTCCACTCTTCCCATGCATTTTTGTGTGCTTGTTACAGGTAAGATATGATAAAAAGCATCCGTTTATGTCTCCTTGTGTTTGGAGATGAGATTTGAGACAGCCTGCAGGTGTCATACAGGAGTAGCACATATCGTGTGCTATCTTGAGCAGTTAAAAAATTACATTGCAAAAAAAAGGTGGTTTAGATGCTACACCCAGTCCAAGGGAAAGAAGTTAATGCTGGAGGAATTTTAAAATGTAATTGTTTCAAAAGACAGAACAAGATTGCCATAAGAAGTTACCAGCACCTCTTTTTACAGTCTCTTTCCCTTGTATTTTCAATTAATTATTTTTTATTACTACAGGTAATACAGAACAAATGCTACAAAAATATATTATTCTTAGATCTAACAAATATCAGAATCATACTAGCAATAAGACAGAGTATGCATTAAGGGGTCATAAATGTAGTCATCAGAGGATATGATACATTTATGAATGCTTCTGTCATTTTTTTGTCCCATCTTAGTCTTTCCAGAACATCTTGTAGAGCTTGTTGAGAGCACCTGGTTGGGCTCTTTGAGAGCAGGTCTGACCTTAGGCATTCCAGTCGTCCTGCATGCCTACAGTGTAGCTATGCTATGAAAAACATCTGCAAAATGGCTTTGCCGATTTCCACTCCGTGTGCTTCGTCAATTCCAAATCAAGTTAACTTCATTAAGAAAAGAAAACTACGTCTCCTTCGGAATTCATTCTTGATGAGAAACATCTTTTGTGGAGACATCCTTCAAGGACAATGTGAAAGGTGAGCCTGGTGCAGGCTGAGGATAGAGAGATGTGCAGTAGGATATCTGCTCCCCCGTCACATGCAAAACCTGTCAGCATTCCTTACTCCTAGGGTAGACATTCCTCTTGAATCTTGTGGTGCTGTATTTATCATACTTACACTGAAAAGCACCTGACTGATATTTACTGAGTAAATATTCTATTACGTTACAGCATTCAAAACATTCAGGATCATTTTCAAAAGCAATTTAGGCCCACGGGGGCTAGAACCCGTTCAGCTTTATTCACTCTGACTTCCTTTTCATAATTCCTGAGGAATATAGCCCATGGTCAGTGTAGAGGTGAGTGCTTTCTAACAGTGAGGTCAAGTATGTGTATTTAAAATGGTTTTCAATAAATTTGGTGTGATGATTGAGGGACAAATGTTGATGGAAACAGATTATCAGAGGGAGCATACTGGGAAATAGGCTTTCTTGAACGCAACCATGCTTTACTTCAATCCTCCTATACTTGTATATATACTACTCCTGTTTTACTGATGAGGCTTAAATCCAAGAGTATGTTCAACAAATATCCTGCCTAGTGTCTGTGGTCCTTGTGATTTTATAAACAACCTCTTTTTTCTGGTAAAGTTTCTTGCAGGCATGTCATTTTATTTCTGTGCGCACCCAGGTGTGGCTACTGTGGCAAAGATGAACAATTTAGTGCCCGTCTTATAGCCAAGTGTGTTTGATATCCAGTAAGCGTGTATTCCCTCACTGAAGTCTGAAATGAGCCCGATACAGTGCACATTGGTACTCTGGGCTTCTGCACAAAGCACTGAATCCAAAGGTAATTTCCTCAAAAAACAGAGCAGAAGAATGCACCAGCCACCTCTTTGTAACAATTCTGCAGAGGACTCAAAGTCAAAGCCAGAATCCGACTCCTCAGGGGGTTTCGTGGAGTCTGAATGTCGTTCTGCAGGTTGACTGCCTGGGGACTAATAGTTCTGGGAAACTCTGGGGGCTTTGGGCTGTCCAAACTTCTACCAAGTCAATGTAGCCAAAGTCGGGTATTCTGTTCTACCTCTCTGCGTGCAGACTTTTGTCACGTAGTACTTGTAAGGCAGAAGGTTGTCGAAGACTGATTTTCTTCGAGGAAGTGGCTGGTCTGCTGCAATTTATTCCTGTGTGAGGTAGTTCCCCCAGCTGCCACTCTGTCTCACTGCTAGGAGCTGCAGTTCCTGGTGAAGAAAGGTAGGCAGGCATCCATGATCACTGGAGCCTGTTCAGGTCCATCAGCATTCTGTACACTAAGGCATCTGCACGCACTGTGCTGGGGGTAATGAATTGAACCCTTAGACTTAGTGGTTAGACCTAAATAAAAATAATTACTGATGAGGCAAGAAACTTGTGTTCTGTTCTTTTTTCAATGTAGGAACTGAAATCTACTTTGTCTCTAGTCTAGAGTTAAGGTAAGGGAGAACAAACACTAAACCTTTCTCGGTTTAGATGTACCACTGTGCAGCCAGGAACATTGCAAGGAAGAGGGAGAACTTGATACAGCAGCCTAGCACAGAGGATGTTCTTTTGAAGGGATTACTAAAAAAAAAAAAAAAAAAGAAAAAAAAAAAGAAAAAAAAAGAAAAAAAAGAAAAAAAAAGAAAAAAAAAGAAAAAAAAGAAACTACTTGAGTAGTTCTTGAGTAGTTCTTTACATATCATCTGATTACAAATAGAATTGAATCTGTGAAAAGGTTGACATTGCACCGCGAGACATCCACCAAAGAAATACTAACCAGAACCTGCAGACTCACACAATTCAGCTAAGTGCTTCTCTGATGTAGTAAAATTTAATAACTCTGCTATGCTAACAGCCATACTGCTTCCAGATACGGCACCTAAATATCTCCTTAGTCCCCTTATCTCTTTCTAGGATATAAAGTGTTACAGAAGTGTACGCCTTATTCCCTCTTCAGAATGCCAGTGAATAACTTTCTTTTCAGTTCATAGGTGATAGCTGTGAACTATGTTTAAGGTAAAGTATGGACGTTAGCTGATGTTTAAGATACTAAAACAGACCATATGGCTTATTTTTGCTAGGAATTGAACTGAGAGAACTATAGTTTTTGTTCATATAGTTGATCAGTCATAAATCAAAAGCTTTTTATTATAGATATCAAGCAGCAAAAATTTAATCAACAAGTAAATAATTACATTTATATAGCAAAAGGACCAAGGAGCATTTGTTTTAATTATTTGTCACTTTGTAAGCCTTAAGGAGTTAGCCAAGAGCTCAGTTTATCTTTCATATCTTGAGATTAAAACACTTCTTTCCCCTATCTCACAAACTTGCCAGTGTTCTGCCACACTTTTCACTTTAGGACACTATATGTTATAATTTCTATGAGCAGAATATCCTTTACAGAGATGTCTGGGAAATATGCCAGTTATAATGGTCTCAGGAGAATCTGCAGGACGCAGAAAAACAAAAAAGTATACTTGTATTTAAGTACATGAATGTCTCAAATTAGCACAGCAAATGGCAATTGACAGCTTTTGATGAATCTTGGCACTAATTTCAGATCAAACTACGTATGAGGCTTTAAATCAAAATGTATTTATCTCTGTTGACATTAATACAGATCTGAATCTGTAGCTTCTGAATTATGTGTACTTATAATCCATATCCTTTTTTTTCCAAATTTTAATGTTGTTTGTGTGGTTTTTGGCCTATTGGACAACTGTGTATCTCATAAGTGAGCAAAGCAATGTCATTGCTAGGAATGATAGGATCATTTTCAAATCACCCTGTTTGTTAATTTTGATGGCAAAGCTCTCAGTTGCAGTTTATATGTGGTTGGCCATGGATGCCTGGCCTGTCTTTGAGAAAGGTGACCTCTGGCAAATATTGATAATCTATTTTTTTTCCTACATCTGGAGTCAGTCCAAAGCATTCCAGATGTCAGAGCTCTGACTTACCACAGTGCCAGATTTTGAATTAAAATTCCCAATAACAGAGTTTTTTTGTGGAATATGCAGATACTCTGCTATTTATAGAAGAACGCTAGTGTAATCAAGTATCAACATAAGTACACCTTTAAATGGAAAATCATGGTGAAAAGGTCTTCTATTCCCCATTGATATAGCTGTTCAGCATTTTGAAAGTCTGTACAAAGAACAAGTACCACAGGTTAATTAAGCATACTTTATCAGAGTAAGTTTAAAGACTTGACAGTGCATATACTGTAAAAAGGAGAACCCTCCTCACTCCTACCTTTTAGTCAGATAGTGTGCTGGTGTGAAGTTTTTAAAAGGGAAGGGAGAATATTCAGGAATGATTTGAAATTCTCCTTACCCAATCAACAAAGAATGAGAGCAGGCATTTGTTAAAACTTGAATTTTCACTTCTGTTTGACATTGAAGTATTTCAATATTTTTAATTCTGGAATCCAAAAGAAACTTTTTAATTGTATCACATTATTTCTCGTTTTCATTACTCTTATGACATTCTTTTATGGCATATCGGTAGCAGTTATAATGTGTTTCATTCCTACTGATGTGTTATATATAATAGGACGTATTGATCAAATCAATTTTTAGGTATGGATTTGATTTTGTGATTGTCTTATTTTTAAATTATTAGGGCTTAATGCTACTTAACGCTGATTAAAACATCTAGATCAAAGTGTCCCCTGTCTGGGCTGTAATGAAAAGAAGCTAAGCATCAAATGTACCAATTAGAAAAGCAGCTGTTTTCCTATTAATAACTTAGCTTGAATTTTTTTTTTCTAGTAAGATGAAAACATCATCTTGTCTTTAGAAGTTGCACAGCGTACAGTTGTTTATTAAAAAACAAACGAACAAACAAAAACCCAACAAGGAACATATTTTTTTAAAATATCAAAACACATAATTAGTGACATCCAGATCCATTCCTCTCTAGAAGGCGCTTTCCAGTTACATGCCTTCAGAAACTAGGTGCTGTTAGCCTTCTCCATCATCCATGGAGGCACATATGTCCTTCCAAAAGGTAAGGTTTCATTTCATTTACATGAAAAAAGCAATTGTATTTTTTCCTCAAATATGACTAGGCTGTACATGTTTTAGAGCATTTGATATAATTTATGTATTCTAACTGGATGCACCTAAACAAGATGACCAAGATATGTGTACATAGTTGCAGTATGCACTGAAAAAATTGTATTACCACCTCAGAATGTTTGGTTTTCCACAAAAAGTGTCCTTGACTACTTGTTGCAGCTAGCCTTACAAACAGATGTGACTGCTGAAGCAAATTTTATGCTTGTACCTTGGAAGGCTGTCTTTCAATAGCACTTTCCCACCTGTGTTGTCATTCCCACAGTGGTCCCTGTGAATCTTACAGAATCTGTGGAACACACCCACATTGTCTCCTACACATGGCAGATTTCCTCTCCTACTTTAAAAAAAAAATAAATAAATAAAAAATTGCTTCTTTTTTCCGTTTCTGTTTAATTAGCGAAAAAGAGCCAAGAGAAACACAAACTATTCCTTGTTAATTAACCCTGATACATTGACATCTCCAAGAAACTCATAGCCTAAGCCAAGGCCTATTCTGAGGAGAATATACAGGTCTCCTATCTGACAGCAGAAACTCAAACCAAATGATATCATTTGTGCGTTAGTCCTGTTCTATATGACATGTAATTCCTGACCTAAAAGGAAAGATTGATCATGATTTCTTCCATCTGATATTTATGAAATGTTGCCTAGCATGTCTGGCAGAGTCAGCAATACATTTTCCTCTTTTTCTGTTTTGTCTCTTGTTTCTATAGCATCTGAGTTTTGTGTGATTTCTCATAAAACATTCTCAAGTTTCACCCACGCAGGCCATCTGGACTATAGTTAATATTTTAGGACCTATCCCCTTAACTTTGATGTACTTTCTTGTAACTGCTAAAACATGGTGATATCTCTTCCTTCTGTCTTGAGAACCTCCCCCTCACAAACCCAGACGTATCAGAGGAACCAAGGGCTTGATACTGCCAGCAGCTGAAGTCTCTCAAATCTCTTGTATATTTTTTCAAATCTGAGAAAATCTATGATGAGAAAAAGAAATCTGTGAATTCTCAGCAGCAAAAGTCTTACCATAATGAAAAGAGTAAAGTCCTAAATTATAAAATATTATATTAAAAAAATAAGTTTCATGTTAGTGGTTCCTGGAGTTGGTTTCTTGCCTTAGATTCTGAACTCAGAAATGGTCCTGTGATGAACAGCACAAGTACTGTGTGATTCGCCACCCTGGATTCACTAATGACATTGAGAATACTATATCTTGATCCCTGTCTTCACCTGAAGCTTATTTGCTTCTCAGGTTCATTGAATTTCATCTGAGTAACTGTTTTATGAACCAGCAAGGTCTGTTCTACACCTACGATCGGAACAAGTGAGGAATGGAAAACTGCATTTTACTCTGATTCAATCCAGAAGTATCTCTTAAATAGCTCAGGCATTTTGAAGTATTCTCAGGATCTGATGTTAATATTTGTCATTCTTATAACGTGAAAACAAGCTTGAAAGGTAACAAAGGTCTGATAAATGTTTCTAAGAAACAAATTGACAGCTCTCATAACACTTGTAATGACAGGTGCTTAGTGTAATAAGACACTTATCTGTGATCCCATCCTCCTGAACTTCTAGGGTTGTGTGATCACTGCACTGACATTTCTCTCTTAAGGATGGATCCACACAAATGTTTCATGGTCTGTCTTGTAGCCTTAGCTAACTGAACCGTGATTGCTTGCTTCTTAAGCACAGGGACTGATCACAAGATTGGTATCTTATTCCTCTTCCCTGTCATCTGTGTCACTCAACCCAGAGGAAAAGCTCAGTCACAAGAATATGGTTTGGGCAGTGATGCATGTGGAGTTACGGTAGGGTCTAGTGGGTCACTCATGACCAAACGAGGCCCACTGAGTCACAAGCAGGAGCTGCTTGGGACTCTCAGCTTGAGAAAAGTTGATAAGGGCAGAATTCAGTTCCCTGAACTCACGTGTCCAGGGCAGCCTAGATGCTCCAAGAGCCTAAGATGTGTTCAGGAGCACAAATGTATGACAGAAGGCCTTTTAAAGCAGCATCTGGAGATCAGAAGAGGTGCCCAAGGATGTCCCACAGGCACTAAGCATGTTTAGGCAGAATTGAAATCTAGAAGATTGTAATAAACCAAGGAGATTGTAATAACCCAAGGAGATTGTAATAATTGGGAGTTGAAGGGTTGTCATGGAAGAGACACTGGGCTAGGACTCCCTAAAATCTGATTGAGAAAGGTTACTATAAGGTAGGAGATTCACTCCTCTCTATGAGGCACATGAAACTAGATAAAGTGATAAGATTTGGCAAGACTGATATCTTTATATCGAGAGAAGATCAAATTCACTTCCTCTCCTGCTCTCCAAAAGTTGTATTGCAGCTGCTTTTACATAGTTCTGTCTTTTGTGTGTGTAAAATTTATTGTAAATTACAGAAAATTCCTTGACATTTGCCACAGTTTATTTTTCCTCTTTTGTTGTTTGTTTTCAGTCTATTGCAGAAATCTGATCACCACAGCACTGCTTGCCAAAATATCACAGAAATGGGGTAGGGAAAGTAGTGGTGATCATGCCAAAGAATTTAGATCCAACATGCTGCAAAGTGTAGAGAGCGCTCTGCCTCCTGTAGACGGTGACACACTGGTTGGTTTTTAAACTACTGCATTGTACGCATCCCTAGTTTGTGTTAGGTTTAAATATATTTGCACTGTTAATCAGAATGCTACACAGTATAATGCATTTAGGTGTCTGCTTTGCCGCTAAGGGATTAAAAATGTTTTAATTGGCTAGTTTGGGATAATGATCCTTAAATTCCCTGTCTCATCGTTCTTCACAGCTTTGCCATAGTCATGCAGAACTAAAAACTGGAGGATAAGCATAGATGTGCAAAAGGTTATTTTAGTTGGGATTATAAGAATATATCACAAAATAAACATAAAGTATTTCCTGAAAGGAAATACAAGAGGACTTGAAAGTCTGCAAAGGTGTATGGATATGTTGTCATTAAACAGAGGATCAACATATATTGCTGTATGCA
This sequence comes from Larus michahellis, assembly GCF_964199755.1. Classification (NCBI taxonomy): domain Eukaryota; kingdom Metazoa; phylum Chordata; class Aves; order Charadriiformes; family Laridae; genus Larus; species Larus michahellis. Next base: position 19,377,082 of record NC_133896.1, read on the forward strand.
AAACCCTCTATTCCTGTCAATTTTCCCCTTACGCTGTTGAGGAATATCCTTCCCCTCCCCAAATCTTGAATAAAATACTTTGTTAAGTCACTACATTTTCCCCTATCCTTTTAGAATATTTATGGTTGAATGAAGGATTGAACGTTCTCTAAAAAAAATTGGTTTTAATCTGATACAAGACAGGAATGTTGACTTCTTAAGTATACACGCTTCACTTTCCTGAAGAACCTCGCTGTTTTTGTGGTGAGGTGCTTCAGGGAGAGATTTTTCACATTTTATACTGTGTCTTTGAGGCCAGGAACTCATAAACCTTTCAACAAGGATGTAACAATCTGTTAGGCTGGGAATTTTTGGTTTTGCACTGAAAGTGAGTAGAATGAAGGTTAAAAAAGCTGAAATAATTTGTGCTGATACATGCTTGTGTTGTTTTGCATGTACCAATTAAAGGACTGTCTAAGAACAATTCTGATTTAGAAAATTTTACCTTAAGAAAATGTGCCCTCCTTTGCAGTGGGCATAAGGACTAAGAGCAGCGGTGGGCTTTCTTCTGTTTACATGTCCACATATATTTGAGCTTTGTTGAAGACCACACTTGCTTTTCTGTGTTTGCAGTGGATGCCTGTATGTTATTTCTACAGAAGAGTGCTATATATGCTATTTCTTTTGTTTTCAAACGGGCTCTGAGAGAATAAAAACCCTCCTGCATTCTTCTTACCTGACCTGCATATATATGTTCCTCCACTACTCCCACTCCCCCTGGTTGTTCATTTACTACTCTCTCCTCGTCACAGGCAAAGGCTAAGCAGAGTAATTTTAAATACTGACATTATTTCCCATACGCAACATACTTATACAGATTGCTTGTTAAAAGTCATCTACTGTGCTACATTGCTTTTTGGAATGATGTGAAACAGGACTGCTTTCTTAAGCAGTAAGTTCTCAGATGGAATACATAAAGCAGACATAGTATCTCACTGGTGAACACAGACTGTTCAGTTCCTTCACTAGCAGCTGAACTTCCTATTTAAAGCTCATGCTTCATAAGTCAGAATTATCTCTTTTAATGGATGAAATATCCTAAATATTCCATCTAAAAGCACGTTGCCTTTTCAATGTATTCTTCATTTAAATTTAACTATTTTCACAATCAGTTCCAGGAAATAACTGTTCGAATTTTTATTGTGAGTGTGAGACTAACCTTGCTCTAGACCAGCTGCCTGTCAATCAGATGTCACTCACTGATACCCCTGAACATTCTTCTCCTCTAATTAGAGAAGAAAAAGTAACAGTTTAGATTTGTCTGTGGACTTCAGCGCTGGCTGATGTGGGTTGTTGTTCTTTTTTCCTGTTTTTTTTTCCATTAAGTAGACTTGTAAACTTTACCTGTAGGCAAGACTGTTTTTGAAACTTTATAATTAAAAATGTTGTCTTCATGAGATATTCTTCTGTTGTGGCAGTACAAGCATTATTTTATGGAAGATCATTTTATTTAATAGATTTTTATTAGCACACAGAAATATTTAAGGCATTTTTTTCCCAAGAAGGTTTAATGTCGTTAAGGTTGCATCTTTGTTAAGATTTGTTCATCTATGAAGAGTTTGCTTTCAATATAGGTATAAAGGTATGAATATTCAGAATTTAGTATACATTAAGGTACTGCATTTAAATAAAAATAGATTCTTAGATGCAGTGGTGATTTAATCTGAACCTGTCTCCTACCCTAGAGAAAGGTCTTAGGAATGGTAAATCCAGGTTATTTTTTCAGTACCCTGAGGAAAGCCCCTGGCTATTCTTCTACACTTCCAATCATGCTAATATTGCAGTTGCTTTTATTTGAAGAGTAAAAGGGAGGTAGAGAAGTAGTCACTTTTCAAGTTTACAGTTCCATGCCAGTTACAAGTATTTCTTAGTTTTACCTGCTACTAAGCTTCATATAGGTGCATGCCTCTAACCATTTTGAAAGAGCAAAAAGAAATCAGATACATTTGGGTTACTTGCTCAAGGCCTTTAGCTAGAGTTATTTTAAGTGTGTTTGGTTTTCACCCAGCACATAAGAGATGAAAACGCACTGTTTTGCATTGTTATGCCTTAAAAGATGTGTGATTCCCTCTTTCTGTGTATGTTGCTTCAAGGGGCTGGCTTTTGACTTTCATGGGGGGCAGAATGAGACCTGCCTGGCTCTTTTGTTATGCTCGAGAGCTCCAAACGCTACTCCAGCCAAAAATCCCCCATGATCTCTGGGGCTTTAAATGTTCTGAGTACAGATAGTCTTGCTGCCATCTTTTTTGCCACCTCCGTTGCTTTTCCTGTGCATATGTTCAGATTCCGCAAAGCAATCTTGCATTATTATATATGCCTAAACCTGAGCTCTTTAACACGGGTCACCTACATGACCCAGGGTACGATGGGTTGCAACACTTAGTTCTAACATTTTCATTCATTGTCAGGATTATCTAATTATAAGAGCAGTCCCACTGCCGTCACTAGTATTGTTTATGAAGCAATGGGCAATTCAGTAGAAGGAAGAAGTGTACGATCTGAGCCAGCACGTTCCAAGATCTTGTAAGTTCAAAAAGGGTAATATGAAACAAACAGGATTTTAACAGAAAAGGAAATTAACAATCAAGATGATAGTCCTGGCAGGTGGTCAGGGGAAGTTAGAAAATAGGGCTAAGAGTGTTCTTTAAGGGGAAATTACACTTTCGGGGTTTAGTTCTGGACACATTGTTGATATTAAAATAGTTGTTATTGGGAAAAAATACCTTATTTGCAAAGAGTCTCAGAGTTGGAATAAATACTTCTTTCTGTGTCTAACTTGAATAGTGGAAGTGAAAAAACCCAAACAGCGGGTGTTAAAGAAAAGGCACGTTCTCCTAGAAGGTGTCTAATAATTGGGTTCTGCTACCTGTAACTCATGGATGCTACTTTGTTGGAGTGCAACAGGAAAGCATACCTGTTTATACACTACCTAATACACCAGGCTGCTTCTTATAAACATTCACCCACAAGCACAGACACTAGATTTGACCAATCTTATTGTTCCTAGTTCTGCAGGTATTGCAGTTTGAACTCTGAAGGTGTCCTTCCTGTGGCTAGCTCTGTGAGACAGAACACAGAATTACTAAGTACAGCAGCTTCCACGCTTCTTTTTCTTACTATTAATAGCCACAGACACTTTAAAGTTAGATTAACTTGCCTTTTTCTAAAGACTAAACAGTTCAATTTGCATATATGAACGTCACGGAGAAAGGAAGAGGAAGGGGGGACACAGGAGAAATTTTCAGGAGGGACTGTGGGAATTCTCATAAACGCAACAGGTCATTGCTGCTGCTTGGATCATCACCAAGAATTTACATTTTTATTCCTGTAATGCATGAGGTATCTTGCAAGGCAGTGTAAGGTTTTCCTTGGGCATTTTAATGCTTTCATATCTTTCTTTCTGCATTATACATGCTTAGTTATTCAGGGACCTGGAACAGACAGCTGCAGAAGCAGAGGGGAAAGACATGCTGTTTATCTGACTTGCAGTCAGTTGGTAAAAGGTTTGGAACTGTTTCCATTATGAGTAGATTTGTGAGACGGAGAGTGTCCCAACCTACATCCATCTCTGTGAATTATCTTTGTGCAAAATGTTGTGGGGTTTGTTTGGGTTTGGTTTTTTTGTTGTTTTTTTTTTTTTTTCATATAAGAGTACAAGAAGAAAAAAAAAACAAAACCAAAAGGCATTTACACTGATGGGTGCTATACAGAATCCTAAGGCTCCCAGAGGCATTTTTTAAGACTGTAGTTGAAAGTGTAAAATACACAGTTTAGACAAGTAGTTCAGCTGTTAGGCAACACAGAAACCTCTTTAATATGACCAATTACTTTGTAGGCATCCAGAAAATTTTCAGAAATCAGTGCTGGAAACATGACAGATAGTTCAGAGTTGTCATCACAGAGTGCCAGTATAACTTCAACAGGCAGTCATGTAAAAGCACTCGGCTACTGCAGCAAAAATAACAACTTTGGTTCCCTCCGACTTTCATTTTTATTCTCAAAATACAGAGTGGAAACCAGATGAAACTGCTAAAGCTTTACCAGGCTTGACATGGAATTGTTGGTGTTGATGTGGATTCCATTTAAAATAAAAGGTCAGGCCAGACATGCTTGAAACCAAGTCCTGGTTCTGAAAATATTTGCCAGTTACAGTAAGCCTGGCTCAATTTTCTGGTTTGTGCTAAGAAATTAAAACATTTTGTCACTAAACTAAATCCTAGATAGTACACTGAACGACAGACACAGGTTTTTGGGTGGGTTTCTCTTGGTGAAAAGCCTGTGTAAGTCAGCAAAGCACCACATATTCCCATCTTCTTGTTTCCTTTGTCTTTGACCATAGGAATAAACCAATGAATTATTTTATTTTATGTGCCATCAGGGCACAGTTGGAGATAGACTGTCCCTTATTTTGCTCCCTCCAGAGTAAGATAAATTAAGTGGACTGTGTTATAATTGCTCAAATAAGCCACGCATTCTCAGGACATATTCAAGCCATCCAATAACTATATTAAGATATATATAGTCATATGAAATGTATTGTTTCTTATGCTTTGGATTATCTACTAATATGCAGTCAGGAAAATAATTTTTCCTCTTGAGTAGAATTCTGTGGAGCACACAGGAGCTTGGGCTTCCATCGTGAAAACAGTCAGATACCGTACAGCGGTATTTTAATGTCTGGTACTATATGCCTGCTCAACATCCCAAAGTTGAACAAGCTCAAGTCTGCTCCAAACTTACAGCCAGAACATTTGGCTCCTTCAGAAGGAAGCAGAGCTTGCTCTCTGAAGCACTGGGGAGAAATGCTGACTTCATTGAAGTCAGTGACAAACAAAATTGTGCGAAGGTACCTAGAACTGACATGAGTCCTGTGTAGAGATGGACAGCAAAGAAAATCTTGCATTACATGACAGGTACCCAGGCTCTCTTTAATTTGATGCTGCTGCAGATTTCCTAATTCAAGGGAAAAAAGGAAAAAAACAGTGCCAACACACCTTTCCCAAGCTTTAAAGCAGTTTTGTGTACGTAGTTATTGAATTTACAGTTTTCATTGTAATTTATTTACCTAATTAATATTCTAGAAATTGCTACCAAACAGTCATCAAAAGCATCATTTTCCTTTAAACTTGCTGTATCGGGGGTGTGGAACTTTTCATAGTTTGAAATATTAGTGTAAATAGTGAACAATTCCTTTTTATGGTCATTTTGGGAATCCTTCTTTTCTCGTTTGATCTGCCTGGTTTTCTGGGAAGTGATTAATTTACCTGTAGTAAGGAATGAAAGGGGAAAAAACAGGCGATGGGAGGGAAGGTGTGCGTTCTCCTCTTCTCTGGACTCTTCATGCGCTCTCCTATCCTCTCCTTTTTATCTGTTGTTCCTATTACCCATCTTACTTCTTTTTCATGCCTTCATTAATAAATTATGTTTCAACTTCCCTGACTAACCTATGCTTTTTCCCCCCTCTCATTCCATTTTCTCCTGTCATTGTCCAAAGCTGTAAATCCACCTCCTGTTCTCTAATCTCTTCCTCTTCCTGTCATCACTTTATTTCGAGCCTGCTCTCTGCTCTGCCTCAGCATTTTTGGAGTGCATAATCGTCTCCCCTCTTCCCTCCTTCTTTTAAAGTGTTGATACCATATTCACGCAGCAGGGATGTGCAAAGTGGAGCCAGGGATAGCAAGTCAGGAAGGAATCTTTTATATCCATAAAGTGACAAAGCAGTAGCGTCTGCAAACGAATGTGGTTGTACCTGAATTCTCTCTCCATCCTGGGAAAATTATGATAGAGAAACACACTATGAAAACACGGAACACACAGTCCATCAGCAGTTTATGCTGTTGCTTTTAGCTTTGGGCCATTCCAGCGTAATTCAGGAAAGATGGAGCTAAGTCAGCCTAATTCTTAAAAGAATAGTAGTTTGCTTTCAGACCTGATAAACCACAAATCTTTTGCTTTGTGTCTCACTGCCTAAAAAGTATTACTATCTTAAAAGTTGTGTTCTTTTCTAATGGGAAGAAAAATAGGGGGCATAGCAGAAACACCAAGAAAGAGTATAAAGGAGAAACAGAACAATTAATAGAAGCAAAACTTTAAAATAATTTCTCTTGCTGAATGTATATTTAAAAAGGGGAATATACCACAATAATCAACCAGGTTTTTTGCCTTCAGCCTGTCTGAGGCCATGTGGTTTGGAGATCTGATCACTAGTCCGAAAAGGAAAGGCTGTTTGCAAGATTTCTGGGGTGTTTTTTCCTGGAAAAGGTGAGAGGACAAAAGCAGAAATCTATGACATACATACACTTTATGCCTTATAAGGAAAATATTCATCTCTCTGTCTGTCTGTCTGTCTATCTATTATCCATCTATCTATCTACCTACCTATCTATCTATCTATCTACATATATAGGGAGATCCATATGTTTCAAGCTGTCACTAAATTGATTTGGAGGCAGGTATTTCTTTAATTTACTGCTCTGAGGGTTAGGTTAAAAACTCTAAATTTAATACACGGCTTGAACCAAGTGAATTGGATTTTCTTATTTGTTTTGCTCTTTCACATTCACTGTTCAGTATTTTCTGGAGTTGTGCATGGTATTTCCATCAGCAATAACAGTTCTGACTATTTGGAGACAGAACAATGCCAAAGCAGAAGATAGTGTTTGAACATTCAAACGGCATTTTGTAACAATCATGCTTGCTTACTACACCTCAAAACATTTTGTCTTGTACAGTATCTGTGTAATTTTGAAAACATTTCTAAACTGATATTTTGGGTGAGCATGAATAGCTGGGTCCTTGTTGTATAAATCAGTCGTTACTTTCTCATTTGTGTTTGTGCTGTTTTCCAGTACTCTGTTTTCTTTAATAGTGTGAACTTTGGTTACATTTCTCTTTCAAATCACTGCTTCCATTCCATTTTCTTTTAAACAGGTTCATCATGCAGTCCTTTGCCCAGTTTCATTCTTTTGGTTTGTTTTCTGCTGTGTAACTAAAACAATTTTCTGATTCAATTGATTATTAATAAACATTATTTACATTAATTTGCACTTGTAATAGCATCGCTAGAGGGCAGTATTGATTAAATTAGGCACACTCTAGTGCTCATTGGAAACTTTAAGGCAGAAAAGCCTCCAGTATAAACATCTTTGCATTTTTAATAAATGGTCATGGCTTTCATGTCCGTTTTTCATCATACCGTATACGTAAAAATTAATAGTCACCTTAATGTGTATTAGATATTGTTATATGTAACTTTAATGCAGCTAAAAGAACATTCTGTGATATTATTTTTATGAAAAAGAATGTGCATGGAGCTTCATAGAAAGTAGATGGCATTGAAATTATTGTAAATTGTCATTTATAGTCATTACTTTATTAGAAATAATTATTAAAGTGTTATTTTTTTATAATAAATAAAAATATAGGTTTGTTCCTATGTTGTTTCTCAGCGAAAATGTTTGCTGTGAAAAATAAATACCTTCTAATTCATTAACTGCCTCCTTGAAAAATATGAGTACAGTATATTTTAAAATAATGGACAGTAAAGATAACCAGGATTGTAAATTAAGACACTGACTCATTTGTTCTTATTGATTTACAGGTCTCCTGACAAATGCAGCAACACAGAATCTTCGTAGGAGTGGTTTAGGCTCTGTGTGAGCTACTTTACTTAGTCAAGTTTCACTGCTGTGGATCATCATCCGTTATATGTCATCAACTCAACTGTCTGTTTCTCTGTATCTCATGAATGACAGCATAATTCCGCTACATTATGAGCTAAAGTTTGTTCTACCATACTAAGGATCACTGGACTAAGGAATATAGAAAAAGATATATGCTTGGGCATTAGCAATACAAAAAAGTTCATGGTTAACGTTTCATCTGCGTTATACACCACTGCTGGACTTGCTGTTACCTACATGTTTTAATCCGAAGAGTCTGCTACAATGAAGAGTATTATCCCAATCAGCCTTAGAGAAGACTGTTTTGCCTATGGGAGGACACTGAGGTGCAAAAGAGAAACTCTTCTTGTGCCCTAAACTGTCTGAATTGCTTTTATTTTCTTATACTTTCAGTATATACAATAGACCAAAGAGCAAAATCTATTTTAAAGTGGACACAATCTTACTGTTAACAGAGTTATGTCATTAAATTGTAGGAGGTCTCCACAAAGACATGATTCCGGCTTTCACAAAGCTGAGATGTTGTTGTCCAGCAGAAGTCTTTATGGAAAGCTGCAGTAAAAACGAACTCAGAGACCTGCTCTTGAAATGCCACGTTCAAGAGAACATAATGGACCACTGAGAAAAAACGACCTATGGTTGAAAAACTGGGACAAAAAGAACACAAACTGTCTACATGGCACCTTTATTCCTCTGTACTTAGATTGACTTTCTCGTACTAAAATCATTTTCAGTTTTAACCAGTTAAACATGCCTCTTCTACAGTTCCATTTTTGATAGTTAAAGTTGGATAATACAGTATTTGCAAAGAGCATGTTTGGTCATCTGTGGCCTATGTCTCATCTGATACACCATTTAGCACCAGAAAGCAAATTAAAGAGAAAACAAAAGTAACACTTGTTTGAAAGAGATCATTAAATGTATTTTGAAAAGCCTAAAGTTATATATTTAACAGTTTTTATATGTTGTATATTTGTAGAAAATCCTATTTAACAATTAACGTGATAACTCTGACAGTCATGACAAGTGGTTCAGAGTTAAGTTGTGTTTTATTACTTCAGTTGTCTCTGAAGTGACTGGTGTCGTTTGCTTTCTTCCATTGGGACATTCTGGATGTAAAGCATGACCAGAGAGGACTGTGTAGAAAAAGCAAAGAATAATGTTGTTTATATTACATAAATGCATTCAACCATTGCACTGTTGGAAGGCATTTTTTATCTTTATTTTATTTTTATTTTTGTCTTTATGTACTGATAAAAACAGAGTGTAAGATATTTTACCCATTGCTCTTCATAGCAAAGTTTGGGTTTTTTCCTTCCTTCCTTCCTTCCTTCCTTCCTTCCTTCCTTCCTTCCTTCCTTCCTTCCTTCCTTCCTTCCTTCCTTCTTTTCTTTGTCTCTTTCTTTCTTCGCTCTTTCTTTCGCTCTTTCTTTCTCTTTCTCTTTTGCTCCTTTCTTTCTCTCTTTCTTTCTTTCTTTCTTTCTTTCTTTCTTTTTCTTTCTTTCTTTCTTTCTTTTTCTTTCTTTCTTTCTTTCTTTCTTTCTTTCTTTCTTTCTTTCTTTCTTTCTTTCTTTCTTTCTTTCTTTCTTTCTTTCTTTCTTTCTTTCTTTCTCTCTACCTTTCTTTCTCTCTACCTTTCTCTCTTTCTCTCTACCTTTCTCTCTACCTTTCTTTCCTTTCTTTCCTTTCCCTCCCTCCCTCCCTCCCTTCCTTCCTTCCTTCCTTCCTTCCTTCGTTCCTTCCTTCCTTCCTTCCTTTCTCTGTCTCTCTCTCTCCCACACACACTTTTACATAAGAGTCAGTTTGAAACCTGTTCCTAGATCCCATTTTCAGTTTTACCTCATTGTTAGAAAGCCCACTTTTTTCAGCATTATTGGTTAGTGAAAATTTAGCAAAGATGGCATAGATGAGGGGGAAATTATGATAAAACAGAGAAACAGACAAAACCTTGTTCCCTTTTACTGTACCTTTCGGTATATAAGTTTGGTACATATTGGTATGATGCAATCAGCAAGGGAGCTTAATTTCTTCCTGGCAAATGTATTATGGTTCCAAGTATACTACCTAATACTCCAATTAACTTTTAGTGTTATGCTAGTTCTATTCTACTAAAGAAAAATATATAGAAATTGTTCAAGTGACCATAGATGAAAGGTACAAAAATGAAAAGTTGATTAAAGATTTTTCTTTTAAAGCCTGCTCTAATACTGAGGCTTATTTAATGCAGAGGTTGCAGGAAACATGAACTATAGATCATTTTGTCTTCAAGTAAAATAAATATATACAAAATTCTTATTTAATCTTAGGATTTTGACCACTGTCAAAGTAGCAATTAAAGCCCAGCCACTTGAAAAGTGTTATGGACTGACTGCACTATAAATGACCAATGTCAGGTTTAACATGTCATGCAATAAATGATGGTAAATACATTTACTGTACATGTAGACCTCAAGAGCCAGATCCCTCATTCTACCAACTCTCTGTTTTGATTTATTTTAAAGGGAGTGTAGTAGCCTTATTTAGTAAACACAGAACAATTCACGATGTTTCATCATTTTTGTTGCTTTACAGTATTCAGTTTTGTGTTGGTTCAGCTAAATTATGAAAAATAAAGAAAATCCTTTTATAAGTGAGACTTTTGTTCCCTGAGCATGACGTCACCAAAGGAATTTCACCAGATGATAAGTGAGGTGGGGGCACAGAGAGGAAGACAGTGATGGAATGGGAAATCGAGGACATGAGTTGTGTTTTGAAATTTGTTTTACCCTTCCCTATTCAGGCATTGGGTACCTTCATTCTGGTATGCTCAGTTATACATCAGAGTAAGGTAATTTATTTTCTGGAAAGCAGATCCCACTAGAGGATCTAAGAGTGGACATCTGAAGTCTTTACATCTGAAATCATACCTTCCAATCAATTCTGAATATGCAAGCTTATGTCTTTGTTTTCTGAGTACTTTAAATATTCAACGAAAGGTAGATGTGCATCGTTTATAATGTCTACTCTGGACAAGAAATATCAAAGACAAAAGATTCTGATTATTCATCAGAGACGAATTCTAGTTGTTGAGTCTCCTGTGTACAACAGACACCTCAAGGCACTTAAAATGTGTTTTGTACTTTTCTTTCCTCCCCCAAAATGTACAGTTTCTAACAAACAAAATATACTGGCTGCCTTTGTCACTGTGAATTACTACTCTAAGAGCAGTGGTGAAATGTTTCTCTCTCAGGAACAATATGTTTTCAGAATATTGTGAACTTCTAATTTTACAAAACTAAGTTACATAAAAAAAAAATTGTTTGTTTCTGAAAGTATTTTATGTGCCTCTTCCAAAGCAAAATTTGAAACACAGAGGGGAATGTCTTATTTGAATGCTATTAAATATCCTTCATTTCTCAGCTTGCAAACAAGTAACTTTTTCAAAACATGCTTAAAAGGGGACAGGAGAATACAGAAAAACACATAATAGACCAATAAAAACAACCTCTAGAAATGCAGTAAACCTTTAAACATTTTTTGAAAAAAGCTTCTCTGTAGCTTTCTGTTAACCCAAGCAAGAACAGATGCAACTACTGCTTTAAACATCTGGGCTATTTAATGGAGCAAATATTAACATACTATAGCAATCAATATGACAAATCATTCACTAATTTAATAAGTATACTTTTAACTTTTTTTTTTTCCCAATTCATTTCTTCTCTGCAGTAGCTCGGGTTTTATGCATGTGGTATTCTCAATCATTCGCCTGTTTACTGAAACTGTACCCACATGCTGTTGCATAAATCTTTAACCCAGGCACTTACTATCTAATATAGCCTATTCATCACCATTGTGAGTACTAATTAGAGTTTCCAGAAGAAAACAAAGAATTCAACACAGTGTCTGAAGAGCGTATATGGCTATGTGGAACAGCTAAACTAGAAGGTGGTAAATTGATTGGTTGGCAGGAAAATCACAGCACTGAGTGCCTGAGCCACTGAACTAGGAGAAAGGAAAAAGCACAAGCGAACAGTGAATGTAGACACAAGAAGCCAAAAAAAAAAAAGAAAAAAAAAAGAAAAAAAAAGAAAAAAAATTGGAATATTTGCTCAAGGAGAAAAACAAACAGAACCAGCTTTCATCACACAAACCTACACATATGCAGTACCTTTCTCCATTAAAAAAAATACAGAAGGCGGCATTTGCTTTTAAACCTCTTTCTATGATTTATATTAAGCATAACATATACATAATTAGCAACCAAAGATCAGGAATGGGTTGACTAGGGGTGTTGTGCACTTCTACACAAGCAGTCGCTCCTCCCATTACAGGGGCATAGTGAGAGATGACAAGAAAATGGAAGCCTTTAGCACATAACCTTCCACATAACTGTTTCAGATGAAAGACTGGATCAGTAAGATGTAGAATAGCATTTTCTATGAGGTTTGGAATGGACCTTGTGAAGACTGGGTTAGAACTACCATAAAATAGTGGAAAGTAGCCCCAATCAGGAACGATTCCCAAAGCAACCTTTAGTAGAACAGGCTTAGTCAGAGAATTTCTCTAGTGTCAAGAATCCTCGGAAGGTAAAATAACTACCATACTGCTTCCCAGGGAGCACAGGGTACCATCACTAAGGCTTCTAAGAGACACTCTTTATTAGTATAAATTATATTAACCTGTAGACCAGCTTGTTTTTCTAGCAACTTCAAGATGGGCTAAGGGTAAAGTTGATTTCCAGGTACTTTTATTCCTCCTGTTCCAAACATGCAGAAAACAATTCACAGACATCCCAACAAGGGCAGTAATATTGTGTCTGGAATTGAGTAATGACTCTCTGAGGAGAATGATTAAAGCACAGGAAAGTGATTTGCCACCTTTGTGGTGAAAATCATAAAGCCTGAAGAAGGTGGTTCATATACTTAATGCAAAGAAAAGAAGTAACTTGTGCTTTCTTTTTTTTCTTCTTTCAGGTATATTCTGTAAATGATGCTTTTTTATTTATCCCACCATCTTCAAAGAGAATTAATATCAATAGAATGCGGGAACTGTCAAAGCAGTTCAGCCAAGTGCTTCCTGTCTGTTGATGTCATGTCTTAACTGGAATCTTTTAAAAATTACTGGGGTCTTCAGGTGGCAAAATATATGATACCCTTCCCTAAAGTAAAGTTTCTTCTGATCTTCAGTTACTATTCGGTGTAGGCTTCACACCCTAGAAGAATGAAGTCTTTATATATATATTTTTTGCCTTATGTAATTACAAAAGATACAGCTAAGTAATTATTTTTTTGATTCTTTTTTTGGAGTTTTTTTTCTAACATCACAGAATTGATGCTACATTGATGCAATGAATCTCAGACTCAGACTTAGGCAAATAAAGATGGACAGAAAACATCTGATTCCAGGCTGGGGCTTGAATAAAGAAAGGAAGCCAAGAAGGAAACTGAAAAGAGAACAAGACCAGAGAAAATTAAATATTTTTCATTTCAGAGTACTTAGTATTTAATAAGTGCTTTTTATTATTTTATAAGTGCTATCAGAGCCAAAAGGAGTAAAATTTGAAACAGATAAATAAGGAAGAAAATAACTATTTTAACTGTAGAGATGAGAAATTTTATTGATAATATGGTTTTCTTCTTTTGAGATATAAATCCCATTGAAATTTGAGACCCGTGGGTACTATGTTAAAGGTAATTCTGTCACCGATTAAAAATAAAATAAAAAATAGGAGAAAAGCGGAAGTAAATGACAATAAGCCAGATCAAACAGTGACTAATAATGAGCCTTTCCATGGGAGGATGGATGCAAATTCCTGTACTGCTTTTGACTGTGAATGAAATGTGAACACTGAGATTGAATGGTTTGTTAGTATCAGTAATTACAGAGATTAGCGAAGATATAGGAAGCATATGAAGATCTGTAGAGACGAAATGGGACACAAAACATTAAATATGGAAAACTGAAAATCAGGAGTTTCAGTTTATCATTTCTCATTCCAGCAAAGCCGCTATGGCCTCAGTTGTGTAAAACTTTAGGACATATGTGAAAAAGGGAAAGACTTCTTTCATTCTGCTCTTGAAACTGATATTAATGCTGGTTTCAAGCTGCTCAGTGCCTACGTGAAGTCACTGGTTTCATGTGATAAACCTATGTTATCTATGCCTTTTCAGAGCCCAAGCAAGCCATTGGAGGACCCCTAGGATACATATTTATAGTCACAAGGCACGAGGTGCTAGTGACACTGATGTCCTCCACAGCTGACTTGCGCAGACCATGACCACGGTTTTCTGGGTTTGATGTTGCCAATATCAGGCTAGTGAAATCGATGTTAAACCACTCTACTGTGCGGCACTGATCCAAAATGACCTATGCAAATAAGCAAAGTTGATTAGCATGTAATCAAAAAACAACTTTTCTAAAATTATTATTAAATAACATGCAAAGAACAGCTGAAGCAAAAAAACATAAAGGCTGTTAATGTGAAAAAAACCACCCAACAAAATGGCAAAAAAAATGTAATACAGGGAAAAAAGAAAAATTTTGTAAGGAACTTTCAGAACAACGGTGAAAAAGTTTAGTAGTAGAAACTTCAGTGTCTATGTTAGGAGTACAGGCTCTGATATAATCAAAGGAACAATGTAAGCATGTGCAAAGTGCAATTTACATTAGCTAAGGAGCCTGAGCACTACCTCAAACAGTGGTTTAAATCACCATGAGCAAGAGTCTGTCTTCCTTCACAGCAGGAGAAGAAGCCCATGTATATTGCCATACACTCAAGGAGAGAGATGGGTGCTTTGGTACAGGTTCTTACACAGGCGTAACAATACATGTCAGCCACCTAAGGCGGAGACAATAATGACAGGAAATGTTGACATCAGCTGTCATCTGAAATTACTTCCCGAGTTGTGAAGGTGCTAACAGAAGGTTGGCAGGAGCGACCTGAGCCAGTCGTTAATGCACAAAAGCATTGAACAAAACGTGAGCCCACAGAGGTCCAGCGGCAGTAAAGAGGGCCTTCCCATCACGGTGACTAATGCAAATGTAAGGTTAATGTATTTACTCCTGTAGGCAGGGTGGTAGATTTACTCTTGTATATGCAGAACATACCCACATGGATAGATGAAAACAAATGTGTGCTACTTCTGTCCACACTCCTCGGTCACTTCTACACAAAGGTATGTAAGAAGCCTCAAGAGCAGAAATGACAACAACTTTACTACATAATAGCCTGATTGATATGCTATTAGCAAACAATAAAAAAGTACAGTGAGGCTTGAAGAAAATTATGTTTAATTTGGCTCAAGTTATGATTCTTCCTCAATGAAGCCATGTAGCACTTGGTTTTTAATACAGACAGATTTTTTTCTTCCCAGAATGTTGAAGATAACAACATGACAATGATAATGTAACTTCCAGCCCATGCAAAGCAAATCAAATGAGGGTGATCTCTGGAAAGGCAGGAATTTTAGCTGAGTAGCTAACAATGACTTTGCTTTGCACAGGAAACCAGCACCCACAAAAATGAGAAAAATCACAAATAATTATAATGCACCCAAGCTTTGTTATCTCATTCTTACTCAAACTATTACAATCACAGGAGAATCTGCAATATAATATACTCAATGGCACTTTGAATTCTATGCAATCATGTGCTTGTTTTCATTTTAATTTTTAAAAGCTGATAGGAGATGTCAGGCTCCCCTTCTCCAAAAAATATTTTTTTGTCCATCTACTCTACTAGAAAAGAGGAAAGCAGAGAATACAGGCTGCGTGTTAGTGTGTTCCAGGAACTTCTCGCTACATGGACTCTGGAGACAGCAGAAAAAATGCAGAAAGAGCAGAAAACTTTGCCTCAGAACAATTGAACCTTGTGGCAGGAAAAAAAATCTATTTAAGGGCCTGAATTCAGAAGCTTTGCAGATGGTTTAATCAACTAACTGTCCAACCAGTCAAGAGAAACCTGAAAGGACAGGGGATATGCACAACATTTAAGGGCATTATTCTCACTTTAGAAATTGCAGTTTTTCTTATTCAGATGATTTGTAGACAGAAAATGTTAACCCAAGGTGAATGTAGTAGTGTCCAGTATCTTGTCAGGTAGTGGAAAAGCGGAAAAAGGAGCATATATGAAAGATTGCTGAAAAGAAGGACTTTTTGATAATTATTTTTACAAATAGTATTAAAAAAAAAGTAGCAAGCAAGTAGTGTTGCCTCAGTTTAATTTAACAGGTGTAATACTGGGATTGTTCATGATGGTAAATGCCTCCATAACTGTGTCAGGCAAAGCTTCTATGCAGACACCAAACCGCAGGAGCAGAACCAAGTCATCTCCATCAATTCTGATGGAGCATCTCCTGTTATGGACATACTGACAGTGATGCTGGAGTGTGACTGAGTGTTGCCTTTTAACTGTTATGATATGAAATTTCCTTTGGATTATATTGTCCCATAAACCTCTGGCTTTGGCACAAGTTACTTTACAATGGAAAGTCATTCCTGATACACAGTTTTAGTTCCCTTATGTACGCCCAGAATTACAGTGAGCCATGCGGAAATCCAGATGAATTAAATTGCTTCTCAGCGTGACCAGTTATACGTGTTTTGGTGAAAATGCAAGTTTTTCATTGAGCTAAGCCACTACTAGAGAAAGTCTTAGTAACAGGTTCTAGCAGAGGTGGAATCGGAGTAGCCAAGGATAGTCTGAGTCCCTCTCTTGTTTAGATCATTGCGAATACCAAGGTATTCTCTTCCGGAAGGTGATTGCTAGTAAATTGACTACTTCTTGGTAGTTCTTTTTGAAAATATTCACTTTACTGCTGAATAGACCTCATCAGTGTTTATGAGATGACTGAGTAATTTAATTTCTGGTTATGTTTAGTATGCTGGTTGTGTAATAAAAGGAAGAGAGGAAAACTGCTTGCTTGCTTTGTCCTGGTTGCTTCGCTCTGTTTCAAACATTATTGTGGAGGAAAAGAGCAAGTTTGGGAATACAAAATGCAATGAAGAGCCACACATGAATACGAAGAGTGCAGATCTTTAGGGACACAGGAAGGTCCTGAGAAGGGCAAACAGCCACATCTTCCACATGCTGCAAAGGGTTGCTGTAGAGCTTCTTCCAATACAGGAACACATGGAAACTTTCTAACATAAAAGATAAGGAAGAGGGAGGGAAAAAGCTGTTCTGAAATCTTTGTTATTTTAATTGAGTTTAAAATTTGAGATTAGAGTTTCCGCTACTCCAGAAATGTCTTGTTCTTCCCGGCTTAACAAAACCTAATACTATGAGCTGAAAGTCCTGCTAGATTTTACCTTTCTTACTTGAAGAAATGTGTGTAAGTGGCTCCGTGACAAGGCCATTTTGTATTATTTTGACGGTGACTGTAGCCCCTAAGGCAGTTGGAGGCACCCAGCAAGCTTCCTCTCCTCTCCTTTTTCTTGCACTTGGGAGCCACAGCAGCAGGTCAGGCGGTGGGGCAGGGATGGTTGCAGCCTGTAGTGCTGTGCAAACACACCCACTGCAATGACCGTGAGCGGTTCTAAAGGAATTATTTTAAGGATGTTCAGCCTGATTTTGGCTACTGGTGTGGTTTTGGCAGTGGGGAGTGCAGTGCCAACTAAAAGCCCAGCTTGTGACATTGCCTCTAGCTGTGCACTGCTATGCCAGATGGCTAGCGGGCCCCAGGTTTGCTGCTCTGAGGGGATTTTGGATAGGCTGCATAATCTAAAATCACTGTGTTTTGGCTATGTTTCTGAGGAGAACAGGGATTGAGGATTTCTTCAGTGTTTCTCTCTTGTTTGAAAAAGAAAATTATGCTTTTCCAGATGTCATTCTTTCCTTGCCTGTCTTATGGAGAAGAATTGGGAATATGAAGTCTAGATATATGCATATTAAAGCTTGTTGGCTTTTTACTTACTTGTAAAGATGCCCTGGTTTGGAAACAAGACAATCAGCTTGTAAGACTATTATTTGTGTCCAACAGCATTTTTTGATGCCCTGAGAACAGCTCTTCCTTATGAACCAACTTGAACGGGAGGTAAAAAGGAAAGAAAATGGTTGTTGCTTCTCATTCCATTTCTTAAAATTATGTCTAAGATTATGTTCAGAGGCAAGAGCTTTCCCAAATTTAAACATTTGCTCACTCAGTAAAATAATTCAGAGTCTGTGTATGAAGATGCCACCTGGTAACACCTGTCCTAATGGTATTTAGTTTTGTCTGTTATTTTTCCAAACACAATACAAAAGCCATACCTCGGGCTCATCAGCTGATCAGTGCTCCTAAAAAATATTGCTTTCTACAAGAAATAATATAGTGCAGAGACTTCTAGTATTAATAATGAGAGAGGCATGTGTCTGAGGACCACCCTGCGTTCATTTTACCTTCAAAAACTTCCTTACAACAGGGTGCACCAGTTCTAAGGGCATTAGGAATGTATTTGTTCCTTAGACAGTGAGTTGGCTGCAGGGAATATATGCTGCACAGTAATCTATTGCTCAGCTATAGCATGTATCAGGTTCCAAGGCAATACTGAATGGCTATATTCATTTCACTGAAAGGTTTCCCTTACTAGAGTTCATTGACGATATTTCAGTCCTACCATGAGCTAAAACAGCATGCTTACTACTGTACTGAAGTAATTAATTCAAAATGTAGAAAAATAAAATTAAAATAAACCTACACTTAGTTATTAAGAAGTTCAGCAGAGAACTCTTACAGTGACAGATGACATTAGCCTATAAGCCTTTATAACTTACATGATAATAAAATGGGGTTACATTTTTGAATTAAATTGATAACATGACCAAATCGATTTCATTAGTGTATCTGTCATATTTGCTGTTAATGATGTCTAACAGTGGAATAGAAACTGACAACAATCCCTGAAAAACTGTGCAGATCAAAATTATATTATACTGGCATTCATGAATTTTAATACCCTTTTTTATCATGTTTTTTTTGAATTCTCTTTTTAAATTTGAAGCTCACAAGAAGAAAATCAAACTTTCTACACCTGTCTCAGCTCCTATTATTTCTATTGTTACAAGTTAATAGGCTCAAGAATGGAAGACATTTCCACTAACTAAAACAAAAAAAAAGGCCCTGCTTGAGAGTCTGTTGTAAGTGCTTAATGGGGGAATGGATGAATCCCTGCTGCTAAAGTGTTAACATCAGAGTCATTTCTCTTCAATGACTAGAGAACTTTAGGACACCCAAATTACTGTTTAGAAGACTGTTTGTGAAGACGCTATTCGTATTAATAGACTTTGGTCCTCTAGTGTTTAACTCCCTTTAATGTTAATGGGAATTCTGCAAAAATCTACAGGACAATACACCTACAGTCATGAATCTTCATAGCTCCTTAATCCCATTAGTAGGGATTAAATGTATGTGAGCTAAAAGTGTGCAAGTAATGAAATGCTCACCTCAGAGCAGCAGTTGAGAACATCAAAATACCCTTACGTAATGAGATAACTTGACCTCTCTGATACTTGAAAATGTGACAATATATTAGATATGTGTCATATGATCTGAAAGACCATTACTCTTTCCTATTTCAAGTCCCTGATTAGGACCTCTTTCTTGGGTTAAAATTATGTGAAAATTGATAATTAATAAGGAGGAGCTGCGGGGTTATTAGGACATGGGTAAGGTATAATTTTATCTTAAATATTTTATTAATTAAATAACAATCTCAAATATATTTTTTATATATATATACATGTATATACATAGTGAATGGCATTATATCTGGTTTAAGTTTATTGTCTTTCTTGCTTTCATAGATGATGCGTCTGTGAAAATCAGGAGGTATGATAGCAACATGGATAAAAAAATTCAGAGAATTAGTCCATACTGCTTAGGTGGTAGAGGGAGAAATATTTAGCCTGCCATATGTGGGGGCTGTTCTGGCCTTGCAAGGATGCTGGTCTTTGCAAGAGAAACTTCATCTTCACATCTTCTGTGCTACTATTAACAAAATTAGTGAGATTTTAGTGAGATTGATCCTGTGCAGTACATACACTCATAGGCTGCAGACTCTTCACAGAGGGAATATCTTTCTGTCTACGTGCTGACAATGTCTAGCAAAATATCACTGCTCTTGGTATTCAAAGTAATATTATTTGCATTTTATGTACGTGGTGGGTTGACCTTGGCCTGCAACCAGATGCCTACACAGACTTTCTCTCACTCCTGCTCCTCAACAGGACAGGGGGAGAAAATAAGATAGACATAGGGAGATAACTTACCAATTAACATCACGGGCAAAACAGACCGAACTTGGAGAGAATTGGTTCAGTTTATTGTCAACTAAAATAGGTTTGGATAGTAAGAAATAAAGACAAAATTTAAAGAACACCTTCCCTTTCCTCTTTTTCCCAAGGTGCAACTTCACTGCTTCATTCCCAACTCCGCTACCTCCCCCCTCATCCTCAAGTGGCGCAGGGGCATGGGGAATGGGGGAGTTGTGGTCAGGCCATAACAGATCCTCTCTGCCACTCCTTCCTCCTCACACTTTTCCTTGCTCCAGCATGGGCCCTTCCAATGGTCTGCAGTCCTTGAGGAGAAACCTGCTCCTGTGCGAGTCTTCTACAGGCCACAGCTCCTTCAGACAATATCAACCTGCTCCAGCATGTCATCTTCCACAGACTGCAGTGTGGATATCTGCTCTAGCATGGCGTCTCCATGGGCTGCAGGGAAATACCTGCTCCACCATGTTCTCCTCCACAAGCTGCAGGGGAATCTCAGCTCTGGTGCCTGCAGCACCTCCTCTCCCTCCTTCTTCATTGACCTTGGTGCCTGCAGGGCTGTTTCTCACAATTGTTTTTCCCCACTGCTGTGCAGCGTTTTGCCCTTTCTTAAATCTGTTTTTCCAGAGGCACCACCGTCTTGTCCGAGGGGCTCAGCTGTGCCCTGCAGTGGGTTGGTTGGATCTGCCTGGAAATGGCTGGAACCAGCATGGGGCAGCCCCATCCTCTCCTCACAGAGGCCACCCCGCAGCCCCCGCTGCCAGTGCCTGGGCATGGACACCCAATGCAGTATGCCTTACTGTAAGTGCTGTTTCATTGGTATGTGCCCCTACTCTGAGAGTGTGAAGTAAGAAAAAGCAGAGGAATGCACCAGGAGGAGGCAAAACGACAACTGTGGGGATAAATTAGCGTTTCTTTACTCTACTGCATAATTGGAACAATCTAATGCCCCTGGTGGTGTGCTCTGCAGAGATAGCGGCAACAACGTGCACATCCAGCAGTGCGTATCCAGCAGGGAAGTTATCTCATTTGGGTATTTCCAGACAATCTGGTTGTTCCCTCCCAGTGGTTCCACTGGACAATTTCATCCAAAAAGCTGCACAAAACCACATGCTCTCCTACCTGCTGTGAGTGTGTTTGGGTGTTTTCTTTTTTCCTTTTAATTGTTTTTTTTTTTCTCTCACAGCTTTCTTCATTAACTTCAATACAGGGGATTTAGCCTATAATCCAGTACATTTTAATAGCAACCGCCTTCAAAAGAAAAACTCTACTGATCCTGAATGCCACTTAGTAACAACTTTTTTAAAAAAAATAATTTCGAAACTGCACATATCAATGTGAAAAATTATGGTACAGATTCTTAACAAAGTGCTGAGGCCTGAAAGAAATCAAGAAATAAGTAAATTATTGAAGCCAATAGAGTCTAGTTTTACTTCTTTGTCAATATCATTTTGGACTGAGTGCACTTTCCTTCTCCCAAGTCTGTTTCATCTCCTATCTCTTGGGTTTCTGTTTTTCACAGAGCAGACCCTTGATCCAACTCACTTTTGCTTATGCAGCATTTCAGAGCCTGCTCACAGGACCATCTTTCATTCTCTTGTGTGATGGAATTTTGTCTTGTATTTTGATTGCAATGGTCTCAACAGCCAACTTGAGGAAAAAGACTTACCTGGTAATATAGTCATCTCTTCACTAGTGAACGGGTTTCTCTTCTCTGAAAGACAGTAATCTGCAATATAAACAGGAAGAAGTTCAATGATCCATCAAAAGGAAAACCAAAGATAATATTACTACTTTCAAACATAAGTTGTCTCTGTGTGGAATTCTTGTGTCTCTCTCTACCAAACTCCTGAATCTGTGCTGTCTTAATAACCGATAGCTGGGATCACCTGTATACCAGGAATAAGCGTTGCACCCGATGTAGTGTAATTCCACTCTTACAACACAGATCCCTTGGCAATAAGCCCCTCCAGAATTCAAAGAGCGCAGGGGAATTATGCACACTTCTCACCTGTCTGCTTGGGGCTGCTGCTGCTCTGGCAAAGCGTAGCAGCCTGCGGTCAGTAATACGTCAACATGCTTTACTGTAGCAGGAGCTGGTTCCGAAATCAGAGAGCTCTCCCTGTATGACAACGGATCTAAGCTGATAAACTCTGCTGGACGCACATCGGCTGCGTGAAGGATAATTTTGTGAGGTACCCTTGTACGTGTAACATGGAGAGACATATTTGCTCATTTGCTTGGTACCAGCTTGGTAGCTGCTGCTGTAGCTACAGTGACAGCCACAGCATAACGAAAGGACTGAAATCACGACCTATTGCTGCCCCTGTTGGTTTGCATTGTCTGCATACTTATAACCTTTCTGCACCCTTATATGAGTTTGTTTGCTTCCCTTTCTGAAAAGAGAGATTAGTATATTTCCCCATAATACATTTAAAAGTGCATTCTACTTTAAAAAAAAAAAATAATTTTAAAGAAATTTGCAACATGACTAGGAGCATATATTTCTAACGCATATAAATCTCAAGTGCTCAATTTAACTAATATTTCAAAATATACATAGACATTGTTCGGGCCACCATTTAATGCATACAGCCACAAGATACAATGGCATTGTTTACAATCTAAATCTAATTAAAGGGTATGCAGGAATGAGAAAGGGATCAATATCTAATATGTTTTTTCCATCTGCTTTCCTCATCACTGCTAACATGTCAGAGAAAATGCCAATACTTTGATCTCATACATGTGCTCTGTTGCTTATGCCGCTGAAACAAACAAGGTCAGTTGTGATATAGGATGCTCTAAATTCTCTGAAAGTTCCTCAATTAATAGGTGGCTATTAGACTGCATATTCAAAAAATGACAGAAAATATAAATGGATCTCAAATGCTAACTCTGAGATATCTTCAAATAGAATACATTTTTGATTTTAAGCATAGAAATATCACCTGATTGCCTGCAAAAATGTTTGACAGTTCAGAGGTTAAATACTTGTTGGATGTTTTTCTGTTGAAGGTGTCTCAAAGCTGTCAGTTTTATAATAAATTTCCATGAATGTAGTTTCACAATAAATGTGGGGAAACTCTAGTGGAATTCTTCCTGTGATACAGCAGGCAATTTATTGAGAGCTCAGGAATGTAATCTTTACTGTTCCAAAAACTTGCAGTTGACAGTCTTGATAGTGGTAATCAACCTTTCCCTCATGCTAATGGTTGCTTTTGTTAGATTGGGCCCTTTCTCCAATTGTGCAGAGGCTTGTATGATTATTTCATGCTAGACTGTTATTAAGGATGATTTTTGGTTATACATATATAAGAAATATTATCTGCATTAAAGTTACAGTTCCCCATTTGCATTTCCTCATGTTGTTCCTCCAGTTTGCATGGCATCCTACCCCTAGACTTTGTCAACGGTTCTTTTCCCTCAGTGTTTGGCTCTTCATTTTTTTTAACATAATGCAGCACTTATAGAATTAGGTACCATATTTACTAAGAATTAAGAGTGTCCCTATATCCCTGGAAGGCAGCATGTTTGCAACGAAATTTAAACACATATGGAAAACAACCCAATATTTTGTAGAAGATGGCTGACAGCGCCTAAGCCTTCTAAGACATCAGATGGATATAGTTCTGACACAAATACAAATGAGATTTCTGTCAGTGATTTCAAAAGGACTGGGATTTCATTCTTTTGTTTTGACTTCCCTCAACTTGTTAAATACAGAGTTAAATGCTTGTAGTGGTAAGAGAGTCAGGTCCACTGTGAGCACAGGAGTAGCACTAGCAATAGTACTTCAGACTTTCTGTGGGAAACAATCCATGAAAGGCAAAAGAACACATATAACTTGAAGATCAATGAAAGAATATAAGAATAAGGGAGTACATGGAAAATTAATCAATCTGTTTTCACAGTGAGGGTACCATTTACCCATGAGGCTGTAATGGGTGCGAAATAATAAAATGCACCATTTGACTTTATTTTCTTGTAACCTTGGGCTTCAACAAAAATCTTATAGCAACCTATTTGGAAACTTATGTTATCATCTGTAAAGTGTTTTTACAGTGATTTCAGGTGACTGCATGTTTTCTCTTTAATATTTTTTACTCTTATGCTGAACTCAAACCCATCATTTTAGAGAAGACAAGTATATACTCACATTATAGCTTTTTCCCAAACATGTATAAATCATACAGGCTAAATGAGTATTTTACTTCCTTGGCAGAATTTTTATAATAAATAAATAAATATTGATATTTTTAGAATTAGACCTCAACTGTTGCAAATAAATAAATGTCACTCAAATAATACTAGTGTGAAACAGATTGTGTCTCATCAAACATCTTATGGATGTCGCCTAAAGCATTGTACCTGAATTACCCTTTAGAATTTAAACACATGGCAGGAAAATAATACATTCGCACTGATAATATAAAGTGAGTGTTGATGTACATGAGGTCAGTGATAAAAAACTGAAAGAAGTAAGTGGAAATAGGAAAATAGGAGCCATGTGATATGGCATAGTCATAGAAAAGAAATTTCAAGATAATGGGCAGAGAAAAGTCTAGTGTGAAATAAATAATGGGTAAAGTTCATCTCATCTAAAATTAGATACCTAAAAGTTAGGCATTTGACCAGGATTTTTCTTGCCTCAGCTTTAACTGCCTCAAGCACAGGTGAGCTTTTTTCAGGGCTTGCCTTATAGTCAGTGTAGATCATGTAAATACAGTTAATAGCGCCCTGAGAACAAATTATGTTATCTTAAGGGAGAGACCAACATTTGGCACAGTGAACTGCCGACAAATTATGAACTTGGTCTCTGTTGACTGTATTGAGAACTTAAACAAATAGATATGTAGCTGCTTACATTCTACACTACTAAAATTAGGCCACAATTTTCCCCTACTGTAAGCTGCTTATAACCCTTTTACAGCCAATAGATCAACTCCAGAAGATAAGTTATATTTCCTAGTGTAGGATATGTGCCATATTCTAGTGTAGGATATGTGCCAGTGGCCAGAGAACTGAATTTCTTTGTGGAGACAGTAGAGGAAGCTTGACTGTGTAAATTAAGCCAGATATCTAACTTGCATTATTTGTACTTCTGCATTTCAAGATTGGTAGGTGAATAAAAGTAGGACAGTTCTCTTCTGCCTCAGCTTGGGGTGTCTCAATTCTCAATGTATGCTCTTTGCTTTGTAGGGTAAATCACTATTATTTTATGTTTGATTTTCCTGACTAGTCTCCTTTACATTGTTAAATGTATGATATAGATTCCATAAAATATCAAAAGTAATCTAGAACTGTTAATTTCTATAGTGTGTTTTTTTTTTTAAATCCTTGTAAGATGAATTGTACTTTTATGCTCATGAAATTCACGAGCCGCTAGAGGAGACAGATCACCTACAATACGAATTTTATCCATCAAGCAGTTCAATTAGAGGAGAAAAAAGGATAGTATTCTATATGGAGTTTCTCTAGTTCCTTCCACTGATCCCAGGGGGGCTGAAGATGGCTGCGTTGTTTAGTTACAAAACTGGGATATAGGATTGTTCTTTCCTTTTGGTAGTGTAAATGTTCTAGTAAAATGTGTTTTCCATAAAATTTGTAAAGATGAAGGATGGATTTCTAATCAGCAGTAAGCACGCATGCACACGTGTGCGCACACACATACACACACAAGCCCCAAACCCAGCTCTGTGAAAATCTCTTGCTCTTCTCTTGTAAATTACTTACATAAAAATGGTGGACAGACCATAGTTCAGTCCACTGAGTATATGGATATCACAGGACCACCAAACCCAGAAGTATGAAGTATGTTTTTTGCCTTCATCATGTTAACTTTCCAGTGTCATAAAAGCAACGTAGGTAGAGGCCCAGATCCTGCAAAGGATGTGTTTGAGAACTACAGAAGCTTTGCTGACTTCAACAGGAATTCTAATGCTTTCAAAGCTGAGCAATTGCTAAAGCTTCAGTTGGGTAATAATTCCACTGCTGGTCATGATAAATATGAACATACAGCCTGACAAAAAGTACCTCTTCCTCTTTTCACTGCCTCTTTCCAATCAGCTGTTTAACCATAACATAGATAGCTGGTGGCCAATACGAATAACATTTTTCTATTGTGTCATTGAATCAGATGAGGTAAACTTGAAATATGTTGGACACATCACTGGATTTCACCATAAAAGTCTTCCGTAAATCCCTATTCCTCCTAAAGGCAGTGGAAAAAATCCCATGGACAGCCAAGGATTTTAGCCTTTCACTCTCATGGTCAGTGGCTTAAATTGGAGTTCTTTGTGCAGATGTGTTGTAGAATCAAATCCATAATCCGTGGTTCAAACAGAAATGTATAACACAATCATCCCTTTCCATGAGTATTGAATAGCAATGTAAATCAGAGGCTTCTGAATCAAATAATTCATGTGCTTCTCTCTTCGTAGCCTGAAATAAATGAACATGAGGTCTAAAGGTTCACTAAGGTGTTGCGATTTGAGAATAATTTATTGTGTAAATGAGTAACCAGCCAAACAATGTTAATTATAGCATTGTTAAAAGCTGAAATGCTTAAATATAAATCATTTAAAAGTTATGTGGTAGATATTAAACACCCTGAGATGGAAAAATGCTGTAGGCAAGTGTTCTTAATAAGTCTAGTTTGGTTAATTATTGCCTGAAGCATTTCTGAACTAATTATTTACCTCCAAAGCGGCCTCCATGTTTTCAGCATTGAAGTGCCAGATATTGATTTTCTCTAATTGACAGGGCATAGTATTAGACAGACCACACAAAGCTGAAGGTTAAGCCATTTATAGAAAGTGATAGTCAGGTCCTCCAGTGTCACACACTGCACCAGTGTGAAAGGGAGACCCAGGCCCTGAAACTCTGCACTTTCAGGGAAAAGGATTATTTGTCTCTGTCATCTGCCCTTTATGGTTCATTTAACATCTTAAATAACCTGTGTAAATGAAGTGTGTTTAGTAGCTGCACAACACCCAAGTAAAGCTAGTGCTCTGTTCAACAGGACAACGGGAGTATTTTAGCCTTTTAGTTAGCAAGATGCACATTGCTCAACAAATAATAAACGTTGAATTACGTTGTTAACCAGGTTTACTGGCTTAAAAAATGGTTTAAGATGCTTTTTTGTTTTCTACACAATTTCATCCCCGCCTTTTTTAAAGTGAGCGAATATACATATTGCACAAAAGTTTTTCACGGGAATTTTGACATTGGTTCTCAGTAGGGTCTGGGAATTTACCAAAGGTGCTTAGAAAATTTTTGCCTGCCTGGATGGATGTAATTTTTGGACGTAATTTGGGATGTTTGAAATATTGCAAGTGCCAGCATACTTCAAACCATCATCAGCTGTATACCTCATCAAACCACATGTGATGCATGGACAGACATTTGTCAATTAGCTAGAACTAGTCCAGCCTACCACAGTATAAAACCAATACAAACAATAATATATGCAGTATAGCCTCTTAATTCGCTCTATTAGTGCCAGCCCTGTTCATTTGAACTTATAAATGAAAAGCCTTTTTCTTGCTCTGAATTCCTTGTGATTTCTTGCTTTTTTCTTCAGTTCTTCAGTTTCCTTTATGTGATTTTTCTCTTGCATGGTGATTAATTTGTGTTTAATCTCTTCTTTTTCATGCTCTTTAACTTCTGCTCATTTCCCAACTACCAATTTCCATGTCTTACTACTTTCTTGCCACTTTGCCCCTCTCTTGTTTAAGCTCAAGTATGTCTACAGGAATAAATAAACTGAAATATCCTAGCTGGGAGCAAAGGCACTACAGGTTTTCCCTGTAGCTGACAATGTGAGACAGAGAGGTGATTTGGTTCTTAGGTGGGATAAATTACCCTCTGAAGATTCCTGTCTCTAATTTGTTTTTCTGAAGAGTGAACCTAGAGTGGCTGCTCCTCCTAACCTAGCAGGCTATCTCAAGTTAAGGGGAATGAATCCAGACCTCGTTTATTTCACTTTTTTTTTTTTTAAAGTCCAACAGCATTATAACTTTGGCTTGTTATATACCTTCTTTTTTTCCTTTTTCTTTTTTTTTTTTCCCCTTTTTTTTTCTGTCTGCATTGCCTGCCTTCACCTGTGTTTGTTCAGAATGAGCTCTGACTACAGAAACACTTAACTGCCCACCTGCCCAAACTGGTCATCAACATCATTGAACTGAGGTATCTTCAGTTCCTATGTAGGAAATAGACACTTACAGAGAGCAATTCAGATCACAGGTGAACTGAATTCTCCCTTATAATATCTGCATCTCTTCACTGCTTGCATATATAACTACTAGAGTGCTTGTGATTATGATTTAAGCAGTTTATTTTAATGTGATTAAATCTCACACAAGCTATAATGGCATTCATTCTCCTGGTCTGTATTAAAATGGAAAATTTGATGAAGAAAATGTACCTAATCCCCATCATCTATGTTTTTACCAGTTCTACTTTTAAAGGAGAAACAAATACCTTGTGTTAAATATAAAGTTGAGATACTATGTTGAGGAATAATACATTACTTTCTACAAACAAACAAATCAAAACCAATATTCTACAATGCATTTCCTTGCTAAAGACATGGCATTTGAAATCACATACGAATATGACAAGCTTTGTAAAACATTTTGCTTAAATAATGACTAACACATTATTATTATTATTTTATTTCTGTCTTTTAAAGTTGTTTAATTATTTGGGTTTTTTTTCCCATCATATCAAAATGAAATCTAGTAAGGAGATTCCTATCTCAAACTATTAGTTTTATTAACCTTATACACATCCTCTCCCGCAATCCCCAACATTTCCCTTTCTTGTTAGAGTTGATAATAATTGAACCTCCACTTTCCTGTTCATCCAGACGGGGCTTTTTTATGGAGAAGATACACAGTAAACAGAAAAACAGGCCTGCATAAATGCAGTCATTTATTCTGTCCCATTCCTTTAAATTGGGAAGTACAGCCAAGTTTTATGTTCATAGCAATATAACAAAATAACTGTGAAAACGTATTGGCTCTGTCACAATTGTCAGTTATCCATTCTTTAGCATAGAAAACAATGGTAGGAAGAAAAATATACATTTGTCTGTTCTTTTTGGTATATAAAATGGGTTTATGTGAAAAACGTGCTATGTATAAAGCAGGCTGAACTCCAAACCAAATGCCAGGGCCTATATTGAAGACCTTTGGATTTGATTCTTATTTCACATTTGCATCTGTGGGTCCATCTTGACCTAAAGTGCATATGTTTGTGTAAACAGAAGTGTAAATACCACCATATGCTGAAATTACAGCGTCTTAGAAAATGTTGAGTGTCTTTAGTGGCAAACAATAGTGTCTTTGAAATTTGCTTCACTACTTCTTGAAGACTAAATTAGAAACAATAAAATGGCTGCTAAGCATCTCTTACATGTTTATTGGCTTATGGAGAATGTGCACTGTTCTTGGGTAACCATTGATACCATGACAAAATAGACCTCTGAGGCTTTGATTTGCTCTATAAATAGTATGAATTTCCTTTCAAGCTGTTGAATTCATTGAAAGTTCAGCAGTTTTTTTAAGGTATTCAAGCCTGTTGATTGTCATTCTCTTTCAGTGAGGTACCCGCTATATTCACTTACAATACCAGGATTAAGAATTCGACACGCTCTATTACAAAGTGGTGATATAATTGCAGAAATTGTTCTCATACAAAGGATTATTCAGATACCACTGAAATAAAGGTGTTGTCTATCACTCTTAACTAATGAAAACATTTCAAATAACCTTATGAACTTCAGTAAGGAGCTGACCCATCAAGATCTCATGATGATTGACTTTTCTTCTAAATACTTCCTTCTGAACTCCACTCATTGTACTATTTGGTGATATACCAGTTGGCAAAAGCATTAAAAAAGGATTCACATTATCAGTATATATAAACTACAGTAGCTGGATACTGAAAGATGGTTCCCAAATTTTGTATGTACATCTTGTTGGGACAATTAGCTTATATTTTTCATATAGTATAGAATAATGGGTATAATTCTCTTTCTAGAGCTTTGATTGTTCACTTTGGGAAATGATGGTAAGAAACACAAACAGTAGCCACAGATACTTTCTTAGAGAAAGATTTTGTCCTAGATTGTGAATTGAAGTGTACAATGATGTTTCAGATTGCAGGACAAATATTTATATGAATATATGTAAAATACCACAAGCCAACCAGGACAACCTCACTATTTCCTTGTAACTAAGTGTGCAAAGTGTATGGGTTTGGCTGTCTGTTGTCATGCTGACTTGTTGCATAGGCAATCAAAGCAGTTTTTAATTTAGAATCAACAGTAATAAAGTGTATGTGAACAACCAAGAGATCAAGTAATAGCAGCAGTCATTCTGCAAAAAATTAAGCAAAAAATAAATTGAAGTGAAACAATCATGAGTTGCTCGCCAACAGTTTGGGAGCAGGAAAAGAAGTAAAATCCAAATGAGTTATCAGTCACAAATATTCAAAATATGAGTGTCTGAGTGCAAAATCCCTCCCTCCATCCCCAGAGATTCTGTTGTTTTTCTCTGATGTTTTATGAGGTACATCCACAAATGATTTCAAAATTTTTGACATTTATATCTCTGCATTGGTTAGTCCTCTCCGAGACTTCCTGAATTTTATGGAGATATTTAATTCAATATTATAATATTATTCAATAATGTAATTTAGCAGAGCGCCTTTTTTACTTTTTTTCTTTTAAAATCTAAAATCATATAAATGGTCTTTGAAGAATATGTGTCTGGTTTTGTAGGATATGCCATCTTTCAAAATTCCCTCTCTACTAATATCCATTAATTTTAAAGAACTACAATTGTTCAACAGACAGAAAATATTTCGGATCATTATGTGGGCTTAATTTTTTGGAAATTTTTGGAAAATGAGTAAATTAAAAAGTCACTATTAAACTGCAGGTCAACACTACACGACAAAGGTGTTCAAACTGACAAATCAAAACTGAATGCTAATTTTTTTCCCACTATTTCTTGTCTACTATTTATTAGCTTATTTAATTTCCATTTAATAGCACAGTGGTGGTGTTTTGTGGCAGTAAACAGACTTCATCTTAAAATATTACTTTAAAAATCAATTAAAAATAAAATTCTAGCTTCTTCATCTGTCTTTCACTTGTCTCATTTCCCAATGCCCGTCTTATTTTAAAACAGAACTAAGAAAGTAGTGATTTTTATTTTCAACACTAGGTGGAGTTAGATTAACTTCTGAAGTCAGTTCCCAGGAGTCAAACATTTTCTGGTCTTCAAGGTTTTTTTACATAGACAGTATAGCTAAAGTATGACTAAGTGAAGAATCAGAGATATTTTTTTTTCTTTCATTGTAAGCTTACACGATGTAAAGGAAAAGAGGTAAAATCTTTCTAACCTTCATTCGTGTTTAGGAGATCTGTCCTGGGTCCCATGGAAATAAATTGGGAAGAGGAGAATATAACTAATCCAGTGATGAAGCTTTCTCTTTAAAACATTTACTTGAAAATCTCTGTGTATGATGGTGCCTTTCAAGCATGTCTAATTCTACTGTGATATGGTTCCAAAATATTAACTTTTATAAACAGTCATCTCTAATTCATAACTGCAATCAGGGAAATATAATAACATTTAACAATTTGTTTAATAAGAATTTGTAATATTAAAATCTACTAACCTAAAATATCTGAAGAAGTCTGAAGGCTCCTGTTCATTGATGTGGGACTTGGGATGCAAATAATTTTTGTCATTTTTTTCTGAACTGATTTCAGTTCTCCTTTGAGACATGTGTCTCCTGGGAATTACACAAAGGATTTATTTGGGAAAGTGTGAATGGGATTCTCATGTTTGTGATTTTTTTCAGTTATTGACTGTGGTGGGTTGACCCTGGCCAGCTGCCAGGTCACTCACTCCCCTCCCCAACAGGACAGGGGGACAAAATATGAAAAAGATCGTGAGTCAAGATGAAGACAGCTGGGCGACTTACCAATTTCTGTCATGTGCAGAAAAGACTTGCCTTGGGGAAAATTAATTTAATTTGTTGCCTATTAAAATAGTTTTGGATGGTGAGAAGCAGAGATGAAATTAAATCAACACCTTCCTTTTTCCCAGGTTCAACTTCACTCCTTCATTCCTGACTCTACCTCCTCTGCTCCCCCATCGAGCAGTACAGTGTGGGTGGAGGGGCTGTGGTCAGTTCCTCTCTGCTGCTCCCAATACATTGAGGTATACTTGTAGACCAACAGCCCGATTGTGTGCAAAATCAAGTTTGGTCCAAAGAGGAATGTACTCACACATCTTTATTTAGGGAGTCAAATCCACAGGCTAGATTGGAACATGGTATTTCATTAAGGAAATTCATACTCTGTTCAAATAGTTCTACACTGCCCTCTGCAGTTAATTAATTAAATATCACATGGTAACGCAACAAATGATTTAATATATACATGAAGTTTACTCCATTATAATCTCCTTAAGGCATTTCTATGAAAGATATGTTTGCTTTTGTAGGATAGAGTTGTTCCCATGAATTTCATTCCACCCTTTAAGAGCAGCCCCAGGAAAAAGGAGGCCATACCAGAATGGTGCAACATCAATGCCTCTCAGACTGAGCTCTAAGCTATCTCATGGGTTAGTATAGCTCCACCAAAAGGTGCCTGCTCAGGTCGTGAAAGCTGTATATCCACATTAATTTGCTACTGAGGATAATTAAAAGATGAATGCATTCTCTGCTATTCTCACAGATAGGGAGATACGAAAAGAAAGATTTGCTGTAACAAAGGGTGTGATTCTACATGCTTCAAACTATTATTCGACAAGGGAAAAATGTAGAGACCAAAAATGTTAGACCCTAGATATAAAGTTAACTCAAATTGTTATTGAAAATATTTTTAGGAGTAAAAATGTTTCACTACTTGTTTTAAAACAGATATTAAAAAAATAACAAAAGGAAAAGAAGATCTGTCTTTGCATTTATGTGCCACCTCATCCGTGGCACAGAACATTTGTTAACAAACAGGCCCTTGCACTGTGTACTCAACAGCATAGTGTTTATATGTGTAATCAGCTGTATGAAGCAATGAGAACTGAATTCTTAAACACTGAACTACTGAGATATGTCTGGAACATGACGTGAAACTACATAATGGGGTGTGCAAACATGCTTTCTTGCACACACACGGCTCGTTTCACCCGGATAAGGGAGTTAACACCATAGTTGGCCCTATTAACATATTTTCTGAGAGCTGATGGGCTCAAGTTAATGCTTGGCATAAGCTGGATGAGCTTCAGAGGTATTCTAATTTGCACTGCCAAGCGGTACCTTTCAAGTTGCTGATCTTAAAGCCAGGATTCTTAAAGTAAATCATGAAATGTCGTTTCCCAAGTGCCTTAAAAACCAATGTCAGAGTTGTTAAAGGGAGACAATGCCTTGAAGAAATGCCAAAGATGCATGAAACATTATAAATACTCCCTAGACACAATGCAACAATTATGCAAACCCATTAGAAGTATCTCAGTCTTTTCAGTAGTCTGGGAAATAATATTATTTCACTACTAAGGCAATTCTGGATTTACAGTTATGCAGTCATTATGGTCTACATGTATCATTGAATTCATAGATCTGAAGAATATTCAAAATGCTTTGTACTTTATGTATAGTTAGAAAGGTCGTGCAGAAAACATAGCTTTTATCTGTTCAAAATAGTACGTATGTGCAAACTAAATGGATATATGCACATTCTCCTCATTCTTTCTTCATTAAATGTACATAAAGAGATGTATGTGAGATACTTTGCAACCTTGCTACATGTTATAGAGTACGCTCTTTACATTGATTTGTTGTCAGATTTTATGTTTGAATCTTAATGAGTATAAACAACAGGAAGATTTATAAACAACAGTTATGTGAATATAATATATAAAAAAGATCCATTTGAAATTTATAAGACTCACACATGGTCATAAATAAAAAAATATTTTTCTTTGTTACATTATACATGTTTCTCTCATTTAAATAGGTTTATACAAACTGGAGGACAGTAGTATATTGTACGATCTTTATATTTTAACCTCTCATTACAATGGAGTTTTCATGTTCCACCAATTTTGTTCGATGGGGCTTTGTCTCATTCCCTTTTCTCCTTGCACTTAATCTTGTTCTTCTTTCACAACTTAAAGACTTTCATTTAATTCAGTGTCTCACACTTTCACATCACCATTCTTGGTACAAACCATTGCTCTGTTATTGCTGATGCTTTGTCCTGCTTTGTCCTTGGTACAACCTCACTTGTTTGAGGTTTTAAACAAAGTTTACAGAGCTGCTGTAAGTTACTAGAAACTATATATTCCAACAGTCCCATAAATAATTTTAGTTTTAATTTGGGACGTGTTAAGAATAAAAACTGTCATTGCAAATGTTCTGTACATACTGTCCATGAACAGTCTTGTAGGTGAACATGTCCCAGACCCAACGGACATGGCCTCTGTATTCAAACCCCTAATTTCTTTCTGATTATGCTGATTACCAGCCTACTGGGAATTCCGTAGTGGCTCTTCTTCAGTCTTTCATGCAAGTCCTATTTTTATGAACAGTTGACAACAGCCTGTGCCACTGGACTATGTGCTTAGTTGTTCATTCTTTGCAGTCTAATAAATATGCACTTACAGGAAGCAAAATATCTACAGAGACAGGGGTTTTTCAAGGTGAGGTGTTGAAATCATAAGCTGCTGTTTATGAGTTGGGATGATGATACTTCTGTTTGCTTTTAAGTAATCCAGATCTCCTCTGTCATATGCTGAGTGTCCTAACAGTCAGACTGCCTTCACCTTATTTATAGGTGTTTTTTTGAAAAAAATGTTTATCTAAGTGGATGACCTAATTCACATTGGTGTCCATCTTGTTGGCTATGCTATTGAAAGCAAGTAAGGGGCAAACAAGCATTTTGGCCTTGGGCTTACAAGAAGCTGTGCTTGTATCATTAAAGACCTAGCAGACTAAGGAATTAATTAAAATAATTAGAACTGTATATGCATCTCTTGCTCTCTGTCTTTCCCTCTATAAATAGAAACTTTTTTTTCTATCATTTGCTAATACCAAATGCTTTTTTGATTAGCTTTGAATAGAAATTAATTGGCTGAAATTGATGAACAGCAGGGAACAACATAGCAGTATGGGTTTTTTTTAGCAGAAACAAGACATGAGAAATAAAAAAAAATGAGCTCGACACTGAAGAGTAATAAAACTAAGGACTCACAAGGAAACTGATGAAAACAGGACCTTTGTGAATGTAGTCAAATACAGTGAAGAATTAACTTAAGAAACCTGAAGTAAGATGGAGACAACTGAAAATAACAAGGGAAATAATTATACTGTGATTCTGAAGAGATGGGAAGATAGGAGAAGAAATATTTTTTCCGAGATAGAATAACAAGGGAGTCCACCTGTTTGTCTGTTGGTCAGCCTGTGCACAGATATCTCGGCCACCTTAGTAAAGTTATAAGTATATTCAGAGTTCATCAAATCTGCACATATGATGCTTGATGCTCTGCTGTGGTATTTGTTTAAGAGTCTGTGTTCTACTAAACTGAAGATATTTTCAAGGGTTAAAGCATTTATTCTGCCTAGAGTTACCTTACTCCTTCCTCTAGTACTTCAAAGTTTGACAGTTCCTCTGGCTAATCAAGAAGGAAGCTGAGCTATACTTTACCTGAATACATATTGATGATTGATTACAAATCATTAACTGAGCAACAAGGGCAACAGGATGTTTCTTCTAATTTCAGAGAACATCAAACTGGAGGAAATATCTTTCTAAGGCTGCATCTTCTCTCCCAAAGGCACACAGACTTGTAGATTGCATCCAGACTCAATGACAGGGAAAAAAAGTTAGAAAATATTTCATTCCATCTTTAAAAACTGAAGATAGATATAAGAAATGTATAATGAATCAGGAGATGGCTAACGCTCCCTTCTCTGTGGCCAGAACTGTGAAGATTAGTTTAGATTACATGACTGATTTGTATATGGCTAAAATTAGGCTTAAATTAGCTAATGTTATCATCAAAGTTAAAGTAATTTCAGAGGCTTTTACGTTAAGCTGTTTCTCTTCTCTTTCTTTCATCTCCCTCCACTGTTATATCTGCACTTTGTAGTATGGTTATGCCAAAACGTCCTGATTATCTGGATATAAATAGGCCCTTGTGCCTATTTATTCGGAGGTATACCACAGTGAAAAGAAATAATAAATAAATAAATAAATAAACAACTAAAAAACCCACTTAAACCTAAGCTCCCAAGTTTTTAATTTAGATCACTTGGATGAAGTCTTCATATTCGTGCTCTTTGGTCCCTTAACTTGGCAAGAGAATCAGTGGCATAAAGACTTGCTGCTCTCTGCAACTGGATACATACAATGGAGCACCTGATCTCTTCTGGGTCCTGACCATGAACCAGCTCAAACTTGCTCTCTCTCCTTCTGTTCTGTGCTTCCAAATTTCTTTCCCATTAAAATGAACATCTGGGATGGGAAATACTGTGGGAAAGGTACAGACTTGCCTTGATATGGAGTTGAGATACAACTAAAACAGGGACCTATAGCCAAGAACCTCTGAGGTTTCTTTGCTCAACGAGTTCAAATATTGTGATTGATTTCAGTAAACCCCATGGATGGCCTCTAAATCACCAAGTTTTAGGACTGAGGCTTTATTTAGCCTCTGTTGGGTCTCAAGTGTGCTATTTTTAGAAAAGTGATGCTTAAATGGCACTATAAATTTCATGCAAATCACAAAGTTATTAAACCAAAGTAGATTGTTATGATTGTACAAAGTTCTGGAGAAGCTGCTCACTATTTTTTTTTTCTTGTTTACGCCACTTGCTCTTTATACTTGAAGGACAGGGTGAGTTTTCAGGGCCCTACAATGACAGGCCAACTCTAGAATGCTGTGTAGAGCGGCCTCACCAAAATTAGTGAGTTCTGATGGCCATTCACCCTTAGCCACTTAATGCCAACTATTCCGTTAGATCCAAGGAAGCAGATACCTCATCAGTCTCCATGACATAGTTCTCCAGTAATTGCTGCCAGTAACCATGTATGCTGCTATTCATTCCCAGTAACCATGTTATGTTTGCATTGCAGCTGATCTGCTGGCAACAGTTTTGCTCTGACATTGCTTTAGGCTGTAATTTACTGCGTAACTTTTGAAAAGTTACGTTGATACGCAAGATACAACCATCAGCCTTGTACAAACATACACGTTTCTTGAGCAATCTTTCTATCTTGTCAAAAGCACTCTGACTCTTTGACCAAAATTTATTTATTCAAAGCCTATCAAATGTAGCAATTGTGAGAAAACTGCTCATTTTATTAATACTGTTCCACTCTTGCATTTCACGGCATAAATATTGTTCTTTGATTTCCCTCAATGTTAGTTGTTTTCAACAGAAATGTACGCAAAATATTATGAACACACATGTAAAGTTTGATCTGTTCCTATGCACATTCTAGTCAACTCTTAGGTGCAACATGTTGTAATATATGTTTTATGTTAGCCTGTTTTACATTATATTTATTTGTGTGAAGTACCATGATGAATGTTGCAAAGGAACAAAACATATTATTCACCCCAAAATGGCTGGAACTGTTGCCAAGAAAACAGCAGATGTTCACTTAATTGATAGCAGGAAAACTGATATTCAACATTTAAAGAACTTATTTCAGAGAATTTATGAACTTGTACTGGGGATTTTGGAGACAATGTGAACAGAAAGATGAGAGACTTGTTCTATTTTTGGTTTTGTTGTGACTTGATGTGTGGTCTCTAAGCATCACTTCACCTTTCTCTATGTCCATTTGTTGTTTCACCCTTTGTCTCCTGTCTTTAGAATTTAAGGTCTTTTAAAGAGTCTATATTACACATTTGTAGCATGCACAATGAAACCACTGCAATATAAATAATAATTATAATGAGGCCAATTTTAACTCTGCCCTCAGCAGACAAATGAAAGAAAATTCCTCATTTTCTGTAATTTCAGAAAAATTACTTGTTATTAATGTTCTTGTGAACACAACAGGAGGAACTGGAGATCGATCAGACTCATGTCTTCATTCTATAAACTTTTTGGCTGGTTTTCGTGAAATCAACTCACAGCCGAGCTGGAGTCCAACCAACCAACAGAAAATACGGGCATTTAATCAGGCTTCCCTACAATGGAACACATCCATTTGATAAATGAACTAATTAAGCAAATGAATAAGTATAACCTACCACTGTGAATGACATTTATAACTATGAAAAAGCTTCAGCTCCACATTAATAGTTCTAGAAACCCAGAGAAAGGGATGGAAAAAATACAAGTTCAATTCATGAAGCACATTTATGTAAATGGAGTTTTACCCTGGCTAGTGGTCCAGTATAGTGTATGCTGTGTGTGTATAAGGATGATGAGGGGGAAAGAAATCTGAAATAAGGTTATTCCACTTCTGGGTTTTTTTTTTAATATCAGCCATTTCACAGACTGCAGAACGTGGCAGCGACTCATGTACTCATGCTCTTTCTGAACTTCCTTTTGTAAAAGCAAGTGGAATGCCACAACACCTGTATCCTCATCTTTTCTAGAATATCCCAAATCCATGTTTAATCTCTCCAGAAAAAAAGCTTGCATGATACAGCAAAGATGAGGAGAATGAGAAAAACAACTCAGACTCAGTTAAATGTAGCTTTGTAACCTCAGCTGTACTTTTCCTGCTTTGTCTGATTAGACATTTCTAGGATTGTTTGGAAACAATGGAAGTCGTCTCACTGATTTTAAGCATATAGTGGTGGTCCCTCAAGCTGTGGAATTTTTTTGTCCATGTGCAGTCTTTCTAATACAGAACCCTTGAAACTGTGGGTTTCTCTAAAATATTTATATATATCAAACAGGAACTACCATCAGTCAGGTAACTGAAATCATATGAGGAGGTAAGAGTTTGTTATTGTAACTGAAAAATGGAAACTACATGCTGCTCATGGGTGTCTAACCTCCACCTGCTTATGCAGTTCAGGGTAGTTTTAATTTCAGTGATGTTTAGTCAGGTGTTTCTTCTACTCTTTTAATTATTACCTTTTAGTGAATTATTGTGGTTTTTTTTCTTTAAGACACAGTCCCCATATTAATAACTTGTGTGACAGTATCTGTTCCCAGGACCTGCTTTTTTTCAGTAGGAGATTAAGAATCATCAGTGAGATGAGTAGGAGATTAAGAATCATCACCAGGAACAGAAATCCAGTTAGCGAGAGCCTCTGAACTGAACCTGTTGAAAAATTACCGTCAAAATAGAAAATTGACCTAAAAAGAGAGCAAGAAAAAGGAAAAAAAAAACCACAAAATATCCACGCTTTGTAGCTAGCTATGACATTTTTTGCGAAGAATAGTTTTGTCCATTTTATACCCACTCTAAGAATGTGTTTATTCCAGTAAATGTGCAATGAGCTACCAAGACCCTCATACAGTGTACAGGCAGATACTGTGAAAAGTGCTATAACCACGCTTGTTTCTACAGCTTGTGATCAAAATGAGTGCTCCTGAGGGTAGGAATTGATTTGTCTGAGTTTGTGAGGGAACATTGACAAATCTGGTTTGAAAGGAAAAGGCTGCTAGTTTTTGTGCCACATTCAAGCAGAAGGCTGGCCATGACTGGATCTCATTATAATGCAAATACAATACAGTACTACAGTACTATAGTTTAAAAAAAGTAAATCCCCCAAATTATAACAGTTTTTTACACAATAAATTACTCTTCCGTAGACTGTTTTGGATTTTTGGCGCATCGTTACTTACTGGGGTTATTTCTATTATCCTTACTTAACCTTTGCATTTTCCATATATCAGCCCTCCTTGTCATCTGCCTCAGACCTGTATTTTGCTCTTCCTATCCGTGCAGCACCATTTTGGAGAAAACACCAGGCACCATGAAGAAAGAACCCAGGAAAAGTAGGAAACCAGGGTTTAGAAACGGCAGAAATTAATTACGTC
The DNA here is from genome assembly GCF_964199755.1 of Larus michahellis. Lineage (NCBI taxonomy): Eukaryota > Metazoa > Chordata > Aves > Charadriiformes > Laridae > Larus > Larus michahellis. The sequence goes on from NC_133896.1 coordinate 19,417,060, forward strand.
AAGCAATTACAAAAAGAAGGAAGAACTTAGACAGTTCTTCAGGAAAGAGACTACGGTTGCACAGATAATACATTGTTGAGTTTCACTTTCTTCTATGACATGTCAAATCTTTTACGATTGACTTTACTGTAACTTATTAGTACAGGGGTAACCTGTTGAAACAAGTACAGCAAGTGGGGTTTGTTGTGTGGTTGACAAATATAATTTTAAAGCAAGTTAAATTGACTGTAAAGGTGCTTTATGGGTTATTAGCTACACCAAATGCATGAATATGGGAAATGAAAAACAGCCCTGTTAAAGTCACTTGCTATGTATAGAATAATAATGACTTTCTGTGGTTATCCTGCAGAACCTCCTGTAAAGTAGTAACATATTTATAAAGTACAATTGTGTAATAAACAATTCTTAATTATGGTGGTTTGGAAAAGTGGTACGGATCTCTGACACAGTTACAAGTTCTTCAGACAAACTGTAGGCTATTGCATTTACATATCTTGTAGTATATTTCAGACTATTTAGCAGCTGTATAATGTGAATGTCCTCTTAAAGCCTATGATGTGAACCTACACATATGATATGGCATACACTTTGTCAGCATTCATTCTGTGATATATATATATACACACAAATTAAAACTAGCTGAAAGTTAACTTTTCATTCCTTATAAGTGCTTGGTTGGAAAGTGCCTGTCGAGTTTAAATTAATAAATGCAAGTGGCATTTGTATGAATCTGTATGATTATTCCTTCTTCTTTTCTATTTTTTATTTTTATTTTATTTTTATTTTTATTTTTATTTTTATTTTTATTTTTATTTTTATTTTATTTTTATTTTTATTTTTATTTTTATTTTTTTTATTTTATTTTAATTTTTATTTTTATTTTTTAAGAAATCCTTGTGCTCCACTGGCCATAGAAGTAAAAAGGAATTATGAAGCTATTTTGGTGCCTCCTTCGTTCAAGTTCTGTTTATTTCCTGGACGTCCGGATTTGTAGAAAGAAAATAGCCATCCGACCTTGAACAATAGGTTTTCTTTTTTAGTGTTACCTTGTTTCTTTTCTTTTGCACCACATGTCCAGTAGCCAGTGTATCAGGTTATGCTGATCTCTGTTGCGGTACATTTAACTTTTTGCAAACTGCCCTGTGCCATGAGACTGAGATAGGAAGCAAACACCATTCTCTCTGCTCAGCGGCCCCCTAACACCCCTGTCAGAGGTTCCTGGTGTAAAATTGCATTAAGTTAAAGTGGGTAGTAGTGTAGAGAAATCAGAGTTGGAAACAATCAAAATGTTGTGTTGCAAACTGAGAGCAATGCTCTTTTGGGAGAAAGAAAGGGAATGTAAAATGCTAGGCAAAGTCACTTAGAAATTTCAAGGCTGCTGTGATGCATTCAATAGTATCACAGGGGAAAGGCATTTTCTTTACAAGAAACAAGCTGCCAGTTGAGACTATTAGCCATTCTGTTAGCCCTACATAATAAAGCTAAATCATGTAAGCTGTACAGATAACAGATGGACCAACAGAGATAAATTATTTGTGATGTAACTGATAACTAGGTCGAAGCTGAATTATTGTGAGAAATGGACTGTACTTTAAGAGAGCAGGGAATAGTTTGCAAGATTAGTGAAAAGTTGACTTCCCAAATGAAAGCAGTGAGAGAAATGAAGTGCATCTTGTTATGAACACACACTGATTCATAAAGACAAAATACAGGGGTAAACGAATGACACAGAACAGATTTGTTGGTAATAAATGTGGAGGCAATCACAGCACAACACAATTGTCCAGTGCCAAGGACATAGAGTCATGGCAACAATTAAAGCCATCTCCTGCAGATATATATCATTTCCTGGACAATTTATAATGCACAAAACTAATTTATTTATTTTTTTTGCCTTGTATACATACAGTTGGATGAAAAAGCTGTGATGACACCAGTAGTCTTCATAGATCTTGAGACAGACATAGCTGATTGCTTCATTAAGAACAAGTGGCAGAATAATGAATACTGGAGGTGAGCATAGCATGACTGCAGGGAAGATATGGAAAAGGTGATATTTGTCCAATGTTAATATTTAAAACTAGCTCACTTTGCATAGCAGAATCAATTAGTTGTTCTATTGTTTTGCAGTATATTCTACTTTTCTATGATTTAAATCTCATATATGCTCTTCATATTTGGTTTGGGGATTCACAGCAGTCATTCCTGGATACTGGCTTTTGTTATTTGGCAGAAATATTAATCTTTTCTAACTTTTTTTATGCTAATAAATAAAATGTAATCACTTTCTACCTTTCCTGCGTATCACATTTTAGTTGCATTGCTGATCTGTATAGGATGAACTTTTACCAGACTCCAGAGATAGATAAAAGTTTTCTTCAGGGTAAGAACTGACTGTTCTGAAGCCTGCCAGTTTTATTCTTTTCTTTCCTTTTTTTATTGAGCCAACTCTGCATTGTAGAGTGATTTTTACTCAGAGTATCCCAAAAACCTCACTCAAACCAATAATCATGTGTTGATAGGTGAAATTAGTTTCAGAATTCTAATGAAGCTCAGCAGCTGGGAGACAGACAGCTCATCTGAAGATTAAATGAGAAAAATTGCCACTTTTGCTGGTTCCTTTAGAAACTCATTTACATTCTGTCAGCTCCCATTAGGAATGGGAACTGCGAATATTGAGGGAAATATGCATGAATTCAGTGCTGAAATGGCCAATCATGATCAGTTCCTTCTTGCTTACAAAGCTGCCAGAAGATTTTATGCAGTTATGCCTTCTGGAAATAGTGCGTGATAATCTGCTTGCTTTCAACTGTCTCCTAACATTTTGAATTTAACATAACCAAAAGAACCAACACCCAGTATAACAAGGAGAACAGAGGATAACAATGTAATCCTAAAGTTTGGGATTAAAGTTCCTGGAGCCATCTACACACTATTCTGTCCCGTTTCTTTTTCTTGTCCCTTTTTGCATTCTGGCATCTGCAGAGCTTCAGTATTTTGTTTTATGTGACGGTATCAACAGCAATGACAAGTATTTTACTTCATTTTGTACCCCTCCTGCACCACACCATTCTTCTTTCCCTGTCCTTTTAACAGCCATGAATTTTTATGTAATTGGGTCCTCATCATATTGACAGCTTTCCATGAGTTCTGCTGACAGAGAGTCAGTAATATAGACTAAGAGTCTACATTATGCTGGCGTTACCCATTTCTCACTGATTTTGGAACTACTTATATAGACCGCAAGTAGAGGTGACCATGCCGATGACTGAAATGTATTTAGGAATTTAACCAGGGACAGAGAACGCAGTGCATAAGTGAATACAGAAAAAGTAATGCTACACGTGGGAAAGCGTGTTGCAGATTTTTGTTGCTTTCGTTTTCTTTAAATAAAGGTTGTAGAAGATTAATAATGACATAGAAAGGTGGCATAATATGTTCAATAAATGTTTTCCTACTGCACGTGCAGGAGAGTTTGATGACTAATTCATAGTTCAATGAAAGAGCCATATTTTCTATTTCAGCAATAACTAGGAAAACTGCGAAATAGAAAATTATATATATATATATATCTTTAGATCTATAAGATTAAATAGTTTATAGCTAACAATTCAAAAAGGAAATAAGATCTTTAATGCTCTTGTTTTTTAATAAAGCTGCATAGATCATCATAAATGGTCTGGCACTCTGAAGACCATACTAGCATCATTGGAATTGTACATGACATGAACAAATCAGTTCTACAGAGTATGCTAAATGGCTTGAATCACACAGGTAGAAACTCAACATTTGCATTACACTTGAAAGGAGATGATTACCTTAAAGCAAATGATGCTGCAAAAGCAGTCATGACAAACAGCTAAATAAAATGTACATTTTGAGATTGATGTGGTGCAACTCTACGGTGATACTAAGTGTGAATACAGAGATGGCAACGACTGGGAACATTTAGAGATATTAAAGGATACTTCATACAGCTGCAGATGTAGATTTTCAGCTGGTGCATTGCTTTCAATGTATCACCTGATTATCCTTACTTCCTAACTCCCACTCTTCTAAGTGATTTAGAAAAGAGCTATCAGAATGACACAAGCCTTGGAAACCCTATTTCAGAGCTTTGGAGAGAAGGGCTCAGCCAGCTCACCTTCATAAAGTAGTTCAAGAAATGACATGATCACAGACTTACAAGTATTTAAAGCACTAGAGAAATCTGGAAAACAAAAATAAAAATACCAGCATACTATAGATGTCTTATGGAATCAGATAATTTATTTCAAATGCATTAAACTAACAATAACTAAAAGCAGAAGGCAGATTAATTTAGGCTCAAGAAACAGCACAGAGAATCAAGCACTGGATGCTAGTGGACTCTTTATCACTTGAAAAGTATGCTTTTAAAAAAGTATACATTATTTTCCATGCCTTTATTGTGTTTAATGAAACACTACTTTTATTTATGTGTATGTTTAACGTTTCAAAAACTTGAAAATCATGCTAATTTATATTTCAGAAATTTTAGAGGATTTATAATATATATGGAAAGTGTAAATAGGGGGATCCTGGGAGGTACCATCCAGTCAGCCTCACCTCTGTGCCCAATAAGATCATGGAACAGATCCTTGTGGAAGCTATGTTAAGGCATATGGATGCCAGAGACGTGATTAGAGACAGCCATCATGGCTTCACAAGGGAAACATTGTGCCTGACTGATCTGGTGGCCTTCTAAGATGGACTGATCACATGAATCTCATCTACCTTGACTTCCGTAAGGCCTTTGACACAGTCCTGGGCAACATTCTTGTCTTTAAATGGGAGAGATATGGGTTTGATGGATAGACCATTCGATGGATAAGGGATTGGCTGGATGGCCACATCCAAAAAATTGCAGTCAACAGCTCTATGTCCAAATGGAGATTAGTAACAAGTGGTGTCCCTCAGGGGTCTGTACTGCGACTGGTACTATTCAATATCTTTACTAATGACATAGACAGTGGGACTGAATGCACCATCAGCAAGTTTGCAAATGATACCAACCTGAGTGGTGCAGTTGATTCACTTGAGGGAAAGGATGCCATCCAGAGGGACCTGGGGAGGCTTGAGGAGTGGGCCCATGTGAACTTCATAAACTTCAACAAGGCCATGGTCCTGCACCTGGGTTGGGGCAATCCCAAATATCCATACAGACTGCGGGATTAAGAGATAGAGAGGAGCCCTTCTGAGAATGACTTGGGGATACTGGTGGACAAAAAATTGGACATGAGCTGTCAATGTGTGTTGCAGCCCAGAAAGCCAACTGTATCCTGGACTGCATCAAAAGAAGCATGGCCAGCAGGCCAAGGGAGGTGATTCTGCCCTTCTACTCCACTCTTATGAGACCTGACTTGGAGTACTGCATCCAGCTCTGGAGCCCTCAGCACAGGAGACATATGGACCAAAAATGACCAGAGGACTGGAGCACTTCTCCTATAAGGACAAGCTAAGAGAGTTGGGGTTATTCAGCCTGCAGAAGAGAAGGCTCTAGGAATACCTTATAGCAACCTTTGAATCCTAAAAGGGCACTTATAAGAAAGATGGAGAGAGACTTCTTACCATGGCCTATAGTGACAGGAGAAGGGGCAACAGTTTTAAACTCGAAGAGGGTAGGCTTAGATTAGATGTAAGGAAGAAATTCTTTACTGTGAGGGTGGTGAAACGCTGGATCAGATTGCCTAGAGGTGTTGTGGATGCCCCATCACTGGAAGTGTTCAATGGGCTTTGAGCAACATGATCTGGTGGAAGATGTCCCTGCCCACAGCAGGAAGGTTGGAACTAGGTGATCTTTAAAGGTCCCTTCCAACCTGAACCATTCTATGATTCTATGTTTCTGTGATTCCATGATACCTAGTTTATATATCACTCCTTTCATGTTTTTCCCATTTGTACCTAAATAGAGAAAGAAATGTCTTAGTATGTCTTAGTATTAAGACATAATTAAGTTGGTCTCAGAACTGAGAGCTGATACTGGTTTTAATTACAGTTGAATTTACGTGCAAGTGTTGTTTTAGAAAGTTAGTGATCGGTAGATCTTAATTTTTAAATGTTACCCTATGTAACAGTGAATAATACCTAAAGATCATTTTCTTGTTTGCCTGGTTTTGTATTTGATACCTGCAATAGAGTGCTTGCTAGAAAAAAAGAAAAAAAAAAGAAAGGTTGAATTAATTGATTTTTGTCTGAGATTTGATTTATATAAAGGAGATTAACATAGATAAACATATCTATTTGCATTGTTGGCATGTCTCAGTTTTTCACTGGCACTGATAAGTTAAGCAGCTTTCTTCATTAATTTCCATATAGGTCAATGACCTCTATAACAGCTCTGTACTGTAAGCACTTTTAAACTCTATAAATTGCATTACATACTAAAAATATTATCTCCACATAGCAAACTATCTGTTAATGAATAGTTGAGTGAGTAAAATGCATGTTGAAAAATGAATAAAGATTTCATAAGGCAATTAAGCTCAGCATTATGTTTGCATTACTCCCATATTTGCATTACAAAAGAGTATTGTACAGTCAGAAAAGTGATATGAAGACAGATGTGTTGTTATTGTGAAACTCAACAGTCTTCATAACTAAGTTCTCTGTTCTGTTTATACCATGCTGAAAAATAATTTGTTTTGAAGCTATAACATTCAGTATGTCAAGAATAAACATTTATAAATGTACTACTGATTTACAAAAGAGGCTAATAGGAACGTGAAAACATATTGACCATTTGTACTAGATAACTATTTTACAAGATTAAAAAAATGAGGCTGTCATACAACAGGCAAATATATTATCCCCTTTCAAGTAAGAACCCAAGACTCTTCTGATATGATTGTATTTTGCATGAAATTATTGTTACTGCTATTTAACATTTGTAGTCAAGTATTGCCTGAAGAACAACGCATTGCACTATAGGGTGTATAAAATAAAAATCCACAGTCTATGATATAGTATTTCTTTGAAAAGGAATGTGAAGGAGGAGCATGGAGGTGGAAGCTCAATGAGGGCTCTACAGTAGAGATATGGATTGAACCAAAGCCTCAGGTAACTGGCATGTACATACTAATTGGGCGTTATTTTAGCCCAAGCAGAGTATTTTGTTGAAATTTAGTATTCTATAATGAATAATCTGACAGAACCCTTGTAAACTTTGTAAATCAGTCCTAAATACATGGCATGCATCTTTTGGGAATCTTGCTTAGTCTCATGGTAATTTACCTGTACAATCCATCAGCAGTTTTGGCTTCCCAGGTGTGCAGTTCTGCAAGCATGGCTCTGCATGGTGCCGAGAGCCATGCTCTGGTGCTGAGCAAGCAAGACCTTGAACTGAGTTCAATATAGCTTTAAATATATTGCTTTGGGATTTGTGCTAATGTATCTGCATGGTATTACAGTGTGCCCTGTTGACATTTTGCTTACTCAGCGACAGGTTGGCTGAGGGAGATAACTTGGCTGATGCAGCTGCCAGCCACTTTGATTGCCACTGGGCTGAGGAGCCCACAGCTCCCCAGTACTGTAACCCCAAGCAATTTTTCAAACTAATGGCCAGAATCTGCAGATTTAAGACAGTTATCCATGTTAGCTGATCTTGAGCCATGTGGATTGAACACAGAAACATGGATTCTGGGGTTTCTGGGATACCAAATTTTAAGGGACCCAGATCTTCCACCATTTGAGATAAGGGTCTGTTTTCTTCCACCAAGAATAAATAGTATTTTTGCTTTTGTTCCAATTCTGGATTAAAGCTAAATTTCAAAATATAAAATCTTTCATGAAATGGAATCACCCCTTTCTGCACAGTTCTAATTAAGTATGAAGGATGGGAAGAATGAGGAAGTGATGGGAAGATTAATGATGATTTCTTGCTACCTCAGGGCCCCTAGCAGCTACCGTTTTTAAAGCTGTGATGCAGAGAATGAGAATTATAGCAATGAAAAAAGAGGCCATAACAAAAAATGATAGTAGTTCCCCTAAATCAATGTTACTCAGCCTTTTCAAGTAGGTGTCTGCTTATTCAAAGTTAAATTTTCATGACCACCTCACAGTTGCTGCAAAAGCAAAATATATCAGTGGGAAGTCAATAGAATGCACTTGTGTGACTCTGGAAAGGTCATCAGAGAATACTTTCTCCTGAGATTAGGGTGTTCAGGAGCAGAGTGAGTGAGATTATCTTTATTTCAGATGGTAATTACATTTTCAGCACTTCAGAAGCACCCAGTTGCCTCTCATGACACCATGACTCTGAGAAGGTAAAATGAAGTACCTTTTCTGCACTTGCACCTATTAGATTGTATACTGTGATCCCCATGTGTTTGGTAATGTGCTGAACCTATAAAACATTATTAGTCTGGTCAGTAAAGGAGTGCCAATTTTTTCCCACTGTCATTTAAAACTCCTAAGAGGTTTGAAAGGTTTGCCCTTAAAGAAGCCATACTCTATTGGGCTATAATTGCATGAATGCTGTATCACTCTGTCTTTAATTAAATTCGGAACCAGTTTCCCTGGAGCAGATATAAGACTCACTGGTCTGTAATGCCCAGGATCATCTATGGCTTTTTTATTTTATTTTTAACCTAAGATAACAACTTCCCAATCTTTAAGAACAGTGTGTGGTTTATTAAGGATATATTGCATATCTTCATTGCTACCTCTGCTATTTCACACTTCAGTTCCTTCAGAATTCTTGCATCAGCACCATCTGGTCCCCATGATTTACTGTCCTTGAGTTTTTTTTGAGTTGCTCAATAACATCTTTCTTAGAAGCATCAGCCTTTGTTAGGTCCACACATTAATTTCTTACAAAGATTATCTTTGAGTCAGGAAATTTCCTCATTGCCCTTCCTAGTAAACATGTATGTAGAAAGCTACTTTTAATTTTTGCCTTGCTTTGATTGCTTAGTTCAATACTTGATAGTTCAAAGGACTGGCAGTTGTTACACAATTTGTTTGCTGGTTTCTGAAAAAGCTTTAGGTTTCTTTCCACCTCTTAAAGATGTTCTGATGATCTTACTCAAACTTCTTCCTCCTTTATTGTCTTCCCTAGTTATCATTTTATTTTTCCTTTTCTGCACATTTCTTCTGAGTTTAATGGGATGTGGGTAGGACTACTTTTATGTTGATGTGTAGCTATATACTTAGATCTCAAAAAAAAAAAAGAAAAAAAGAAGACTGGGTACATTTTGGAACTTGGGCCCGTATAGTATGAAGAATTAGTAGTATTATTATCTATTTCTCTTGCAGAATCAACCACGCTGTGGTAAGTGAGGTGTGTTTTTGCACCTGTCTTTCTTACCAAGTGTCTGGGTAAATTATCGTAAAAATTTGCACCTTAATTAAGTTTGTGCATACAAGTAGCTTGGGGCGGGGAGGGGAGTTCAGGGCAATGCCTCTGTACGGGCAATGCCAGATTTCTAAAGGACATCCTTGGTCTTTGTCTCTGATCTCTATATTTCACCTAGAGTGCAGAGGAGCTTCAAAGTTTTAGAAGAACAGGTCATAATTTTTTTTCCATCCAATTTACCAGAAGGAAAACTATTCAATTTAAGAGAATGCTATCAACTTGAAAACCAACCAGAACCTGGTTGCTTCAGAGGTCACCTTGCTTCAAACTTTCCACTCCAAGCCCCTTCCTTTAATAAATATATTTCCTGATGTGTTGCTGTCATTTATAGAAGAAAAAAAAAAAAGAAATATTTTCTTCAGGCTGCAAAGAAATGCTTCAGTGACTTTGCACATCTACAGAGGTCTTCTGAATGCAGCTGAACTTCTTGTGTATAAAGTCATTTACATAGGAATGCTAAATATGCATATGATAGCAAGACAAGAAGCACAAGGTAGACTACGAAGTTAAGGCTGAAATATAAGCAGAATAATGGAATATAATATTTGGTTCTTTTCCAGTGTTTATAAAAACTTCAAGATTTTAAAAACCTGAAATTCAGGCAATAACATAAAATCATCAGAAAAGAATGGTTGCATATTCATGCTTTTCATAACTGCAATATTTTAGTACTTAGAGATAAACATCTAATATAAAGCTGTTGGTTTTATTCCATTCAATTAAAGGTGAAGTCATATGAACCCCATACAGAACCCCCTGTATTGGGTTGGGCTGGAGCCAAGTTTCACCATAGCAGCTGCTATTGCTCTGTGCTTCTAGCTATAGGTAGAACGGTGTTGCTAGCATCCTAATGTTTCGGCTGTTGCTGATTAGTGCTCACACAGCATCAAGAGTGTCTGTCCAACACCACACCCCCCCTCCTAAAGGCCTGTAGGCTGGGGGTGGGCAAGAGGTTGGGAGGGATCATAGCTGGGATAGCTGACCCAAACTGACCAAAGGGATATTCTATACCGTATGATACCATGCTCAGCACAAAAAACTAAGAGAAAGCAGGTTGGGGGCATTAATTATTAAGGTGATTGGGGTTTTGTTGGTTTTTGTTTATTTAATTATATTTTATTTTTATTTAACTGCCTTTATCTTAACTCACGAGTTTTTAATTTTATTTTCTCTCCCTGTCCTGCTGAGGAAAGGAGAGTGAGAGAGCAGCTTGGCCAGCCAAGGTCACTGGGTGTGAGCACTGACACAGCCCCGATTCCCAGCTACGCTGTAATTACAGCTGTAGGATGAACTGTAATTTGATCCTTATAATTTAAGTTCAACAGCTCCTGCTGCAATGCCAGAAAGTAGACGTTGTTATGGAAATTAATTTTTTCTGTCTTAAAATACATCTGTAAACCAGTCTATACCTTTGATACGTATAGTTCTTCTTGAAATTACACTGAGTTTGAATGCTGAGGAAAATATTCTTCTTTCTTTTTGAGACTGCAAGATATTTTCTTCCTGCGTATTTTTCTCCAGGTGACTATACAACCATCCAGATCATTAAGCACACCACAATTAAGAACTTTGATCTTTTATTTTGAGATCAGGGCAACAGATTACCAGACAATCACGTGTGCGTGCTCTGTTTTCACCACTTTCTGTAGCTCATGATCCTGGAAGGTCCTATGCTCCTCTCCTTGCTGTTTATGTGTGTATGTATATGGGAAGGCAGAGGGTTTCTTCACTGAAACTTTATGTGTTACTAGGACCATACCTGTGGTAGGCTTTTGTTTCTGTACATTTCTGTAACTTAATTTCATTTTTTTCCCTTATTACAACTCACTGTTTACACAATAAAACATACATGCATGAGTGTTTGATTGTAGAGGGAGACTGTGGAAACCCCTTTACGCTTCTAGAGAATAAAACTGAAGGTTGGATGCACTTTGTATAGCCTGACCAACAGGGTTTGACAATGCTAGTAAGAAATCACAAGCTCTGCCCTGCGCTGAGAGCACAGATCTCAGGGCTGCCCAGGGCTCACCTTGGCCAGAGCTGGGCTGAGCTGGTTTCAGTGCCTGCCTAGGGGCCAGGTGCCTGTTGCCTCCCCCAGCTGAGCTTGAGCTCTGCCGGTGCCCCCGTGGGAAGGGTCTGGCAAACCCAGGGGGTCGCTGCCCAACGAACAAGAGCCTTTGGTGGGGCTGAGCCTGGGGAGGCTGCGGGTCATGCTCCCACTCAGCTGGGAGCAGCCTGAAGGCAGCTGCCTGGGGCAAGGAAGAATATAAAAGCTGCCTGAGCAGGACGACCAAGGCTCTGTGGAAGGGACCCCCACCATGAACATCATATCCCTCCCACTGAAGGTCTTAAGATATTAATGGCATATCACGTATCGTCTGCCTACATACACTCGGTGCCATATGAGAAACACTGAAACTTTCAAACTTAAGAGGCAGAGGGAGAATGGAAAGGTGAATATAAACCAGGAACAGTAGTAGATATTAGGTTGCTAACATACAATTCTAATTGTATTATTAACAAAGTTTTTCTGTTCCAATACGATAATTGATGACTTTGACTTTTAGACTGTTACACCGTTAATTCTACTTTTGCCCATAATAAGATTTTGAATGTAACATTTCTAAGCCTTGTGTCTTGCTTTGATCCAGTGATTTCCAGCTGTGTCTGCTTTGAAACAAACTCTACATAATCACCTCTCAACCCCTGACTGCTGAGCCTGCCCTCTGGTTCATTTCAGAAAGCTCCCTCTATCTCTGTGTGCCTCAGGTTCCATCATTGCTGTCTTTTTTTCTGCTTGCCCTACCCTGTCGTTTGCCATATGTGAACAACTCCCCTCTCACCTCCACTTTCTGGAAGATTTGGGTGACTCAGAGTGCAGTAGCTGCAACACAGCAAATGGTTGACTTTCCCCGATGATCTAGACACAGCCTGCTAGAGGAACAAAGCCCTTTGGAATGAGTGACCATACAATAGCAAAATGATGAGGTCCAAGGACCCTTTTGTAGTTCATTTCTTATTCAGACTCACGTCATTTTAACTTCAGGTAGAAATTTTCATAGTGCCTGAGAAATGTATTGACTATCCTGATGCAGGTAGACATGCTGCAATGATGATGCAAATTGCTTTCCTTTGATTGTACTACTTCATGAAAACGTACTGTCAAGAGGATGTTTGGTGTTCCTATAGTGGCTTTTTTGACTAGGAAAACGTGAGTTTTCTAAAAGCTGTTCAAATATTGTCCCGATATTTTACATTACTGTAGCCCAAGATCAAGCCAAGCATATAAGAAACAATGGAAAGTGCTAGTACACGCTGTGAAAGTCGACCTTTTTTTTATATGGACACAAGTTATTTGGTCCATTAACATGTTTATTTATTTAATATGATGCAAAGCAAACAGTGCAATTCAAAACAGTAATTATTATTACCTATTTGGAATTGCTATCTATGTGTAATTCACATTCTATGTAATATCAACACTGCATCACAAGCTTGCTCCCATGCCGTCTTCTCTACTAAAATAGTTCCTTTATTCTACACAGTGCTGGCAGTTAATTTAAAAATAGGCATCACCTTTGAATTTACCTACTTGATTTAAAAAAAAAAAAATTACAGCATGATTTCATCCATTGTTACAAGCGCAATGTTCAAAATCAGGCTTTTCTGAATAGCTTTTAAGGATTTAAATGTTTAAAAAGGTACTGTAATTCTAAGCAGCTATATCACAGGCAGTACCTGGTTGTATTTTGTACACAGATATGAATACATAAATCTATGCAATTAGTTGGTACTTACACAGCTATTTGCACCAGTAGCCAACTATACATAATTTGTGTACTACATATTTCTGTATAATCATATATTGACAGCATTAAAAATGCAGATATGGCATAAAACAATATACATACACATGTATAACTCAGATAAATATTAACCTTTGTATTCTTCATGAACATATGTATCTTAATGGGACCGTCCGAAGTCTAATATAAATGTTCGAACATATACCGAAAATAGTATTCAGGGAAGAGCTGTGCATTGCTAAATAGGTTCACAATGTGAACCAAGTAAATTCTGGAAAGACATATATATATACACACACACACACATATATATATATTCCTGTGACCTCAGATGAAGGGGTATTGTATTTAATAACACTATACAATGGACAATTAGAAGGAAGAATTCTAACCTCTAGTTTTGTACTTTAAGCTGAATTCATGTTCACCAATTTGTGAAGTGATGTTCAAAGAGACTTTGCTTGTTTTTTAAACCTATCAGCTTTAATCTTGACCTAGTGAAAAACATGTGCGTGCGTACACACTGAGCATACGCATTGTGACTTATGTTCACTGGTTAGTTCAAAGAATGGTCTGTTCACTAATGTAATAAACTATTATATTCGAATTCTTAAATTGTTAAAACCGATTCTTCGTCCTCGTGCAATTCATAGCATTATCTTTAACTAATCATAGAGAAGTCAGAAAGCAAGTAGCTAATTCCATCTATTTTGCACACAGCCAAACCTTATTTTTCTCTAGAACTTCGATTTAAGCATTTTAATTTTAATTTTTGTCCTGGATTGGGGTGGAACAGAGTCAACTTTCAGTTCAGTGAGAAAGGCTTTTGCTGACACTTGTTGCTGTCGCAAGCAGGGTCAGCTCACTTGGTTGTTTACCCTGTGGAGGGGTTGTGCCCATGGGGAGGGGTGGACAAGTCAGGTGACCCAATAGGGTGTTCCATCCCATCTGCCATGCTCAGTATAAAAGCCGAGGGATCAAAGGGTCAGCTCTTCTCTTCAATGGGTCGGTTCTTCAGTGGTTCTCTTTCTTCAATGACCAATGTCTGAGGAGGACCCTGTCTGCTCATCTGTCTTTGATCCCGATCTGTGCATTCTTGAAGCCAGACCTGGAATCCAGTTCCCATCTGTTACTGAGGCCACTCTGGAACGTCCCCAGTGCCTGCCAGTGGCATCTTCCTGGGAACTTGATACAGTTTTATATATATATTGTATCTATTTCATTATTTCCTTTTTATTTTATTACCAACATTTCATTACAATAGTTTGTTTTTTTCTAAACTCATAAATCTCTTTATCTCTCTTCTTCTCCTTGGAGTGAGAAGTGAGGGAGAGCATCTATTGTCTTGCCGTTGGCCAACCTGGCCCAAAGTGCGACAGATTTATTGGCAGCTAATTCCATCTGTTTTGCACCCAGACAAACCTTGATTTTTCTGTAGAACTTTAATTTATCCATTTTAATTTTGAATAATGGTGTGTTAGCATTTCACTCTTTCTGGTGACAGAGGACTTCAAACACCGAGTAGCCTAGGCATTAAAGAATCTTCTTCCTATTTGTCCTCAGTTATCTTTGTATGACTTTAGAGATTGTTCCAGACACGCACAAAGAATTTTCAACTTTTCGGTATGGCTGTTGTGTTTTTGCTTGATTATTTAGCCAAGTTAAATATATTTGGCTAACTCTATATCAAATTGATTTGCTGTTTAATACTGAAATTCTCAGAGCTACCTACAGTGTACGCTACCACTGTATTTGTTTTGCTGTAAAGATTGGCCCCTTCCTATACGGTGATATAGGGCATCTAAAATAATTAGTGTAGTTATTTAGGTAAAAAAAGAATTGTAGTCACATTAATCGTGACTGCTGAAAAAGGTTCCAATGATCTAACTCTTGCTTTTCATAGAAAACAAAATGCTTCACATTCCTAGAAGAATTAAGATTTTCTTAACACCGTATACTCTTGATTTATACCGATAGTAGCTACTGCAGCACTTTTTCAGCTCTACCAAACTTTAATACAAAAGGTGATCTGAATTTGAATCAGATTCAGGCTTTCTACCCAAATATAGCAAATCCACCAGAATCAGCATCACTAATTTTTTAATAAAATAGATATTTTATGAAACCTGACAACATTAGTAGAGATTTTTTACAATTGTAGATTAAGCCTTTCACGGGGAATCACTAATGACAGTCAGGTTCAATAGAACAAAGATTTCATCTAATATTAGTTTCTGGCAAGTCAATTTGCAAGGTTATTTTTGCAGATTAAATTAGCTATATTGGGAGGTCACCCTTTTGCTTCTAAATCAAGAAAGACAGACAGATGCATAATAGCATAATGCTGTAGATGTATTATTAACCAATCTTTCACAATAAGGAAATTAGCTATTCACCAAGAAGGGGTGAATAAAATAAAAAGGTGTTTTATAACATAATAAATATCTCTGGGAAGATGTTGGTGAAGGGCCAGCTGAATATCACTAAGTGTGCAACCTGTCTGTATCTCAGCGTTCAATCTCTGGAAAATGTTAAGTTCTTAGTTAAGAGTCAGAGAAGCAAGATACCATAATTTAAATCAGCTTAGGACCTATCTATTCTGGGCTATATGATGTAATTGTATTCTTAAAAATGTGACTTCAGACTTTTGGTTACTGCCTTCAGTCCATCATTGGTTGATGACTTATAATGTCCCATCAAAGTAAACAATTTGGATTTGAAAATCATTCACCAAATTTTAACTGATTCCTAATGTTTTTGTTATATTTATGCTTTAGAAGTCAATTATTTTTTACGTCTAAGAAAGGTCACAGATACAAGTATGCAGTATATTATAAGATGTGCACAGAGAATGGGAAAAATTGTAGGGAAAAAAAAGAAGAAAAAACCAAGCAATCCAGCTTAAAGAGGAAAGTATCTTGAAATAAACAATATCTTGTTTGTTTCCCAGAAACTTTTGCCATAGATTAGAAAAAAACATGTTTAAATCTCTGCTTCCATTTGACTTTTGTCCAAAGACTGAGTATCTTGCAGGGACATCACTCGCTCACAGTGAAACAACGTAGTCTGTTATGAAGAAAAATGAAAAATCAAAAAGCGTAGAGCTTTTTGGGGCTAACTAAAGAACCTTTCATCCCCACTGCAAAGGGCAGCGGGGCTGAAAATAGCACGCAAAAAACCCAGCAGGGCTGCACCAAGATTCCTCCCCTCACAGCTGTCTCCTCTGGATGAATGATGGCACTCATCCTGTGAGCTCAAGATCAGCCTACCTCTATGGTTAGGGTTCAGAGTGGCAAAGCCTAAAGCTGCTGAAAGGTTCTTTTGTTGGTGTAAATCTGTATAGCTCCGGCGGTTTCAGCAGAGAAGCTCTTTAAGTCCAAGAGCTGAACCTCTGACTCTCAGGTCTTTTCTGTATAAAGTGCTATTCTGTCTTGCTGCGTGAAGTTGGTATTTTAAGTGATAACTTCCAGTATCAGTGAACATTCAGTACAGGAAAATTAATTTAAAAGCAAATTCAAGTGTTTTCATAGACTTGGTAGAAAAATGGTAAGGTTATTTTTACAGATAGCTTTTGGGGAAAGGCTCATGCTAATTAACTATTCTTTTCTCAGTAAGTGACAAAAAAAAAAGTTCAGGAGTAATCAATTTGCCCTCAAATTGTCATCATTATGATAGCATATTGGGCCTGTAGCAAGCTCTTGTACCATCTAGAAGCAAATACTGTGGGTCAGAGGGACCTAGAATATAGTAAGCACTCTGCAAGATGGCGGGGTGCTAAGTCTCTTTGAAATCAATGAAAGTTTGGTTGTCTGAACGAGACTTGGGTGTTCTTATAGAAGAGCTGATATAGCATGCCCTCTGATACAGATGCTGTACAGTCTATTAAGGAGGCACATTTACTTTATCTGATCTCTGCGGAATCTCATAGGTTTTATTCAGCTTTTGGCAAAAATAAATGGAACAGAGAACCATTATTTTTATTTGTATTACAAAGGCATCTTCAAACTCTGACCAAGAGGAGGATATCAGTGTATTAAATAGTGAGACAAACTGTGTTCCTAAGTACTTACAAATTACATAAAGTTGATGAAAAAGGGTATGCATGCTTTGCAGATATGCCACTAAAACATAAAGAGAGTGTCATTTGCTCAAGGTCAACTATCTGAATTTTTTTATATACTTATTATTTAGATTTACCAGCAATACAAAACACCCATAGAGAAGCATTGAACATTGTTATCCATGTAATGCATTTGTCACAGTGAGGTCCTTGGCCATGAGTGGAGCTCAAATGCACTGTGTTAGTCAAAGTAAAGATGATAATAAATACCATGGGTTTTCCTCTCAAAAGCATGTGCACTCTGAAAGTGCAAATGAATACACACTAGGGAAAGGTATTCTATTTTATAACAGTGTCTAGTCAGTGAATCTATCATCTCCCCTCCTACTTGCCTACCTCTCAATAGAGACCACTTTGGGTCTCCTTTCCTACATCTTTTGACTGACTTATTCAGAAGACTTTCTCCAACAGCGTGATGGAAGACACCTCTCTGATAGTGTGTTGTCTTCTCTAACGGCTATGTGTGCAATGTGACTACAGGCCCTGACTGGTAGATAGCGAGTAATGGATTGCTTTATTTTTAGAGTAAATATGCGTAATGGCTGTGTTCTAATTTCTGATGACAAAATCAGGAGGGAACTGTGACCATTATAATAGCAAACATGGTATCTGTGAATTTTGCTAGCTGTTAAGTTGTAACAAATAGACAGACAGAGCTTTGACTTGCCTTTGAAACAAACAGTAAATGGTTCGTTTAAGACAATCTTATCCATTGACTGCTGATCACTGCAGGAAAGACTTAAGCACCAGATTGGTGAAAGAAACAGAAAAATGGGGGTGAAAAAAAATGAGAATGGTAATGAAGATACGGAATATTTTAAGAAGCGTTTAGTCAATTATGTCCTTCATCCTTCTACTTTTGTTGCACTTTTCAAGTTTCTGTTTAAAAGGCAATTTTCCCTTTACTGCTTCTAGCTAATTTTTGTGTCGTACCTTCTATTGGTTATGTGTCTCACATACTTCAGTTCTTATTCCTTTCATTATCTTTTTGTTCATTGAGCTATTCTCCTTATTAATTTAATTATCTGCTTTCACTTTCCTTTCATTCAGTTTTATCTTGAATTTGTCTTTATAGTCTTCTGTCATGTCACTTCCCTGCTGTTTAATTCTTACCCCTTTCCAGCACAGGCAAAGGGAAAATTTGCCTTGAGTTCAGTGAGCTTTGAAAGGATCTTTTGTTATTATTAAGGCTTTATAGGATAGCTGAAAGCTATTTGATGACAGTAACTTCCCCTTGGAGTATGACATGAATGGTAGGTCCTGATCTCAGGAAAAAATCTTCTTTCGTCTCTGATATATAGAAGTACTGTATCAACTCTAGAAGGTTTTGGTGAGTTTGGTTTGTTCTCCCTTTTTTTTTTTTTTTTTTTTTTTGTGGCAGGGTATAGAACAGTAATAAGAAGAAACACTAATATACTAATACAATAGTCATCAGTATTGGTTTTTTGCTAATAATGAATCTGTTTAGACCTCTGTGCATTACTTAAATTTGCAGTGTCTAATCTCCAGTCTTTTCTGTGAAAGTGAAAAGCAGCCCTTCCCAAAGAAGAATCAAGAGAACATACATTCACTCATTCCCCTTAATGAATCATGAAGGTGTACGGCAGAAAGGAACCCATGTTCTCAGGGAAGGCTTACATACTTGTCCTGTTTTTGTTTAAAGTTTTAGCATATTTTAGTGACCTGGGAGAAGCAGCAGAGCAGCCTAGTAGTACAGGTGGGATTAGGATGCGGGTCTTTTAGTTTTAAATCCAGTGCCCTCCACCTTGAAGAAAATGGGGAAATTAAGTCTCATGCACTAAATTCAAATTTCTTTACTTGATCTATCTGGAAACAGCAATCTAAGGCAGTGTCTGTGTATTCAACTTTCTTCCAAAGAGATAAATTATGACTTTACATGCATACACACATATATATGCATAGGTATTGAACAGTTTAACTTATCTCAAACAGTAGGGCTCAGAAGTAAGGCTTAACTTTATAACTGGTTTGTCTTGAATATCTGGATTTTGAGTAGAACCAAGTGAGAGGCAGAGTGCCATCAAAAAGTACTCGCAACAAAAATATATCTGCAAGTAAGCAGATTGCATGCCAATTAAATCTTTTCTCCCCTGCCCTAGTCATGAATCTTAACTTATGCTTGGATGAATATCAAAGGCTAATCATCATTTTACTACTTCAACACCTTCTTCAAAGCAGTATCGAAAATGGACCAAGGATGAATAGAATTTAAATTTTGATTTAGTAATGACATATCTATATTCACAGAGACCTTTCCCACTGGCAGATAAAAATGTGATATACTGCTACTTTATTACTTTCAACTTTAGTGTACTCTCTACTTATTTGGCCCCATAGGTGCAAAAAGTTCTATATATTCCCGAATTTAGAACATGTCTGCAGACGCACTAAGTTAGTGGGATAATCCACTCACTTAAGGGTATACAGCAGTGTTTTCATGAGAAGAATTAGAAGTTGGAATTTATAAGAAGTAATCACTTGGACTGTTAGCTACATTAGTAACTCATTTGACGACATTGATTTATAGAATTAATCTAAATTCCTCAACAGCTTTGTTCTCATAATCTGTTTCATTGGACAAAACAAATAAAAGGATAAGTGGAAAATATTTTTTTTCTCCCCCCCTACCCCCAAACTTAAGTCAGCTTCATGGCTGAGGAAAATGAATTATGAAACTTTTCAGTTCAATATCTGGAATGAGTGAATAATCTTTTTCAGTGTTACCTCCCTCCTGATTTCCTTCACAGCTTCCTTCTCCATGGAAAACTATAGAAACTTGTGCTGTGAAGTGCAGCTGGGAATGGGACAGCCTAAGTAGGAGGTTTGCTATATCTCCATCTGATAGTACAGCAGAGAAGAAAAACAAATTGGAGTTAATAATGTGCATTGTGTGAGTACTTGCTCCACTCTTACTACTGTGGTACCCTTTACTTCTTTATATCCTTTTAATGATGATATCCTTTTAATGATGATAGAGCTTATTTATGAGTTAAAACCACATCCAGAACAGTCATATTTGTATTCAGTAGTAAACCCAACAAAATCCCAAATTTCTCCTAAGACAGACCTATATAATTGGCTCCATAAAACCCTAAAACTCAAATGGAGCGCAAAATTGTAGAGAATAACTTCTTCATCAGATGATATATGCAATATGCAGGATTTTGAGATATATTGCTATAGACCAATATTTTGGTCCCAAAATTCTAATGTTAGTGCAGACCAAATAGAATGTCAATACATGCACTTCTAACAATAGGTTTACTTCAAGTTTCAGTCACATCACTCTCATTGACCATGCTAAGGTATTTTAGGATTTGATACAATAATGGGAGTCGCACCTCATACTTAAAGTTACTTATTGCCCAGTCCCAGTGTAATGACTTCCAGATCCAACTTGTACACTCCCCAAGGCACCAGCATCATTTTTGAGTTTTTCTGTGCCAAAAAGCTGGCACAAATAGTTATCTGAACACCCATGAATTCAATTAGTCATTTAAGCAGCCCACAGACAGAGAAGTGCTTATATTTTGAATTTACAAAAAGAGGAACTGATGAAGAATCATGAAGTGTCTTGTCCAGAACCATGGAGTTGTCAACATTAGTGCCAAGGTTGGATTCACTCGTGATTCATATCCCTGTTCTCTAAAAACAAGAAGGTATCACTCAAGGTCCGCAAAAACCCCTGACTGCAAAAAATGAAACCAGCATGCTTCTGCGATGTCTAATATTCTAAAGTCTTAGGGTGCTGAGAAACACAGGTGAGCGTGGACCAGGAGATAGGTATGAAAGCCATGGTTAAGTCATAAAAAGGGACAGGTCAAAATCTTAGGTTTTGAAATGGCAGAAGCATAAGGCATAAGCATGTAACACTCCACAGAAAACTTCAGATCCAAAAAAGAATTCCATACAAAAGATAATGAAATCCAAGAAAATTCTTATAAAAGAATTTTTGTCATTTAGCATTTAGATTTGGAAGTTGGCATGGGTTTAATGCAGGATTTATCCTGGACATTGACAAGGACATAGTGAGTGATCTAATATTGTGTCTTCTTGAAATTTATCAGTCATAATCCAGAAGTTTATTTTTATTTCTCTCTTCAAACTATATCAGCTTTTTTTGTTTTTTGTTAATTCTACTCCAGGTCCTTGCTTCCAGTCTTCTCTTTAAATCACGGGGTTTTCAGTTACACCTGCTCTACCTCTCTGCTTCACATTTTAAATCTCTTGAAGTTTTACATTGATCTTATTTGAGCCCACCATTTCCATTGTTCATTTAGAACTGCATCAGTTTTTTGAATTGCTTTATTTTCCCTGTCTACTTCAATTTCTGCGCTTAAATCACATCAGTTTTACATCAACTTTTCAATCACTCTTATCTCAGACATCTATTTTTACTTCTTACTTTAAATCACATCAACTTTCATATTGATGTAATTTATATAACCATCTCCTGTTACTTATTCTTGGCATATTGACATAAAAAGGATTTCCAATTTGTATAAATCTCTGTGTATTTGTTACATTTGCAGTACCTTTATGTGATATGCTGAATTCAAAAATAAATTGAAAATTATTTTCTATATGGAAATATTTTAACTGGCAACACAGAATTCTTAAAATAGAATGTTTTTCCTTAACAAAGGACCTAAACTAAATCTTCTGAAACTAATGGGAGTCTTTCCAAGTAGCATTTAGGAAAAATGCAAAGACAGCATTTTAAAAGAAATATACTCCCATGCTATTAAATTCAGATACGTTTTCATAGGAAAGATCAAATATGAGATAAATTTAGGATAGAGGTTAAACTTTAAAATAGGCATAAATTATAGACTGATGCTGTTTTAGTAACACCTGTTTCTAAATGACAAGATAAGTAATGTAAGCAAGTGTAGCTTACCAAGCTGATCTGAAAGAAGGCAAGACTGAATTTGGCTTTGACTTAATCAGAAAGGCAGAAAAGAATTGACTAACTCCACTACAGTTACTTCCCCAGGAAAGAAACGTATCTGCTTTTTTTTTTTTTTTTCTTTTCCTGGTTCTGAAGACAAGGAATGCAGGGCCAGAATTGGTGCCATGCCAAATGTCCTACCAGTTTTAACAGGTCTGGATTTTCAGCCATTTACTAGCTGCTATATTGTTACATTTTGCAAGTCAAACCTGGAGATGTTAGAATCTTATTACTCAGCTATACATGCAAATGGATAGAGATGCAGACTGCATCCTTTCAGTTGGGACACTTCCTGCTATTTTCCTGAATTAGGCATCAGGTTGAGTGCCCTGCTAAATACAGATATCTGAGCTAGTAACCCTTAGTTCCCTTCATAGCCAATGGAGACAAAATGACACGTCATGGTTATGCCTCATCTTATCAGCTGAATGAACAAAAATTACTGACTAAACAAATCCTAAGGCAATTAGCTCAGTCATAGAAGTCTACATTGTAGATATCTTCAACAAGGTAAGATAAAACCCAGCCATTCAGCATAAAGCTCAATGCCACGCACAACAGCTCCCATGGGGGATGAGAATTTCCATTGTGTTCCGCTGTAGACTGATGTGGCAACTTCATTGCCAGTTTGTGCTGACCACAGATCTTCACTACATTAATATGTAAGAATGATGAACTCCCATACACAAGAAAATTCAGATAAATTCTAATGTGTATTAAATGGAAAATGGTTGAAAGAAAAAAGGAAGAAGAAAAAAAAAAGTCTTGGTTTTCAAATTAATCTCTTGATCGTAAATCAGAACAAACTTCCAAGGATGGGATTGCTCGAAAGTTGCACAAGCCCTGACATTTGTTGTCTATTGCGGATGTATAGTGGGTACTTCTGTTGTTATTATTTCTTTCTTTCCCTTTACTTAAATTGCATAGTTTTCCTCTCCCAAATTTTCTCAGAATTCAATTGCTTGTTATTTTCCTTTCCTTAGCTTTTCCAATATTTGTACTTATAGTTATTTTAGTTTTTGCATTGCAGTTTTATGAAGTTTTATAATTTTTTTCTTCTTTCACTTCTCCAAGGTGTCATATAAATCATGGAAATTCATAGGTCTGAAAGTTGAGAACTGTGACTACCACACAAACATACTGTAATGACAGTTACACAGCTCAAGCAGACACCTGTGACACCTATAGGATAAAAGTGCATTGATCAGGATATAATTAATATTATTTTGCCTCAAACCCAATTGTAAGTGTACTACAATAATGTGACCAACAACAGTATATAAATACTTCATAATACTGTGTGGCATAGCCAAATAAAATGTACAGACATTTTGCACAAACATGAATGCAATATGATAACTGAAGTGGCAAAGAACGATGTGTTGTTGCTTGATGTGGAGGCATCCAAATCATAGCTCTTTCAAGTTAGAGAACAAAGAACAAGGTAAGCACAAGAGACTGCAAATAGACAGGACTTCTTGTCAAATACACAAGGATTACTGAAAAATACATATACAACATAAGCAGCATCAGGAGCAAATGAGAACCCGCTATGGGTGGAGGTTTAAAAGTATAAATGCATCTGGCATAAGTGAGGAAGAAGGAGAAAGATGACAATTACACTTCATAGTCCTGACTTCTTTGTCAGAGAGACTTCAAGCCTGCTCGCTGTGGCTTCAGGGACGAAGCACCACCACGCACTGTAGCCATTGTTGCTAACAATGCGGCACTGGCTCCATGGAGCTGATTTTTTGGTCTTCTTAACATCACTCCCATCACAATTTCTAATTCCGTAACTGATACAAATCTTAATCTATACACAAATATATTCAGTTGCAATACTCAAAAACTTAGCATATAAATTAATATTACTTTGACATAGACGTATCCAGAGACCTGTTCAGAAAAGAAAAAACAAACCCCAAAGCCAAAATGTGTGAATTACAACTGCTGCAGTTATTTGTATGTCAGTAAGTCCTTAATGTCTTGAAAGGTCACATGGTATGTTTTAAAATCATGTGGTTGAGATAGGAGGCTTAGAGTAATTATAACAGGAACAGCTGAATCCACAAGTTATTGTTGCCTAGTGCATAAAGCGAAATGTGTAAGAATTCTGCTTATAATACAATATATGCTTAATCAGGACAAAGCTTCCAACCTACAGTATGAAAATTTTAATAGTAAGATTTTGCCAAGGACTGAGAAGAATTTTTCAGTGACATAGGAAGTTCCTCTACTCCAGTAAGTTTTCTTAAGGAGAAAAAGACTTTCTCCACAGGCCTGTCTCCATTGTGGTATAAAAAATGAAGTTTTTGTTTCCTGACTTAGAAAGGAGATACAGGAAGAATAAGATTATCAGGACAGAATCTTTGTTCGTCCTTTTAATGCAAGCATATCTCCTTCTCCTCCTTCTGTTTGTTCCTTCTCCATCCTTGCATCCCTAGAGGAAGATAAAAGGTGATCAAAAGGCTCTGAAATTGCTTCCTCCTCCTCCTGGATTAGAGATGAAGGTCCTGCTGTAAACAATCACTCCTTCTGCCCCTGATTGTAGGAGATAAGGTGGAAAACTTGGTGGGGAAGAGAAGTGAATCTGTCACTTTCCAGCTGATGTAAAAGTGATTGATGTAGGACCTACATATGAAAGTAGAATCTGTGAAGCAGGTAGTAAAGCTGGGAAAATGTGAGAGCTGGACAGCTTAACTGATGAAAGAAAAAAAAAAAGGAATGGTGGTCTGAGGAAACAGGACTGATTTGGAGGATCAGGTCTAATGTCAGAGTATTGGCATGAATAGATGTAGGAACAAAACATCCTTCAAGGCTGTCAGGGGGATAAGGCAGGGGCCAAAGTCATCTTTCTGACATGTGGAAGGCAAATTCTATTATTACATAAATCATTTTAGGAGTAACCAGGAATTCCAGGAGCACAAGACAGAAAAAAGAAATCCCTATGCAACATCATCTTAAAATAAATGATGACAAGTGTTTAATTAGTAGCAGAACTAATGAAGCCTGGTTTCTTATAACCTTTTGTTGCATGTGTCTGTATCGTTCCACTGTAGCACCCATAAGGCATTTCCTGCGGTACCTCCCCACAGTCCCAAGCCCTTTTCCCTACGACGCATTCACTTTGCATCTGCCTGCTCTGCCCTTCCTTCTCAGCATCCTTAACTTCTCTGCTGTATCTTCACCCCCTTTCTGTGACCTAATATTAACAGCTGAGTAAAATTCAACATCTGTTATAGCTGATCCTGACCCACATGGGTGGTGATTGACAAGACAGTGACAACTAGACCAAACTGAACAGATAAGCATTGAGTTCATCCTATAGCTTTGTGTCAGCTGGGGACTTACTATATTTTTATTTTCAGTTTGATTCAGTTACAGATTTTCACAAAAGTTGTAGGAATTTCAGAAGAGAATCAGTTGTCTAAACCTCAACTGCAGTTCCATTTTAGACACTCTAACTCTGGCAAATATGATGCAAGTTGTAAGTGAGTGTGTACCCTTCTGCAGTGGCTGCTGGAGACCAGATGAGACTACTTGGTGACACGATACCCATGTTTAGGTACTTTGAAAATACAGGCACAGGATGATATGGGAATCCCCAGGACTATAAACAACTTATCAGTGATTAACCACTTCTTATCATAGGAATGCTGTGGTGAGAGATGGGTAAAGAAATTTTAGGGAGTAACAGAACAAAGAGCAAATATCCAACATAAGTGAAACACACAACAGATAACAAATTCAGGTCTATGTAGACTTGCAAACCAATGAAGAATGAGCAAGATGTAAAGTGTATCAGCAAATATAAAAATGTTCCCAAGCAAATCTCGGAGGGAAGAGGAGGAAACCACCAAGATCAGCATCATAGTCTCAACACACTGAGGATTCCCCCCGCAAGCCTTGTGGACCCAAATTGAATTTCTACTTAGGACTCAGAGGGTCAGTGAATAGACGAGCACTACACCAGAAAAAGGTAGTTTGCGTATTTATTGTTTTAACTGTATATAATTTGAACTGCAATTGTTGGTATCATTGTAACCAGAGTAGCAATAATTATCTGGTTAGTCTGTTAGGTCTTTAATTAGACTAAAGATATATTCTTGATTTTGAATTTACAGTGTGTTCCTTTTATCCGTAACAATTATTTGAATGGAAAAGACTGGTGGGAATTCAAGCAACCTACTCTGTGTAATTTAGATGTGAGAAATTGATAACGGAAAGCTATTATACTCTCCAAGTTAAAAAAAAAAAAAAAAGCCACTTTGGCTTGAATGAGAAGCAAGGGTTTGGAAGGGCATCTTAATCTTAACTAATCAGATGATTTTTGGACATGGAGTGAGATATGAAAACCATTTTGGGAGTTGGTGTGGCAAAGCTGTTTGACCCAAGAAAAGCAAGGACTCTCCAGGTCTAATCCTGGGTAGGAGACTTGCTGAAGGATGTTAAGGTTCTCATGTGCAAAGATCGGAAATAGAGAGCTCTCAATAAAAAGCAAACAGGTTTTATTCTATATTCACAGTAAGATTCCTCATTTTTTAATATCTGTCGGTGATTTCGCCTGGAAAAAGTGATTTTTTTATAAATTTGCATGTAACTTGTTCAGTTACCACATTCTCACAACGTGTGGCAGAACTGCCAATGTATATACCATTACTCAGATGGACTTGTCTTTGTACAGAATAGATTCCAGTTTTGTAACTTAAATATTCTTTTGCACTGAATTAGTTCCTAATTCCACAAATGTTTCTGTAAATTTCAGCTGAGACTATTCACTGCCTTACATGATTTTAATGCCATAATCTGTCTAAAAGCAGCTTTGCTAATTAGACTGTGCTACCTATAGAAGCAGTTGTTATTTTTATTGTTGTGTTTACACACTCTTTTTTAGGAATGATGAAATGATCAAACTTTCTTCATAATTTAAGAAATGAAAATCCTTAACAGTCAGGAGGTGCACGGGCATTTGACACCAGAACCTTATACAGAGCAAGGCAGTTTCAAAACGTCTGAATCCCGATTGCAAAAAAAAAGACAGCAAAATGTACTGTAGAGAGTTTTATTGTATTATTAGGGACATGGAACAAATGACATAATAGATTGATCCTGCTTTAACTTTCGTGAGTAACTTAGAAATGATTCAGTCATCAGTTATGATGTTGAGGAAAGCTAAATTTTCACATTTTCCTTGACAATTCAGAGACAGTTCTTAGCTCTTGTTATTTTTAATCACACCTCTACTTTGGTTACAGTTTAAAATCTGTCATCCAGAAGTCCCTGAAGCTTACAATGTTTCTTAGTCTGCTGAAAATACTTTTGCCTTTGGCTGCCCTTAGGGTTGACGCTGGAAGAGCACAGGGAAGTAT
This sequence comes from Larus michahellis, assembly GCF_964199755.1. NCBI lineage: Eukaryota > Metazoa > Chordata > Aves > Charadriiformes > Laridae > Larus > Larus michahellis. The sequence continues at coordinate 19,444,700 of NC_133896.1, forward strand.
GCCAAGGTCTTGGATGGATGCAGAAAGAACTCTACTGGGTCTGCGGTACTTTGGAACTTTTCCCTTGAAGGAGGGCAAAAGATCATTAGATCGTTTGAATACTGGGAAGAAACCCCCCAAATTAAGTGAGGAAAAATAATAAAAAAATAAATTACTTTTATTGCTTTAAAGCTCCTGCATCTAAACCTGAGTGAAAATGTTCAAATCTTTTAATAAATATGTAAGGCCTCTGAGAATGTAACCTATGAATGAACTGTTAATAGTTACTTTGCTTCAAAGGAAAAAAAATCCTCCAAACTAGCTTGTTGGTTGTACTAGCTTCTAGATCTGGTAGTAAATTTGTATTCAGTAGGACCATCAATAACTTTTACATTTACTCATAAAGCAATTTTGATGCCTTATTTTCCTCTCCTCATCTTTTCTCTTGGTTGCAAAAAAAGTCAGAGTCCAAAAGGTAAATGAAACATTATTTTCTTCAGATCTATAACATGTGGGTTGATCTATATACATTGTTCATTTGGATCATTTTTGAGCGTTTGTGCATTATTAGTGATCATTACTCTATATATTCAGCAATCTGAAGTGCGTTAGCTGCTTTGCAGAGCAGCAGCTGAGGTTGTGTCCATTTTGTGTGTTACCTACAATTCAGCTTTCTGTCTGACATAGTTCAGATGAGGATGTGAAACTCTAATAAGAAATAAAAAAATCAAGGCCAGGATCAAACATAGTTCTCAAAAAGCTGGTACTAAATGGTAGTTGTCTACAAAGGTAAAAAAACCCATCAAACGATATTAGAGAACTTTCTGAAGTATTTATTTTGGAAAAAATTCTATTGAAGTAAACAGTGTCATTTTTATGGTGATGTGTATAGGGAATAGTTATATCATCATTAAAAGAAGCCTTAGAGTGCTGGGCAGCTAAAATAAACATCTGTGGTTGGGATCTCCCAAAGAAAGTCTGGTTTCTCAGCTGCTTTGAGTTCCCATTGGGCACTCTATCGCTGTGCAGCATGAGGACTTATAAGCTTGGATGTTCAGAGTTACTGAGGCTCCCTGTGTCCCCCTGAGTGAATCTGGTCACTGTTCTTAAAATCAATTATTTTAAATATATTGTTCACATCCCTAAACATTAGTGTTTATTGCTTTTCCCAGCGACAACAAAGTTCTGATTCCTTGAGGTGTTGGATTTTGCTAGGATTGTTATAGCCACCTTAAAGGTGAGGGGCTCCACGTGAATATGCTTGACACATGCTTGGCACATGCACCAGTCAACAAAATATAGGAGCAGGCCAGAGAAGGAGAAGAATTAAAATAGGCAAAGCAAGATTATAATAGAAACAGGACCTAGTATCTCATTCTAGAAATGACAGACACTCAGGACTTAACTGTTCACCAGCCCTGCAGTGCTAAATTGGATATATATCTCTTTGAATAGGAATGGTATAAAGCTCCGGAACTTAGAGGGCTGTGAACAGTGTAGTGGTGTTCTGCCACTACTCTATAGAGAAGTGAATTTTTTCTATTTGGGGAAAAAAAGAGATGTGATGAGCATGTCAGACTAGCAGTGAATTTCCTGTTTATATTCACTTCAGAGTAAACAGCAAAGGGTAGTTGAGCTTGTGGGCATGCATGTTAGAGGAGATAAGTAGATTTCTATGTCTTTGATACGCCACAGCTGGCTTTGTGGACAAGTAAAAGTGAAGAAATCATAGAGATGAACATTGAGATTTACTGCTGGAATATCTAGGCAGAAAGTTAAATAAGTACACCATTCTGATATTGGATAGGAAACTAAACTTTTCTAAAGTTAAAGACTGAACAGAAAAGATATCTTTTGTTCTAGGAAAGGAAATGTTAGGAAAAAAATCTATATTTTGTTTACTGTGTAATGACAACGTTTGTTTTTAAGTAGGTAGAGTGTGATCTATATATTTAAATCTCATGGTTTGTTGAGCCACATGTAATAAAGTCAGTGAATCACTTTATTTGCAGCCTTGAGAAGAATTAATTATAGTCCTATATCCCCAACAAGCTTTAAGTATTTATGTTTGTATAGAAAATGCAAAAGCATTTTCCAAATCTTGACTGTGGGCACCCTCAGAAAGGAAACGGGAGAGCTGGTGACAAGAGATATGGAGAAGGCCAAGGTTTTCAATGACTTCTTTTCCTCAGTCTTCACTGGCAAGGGCTCCACCCACACTCCCCGAGTCACAGAAGACAATGGCAGGGGTTGGACAGAACTGCTCATCGTAAGTGAAGATCAGGTTCGTGACCATCTGATGAACGTGAAAGTGAACAAGTCCATGGGACCTGATGGGATACACCCAGGGGTACTGAAGGAACTGGTGGATGAGGTTGCTAAACCGCTCTCTATTATATTCCAAAAGTCATGGCAGTCTGGTGGAGTCCCCACTGACTGGAAAAGGGGAAACATAATCCCCATTTTCAAAAAGGGAAAGAAGGAGGAACCAGGGAACTATAGGCCAGTCAGTCTCACCTCTGTGCCTGGTAAGATTATGGAGCAGATCCTCCTGGAGGCACTGCTGAGGCAGAAGAATAACGAAGAGGTGATTGGGTACAATCAGCACGGCTTCACCAAGGGCAAATCGTGCCTGACAAACCTTGTGGCCTTCTATGAGAAGGTCACAACATCAATAGACAAGGGGAGAGAATCTGACGTCATTTACCTGGACCTGAGCAAAGCCTTTGACACTGTCTCGCATGACATCCTGGTCTCCAGACTGATAAAATATGGGATTGATGGATTGACAATTCAGTGGATAAAGAACTGGCTTGACAGCCGCACCCAAAGAGTGTCAATGGGTCCATGCCCAAGTGGAGGCCAGTGACAAGTGGAGTCCCTCAAGGATCAGTACTGGGACCGGTCTTGTTTAACATCTTTGTCAGCGACATGGACAGTGGCATAGAGTGCACCCTCAGCAAGTTTGCCGACGACACCAAGCTGTGTGGGGCAGCTGACATGCTGGAGGGAAGGGATGCCATCCAGAGGGACCTTGACAGGCTGGAGAGGCGGGCCCATGCCAGCCTTATGAAGTTCAACAAGACCAAGTGTAACGTCCTCCACCTGGGTCGGGGCAATCCCAAGCACCGATATAGGCTGGGCAGTGACTGGCTTGAGAGCAGCCCTGAAGAAAAGGACTTGGGGGTGCTGGTAGACGAGAGGCTCAACATGAGCTGTCAGTGTGCACTAGCAGCCCAGAAATCCAATCGTATCCTGGGCTGCATCACAGAAACGTGGCCAGCAGGTCAAGGGAGGTGATTCTCCCCCTCTACTCCACTCTTGTGAGACCCCACCTGGAGTACTGCATCCAGTTCTGGAGCCCCTACTACAAGAGAGATATGGACGTGCTGGAACGTGTCCAGAGAGGGGCCACAAGGATGATCAGAGGGCTGGAGCAGCTCTCCTATGAGGACAGACTGACAGAGTAGGGGTTGTTCAGTCTGGAGAAAAGAAGGCTCTGAGGAGACCTTATAGTGGCCTACGACTTTTTAGGATGTCGGGCAATGGTAGGACTAGAGGGAATGGATTAAAAATAGAGCTGGGATGATTCAGACTGGACGTTAGGAAGAAGTTCTTCACCATGAGGGTGGTGAGACACTGGAACAGGTTGCCCAGAGAGGTGGTGGAAGCCCCATCCCTGGAAGTTTTTAAGGCCAGGCTGGATGGGGCTCTGAGCAACCTGATCTAGTGGGAGGTGTCCCTGCCCATGGCAGGGGGGTTGGATCTAGATGATCTTTAAGGTCCCTTCCAACCCTAACAATTCTATGATTCTGTGATGTAAATAATTATATTTACAGTGGGGAGAAGATATGTATTTTGCTTATCTATTATAGAAGCAGTATTTCCAGCCACTAGGTACTTAATCTGACTGCCATGACTTTTCAAATACGAGGGAGAGTGGTTTGTCAACTGCATGTTCAGGTTCCTCAGGTTAGAATGATGACTTCCTCTGTCCCTAGTGATCACACAGCTGAACATTATGATCTCAGTCTTTCTTTTCAGTTTGTCCTGTCAGGATATCAAAAATACCAAAACCAGGACCAACCTGTTAACGGCTTGGTAACTTAAAAAATATAACATACTGCTTAGAGTCATGTGAATCAGCTCTGATAATGTAGAGAATGCTGGTATCTTCCATATTCATGCCTGTGTTTTGTAGCATATTTTCTAGATAAACATATCTAGGAATATCTGCGTAAGTCAAAATGTCCATAACTCAGTAGCATACTAATCAAATTCTTTGTTTTGGAATTTAAGAACAGAAGGATTTACATGGATGTGTATTTAAAATTCTTCTGGACACAAGTATGTTATGTTTACTCCTTGTTTTCCTTGATCAAATCCAGAAAAATAATCAGGACTCTAGGTATTTTTCTTGTTGTTTTCAGCATGTGAAGCCATTGAAGACATTTTCAGTCAAGTAGAGTATAAAAATAAGGGTTTAGAAGTGTACAAAGACAGTCATGAATATATCATATCAGAAAGAGCTAGTTATTTTAGGATATCAGAGATGTTTTTCAGTTTAAAAATGCATTACCGTGATACCACATTGCTTCATATAATATGTTCATACAATCTTCTCTAATTGTAAATACACCATGACAAAAGATTGCTGATTGGATTTTTCATATATTTCTATGGTGCTATGCAGTATCCTTAATGATAATTCTATGATGAACAGAAATTTGCAAATTCATTTTTTTCTTTGTTTACTCTTCTGATTGTTCTCCTTACACAAACATAAAAGAACACTGAGTCAGCGGTGGTTAAATTTCCTTCAGTACACTGGATAGTTAAGCATATTATGCAGTTGGACTAGAAATGCTGGTAATTAGAGTTATTGAATCTGGCAGGAAACAGTTACATTAATTTCCGTTGATTTTATCACAGTGCTCAAAAATGTTATCAAACATAAAGATAAATGTATGAAATCCCACTAATAGAAGTTTTTATTAAGGCTGTAAAACAAAACTAGACAATGAGGGAGAATGTAAAATAACCCATATTTTTAATGGAGTCTCTTTGGTTTTTTCGACAAACAAGAGGACATAGGCCTGGATTCAACCTTGGTGTACACCAAGGAGATACACCAAACATTGTTTTGCCCCAGAGGGTTTTAGATTCATTTATTTTGAATGAAGTCTATACATATTTTAAAAAGACCATTGCCCTTCAGAATGCCAAAGTAGTGACTGTAAAAAGAAAGACATCCTGAAAGATAAAAGAAAATGTGTGTGACAGAAAGTATTTTAGGCCAGAAAGTCAAACAATTTAACCACCTTTCCAGACTCATTCATTTGACTCTCACTTTGCTTTTGCAATGGCTGTGAATTAAACTCTGGTGAAGATCTGAGAGGGCAAATAATAGGCTATTTGTGCTGCTGACTGATTCGGATCCTTCCTAAAAGAGACTGCATGAGTCACTTGTGGGGTACGCTGCCATACTTAGAAAAATAGAAAGAAAGAGATTATGTCTTAAGATATGGTGCGATCCCCCAGGACAAAAGCGTGATTAGAGTCTTCACTCACTTCTTTATGCAGTTATAGTCAACGTAACTCCTGTCTGAAGAGAGTTATGGAGACCTGCATGTTCAATCCTTCTTCCAAATCTTCCTTCCCAGTGCATAGAAATGGGAGAAAATGTAAAGGTCATGTAGTGCTACCTGACTCTGCTGTTGGGAATGGAAGTTAATTTGTAAAAGGATAGGTTTAGTTGCTTTGTTCATATTGCTAGATGAATTACAGATCTAGCAATGAACTTTTAAGCGTTCAGAGTCACCCCTTCCATCCATACTGTTGTTTGTTAGCCAGGTGTACGCTCTAGAGTCTCCTTCCTGGCTTCCAGCTGCTGCTCCAAAAGGCTGCTGGTCTCCTGTAAGTCCTGAACTGTGTCTGTCAGCTTCATGTTAATGTCCAAGATATCATAGGACATAAGAATGGCTGTAGCTGGCTATGTATGGGCTACTGTATCTCCTCTTACGGATCGCAAGGAGCGTACCATTACCATTTGTAATAGTCTGAGTGGGATAGAGAGGAAAACACAGTATCTGTTTCCTTTCTGCTATCAGATTGAAAGGACTGAATCTACTTACATATTGAGCGTAGGAAGTTCCACCTAAGCACGAGGAGGAACTTCTTTACCTTGAAGGTGGCAGAGCACTGGAACAGGCTGTCCAGAGACGTGGTGGAGTCTCCATCTCTGGAGACATTCAAAACCTGCCTGGACGCATTCTTGTGCAACCTGCTCTAGGTGACCCTGCTCTGGCAGGGGGGTTGGACTAGATGATCTCCAGAGGTCCCTTCCAACCCTATGATTCTATGATTCTATGAGGGCACAGTAGAAACCATATCTCCTTGAACATGAACCGCAGTTAAAGGACTCTTTCTCTGAGGCAAATGGTGAATATGAATTCCTGCAACTTGTGAGAGAGTTATAAGGGGATACAAGTCCTCTGAAAAGTAAGGAGCTTTTTGTAGATTTTTTTCTGTGTTTTTATGCCTATGCAAGTCCTTTTGCTTGTGACACATTCTGAAGGTTTAAGTTTTCCTACAGCAAAGGGGAGTGCTTTAAGAGTCTTGCTAGGCAAATTTACAAATACATAAGTTATATCTGAACAGGGAAGAAGGACAACAGCTTGTTGGGCTGTAGCCAGCCTCCCATACCAGTGAGCATATATACTATTATCAGCATGAAAGTATAGCCAGCTAGGATGTGTGAGCATGCTGCTTCTGTTTTAGAGAAGAAACTCTGCTATGTCCTTGAATATGCCTTGCCTGGAAGAACGACTATGAAGAGGGCAAATTATTCACCTACACTACTAAGGTAATCAGGGTTGAATTTAGCTGTATATTTAAAGGTCTATAATTTATAAATTTTACGTATTTGGTTAAGCATGTCTCTGCTTGCATTAATCAATTCACAAATTTTTATGTTAGGAATTCACTAACCTGGATTAATTTCTCGTGTTGCCTCTACTACATGCTGGAAAGTGGGAGCCACAAGAGCCAATGTCCCAAATGTGAGGAATTTGAGAGTCTGACAGTAGAAAACACTAAAGAGAAATAAGGCTGTAACTAAAATATGTATGATAAATATATCTCTTTCCTTTCCTTAGGTGCCAGGCTGAAATATTGAGTTAGACATTCAGGTAGGACTTGGTTTCAGACCAGAAAAATTCTCTTAGCATACAGGTATTCCTGTTAGTCTGTTGCAAAGGCTGAACTAGATGGCTTTCCAGTAGAATATGCAGGTGGAGATGCCACTAAATTTTGTGCCATAATCTTGTGCCTAGAAGGTACATTTTTTTTATGAACTCTTCAAATGAGACTCAGATGAGGTTGACCTCTCTGGAGAGTGCCCTAAACTCTGACACTGTAAAATTCATGGGTTAAATAAAAGAACAAAAGGAAAGCAGGATTTTGCAACGCAGTGGTGAGGGATTCCTATGAGAGGAAGGAGTGTTGGGATCCATTCCCTGCTCCATGGGATTCCTGTGCATATTCCTTTACACAGACACAAGATCCAGCACAGAGGAAGTCATGAAACCAATAACTGAAGTTAAAGTGTCTCTCAAAAAGTAGCGTTCTCATCACAGAGTCATGCCAGAGACCAAAGCACGTGAGACTTAGGTGTGAGGTAGGCATTAAGATGCTTTGATCAGCCAAGGTGACAGCAATTCTAAGAAAGTTCTGTAGATATCTGGGTAAGTTTAGTGACCAGAGCTAAAAACCATACAGACAGTGGTATTTGGCAGAAATTTTGTGAAGTATAATTTTGAATTTACGTATTTGGATTTCATTAGAGTTGAGCTTCAAATTGTCTTATGGGTGGTTTTGGATTTATCCCTAAGTAAGCATTAGTTCACTCTTGAAATTAAGTTGTGATTCTTATCTTGCTTTGTTGCATTTTCTAGAAAAAGCAAAAAAAAGGTTATATTCTGATGCAAATATTAGCCATCATCCAGTAATATCTGGAAAGGAAATAGCCAGTATAAGGAAAAGCTCTTTTTGCGATAAGAGAGAGAGCACTGGAAAAGGTTGCTCAGGGAGGCTGTACAGACTCCATCCTTGGAGGTTTTCAAGAGCACGTTGGGTAAATCCCTGAGGGACCTGGTGTTACTTTATTGTTGACCTTGTTTTAACCAGAAAGTTTGACTACAGATCTCCTGAGAACCCTTCCAAGCTGAATTATCCTATGATCCTATTATCCTGATACTAATGAGACAGACCAAAACAGCTGCTTTAGACACAAATGAGAAATAATTTAAAATAATAGGTGGACATTTCCACTGCAGATGTTTGATACATAGGTGCCATTCTTGATACATTATACCTTAAAACTTTGTTAACAATTTAAAACAGATGTTTTATAGTAGTATGTTTCTACTTCAAGCAGAAATCGTATGATCGTTAACATCTGTCAGCACCTGGAACTAACGGGATTGACTAGACATCCTAATTGTAGATCCTGAATTGTTGTTACCTTAGCCATTGGAATATAGTAGGAAACAATTGAGTTATTTGTAAAGGCACAATGCTATACAATATCTGAACAATATGGCTTAGTGCCTTGGAGTTTGATCTATAGGTATTACGTAGAATTACATAGAGAAAGTTTTTTTTTTTCCTTAAATACCAGTCAGTTTCTTCTGAGTTCTATAGCTAGTTTAAAAAAAAGAAAAAGGTCACAGTTACACAGGTGGTAATACATTTTGGGATGAGATTTTACAGGTCATATTTATGCTGTTGTGCTTCTACAGCAGCAGGTATGGATACAGGTAACTGGGACTCTACCAGCTATGCTGAATGCATGCAGACACATATCTCTTCCTTTTTGTATTCTCAATTTGCTACTAGGAAGAAGGATACTGACTTCTCATGTTAAGTACATACAGATGCATTAGGAGCCAGGAACTCTTACTGAATGACTTCCTTTCCACGCAAATAAGTTTGTCAACTCAATCCATCTAATCTGTATCCAGAAAATGTTTATATCGCCAATCTTTTTCTCTTTCCTATGACTTTTCTCTTGAACTGCAGTTTTAATTTCAGTTTCAGAAGTGGTAAAGGCAAAGGAACATATGAACTGCTACATAAATCCAAACTGTATAATGCTTAGATTGAGGAGCACTATAGTGTTTATAATTTATTAGAAACAATGGTGCTATTACAGAATTAAGCAGATGTTAACACCGATCTAACTTCTTCTATTTTGATACTTAGAATTAGACCTTAACAGAAATAATACCTGGGTGATGAAGATCTCATATCTGAACCCGTATCTACGTGATCAGATATCAGATTTTGCTGTGAGTTAGAATTTTATCTGGGGGGGGGGGTTGTTGCTTCATTTTTGTTTGTTAGTTTGTTTCTGTTAAGTATTGCTGTAAGTTTTCATTTCCTATAAAAAAAAGTGAATAGTCCTTTTAATTTTCTCTATAGTTAGTCTCTCTCACTGTTTCACTAAGGGCAATACACAATCTTGTATCTGTTCTTTATAAGTAGTACACTCAATTATAGCTATGCACTGTATCCTGACCTTTTTATTGGTGCCCTGTATGTCCTTTTCACTACATCTGGGATATGGTAATCAGACTCCTGACACAGACTGAAATTTATTGATCACATTATCCCTGAAATGCTTTTTTTGCATTGGCTCAGCTCCTTGTTCATTGTGCTGATTTTAAAATGTGTTACCACACCAAATAGTGCATGTCATTAGTTGGCATTAGCTTATGAATTCATGCCTGAGTCAAAGAGTTCTTGGGAGTCCTGCTTTTTTCCTGTGACTCCCTTTCTGCAATATCAGCTGTATATATTTCATTGAAGAGTCTCTAAAGATCTTGGAGATTTCAGGAGTAAGAAATTTGTTTTCCGGTAGCCTAGATCCACCCAGTGAACATCATTTATACTGATTTCCATCCAGCTTCTAGTTTAGATATCTATTAGAGGGGAGTCTCTGAAAAGAAAGAAGGAGGATCACACTTCACACTCTGGCAAAATTTTTCAGGGGAGCTCTAATGAGCAGCAAGACCTGGTCTGGGATTCAGAAAGGTGAAATGTGACTTAGAAACATCTTTGCTCCTTTCTCCATTCCTGAGGCCTTTCAACTTGTCAGAGAAGTTTTTGCTCCTAATGTGTGAGAATGTTATATTGTCTTGGTGGTATGCATTTGCATTATGTCCCTGCTTATGGCTCCTTTGACCAGACACCCTTAAGGGAGCAGACACTTTCCTTTGTTATAGTCTCACAAATTCTTTTCAACCAGACTAAAGCCATTTCAGAGGAAAATACGCATGTATATCATACAATACAAGAAGACAGAGCAGAAGAAACAGAGAGAGTGTTATTGAAGCTGTCCCTTTATGAAACCAATTTGAATTAGTATTGCTTTATATAAAGCAGAATAATCCTACAGTTAATGATGTCAGAGGAGGAGTATCATAAACAGTGGAGGAAGAGATTCTAGAAAGGTTTTCAAGTAACTCCTCTGATAAATCTCTCAAATGATCTTGTTCTTTCTGATATGTGTAAATGCTTGAACAGCACTAGAAGAGTTACCTGCATTTGCAGATGAAAGCTGAAAAACACTTAAATGAGCACACTTTATAGAATTGGTTAAGCTAACACATTTTTAAATATGAACACATATCCAACAATTCTCTGTTTCAGTGATCTTTGATGACAACATAATTATGTTAGAAAAAGATTCTGACGTGTTTCCTGTAGGCATTTTTTTCTGAAACACAAGTTTAGGAAAAAACCTCGCCTTTTAAAATTATTAACTTAACAGAAAACCTTGAAATTACCCTGTGCACCTCTGCTTATCCAAGGATCTACAGTCAATATCTTAACATAGCAAATTTCTTTTTCTTTTCTGATCTCTGACATATTCTTTCATTTGTTTCTTAATGAGTACATTTACTGAGTCTCTTTACCTCATTTCCTTTTCCTTTCTTCTCTGACTCTTGGACTTTGTCGTTATATTGGTTGTTATCTTCTTTCCCCACAGCTATAACTTCCAAAGCAGGATCTTCTGGGAGAATGATTTTCTCTTGCTGTACTCCCAAGGGTCTAGTTACATCCCATATAGTGATGTCCCTGGTGACTATTTTGTTTAGACTTGGAGAATATATGTTTTACTTCTATATTTTAGCAGTGAAAAAATAGTATCAGTCACAGCAACAATAGCAACATCGAAACCCCGTAGGGAAAAAGAAAGAAATCCACCACAGACAGGTCAATAAGCAAAATCCAAGTGGAAATTTTAGCCCCAACATATCAAATGTTTCAGTATCCGGTTGCCAATTTGCAGGTTAAAAGAAGATAAGATGGAACAACCTCCTCATTAGCTTGCACTGTCATCCTGCAGTAGTGTTAGAGATGGAATTTTTCCTTCAGTTAATCTTGGGCTGCCACTTGTTTGGAAAATGTGTATTAGATCCTCATTTTTTTTGAGTAAAAATCAAATGTGTGAGCAGTAAAAGCCTGTGCAGTACACAGAGAAGTTAGAAACTTCAAAATACTCATGTGTTGATTAGGGATTTAGAAAATAAGGAGAACCACAGAGTTGGTACCTGAACACTCTTCAGGCTGAGGTCTCTGACTTAGCTGCATGTAGATATCTTCATGAAATTCAAAAGAGACTGGACTTCTCTGTGTTTAAGCACCTATAGCTATTATTGCCCATGGGCCACTATTTTCTTTCAAATGATAATCAGAAAAAGAGAAAGTCCTGCTAAGTTTTTATATAATGTTTTATGAATCATGATAGTGGTGATGATAAAGGTAAAATATCCATTTCAGCTCAATGGGTTCAGATCCATATCTCACCATGATCACTTGCTATAGGCTAATTATACGACAAAGCTGTGTCTCTGTACAAATCAAAGTAAATGAATCATGAGACTGGGGAGAAAAGAACAAAGTGGAAGCATAGCTGAAGTGCAGGTGTTATGAATGATAATTTAGGAAGAAGGCAGAGCAGCTTCTAATTGTACTGTTTTCCAAGCCATCTTCCTGCTGGAGTTAGAAAACTAGTCATTGCACCATTGCATCCCCTGCCATGCCAGAGCTGTGGAAATCTGGGCTCCCTTTCACTGCCAGCTCCAGAGAGAGGAGCTGGGACAACAGCTACTGCTAGAGGGTGAGAAGACACTCCTATCTGAAGCTGCCACAGTTCTCTCTTTTTTCCTTCCGCTCCCCCAGCTGTGATGAGACTACAAGCCTTGTCTCTCCACTGCATCCTTTCTATGGCATAACTGGCCCAGCTCCTGTTCTTCATTCTTGCAGTAACAAAATTACATTTCGTTCAAAAACTCATGAAACAGCTTAAGAGGAAGTCCAGAATTTCAGTCCCCGCTCAGTGGGATGCTAGTGCTTTTTATACTGGATAACAGTTGAGAATTTCTAAGTTCTTGCAACCTGGAACCCTCAAAAATGAATTTTGAATCATTCAGTGTTGCAAACTGTGAAGTGTAAAGCCAGCTACCAAAGTTTTAAAAATGAAAAAGAAAAAAAGGAAGCTTTTGGGGTTTGAATTTTCACTTTTATTGAGAGCAGAAGAAACATAATGTCAACTTGCTGTTGAGTATTTATGCACGGAACTCTGTTTTTATCAGTTTAAGGAGATTTTTTTTTTAAAAGGCTGTACAATCAAAAAAGTATTTTCATGTATATAATATTTAGAACAGTTCACTTTTTGTAGCTCCTGATTATTTTAAAAAATAGCCAGCAGAAATTAACAAGTATTGTCTCTGTTATTAAGAAAAAGACATTTTTCATTGTTTTAAAGAAATAAAATTGTGCAAAACCAAAGCAGTGGTACTCTTTATTGTTAATTCCCAGCATGCAAGTTTCTTTTGGTCCTGTAAGATTGCATTAGTCACAGTAACAGCATGTCATATCCGAAATGCTGAGGAAACAAAGTAGGAAAGTCACCAGAAGTGACACATTGCAGTACAGCCTAGCATGAAGCAATACATCAGAATGTGTAATGGCTAGAACCAATTTATCCATTTATTCTATAATCCTTTAAAAGAGCAATTTATTTAAGCGATGTTTTGGGAATGTTTTAAATCATTTTTAAAGGATCTGCACAACAGCTTCCTGTATTGTATAGCAAGCTGCTACTACTCAAAAGTTTTGGGGCCAATTCCTGGTTCACATGAGAGAAGTGTTACCAGTATCATAAAATAGATGCAAACATATGTTACGAAGTTAATGCTAAGATAGAAACAGATTGGGCTCACAACATCCTGGAGACTGCGTTAATGACTCATTTGCATAAAGTCACTTCAGTGGAAAACTTTATATGCTGTTTACTAATTTTCTCAGCCTGAAGAGAGTTTAAAACACTAGTGAAAAGAAGATACCTCAGAGAACTGGTGATAAAAGAGCTGTACTGTGTAAGGTAACAAAACCATTTCCTCTGCTATGATTCTCTTGGTTTCTCTACATCTTCTCCATACTCTGTCCCAGTACTTTTCTAACATCTCCTTTCCTTTCTTTTTGATACAGGAAGACAAGAATCCTGCCCTTTCAAAAGATCTTATCTCTCAGCTTTCCTCCCGGTTTTAGGGACCTTCTAACAGATACAGTTTTTGCAAGGAAGTTTGTGTGTGTGTGTATACAAACAGTTCCTTCCAGCGTTTCCTGAATTGACAGCTGTGAACTCGAATAGGTAAAAATTTCATTTTTTAATGATGTTTTCATTGCTGTTTGAATTTCCTTTTACTAGATGCTCCCATATTTAAAGGCAAAGACAAAATGATTTTGTAGCACATATGGACCACTTCAAACAAGTGTTTTTCTGATACCATCTTTTACATTTTCTGTGGAAAAAAAAAGGCTATTCTGACAAAACATTCTATAGTTCTTATTCAGATAAATGCATTTTTACTATAAGAAAATAACTTTTAAAGTAATAAGCATATAAAATTGGAATGATTTGGAATCTCCTTATTTCAGAGTTTTTCATGAAGGTATGTAGTTTCTTTCTCTTTTGTATTCCTAAGCTGCAGCCAGGGGTGCAGCTTTCTTCTTTACTGAAGAAAAGAATCTCCAGTGAAACACATTAGGGAAGTTTAATATTTTGTTATGGAGAATTTATGTTGAGTCACAAAAGAACATTTCTCTTCAGAGATCCAAAGCAAAATCCAGCTGAGATCAACACCTTATACAAAATGGGAGGGTTTGCCAGGAAGTTGTGGCCTGACATGAAAAGATATTGCAAAATATGCACAACACAGAACAAAAATGTTACAGTGTTATTCATGAGAGAGGACTCACAAAAGGATGAGGCTCATAAGTCAAAGACATATGATTTCCAGGGAATTAAAGAGGAAATTAAAAGCTAATTCATCAGGTTTTTAATACTGGAAATTTTAAGAGAAGACAAACATTTCCTGTACAAATTCACTGTGAAGTTTTATTATATAGACTTTTGATTAATTAACACACATTTAAATGTCTGCGATGAAACAGTTCCCATGAGTTTGCTTAAGTACCTTTCCCCAGGCCAAATACAAAAAGAGAGAATTGGAACACAGTTATGAAAAAAAGTATGCCAAGCCTTTTCAAAGTGATACTTTAGAGCATCTTGTAGCTGCTTATAAGTTTCGACTTTGAAATCCAGTTTTCACTTCAGGCTGCCATGCCAAGGTCACATCACATGACTAGCAGCGGGACTCTGCCATTAGGCAGGATGCTGCATAGTTCAAATTTCCAAAGTGGAAGAAGAAAACTAGCAATCACTCCAGTTCGTTTCTATCTGTAGTCCTTGTGGCTGTCATTTTAAGAAGTCTGGTCGCTGTCTTTAAAGGATCAGTTCCTTTATTTATTCAGTGCCTTGCCCATTCTGTATTTTTACTTCTTGAAGTGTTTTGATCCACCACTTAAATTGAAACCTTTTGGACCTGTTATAAGTCTTAATTAAAATTAAATAACTGTTCAAAACTAAACAGCAGTTTAGCACGAAATATGAACAAGTTTTTTTTCCTGAACAATTAGTAGTTATCTGTATTCCTACGACTAGCAAATATCCAGAATTTAAAGGCAGTTAGGTTCCATATTTTTGATGAATGAAAAATGAAATTACACACTCAGATACCTTCTTGGGATCTATGTCTCTGCAACCCCGTCTTTGTTTCTTTGAAAACCTGGAAGTATCTTTTAATCTATTATTAAAAGAAAAAAATAATCAGAAACTCAGCATTTAATCCCAATTCTTATCTCAATTTATCCACTATCTAAAATTAATTAATTTGGAATACTTCAGTTTGTTCTTCTCACCGTATTGTGTCAAGACAGAGAATTATGAATGTGTGTCCCTAAGTTCTTTCATTCATAGAAATGTATATAGGAAGCTTTGGGAAAATTGATAATATAGATACAATCACATGGGAAAAAATTGCACAGTTTACACTCTGAAAGCCAGCAATTTGTTGAACAAGTTTCTAAGGCACACAGTAAATTCTCTATTGTTTCAAAATTTTAAATTAAATTTGGCAGCCCCACAATAAGGCACAGGGTGGAATCCCATTCCCATTGAAATCAATTGGAATGTTGCCTTTGGGTTCTTTTTGGCAGAGAAGGTATTTCACTTAAGGAAGAAAATAACAACTGTTCACTGGTGTTCTTTTGGTATGGAGGTTGTTAAAAGCTGCTGTTGGGCTTTCAGGACTCAAACTTGCATTTCATCAACTACAGTGTGTGCCTGAGACACCCCATCAGCAGCTATATGTGTATTTTTTGTGGCGTGCCCTGCAGAATAGTACATATCTGTCTATTGTATGACGGTCATATTTGCTACAAGTGTAGAAAAAAAGAAATTAGATGGTTCAGTATTTAACATATTTTATGAAATCTATCTGGGAAATACAAGCAGTCAAGTTTTCATTCCAGACCCTTTCTCTTCCAAGTAAACTAATATTTAAAATATCAAATGATTGGAATACGGTCATTACCCTTTGGTAATTGTTGTAAGATGGCAAGTACAAAATATGGCAGAAAGTAAAAGCTCATTCTCACAAAGACAGCTAAATCCATGACTGAAATTGTACCATCAGGTTTTGTAGTCATTTTGCATTCTTTCCCACTGAAAAGCCCTATCAGAGCTTTGGGATGTGACCAACTAATCCACTTAATACTTATTTAATTATCTTGGCACTCTGTTTTATAATTCTCCATGAACTACTTAGATGTGAACTGATATCTTTTCATCACGGAGCTTAGTATACAACCTGCACAAAATTTAATCAAGGGGAAAATTAAAGTAGAACAATATAAGAAAAAATATATTACCTATATGCTAGCATTTTTGTTCATTTACAGTTATTCATGGAATTTATATGAATAAAATTTTACATCTAAACCTCATAATTTCTTTATAAATTCCAATGGAATAAAGTCTCTTAAATAATAATTGAAATCTCATACATAATTGCAAGTGAAGGGTATAGGAAATCATAATGGTAATAATTTAAGATATTAATACCTGCTATATTAGATAGAAAAGATACATTTTTTTGCAAGTATATATTATATTCAGGATCTTGACCTATTACAGCTAAATTTGTAAGGTTAACAGCAAGCACTGCAAGAGCACTCTATGAGTGATACTGGTGTGGTTAACCCTGTTAATTATAATAGGAAGTTGACCTAATAGAGATATTTCAGTGGGGTAAATTGGATAGGTGTCAAGTGTTCTATCACAGCTTCAACAGTAAATGTTGAATTGACATTAGAATACATACACCATCTGCTGAAGACCCACAGGAACATATGATTGAGAACAATCATATCAAGTAAGAAAGATTTCATGACCTTTTGTAACAGTTACTCTTTCATCAAGACAGAGTATGTATTGTCATACTGTTTCTAACACATCCATGTCTGTAAGACTAACTTATTTTTTGTTCCTTAACTGACATAAAACATAAAATCATTTCTTATACAGTCTTTCCCCCCACCAGGTTCATTCAGACCTATTATGAGCATGTAGTTTCAGAGATGTGACCACAATTTTAAGTTTCTGGTTTTATGTTCTTATTCTGGCTATGGAATTGAAGTCGAAATTTTTAACGTCACTTTGGAAACCAAACTGACTACTTTCACTTATGAACTATTGTGAAGTCTTTCTTTCAGTCTTTCAGATTTGTGTACAACTCTGAGAAACACATCATAAGTGTTTGATACATATTCTCAACAGATTAAAGCTTGTAGAATTTGTATTTATTGATTTTTTTTGTCCCATGCTG
Organism: Larus michahellis; assembly: GCF_964199755.1. Classification (NCBI taxonomy): domain Eukaryota; kingdom Metazoa; phylum Chordata; class Aves; order Charadriiformes; family Laridae; genus Larus; species Larus michahellis. Next base: position 19,461,979 of record NC_133896.1, read on the forward strand.
AGTTTTTTCATACTTGATTGTGATTATTTTTTACCCGATGGAAGTATTCAGTGCATGTGCAGATGATCTCAATCTATTTGAACTGGAACTGTACCTTGTTCAGACCCAAAAAGGATTTGTTTTGGTTTCACTATGTACTGGCTTTGAAATCCTTGCTGGGTAGCCTTTGGAGTTTGTATACAATTCTGGTATTATTAAATCCAAGCAATCAGATCCCACACTGATTTGGAATATAAACGTGAACAGGTGTGAAAGGTTTATCGGTCATTGTTCTCACTAACTGGAAGTTCCTTAGAGAAGAAATAGAACCAGCTATTTTCTGCAGATTTTCCTTTAAAATGATTCCTAGGTGGCTCTTAGCCCTCCGGAAGTCATCATCAAATGAGTGTGCACAGGCATACTGCAACAGATGGAGATTAATGTATGTAGCCAAAATTCCAATCATGACCATAAGAGGTATTTGTTTATGAAAGTGGTTTTATCTGCAACTGCCAAAACAAGAGTCCATTGTATTTCTCTACTGCAATAGGTGAAATCAGTGGTAGCCTTGCTTCATATGGGACATTCGAAATTTTTAGAGTAGAACATTTAGACACTGATCGTAGAAAGAAAGCAATTCACTACATAATCTCACTTTACAAATCCGAGGTTTTTTGTTTGTTTTGGTTGATTTGTGTGGGGTTTTTTTGTTTTTTTTTTAATTTTCCTTTATGACTGGCATTGTCCTGCTGGCAATATCCATTGTCTTCAAGTCATTCTTTCTTTAAGATACGGAATGTATTGTCCTTTCTGCCTACACCCAAATTCGACACCATTTAATCCACAGACTGTGTGTTACCACAACCTTGCAGAACTGTAAATGACCCTGAACTTAAAGACTAAGCTTATGATACTGTTTCATTTGTCCTGTAGTTAAGACACCAGCTTTCACTGGTAACTACCTCAACTCTGCATATAAGGTGGCATAGACTTCTATAAACAATTTCCTTACGTTGTGTAACTCTTCTGTTCATTGTGCTGATCAAAACCTTGATCATAACCATGAACATTACCAAGCATCTTACCAAGACTTCCCTCATTCCAAACAGTTTATTAAAGGAATATATCCTGAGTTCTGAAACTTTGACCCTGGTATAATTTTTTATGTACTTGAGCTCAACTCCTTGTTCTTAGAATATCCATCTTTTACAGAAGAACTGGATAAAAACCGGCACATAAGATAATTTTAAATCATTCTGTGTTTTCTCAATCTGATGAGGTGGAGTTTTTATGTTTATGATAGTCTTTAATAAGTATTAATATTCAACAAAATATCAATTTTTCTCATACTTTACTAAAGTGAAAGAATGCCCAACATAGTAGGTATTGCAGTGAGAGACCTAGTTTTAAATATAGTTGAAAGTGTTACGATGAATATCATATTCCTTATTTTTCAAAATTGAAGTGATTTTATCTTTCAGTTATCTTATGGTGAAGAAAAAGTTCATTAAAGTAAGGTATTCAAGGATGAAAACTTGTTCTCTGAGCACAAAGTTATTATGTTAAGAGAAACATTTGTATGAACCTATTTATTGCAAGGACTTGACGAAATCTCCATTAAAAAAAAAAAAAGAATGCGCAACATGTGCCACTATGTTGAAAGAAAACCTGGAATCAGTTTGGTAGGAGAAATAGTAACAGACTGTCTACAGTAGACCCCCTGAGATTTCTGCATTATTTCAAGCTTCCTATGCTCATGTTTGAATGATTATGTGTTTCAGGCTCATGACTGTAACTATACTTCTGTATCTTCTTCTGCCAAGAAAAGTTTCTTGGTAACTGTAACTGATATGGAATTGCATGTTTACATGATTCAATTTTCATCTATGAGAAGTAATTTTTGCTTGCTAAGTGATTTTTTTTTTTAAATCATATCATATTTGAATTATATCTCTTTTTACCTGTTAAATCAATACCAACCAAATGATATCGGGTGATATAAAATACATTTCCATTCAGAGATGTTATTTTATTAAAATTAAATAGATTTCATCTCTATTTTAAAAGTGGGATACAAATCAAATAAAACAAATGTATTATTCTCTTGCTCAGAGAAGAGGCAATGGCCAAACTATGATGGCAGATGCAATCTTTTTAACAGACTATCAAGCAACAATAGCTGTTATTAGTCTCATCTGTCTTATCTCTATGAATGCGTGGCGGTAGTTTGTAATTAAGTTTCAGTTTCTAGACTATGCATCAATTCTAGAAATCAAGAACTACAATCCTGAGTTCAACATTCTGATGTGATTAAACCTATTATGATCACAGCTGCACTAAAGAGACTTTATCTTGATTTTATTTTCACTCTGGCCAACACTGGTGTATGTGGATTAGGTTTTGAAATGGAAATTATTTAGATCTGTGTCTAGTTGTATCTAAACCACTAAAATCTGAGAATGCTGGAGAAAGAACTGGTTGGAATTTTAATGAAACAAATTCATCAAAATACATTTATTAATCAAAACTGAAAAAGTTAGTGGGAACATATCAAATCTAAGGGGTTTTTTGGTTTTGGGTTTTTTGTTTGTTTGTTTTGGTACTGTTTTTTTTAGAAAGTATTTTCTGGTCAAAACAAATGAGAATTAAAGTTATAGCCGAGATCCTCAACTTTCTGATAGCTTCAGTTAGAGCAGCTAGAGCAAAACCTTGACTGTGTCTTTTATTAATCTACATGCATTTCTTCATGAAAAATTGAAATATCTCAATTTTGTACAGTTACTGAGTAAATTGCAAGCTTCAATAATTTTTCCATAGCAGCATTTCATTTTCTGATCAGCTCTAATAAATCTAAAATATTAATTTCTGATCCACTTCTAATTAAGAAAGTTTTGGAATATTACAAAGCACGACAGGGAAATTTTGCTTGGGTATTTCTCATATTCTGTACAACAGATGGACAGCCAATGTGTTTGTGTTGGCCTTGAAATTACTTTTCAAAGAGAAATAATAAATCCATAGATCATTTGACCCAAATATCAACATTATATCTAAGACATTTTTTAAAAAGGAAGAAGCTATGTATTTACTTTATGTTGCAAGAAATTGACATAAAGGGGGAACATTTTTCTTGATATCTACCTAGATTTTTTTAATATCTCAGTGGCTTGCAACATGGAACTATTTTTTTTTCTTTTATATCATTACATACTTTTTTCATGTGTTTGAAAGAAACAGAAATAGTAGTTTATCCTACAGTAGCATTTCCGGCTCAGACACGTGGATCCCTCAGAATAATTAAAAGCCCTGATGCTATAAGCCTTTGTGCAGTGCACAAGATTTGCACTCTAGCTCAAGTGTGAGTGGAAGCTACACTTGGGCACAGAGTAAAGCACCAAGTTTTATCCTTAGCGCTCATCAAGAGGAATTCCAAGGGTGTTTTTCTGGACACTGACTTTATTCAGACATGCTGAGAATATAAATCTGCCCTGACTCTTGTGGGGTTGGGCGGGGGGGAAGTAAAAGTCTCCCTTCACTTGATCAGGCACCTCAACACATACTTCCTTTGCTGACAGCAGTGAGTAGTAATTATGGCTTCTCACCAACCTCCAGCATATAATAGTAGACTTCTCTGCCCCACACTCCATCTATACACATCAAGCTGTGCCCCCCGATTTAGGAAGAACTAGGTTAACAATTAGTGCAGTGTGTCAGCATTCCTGCAAGAAAAAAGTACTTATGCATTGTTTAGGGTGGAGTAGCCTGGTTTTAACACTTCTTTGCCACCAAAAAGAGGGATCATTTGAGACTTTAATTAACTTGGTTGGTTCTAGGTTCCTTTTACAAATTCTTCTATTTGAAGGCTTTCAGTCTATAAGCTGCTTTTGTTGGTTTTGTTGATGTCTTTCTTCTAATACAGCAGAGACCAATATTGCAAGGCAACATGCGGCTTTTTGAAAGTCTAAGCAAGTTAGAGAAAAAGATCCATGAAGATAAGTTCAAGGTACCTAGGACACTTCAGCAGAACCCAGGACACCCTCCATCCACCCAGATGTTTAAGTAGTAGCAGGTTTAATTAGAAGAAGGTTCAAACTAGAATTCTTGATTGTATCAGTTCTTAGCACTGAGATTATTTGAACAGTAATCTCCAGGGTATCCTTACCTCTGATCAGCTTTAGAGACTTTCAGTAAAATTTTCTAGATGTACTAAAGTGTTACACAATTTTGAAAATCCTGCCCATCCCTCGCAGCTATTGTTATGCGGAGGTACTTCTATATTCCTCTCTATTTCTTGTCACTTAATCCTACATGTATAATTTATTCTTCTTGTCCATTCAATGCAATGTCAATGTGCAGCAAGTTCAGACACTTACAGAATGTCGAACCTGTAAGTATACTATTGGCCTAAATTAAGGTTAGGCTTTAAGAATGTCTGTAATTCCGATGTAAAGAAATGACAACAGCATGGCAAAACGAACCTCTCTTAAAGGTAACACATTTCTTACCAGCTCAGTAGTTGTGTTGTTTCTTAAGATGCATATAAGAATGTATCCTCTGATTTTAATTTTTTCCATGTTGCCATTCCAAAATAATGAGCAAAGGGAAATTACTAATAAGAAACTGATGGCTTGACTTAGTACCGGGAAATTATTAGCATTTTGGGAAAAGGAAAAAATGTCTTCTATGTTTCTGAGTGAAATATACGAATGGCATATTAAGGCAAATAGGCAGTTCAGAAGAGAGATGCTGTGTGCCACCAGAAAACAGCAGCTTGATGGTTATGCTTTGGTATTAAATAGGAAGCCTCACATTACCCTGAATCTGATTTGGATCAGGCAGCAGAAGGCAGATTCCTCAAGGCATTTGACATACACAAATATAAACAAAGTCCCACTCTATGAATTGTTAATTTTTTTAGATTATTGGACAATAGATGTGTCCATCTGTATGCTCAAGTAAGGGAGGGAGTACCTCAGAGACAAAGTACTTAGAAAAGCAGCCACTGCTGCGGACTCACAGGTTCTGGCTCCAGTTTCTGACTGAAAAAATTCGCAATGGAGTCCGCTTCACCTCACATAAGCCCTAAACTCAAATGAGAAAGATAGGTACTTATCAAAGAAGTCCTCTCGCCCAAAGCCATGTGTCTGAGACAGGAGAAAAGAATTGCATTCAAAATTGCCTTGTTAATTTTGGAGAGCTTATCCAACTAAAAGAAGGAAGGAATCCGACACTAATTATGTGACACTGTGAGCTCAGCCTGCAATGAAAATTTTTCTATCAAAATGAATTCATTTATGAATATAAAATAGCCTGAGTGGAAAAATTTCTGCTCCCAACCTCAGAAAACTCCATAATCAAATTCAGCAGTATAAAAATTCTAAAATCTATTTTAAATTGGTATTTCAAGCATTACATAAAGAGTATTATTGTTAAATTATTAAAGTGAATACGGCTATGAAACATTTTTATGAACAGAATTATGGTGTGAATCTTAGGAAAAATTAAGAAATAAGTTGCCAAATGAGAATAAAACATTATCAGTATTGATAAATAGCAGCAAAAAGGCATGTCTGAAGCAGCATTTTTAAGATTTCAGTAAATAACCTCTGTAATACAGTCATAATATATTTGGTTTTAATCACTTGGTAAATAACTAGATTTGTGTGAAATTTATAGTGTCACTTGAGCATCGCTTTTCCAAAACTAACACAATACACACCCAACTGGGATGATTTAGTGTAGAGATGGTATTTCCACAATGTTGCTTTAGCAATTTTTTTAAAAAATATTTTCTTTAGAAGCATTTTTTTTTTTTTTTTTTGAAAAAAATTGCTTTTTTTTTTCTGGTCATAGCCTCATATGGCATGTTATTCTGGCACATGGTGCAATAAGTAATTAACAAGAACTCAGTTTTCTTATGAATGACATGGGAGGAGGGGGGAAGGAGCAGCAAAAGGGAAGGTGGGCTGGATGCTGAGCACTAAATTGTTTTTTGTCCACACTTTGCTATTAAGGTTTTAATTTTATGTTCAACTCCAGATTGTTTCTAAGGATGTATCTACAGGGATTTGCCAGCGTCCCTGCTTTTCCTTGAAGCTAGAATTTACAGAAGGAGAAAAGGTGAGATTCTTGGTAGCTGCAAGAATAAACAAGGCCATTCAAAACCTGAAAGACTCCCTAAAGTGGTAACATAGTTGAGTTTGACTATGGGCAAATTGACAGGCTGTTGTGGTTTTGGCCGGATTGGCCAATCAGAACGATAGTTGCGCATCCCCCCCCCCGACCCCCCTCGTCCCCTCTCTCCAAAGAGAGGAGAGGAAGAGAAAAGGAGATTTACAAGTTTAGAAAAAGAACTAAACTAGTTTAATGAAAATAATAACAAATAAGGAAATAATAAATAATAATAAAATAAAAAAGAAAGTATACAATATATACAAAACCGTATCCAGCTCCCAGGATGATGATCGCATCACCAGCAGACACAGGGAATGTCCCAGACTCAAGTAAGCAAAGGACAGGAACTGAATTCCGGATCTGGAGTCAGGAATGCTCGTATTGGGATCAAAGGCAGATGAACAGACAGGGTCCTTCTCTGATGTTGGCCATTGAAGAAAGAGAGTTCACTTTTTGATCCTTAGCTTTTATACTGAGCGTGATGCATATGGGATGGAACACCTTGTTGGTCATTTTTGGGTCACCTGTCCTGTCTGCTGCTCCCTATAGGAGGTGTGACCCCTCTACGCTTCTCCGCTTCCAACCCTCTAACGGGGCAAATAGCGACGTTAGCTGACCGTGGTTGTTATAGCAATAAGTATAAACAAGAGCCTCTCTGTGTACCATTCCTTGGTATAATCAGGTCTTATCACTCTGAGAGTAAACAGTTGCTGAACAATATGCTGTTAATTTCAGAGTTCAGTCAGTTAGAAGAGGCCCAGCTAAAAAGTAGAATTACAAAACAGAAAATTGGTTCTGTTTTACCTCAAACCAGGACACAGGCCAATACAAGGACAATACAATGAGAGCAGCTGGACAGTAACAAAACCAGACTGGTTTGCTGATCACAGGGGAAGAAAATGCCTACTTATTCCTATGCCTCAACCTCTTCCTAAGAGAAGCTGTACAGAAAAAGCTGTGAAAATATGATTGTCAGAAAGCTTCAACGATTCACAGCAGTTTGGGGATGTTGTGGTTAGAGAGTCTGTTAAACAGCATTACTTTGTAAATGTGAGGCAGAGACACCGATCTGCTCAATGATATATAATGAATCTGTTACTGAATCAGGAAATGAATACTGGTCTCCTGGGGACAAGTCCAGCACCTGACCTGCAGGTCTTTTTTTTCAGAGAACATTTTCTTTCACTGCTTCTGCCTTGGTTAAAGCCTTGTGACAAATTATTACACCTCCTATGTCAGGTCAGTGAGGAAATCTGGGAATCTGAATTTTGCCTTTGTAGATTTACTGTGGATTTTTGCACACATCTTCATAATTCTTGTAAAAGCAAGCTGAAGGAACAAAAATTTTCAAATATATGATACAATTTGCATTCCTACCCAAGTCTTCAACTGGATAAGAAGGACCTTCACTTCCATCATCTGGACCTCTTCCAGTGTGGGTGGTGGAGTAAAGCAAAATCCCTGGTTTGAGCTATTACATGGGTGAAGAGAGAAGGTTTCAGTGACATATCATGAAGACAATGAATCTTTGTCCATTTTGCAAACTGAATGATAACAACTGGTTGCTCAGATTAATACTGCTTCCCTTTACTTGCCTTTCCTCTATAACGTTTTATAAATGAAAAATATTGCATGCTTCCCAGTGTACAGGTATCGTACAGGTATTTCCAACTGGCAGACAAATGGGAATTTGCGACCATTCCCCCTTTTCTTTTGTTGTGCTTTTTTTTATTTGGTTGTTTCGTCGGTTGGTTGGTTGTTTTTTGTGGGTGTGTGTTTATTCCTTTTGCTACATTGTTCCTGTTCTAAAAAGGGCTTCTGATACCAGGCCAAATATTCTTTCAAGAGTCTCCCATCTAATTTTGCTCCACTCTTTATTCATATGCTTTTAAATTTTCCTTCTTGGTGACCATTCTCTGTCTCTCCTGACCAGGCTTCAGTCACCACTTTAAGGTTTTTTGTCTCCACTAGATTCCTCTCTTATTCTTCATACTTAAGTTTATCACCTCATCTCATTTCTCTTTCTTTTCATCCCAGTTTTTTTTCAGACAGTCCTAGTTCCTTCTCACACTATTCCTTGTCACAGTGGTCCCTGGTCCCCATTTTATGTCCTCCTTCACCACTGCTCCTTGTAGTCATCTTGCAAGGCTAAGCCCAGCCTTTTGCACAGCTCTTTCCTTAGTTCCATCATGCTTCCAAGCAAGTCCCCTAACACCTCAGTCCACATCTTTAGTATCTGTTTCTCAAGATCTAGTAGCTTTGCTCAGCCAGACTCCCCTCCCTTGCCTCTTGATTGTCTCGGGCTACATATTTTGTTGTTGGGCTACTCCCGTATACTCTTCCATGAGAATCACATCTCTCTGATTTGAGTGGCTCCCTCTGTTTGGATGCAGAGATATGCAGCAGAGATATATGTCGCTGCAAACCCAGAAAACACAGGTTTTCTCATTTCAGCTTCAGGAAAGAAGTAGAACGCAGCTCAGACTAGACAGCAGCAGTATTAGAGGGAAAATGGTTTTCCCATGACAACCCTGGTTGAACAGGGAGAAAATGAGATGTGCAGAAAGGCAAGGACAAGTCTGCTATGCAAAATGCTGTGATAGAAGGTGAATATACTTGTTTTATGTAGTAGCACTATAAATAACCACTCTGGCCAGCCTGAGGTGCTAGGAGAGCTTGGGCAAACTCAGTGAGGGTCTGTGAGAACTGGTAACTTTTTCAAAGCTCAGATTAATTTAAGAAAAAAATTAATGAAGAGGGCAGATTCTTCACACAATCATCATACCTTTTAAAATTGAATTTGCTGCTGCAGACTTAATAGACATAAGGACATTCAAAGGGAAATTTTACAAGCATGTCTTGCATGGAGGGATGGGAAAAAGTCATCTCTGTCTCCTTCTTAGAAATGACTTAGACGTTGTGAGACAAATTCAGACAGGGCAGAAAAGGACCATACAAAGAAACAAAAATTGCTTGACTAAGTTGCATAAGTGATGCTGGTATTGTTCCTGCAATAAATTTTACAGAAAATGTCAGCATCCATGAATGTCGTCTCCATCACACTGGAAGCTGAAAAGGACTGATTATCTACCAAATGGTACATAACACTGGCAACAACTGTATTAGCTAATGGTCACCTTAGAAAGAAATAATTTGCCACCCTCTCAGATGTTAATTCTGTGTGTCATGATAAAACAAGTTGTTGGAATGAGACCATTACTGATTCCACCCACACTTAATATTAAGATTTTGAGGAAAGATGAAAGCCATTGTGTCAATAGGAATACTTGAGCCATCTGGTCCCTCAAATATATATTTCTTTAAAATGTACCTATTCTGTACACTCCTGAATCTTAGCTTCAACAAGAAAGCATTGTGTTCAGTTTCATTTTGAAATACATAAGAAAATAAACTAGTATGGTTTTTCATGCATGCATGTTTAGCATTAAGAAATAGTTTTCTAGCTAATCATGCATAATCTTGGTGATTATACTGCCACAGGAGGAAGATAAGATCCAAATAAAAGTTTCAGATTATATTAAAATTAATTTACTTCAGGCTAGTTGTCAGTGTTTCTAGATTTATAATTCAGTAGGTAATACGTTCAAAAATGAAATGAAGAATTCTTGCTTGAGGACATCAATATAAAGCAGTAGAAAGTTAAAGATGCCTAGGACAACTACCTCCACCTATTTGTGATGGCAGTTGCCTGAAGAACAAGGTATTTCCTGGCCCACGTTCAAAGAAATGTTGTTTTTTTTCTTCTTTCAAACATCAGTGCGTGAGAAGCTTTGTGCAAATTGGCTTCAGAGACAGAATAAGAGATGATTGCAACTCATCTGGCTGTATAAAAACAACTTTAAATACTGGGCTTGTGCCATGTCATAATTTATAGTTTGCAAGAGAATCGAATGCTTTTAAAGCTCAGACTTTGTCTGCCGGAAATCTAGGAATGGTTGATGTTGTGTTCAGCTACACAGGGAACTGTCAGTTCATGCTGAATACACACTCTTGTATAAGCGGATTAGAGATATATTAGAGCTTTTAGTAAAAGTCCAAATGCTTTTGCACAATTCAAGATATATCTTCGCATCTGGACTTGTTTTTTAATCTGTCTCAGTTCTTCCTCTTCTCTTGTTCATATGAGTTTTATGCCAGACGTTACATGCACTTCTTTGTGTATAACATTAGTGAAATAGAAAAAGAGAATTCACCTCTTTTCCAAACATCAATTTAAAAAAAAATAAAAATCAAGAACTTTTACATGTGATAGATCTGGAATCTTATTATCTTCTCATTTAAGCTCCTGATGTATCAGCCAATAAAATGGACAGCATTATGGATGCTCTTGCCATAGGTAGAGAGCTTTTCAACTGGTGGTCAATGGTTCTCCTTCAGTTCACAAAGAACAACGAGGACACCCAATTTAAATTACCCAGAGTTTACTCATCACTTACCTGGTATCTCAGCCTTCTCACAGACCCTTTTCTTCCTGGTTCTGGGCACACATTAGCAGGGACATAGCAAGAAGGAGGCTGTCCTGGCAACCCTGGCGTGCGCTAGGGATGGAGGTGACTACTATTGTTTCCTGAACATGGGAGAATGAAATTTAAGCTCAAAGCTTGGCCCATGATGCAAGCCTTCTAGGACAGGTATAGACAAATTGATTTTCCTAGCCTGATGAGAAGATAACTTCACTGGGTCGTCTGTGAAAATCAAGTTATTCTTGCTGTGCTCTTGCTGACAGGGTGGAGAACCTGCATTTTCTAGAATGATCCCCTTGAAAAAGAAAAAGAAACTTAACCAAAGTTCTTCCTGGTTTTGGTTTACTACTAATCACGATTGACATTTACTTGAATTGAAATATGAGCACAATCTATCTACAATCATGAGCAGCTGACCCTGACTGACTAAGTATCCAAACAGATACTTTGTGATCAGTACCCAGCCTTAGCCTTAGATGTTTTTTCCTGTGTCATGATTTTTCCTGTGTAATTTTAGAGCATGCATAATATTGACCCACCTTATAATTTTGCAGTCAACATATCAGCATTATAACAGGCTTTAGGCCTGTGAAATATATGACCAAAATATTGCAGTTAGACTAGTTAATCTTTGTAGGTCCCTTCCAATTGAATGAAACTGTTCTCTTCTCTTCTCTTCTCTTCTCTTCTCTTCTCTTCTCTTCTCTTCTCTTCTCTTCTCTTCTCTTCTCTTCTCTTCTCTTCTCTTCTCTTCTCTTCTATTCTATTCTATTCTTTAAACTTATTCCATGGCTTAGTGTAGAACACTGTGTGCCAGACTGAAATTCCTTTAGCCATACATTCACCATACAGAACTGAAATAAGGCTTGTATCAAAAAAAAAAAAAAAAAAAAATTCCCATCCCAACCTCAGCCCTCTCAACAGAAAACAAACTGTTTCCACACTCATGGATGCCTACATTGGCTATATCATAGAATCATAGAATCGCTGAGGTTGGAAGGGACCTTTAAGATCATCGAGTCCAACCATTAACCTACCCTGACAAAAACCACTTCTAAACCATGTCCCTAAGTACCACATCTACCATTTTTTTAAACACCTCCAGAGATGGTGAATCCACCACCTCCCTGGGCAGCCTGATGTTTAATAACCCTTTCAGTGAAAAAATGTTTCCTAATATCCAATCTAAACCTCCCCCGACATAACTTGAACCCGTTTCCTCTTGTCTTATCACTTGTCACCAGGGAGAAGAGGTCAGCCCCCATCTCTCTACAACCTCCTTTCAGGTAGTTGTAGAGGGTGATAAGGTCTCCCCTCAGCCTCCTCTTCTCCAGGCTAAACAACCCCAGCTCCCTCAGTCGTTCTTCATAAGGTTTGTCCTCCAGACCCCTCACCAGCTTTGTAGCCCTTCTCTGGACACGCTCCAACATCTCAATGTCGTTCTTGTAGTGAGGCGCCCAAAACTGAACGCAGTACTCGAGGTGGGGCCTCACCAGTGCCGAGTACAGGGGGATGATCACTTCCCTAGTCCGGCTCCATACAGATGCTGTTAGCCTCTTGGGAATAAAATAGAGACCTTTGGCATTAAAATTGTTACATTTACCACTTGATATAAATAAGTAATTGTTCTAGTGTAAGCTTCAAGTTATCATTACTAGGATCATCTCTTAGGTATAATCATATTCACGATGCTGGTATATTGCATAAGTACTTCACTAATTTCACACTTCAGTACCTTGGCAGTGTGTGTCTGTGAAACACCTAGGAACTAGGTAATTTGTTACATTCACAGTGATTTTGCAGCTTTTTGTCAATCAGTTAATAGCAGGATAAAGCATTTTTAGCTTGTTATAAATTCATTTTCCAATGGAAATTTAACTCCAGCATTGCATCTTTGGAAAGCTGTATTCTTTTATGTGTTTCTGCTCTTTGTGAAAAACCTCTCTACCAGGTTTCAATTGTGGTATTTAAGGATTTTTATGCAGCATTTCATTAAATAAGACTTTTATTAATTATTCTCTTTCAAAAATAGTATTCCTTACTTGGAAAGCCTCTAGATATTTGCATGGGCTTTACTTTGCTGTAAATTGTTGGTACCATATAGTAGCATTGGAGCTGCAAAGCCAACTCAAAGTTTATACTAAGCTTGGTTTTCAAAATACCTTTATTTTTCAAGAGATCTTTAGTTTTGATGTGAGATTGCTATTGTTTTCACAATCAAATGAGAGCAGCTGAACACTCAGCACTGGAAAACAACTATTTCTGCAACTACTTTGTCTGCTATGTCCTGAATTTGTCAGCATTATGGAATCATGTCTCTCCTTGACACTGCTGCTTGAGTGCTTTAGTGAGTATCATGTTGAATTCAGCGGAAACATGCAGTAAAGTAAAATTCTATGGTTATAATATATCAATTTTGATTCACAGAAGTTCCTTAGAATGGGCTGGGAATGCTGTCAAACAATTGTGTATTTTAGTGTAAACTAGAAGACCTGAAGTCTTAGAGAAGCAGTAGGAGTTCAAAATGGGTTGCTGTATAAACAGCCAGGTGAAACCGATGCATTTCAAAGCATGACTTTTTAGTCTTTAAAAATAGAACACATATTCTTTATCTCTCAAAATACAGAAATATATGCTATTATCTAGAAATCAAACCAAACATTTGGAATATAAATCGTTCTCGTGTTCTGTTCCAAAGAAAGGCAAATTTGTTGCAGGCTGAATGAAAACCTGATAAACTGAGAAGTAAACTATGACTTTACACATTGCAGTCTTACTTTTTGCTGCCCAAAGAAGTCGTCTGTGCTGCTTATTTTGCTGTAGATTTTTGGTGGTGTTTTTTTCTTTTTTTTTTTCCATTTTTAGTGAGTGAGACGGCAACAAGGGCAAGGAAATAATTTATGGAATTCCATCTATTCTGTCTACTGCTATACACCTTTATGGGATGGGGGTATGGCAGAGAACCTGAATGTACACCTCTAACCATGAAGAAAGGTGAGAGAACTGTATGCATTCTCTTACTTGCCTGAGTGCTCAGGCCAACAGACACACAATGCTGTCTTGTGCATTTTGGGGCAAATTACCTAACTTGAGGACATTAATAAAATTAGACTGATGGTATCTTGCAAATCTATGAACTTTCTACTTGCTTTCTTACCTTCTTCAAAGCCATTTCTTTGTCTTCTGTCAGAACTGGCACGCTCTAACAAAAGACTCTGTCTAATCAGAAGTCAATGTTTCAGGAGGCTGCTAAATCATAAGTGATGTGAGGTCATAATTTCATGTGACATCTCATGTAACACAAGGCACAACATTTTCCTGAATTAACTCTTCTTTGAACTAATTTTTCAAAAATAATTTCATCACAATTAGAAGTCTTTTGTGGATGGAGAATCAACCATAAATCTCATAAATGCTGTTGAATTCAATAGGACCCATGAAGGACAGTACCTAACAAGAACAAAGTCTGTGGGACTAATATATCAGTGCTGACTCATGGAAGTCAATTAGTAGGAGAAATAATTGCAGTCAAACAGGCTCACAGCTAATGATTTAACTACACTTTCTGTTAGAATTACTGTCTGATTTTGGGGAGAAAAAAATTAAGTTTCACTCTCTGGTGAACGGATTCTGGTTATCACATTTTTCCTCAGACATATTTCTGTTCTGAATGTAAGTACAAACTGGTTATGGTCAAATGAATCCTTCACCATCTTTTGTAATTCTTAAGCAGATTGAATGCTTTAGAGATAGATGGTCATGAACGCTGACTTCTTCATATCAACATTGTTGCTATGCTAAAAGATGTGAAAGAAACGGCTGCATGAGAAAATTTGAAGTACCTTAAGTTTAGTTGTAAGATTTATTTTCTTATGTTTACATAATTTTTTAATGTTTCTTTATACTTGGTTTTCAATATATCAGTGTCCTTCTTTAATTGAGAAATACAGAAATAGACTTCATATTCCAAGAGAGAGAGTCTGAATGCCGTACAGGTCAGGATTACATTAGGCTTTTCCACCTGTGGTATGATACTGCTTGTCATCCCCAAGGTTTTAGAGTTTTAATTCTCAGATTAGAGGTCCCATTCCCTAAGTGTTCTTTACACTGTTGTCCCTAGATACATCATTTCCTTTGTCTATAATAAAATAAATTGTTGTATCCCTGATGTCTGGTAGATGTCAATTGCTTGTCAGCAACCTTTCTTATTCCTCATTGATGGCTCCTCCAGTTGCTGTGTTATCCACATTTTTTTCAGTAATAAAGCTGTATTTTACTGAGACTGCAGATAAAGCAAAAAATACTCCCGCTGGCATTTTATTAGAATAACACATGTTCATTGATGATTCTTTAAATACAGTTGTATATTAAAACCTACATGTTAGAAGCTTTTATTCAGTTTAATACGTATAATATTGGTGTTTGCAATTTCTTTGTTAATCAGCATATTCAGTATGAAACTAAATGATTTATAGAAGTAAAACATCAACATCATCCTTATCAGTCCAGTGATAGCTTTTCCTGTTCAGCTTACAAGCAAGTTCAAAAGTATGCCTTTCCTATAAACCCATGCTGATTGCCATTAATCATATTATCCTCTTTTAATAGGTTATTCATCAAATCCCATATCTCTTGTTCCATAATTTGTCTGGGATCAATGTCAGGATGACAGGCCTATAATTAGATGTCCCATTTATACTTTTAAAACATTGGCATAACATTAGCTTCATTCCAGCCCTTTGGAAATGCTCCAGTGCTCCAAGACTTATTGAAAATCATCACTGATGATCAAGAGATCTCCTCAGATGACTCTTTACAGCACTTGGAGGCAAAATTATCTGGACCTGCTGATTTAACAACATCTATCATACTGTTATTCAGCAACCTTGTTATTTCCCATTACACTGAAAAACCTTTTACAATTTAAATTTCATGCAACTACAATGACTATCTTTTTCACAAAACCATAGAGATATTCCATGATTCCTAATGCTATAATTCAAAACTACTTGTTCTCTTTTTTCTAGAGTTTTTATCTTTTATGTTTTTGCTTCTACTCATCTTTTTTTTTCTTCCCGTTTCCAATTTCTGATTTATCTGAATATCTATACGTTTCATTTTTATCTCATATCTTTTACGGTCACAGAGACGTTCTTACTTTGTATACATATGCTGAATATAGTCTTCTAGGCTCTGGGGAATTTAGCTAAGGTTCTGAAAATAATCTTATGGCTCTGACTTCCTTAGGTAAAACATGATTAAATGCCTAATCTACTCTGTGTTTCAAAAGGCAGATTAACTCAGTGTGAGGAATACACAGGATTCCTGAAATTTGGTTCTGTTTAATACCTCAGAATTAATAGGTAAGATGGATCAGGTCCTGTTTTCTGCAAGGTATAATCTGATATCTTTATTACCAAAGTTAGATACAAAATTCAAAAGACAATTTTTTGAAACATTTAGACTCCATTTGAGCACAGACTCTGAATCCAAAATACTAAAGACAGTGTAATCACAACCTCCTGCACTTTATCTTTTTGACTCTTAACTGTTTCCACTGTATCTCTGTTTTTGTTAGTTTTTTTTTTTTTTTTCTATTTGGCATTCTAGTGAAGGAAGTTGGAGATTGTTCTGTAAGAAGACATGGTTTTGGAATATTATTTTTTTTCTGTATTCACTAATCAAACTAAAAAAATGACCTATTTTACATAGTTTCATAAACTTCTGAAACATCACTGAAGTAGTTGGAAAATACAAAGTCATTGCTAGTGAAGTCAATGGATTACACAAATATTGGCTGTCATACAGACGACTCTGTTCTACTCAGCAACCAAACTCAATAGCCCTTTAAGACAATTAAATGTAAAACCAACTAACCAACCAACAAAAAATCATAGGAAAACACAAATATTTTTCAGAAGTGAGTAATTAGAATGCACTTTGAACTTCCCATGGCAGGCAATATTTGAGACTATTGAGTCTCAATAAGCAAGAGACTATTGAGTAGAAAGAGGGAGATTATATTACCACAGTACATTACATTAGCGAGGTCATTACCTGAATACTGACTCTGTGAAGCTCTTTAGAGCAAAAAATGACAGATTGGAACAGCTTCAGAAAATAGATACGAAAGTATTCAAAGCTTGAAAGTGTGCCTTAGCAGACATGCTTTTTGGTTTATTCGTGAGAGGTTTAAGAGGTGACTTCATCATAAACGAAACATACTGAAAATTGAATGTAAGTGTTTAGTGATTTAATGAGCCATTGGTACAACTTATCAAAGGTCACGAGAAGTTCTGCCTTATATGATGTCATTCATTCAAGAGAACATGGCTTTTGGAAAGAGGTGGTATAGTTGAAAGTAATGAATGCATCATAAGAATGAGGTGAAATTATATGCTCTACACTATGCAAGATACTAGATTAGCTATGTGTGCAGATTTCTTCATGCTTTAAAATCTGTAAATTTAGTGAAGAATTAATATATGAAGTATATAGCTACAGAAGAGTATTCAACTCAACAGTTTAGAGCTGCGGCAATAAAAATTTTACTTTGCTAGAGATGAGGTTGATGCTGGACCATTGTCGTCAATGAGAATATTAGTGCAGAAATCAGTGAAGCAGTATCAAGCCCTCTATGAAGCCATTCACTTGGGTGAAAAAAAATAAAAAGGATTACAAAAGCAGAAGTTACAGTAGTGATAAAAAGAGAGACGCTGGATGGAATAAAGCATAAACTGAGTTGGAGGTAAAATTAGAAGAGATTGTCAGAGGGATTGTTTTCAGTTTGTTAAAACTAGGTGCTGCATTTTGCTTGTCCTCTGACACTGCACATTTGTTTATGTTGTCCATAGCCTATGCAACTTAATGAGAAATATTGCCTAAGTTGGATATTGGATGTTCATCCTGACAAGATAATGTCACAATCAATACCAAGGAGCTCAGCTTGAAGGGTTCACCTCCAAAGAGCATGTTAACTTCTGGAGCTTTTCCACATTTACAGTGAGCCAAGATCTTAAATTTCCACAGTGAGAGATTTAACTCTCTAAACATTCAGGCTGTTTTTCATAAAGAGGAGTGGAAATGTCTTTTTTTAAATGTTTTTGACTCACCTCTGGTGGAAAAAAAAAATCGCTGTTACTCATGTTCACGTACTGCAGAAGTTGGAAAAAAATAGTTGTAACAGGCAGTGGCAGCTTTACTGTTTTACTGATAATTAACTATGTGAATTCCCATGTAATGGAAGCAGAAGTTTTGTGAGAGAAAAATAAATTTAAATCCATGCATTTTCTGATGCAAAAGGAAAATGAGGCTAGAACTCTTATACAGTAAAGTTCTCAGTTACGTGATTAGCTTTGAGCAATCTACTCTCTGTCCCAGAAAACAGTCATACCAGAGACAAACTGATAAATTGGTCTCAGTGTAGGAAGAATGTGAAAGTAATAATGTGTCCTAAAATTTTAGGACAGGAGGTGAAACAACATAGAAATAGCAATGTGTAAAGTTCAGAAAGGATCAGCCTTAATATTCACTTCAGTTACTCCCTTTGGAAATCTCTGTCAGAGGCTCTGATTTGTCCATGGTAACACATATGTGGCTGTTTAGCCTCATGATCCTCTACAGAACTGATAAAAGCTGTCTTTCTTATGTTCTTAACTGTTGGAAATGTAGTTCGACAGAATTATTATTGCATTTTCTGAAGACATTAAGGGAAAGATGAGTGGTGGGAATAGATGCATAATAATAACTGAAATCAGTGTCTTTTATGTGAATAAATCAAATGGAGAAGCTAGTTTTGAATTTTACACTAGAGATCTTGTAGGGTAATATGTAGGGTCTTATGGTCTGTCCTTTCATGAGTATGATGTAGAAGATGTTGTAGATTCTGAATCTACCTAGAATACGAACATACACCTAGAATGTTTTCAAAATGAATTTTAAATATGAATGTTTTAAATATTTTTATATGTGCAGCGAACAAAATGCCTGTCCAAACCCCAACAATTAGTCATTGTTGATCCAGAAAAACCCATGAGAAACTGAGAACGTGATTGCTAGTGCCCATATAGAATCATGATAGCACCATAGAATCATAGAATAGTTTGGGTTGGAAAGGACCTTTAAAGGTCACGGAATCCAACTTCCCTGCAATAAGCAGGGACATCTTCAACTAGATCAGATTACTCAGAGTCCTCTCCAATCTGACCTTGAACACTTCCAGGAATGGGGCATCTATGACTTCTCCGGGCAACCTGTGCCAGTGTTTCACCACCCTCATTGTAAAAAATTTCTTCCTTAGATCTAGTCTAAATCTTCCCTCTTTTAGTTTAAAACCATTACCCCTTGTCCTGTCGCAGCAGGTCCAGCTAAAAGGCTTGTCCTCAACTTTCCTGTAGGCCTTCTTTAAGTACTGAAAGGCTTCAATAAGGTCTCCCCAGAGCCTTCTCTTCTCCGGGCTGAATAACCCCAACTCTTTTTAGTCTGTTTTAATAGGAGAGGTGCTCTATCCCTCTGATCATTTTTGTGGCCCTCTTCCAGATCTACTCCAAAAGGTCCACGTCTTTCCTGTGCTGGGGACCCCAGAGCTGGACACTGTACTCCAGGTGGGGTCTCACCGGGGGTGAATAGAGGGGCAGAATCACCTCCCTTGACCTGCTGCTGTAAGGGACGGACTGTAAATTCCCTGACAAGGGGCAGAAGGTCCTCCAAGCCTTCAATGGAGTGCCTCAAACACTCGCAAGGAAATAAATAATGCAGGCCTGACCTTCAAAGAACTGATAAGGCTAACACTTCTGGCACCTGGAAGTGTGGGAGAACTGTCTTGTGATGACAGGATAGTTCTGCCACTCAAGTGGTGAACTTGCTAGTTCTCAGTTGTCAAGGCCATTGTGTCTGATGAGTGACCTTTGCTTCATTATCTGCAAAATACATATGAAAGCACACACCCCTGCATATGCTAATGAAGATTATAGAGATCATGCTAAACATGTATGAATATGGCACTCGTCTCTCCACCCAAATCATGCTATATGTCACCTGGGAGAAGGGAGAAACCTGAGATGAGGCTGTCCTCAGCAAGGGGGGTGGACCCTGCTAATTCAGCAAACATAAAAGGGGAAAATAAGTGCCCCTAGGGGGAACAAAGAAGAAACAATAGAAGAAGACTGTGTCTGGGAAGATTCTTCCCAAGAAAGAAGACCGTGCCTGGGAAGATTTTTCCAAGAAAGAAGAAGATTATGCCTGGGAAGATTCCCTGAAAAAAACGCTGGAACCAGGACGGGTGATCTCTTTATCTCTGTCTTTTTCTCCATCTTTTCCTTTCTCTATCCCTCAGTTTCTCTTTTCTCTTAGAATTGTTAAGTAATGGTTAGAGTTGTTAAGTAACGACCTTAAGTACGACCTTAGGTACCGCTTGCCATAAGTTGTCCTATACCTGTTTCATACCTCACCACTTAGCATAATTTGTTATATGCCTAACCAATTATTGTGGACTTGTTAAGACCTCTACTAACCATTTTGGTAAACTAATAAATGTTTCTATATGGACCTTGAGATTTATCTCACCTTAGTCCACACCGTTGAGAATTTACGAATCTGAAGTCACTTACCCCCCCACTTTACTGAGAGTGGGATGTGACAGCTGGCCACACTTCTTTTGATGCAGCCAGGATGCGGTTGGCCTTCTGGCCTGCGAGCACACATTGCCAACTCATGTCCAGCTTTTCATCCACCAGTCCCCCAAAGTCCTTCTGGGCAAGGCTGCTCTCAATCCCTTCATCCCCCAGCCTCTATTGATACTAGGTGTTGCCCTGACCCAAGTGCAAGACCCTGCACTTGCCTTGCTGAAACTCCTGATGTCCTCATGGGCCCACTTCTCAAGCTTAAGAGAACTTATTGGTGCAGGTACTAAGGCAGCCAACTAGGAAAGGTGCCCTCCTAGATTTGTTGTTTGTAAACAGAGAGGGACTTGAAGGCGAAGTGGTGATTGGTGACTGTCTTGGTCACAGTGACCACAAAGTAGTTGACTTTCAAATCGTTGGAGAGGAGGAAAACTGTCAGCAAAATTTTCACCCTGGATATGGAGAGAGCCAACTTCAGGCTGACAGTTAGTAAGGCTCCCTGGGAATCTGCCTTTGAAGGTATTGGGATCTGTGGTCACTTTTTAAGAGTTATCTCTTAAGAGCACAGGAGCAGGTAATTCCAGTGTGTGAAGTGAAGCAAGTGGGACAGAAAGGCAGCTTGGCTGAGAAAGGACCTTCTAGAACAGGCCAGAAAAGGAAAGTGTATAGACATTGGAACTAAGAACAGGCAAAACGCAAGGACTGCAGAGATGATCTTTGCCACTATAGGGAGAAAACTGATGAGGCCAAAGCTCAATTAGAGTTCAAGCTGACCAACACTGTGAAGGACATCAAAAAGAGCTTTTTAAAATATGTTAACAGTAAAAGGAGGATCAGAGATAACATTTGTCCATTACTTGATGAGGTCGGTCACCTCACAAATAGGAATGTAGACAAAGAAGAGACATTTAATGCCACCTTTGCATCTGTATTTAACACTGATGATTGTGTTGGAAGACTGTATCGGGGGGATGATAAGCTCACAGCAAATTCTGAACTTCTTTGAGACTTGCAGCTCCAGCTGGATGTGTATAAATCTATGGGGCCTGATGGGATTTGTCCCACAGTACTAAAAGAGCTGGCTGAAGTTATTGTGAGTCCTCCCTCCATTATTTTTCAATTATCTTGGGAGGTGGGAGAGGTCCCAGTCAACTGGAAGCTGGTAAATGTTGTCCCAAGGTAAGAAGGAAGACCGTGATAATTGCAGACCTGTCAGTCTCAATTCAGTGCCTGGTAAAATTACGGAAAAGGTTACTCTGGGAGTTACTGAAAAACACTTGCGAGACAACGCGGTCATTGGTCATAGCCAGCATGGGTTCATGAAAGGAAAGTCCTGCTTAACCAGCTTAATTTCCTTTTATGACACAGTCACCCGTCTATTTGACCAAGGGAAGCTAATAGATGAGGTGGTTTGGGATTTTAGTAAAGCTTTTGATGCCGTCTCTCACAGTGTCCTTCTGGATGTATTCTCCAGCACACAGCTAGACAAGTCTGTAATACAAGCAATTGGCTGACGGGTCAGGCTCAAAGGATTATAGCAAATGAGACTGGTGACCAGTCACCAGTGGGGTTCCCCAGGGCTCAATGAAAGTACATTAAGTAAGTTTGCCAACGTTACTAAACTAGGAGGAGCTGTGGTCTACCTTGAAGGTAAAGAGGCCTTACAGAGAGATCTGGATAGACTGGAGAGCTGTGCCATCACCACCAGTATGAAATTTAACAAGAACAAGTGTCAGATTCTCCACCTGGGACAGGGTAATCCTGGTTACATGTACTAATTGGGAGATGAGAGGCTGAAGAGCAGCCCTGTTGAAAGAGATCTGAGGGTTTGAGTTGATGGCAAGTTGAATATGAGTCAACAATATGCCCTGGCAGCCAAAACGGACAACCATGTTCTGGGGTGTAACAAACACAGCATAGCTATCCAGTTGAGGGAGGTGATTCTCCCACTCGACACTGCACTGGTGTGGCCCCACCTCAAGTACTATGTTCAGATTTGGGTACCTCTATATAAGAAGGACATCAGACTATTAGAGTATGTCCAGAGGAGGGTGACCAAGATGATGAAAGGCCTTGAGGGCAAGACTTATGAGGAGCAGCTGAGGTCACTTGGCTTGTTCAGCTTGGAGAAGAAAAGGCTGAGGGGTGACCTCATTGCAGTCTACAATTTCCTCATTGGGGGGCAGCGGATGCGAAGATGCTGATCTCCTCTCTCTGGTGACCAATGACAGGACACGAGGAAATGGAATGAAGCTCAGTCAGGGGAAGTTCAGATTGGACATTAGGAAAAGGTTCTTCACCGAGAGGGTGGTTGCTCACTGGAACAGGCTGCCCAGGGAAGTGTCATGGCACCAAGGCTGTCAGAGTTCAAGAAGCGTCTGTGTGATACTCTTAGTCATATGATTTAGTTTTGGGTAGTCCTGTGAGGAGCAGGGAGTTGGATACAATGATCTCTATCAGTCCCTTTCAACTTGAGATATTCTGTGGATCATGTTTCTATAATTCTATGCATCTTGATGCTTGTTAGCATATCTGAGTGAGAGTGTATGTGAATTAATTCCATGAAAAAATGTTATCAGCTGACTGAGTTTTGTTTAAAATCAATATTGCTTTCCCTTCCTTACAGTCACTGAGTTTTACTACATTAATTTCCCAGACTATATAATGAACAGAAGAAAGACTACAGCCTTAGAATCCCCATAAGCATGAAGCTAGATGTGCAAGTATTAGAACGGGAATGCAAGTATGGTATGCCTGTATGTACGCTGCTCTCTGTGTCTGCTTAGTAGGATCTGTGCAAAGTGTGCACCCACTTGATGCTCATTTTTTCAAACTTTTTCGACAGTTTCCCTGAAGAATCCAAAAGAAAAAATCATTTATAGAAAATGAAAATCGTAATAAAAGAGGAAGGATTCTTTTTTATATTATATGTGGATTTATGGAATACAGACAAGACGACTGTATGTATGTCTTAAGAAAATTCACAGTTATGTAAGTTTATGTAAAATGTACATTTACACAAAATATCCAGTCTCAAAAAATACATGTTTTGTCCTGATCTGTTTCTGAAAGCAATTCCTGTGATTTTTTTGTTTTTTCACACACAATTCCAACACTGTTACTAGAAATAACTTTGAGTTATTACTGAGAGTAACTTTGTGAGCAACTTTGTGAGCACTCAAGACTTTAAATTGGTCAGGCAAACTATTGTACAGTCATCAGAAAAGATATGGGCTTAAATACCACCTTAATTAAAGCCCTTAGCAAACTTTGAGTTATTTAGAAGTAATAAGTACAATCAATTGCTCTGAACTGTGGAATTAAAATGTATTTTCAGCAACCATAGATTTAAGCAACTATTAGGTGATACATATTTTGTAATAGTCTTTTCTTAGCTCTCTTCTACACAGACAAATACACAACCCTGCTCTTGACTGCAGCACAGGCACAGTTGCTCCACAATGGTGGTGTAGAGGTTACTCATCTATGTAGCCCCAGATCTGCATTAAATTCATGATGTGGGGGACATTTGTACCATATTTTATACAACTGCTTTCCTTAGTTTTGTCTGTAATAAAGAAATGTCAGTTTTATTTTAATTAATTTTACAATAGATATTCTTTGTCCTACATTTAGTTCTAAATTCTGTAGTTGGGATTTGGAAAATTAATGTCACTTCTACATTCATACATACTCTTCAAACACCTGAATTCATTGTCAGTGTGTGACAATCTCTATTTTTTAAATATACTGTAGATGAAAGATCAATCTAGTAACCAAGCTGTGCTTCATTAATAAAATAAAAGCTTCTAAATTGGTGACATTCAGAAGTCACTATAGAACAGAACTCATTCCTCAGTTAAGAGAAACATTTTTTTAACTAGAGTTTGAAAGCCAAGAATTTTTTCCAGTGCTGTGTTAATTCTATGACATTTTATTTCCTCTTTTTCTTCCAAATAAAGAGAACATGATCAGATTCTGTAACCCTGCTCCTGCTCAGCTGAGTTCCTTATCCTATTTACCACGTACAGAAAGCCAACGAGAACTCCTTGCTTTCTTCACGTCTGTATGTCAGGCTGAGGTAACAGCAAAAGTATGTTTCTCCTGCCCAGTGCTTTGCTTGGTTTGCAGCAAGGCAAGATTGAACCACACTGAGAGTGGTCTTGACTAACAGCATTAGTCTACACAGGCTGTGTAAGCAGAAGCACGCATATGCATACTGGACTGCAAAAAGAAGACACTGTAGGCCATTTAGCCATAAGCTCTTATTTTCCTTCCACTCCCTAATATACATATGAACAACAAAGAAGTTTGTAGATTTTTTCTGTGTATTGAGCTTGCTTGTTCCTGAGAATGTGTTCCCAAGCGCTTTGGGGTCTGCTTCTTTTCCTGGATAAAATTTGAGCCTAATGCTGAGGGACAGCCACGTGATCAGTGATCCCCAGAGCCTAGCAAACAAGGGAGAGCCATCAGCAAAGGAAGCAAAGATGAACAGTCAGTGGTTTGAAGGTGAAGTGCTGATTTTGGTGGAGGTTTGCTTACTTTTCTATAAGAGAAGATGGAGAGGACAGCTATGATAGTAACAAAGGCTATGTGTAGAGTGTGATGCAGATATTGAAGTTAATTGTATATAGAAGCTGTGGATAGTACATCAATCTAGATACTTCATCAGTAAAGAAAGTTATAAATAACTGAAGAATCACCTGATACAAGTCTAGTAGGAGAAGATCCCAGAGACCTGCAATTAAAAACAATGATGGACTTCAGAAATGGCCTGTCCCCATCCCCACAGCCCTGCCTGGCCATCCCAGGGCTCTGTCTATCCCTCGGTACCCTCACCAGGCCAGATCCCGATCCATGTTACTGGCTTGACCACAGGTCCACATCATCACCACAAACTTGCCTGATGATCCGGTGTCTGGGCTTCCCCCTCCCCAGCCTGGCCTGCTCCCTTGCTCAGGGACAGTGGGAGAGGCCTGGGTTTCCTCTCAAATCCCATCTATCCAGCCCCCAGGGACAATATTTTGCCTGTGTGTCTGAATCTAGTCTATTAGTTATGGTCCTGAATGTTCCAATTTGTCATTGAGCTGGTGCCTACCTTTTATATTAAACTCCTACATGTATTTCTACTAGCAGAGTCATGGGTTCCTGAGAAACTATGACAGCCACTCAGGGAGTGTGAAGGCTGTTTTGGGTCCTCCCTTAGCTTGAAGTAATATTGAAAAATAGCTTTAACATCCTAACAGGGAACTGAAACCTGCTCTGGTGTATTCTGGGTAGAAGTATTCTTCGTTTCTGTTGTAGTTTGGCTACATAAGACCTACTAGGCTTCAGTATGTGGACAGGGATGCTGATCCCTGTTCCCAGAGTTCTTATTGTTTTTATTTAGTGGTGATGTCATTAAAATATAGCCAATTTTCATAGAGGAGAGTCCAACTTCAGAAACAGAAACTGAACACGTTTGTTTAAGTCAAGTCGAGGTAAGGCAGATCTAGAATCTAGGGCCCCCTTACCAAGTATGTTAACCATTAGCTAGTGGAAGGAAACAAAATCCCAGTCAGGCCTATTTAATTAGTTACTTATTATTAAAAAAAAAAAAGGTTAATTAATTTTGGTCCTGGGTGGGTGGAAGAATCTAGTATTTCTTAGGTACACCCTCCACAATTCATGCAAAACAGTAAGTTCAATGGCTCTGATTGCCTGTAGAAATGTTCAGAGATTCCTAGACACAGCCCATTGTGTCACCTTGCTACACTGTGACACAACTGCCTCTTCTGCTAGTTTCCTTCCTTCCTTTCTCCCCTAATATGATGTACACACTTGGTTGGGCAACAGATAGATCTAGGAATCTAGATGTACTCTTGGACCCTTTCAGGAACTGGGGGACTTAAGAACTGGGTTTCAGAGAACTAGATGCCTCTGACAAAGGCAGCAGTCAAAATAAAGAAGTATTAAGAGTTAGACTTGAGGAGCTAGGCACAGTATTGGAATAGTTGTACTAGATAAGAGCTAGTGGAGTCCTGGACACAGTCAATGAACTGAAGACAGTGATTGTATTTTAGACTTTTTAGTGATCAACAAGGATGATACAGGCAAGCTGATTATAAAAATAAACAAATGAGAAACCTCCATGTGTTTAAGTTGCTTTGATATTTTAGAAGGATAAGCTTTAAAAGACAAAGGAAATTAGACTGACCAGACAAATGATCTCAAGATGATCTCCAGATCTGAATGTATGTAAAGATGTCACATTATTATAAATGATGATGGAAGTGTTCTTTGGAGGTAACATTTTACCTCAAGTAAAAAAATGACAGAGAAGAGCTATGGCTAGTCCCAACTAATAAGCCTACTATGGAAAGGATATTTCAAATTTCTTGGGCAGGATATTAAAATATTAAACCCACAAGATATGTAAAAGATTTACTAAGAACTGTGTCTTGAAAATCTGGAAAGCTCAGAAATCAAGGGAGAGAGAGTGGCCAAAAATCACAGAATTGCAGAATCATAGAATGGTTGAGATTGGAAGGCACCTCTGGACATCTGGTTGGACATCTGGTTGGACATCTGGTCAAACCTCCTCAAGCAGAGCCACCTAAAGCCAGTTGCCAAGGACCATACCTAGATGGCTTTTGAATATCTCCGAGGATGGAGACTCCATAAATTCTGTGGGTAACTATGTCAGTGTTCAATCATCCCCAACAGTAAAAAAGTGTTTTCAGATGTCCAGGCAGAGCCTCCTGTTTTTCACTTTGTGCCCATTGCCTCTGGTTCTGTCACTGGACATCACTGAAAAGAGCCTGACTCCATCTTCTTTGCACTCTCCCTTCAGATATTTATAGGCATTGATGAGATCTCCCATGAGCCTTCTCCTCTGTAGGCTGAACAGTCCCAGCTCTCTCAGCCTTATGTCACAGGAAGGATGTTCCAGTGCCTTAATAATCTTTGTGGCCCTTTGTTGGACTCTCTCCAGTATGCACATGTCTCTCTTGTACTGAGGAGCCCAGAACTGGACACAATACTCCAGGTGTGGCCTCAAAATTTGTTACTAATATGATTTTCATCATAGTAAATTTTTTATGCGATCTCAAGGTACATGACACATCCAAATGAAAAAACAATCATACTGTTTAGTCAAACTTGCTTTTCTAGAAAGGTAAAAAAGGTATGAGAAATAGTTCAGAGAAAAATTTCTGATTCCTCAGAGCAATCTTAATTGTGTGGTAACTCTATAATAAAGCAGAAACATTTTGCTAGACATACAGACTATTATTGGTTGAAACTATTAGGAATACCTAGAAGCACAGTGACAGAATTGTTAAAATCTCAGAAATGGCACAGAAAGATGGCTGGAGAAATATTTTTTGATTGAAAAGACATTTTTGACTTTTGGGACTTTGTCTTCAATAGTAGAAACAATTAGATTTTAATTAATTTGCATGGCCTGTAGTGACTCCAGTGAGAAAACTAGAAAAAGAAGGCAGATTTTATAATTTGGTTTGCTAAAGTTACTAGACTTTGCATTAGCTACTATGTATTTTTCTTTTTTTTTTTTTTCCTTGGATTTCTTAGCTCCCTGTGTCTCCCATGCATGCTACTATTGCAACTTCATTGAAAGCCATTCATAGCAATTTGGCCAGAGAATGTCTGCTAGCCTGGTAAATACTTGTTTTATGCAACCCAGTCTCTGTTGAGTTTTGAAGTTTTGCCCTGAGGACCTTGGCTGCAGCTCTTGACATCCTAGGAGAGGCAAGGGGAAAATGATTTGCTTTCTCATACCTTAAAAGGTGTTTGTTTGTGATACTTTTTTTCAGATGTAGCCTGTTATCTCTCATTTTTATGTTTTTGATATTATTTTTTCCCAATGGCTTAATTGTATTACTAATCCCCTGATTGATTTATTCACTGTATGAGTCAAGAACTAATGTAATTCATCATTCAATGTCATAGACATTGAAGTATGGAGTGTATTCTTCTGCTATAACATGCTTGCCAACTAAGAACGTTTAGGTTTGTTTATATATAAAATGGTTTTAAGTTTGTTTACATGTAAAAAGGGAGGACAGTTAGTAAGTAAGATGGGGCTTAATGCTTCTGTTCTTTCAAGATTGTTCACTAATTTACTTTTAATATTCACCCTACAGAAGGAGTGAAAAGAAGGACTTCCAATGTCTCCTGAACTGTATTTTGCTCAAATGAATCTCATTATTTGAGTATCCAAAGTTTCTTTTAAAAGTTTGTATTGCAGCCTGCTAACCAGTGTTGAAGGTAAAATATATAAGATAAATGAAGGTAGAATATATAAGATAAATGAAGCAATACTTCTTAATGGTATCAGTGAAAAAGGAAGAAATATGTTCACCTGTGCTCCATATCAACGTAATAAATCACTTAGCTTTCATAGTAGATTCTTCCACCATTTTATATGGTAGCATACAAGAATTATATCTTGCACAGATATAAAAGACAGGGTTCTCTGAGTTGCTTGCTTTCATACTGCCTAGTTCCCTGAACTGAAGCTCCTACCATTGAAACAGATTCTGCTGTTAGGGAGAATGTCTGAGCAAATACTACAGTCCTTTAAAATAATGCCTGCTTTAGAAACAATACTTGACCTTGTTATGTATCACATGACCTTTTCCCAGACACTATTGGCCAAGGGAGCTTATTACCTGTGTGTTTCATTGACAGAGGCACGACATTTAAATTCACATCAAACACACAAACTTTGTCATCCCTCTGGAAACCAACAAGCATTGAAGTGTGTTTTGAGAAACATAGTGATGCTCATTCATGGTTAATTTCATCAATGAAAATATTTTCAGGAAGGATTTTTTCTCCATTTTCTCCTCAATCTCTCTAGTATCAGATCATTTTTCTTTGAAATATTTTACTTCTATGAAGCATTTAAAAAAACCTTTTCTTTCAGTGAATTCAATGAAAGTCTGTAAGCAGGTCAATAGTGCTTGGCTTACTTAATGCCCGTACAATTGCTAAAATGGAGAAAGAAATGAATAAGTCAGGCTGGGATGCTTTACGTGACATACTATATGACAGGGCAGATTCAAAGCTGATATAAGATGTTGCTGATCTCCTGACCTTAATGAAACTGGGGCACCAGCTGAATACCTATCCCAAACAGCCAGAAGTGAAGGAATAAATTAAGAAATGCAAGAAATACAGTAGACATATATTTTTTCCTCTCCCTGTTTCTTACCCTCTCTCCCATTTTATCTCTTTTTCAAGGAAGAATTATAAAGCAAAACCAGAAAAAAAATGCAGTTGCAATTGAGTATAAACCAGTGAAACTTAGGTCATAATTATAATCTCTTTTCTTCCATGTCTACCACCAATTTACTTTTGGATGCAGCTACAGGCAGTATCTGCCACACGTATTTTTCAGTTCATACTATGTGTTGTGATTTTGTTTGGTTTGACAGTGACAGCTTTGACAGTAACTTTCTTCTCTCATCCTTTTGGTGCTTGCATGAGAAGGACAGCACTGGAGGTTGTATGTGAAATTATCTCCTACTATCTATTGAAGGCAGACACCTGACTATCCCAGGCACAAATACAGGTTGGGTGGAGAATGGCTAGAGAGCAGCCCTGAGGAGAAGGACTTTGGGATGCTGGTGGACAAGAAGCTCAACATGAGCAGGCAATGCACACTTGCAGCCCAGAAAGCCAACCACATCCTGGGCTGCATCAAAAGAAATATGGCCAGCAGGTCAAGGGAGGTGATTCTCCTCCTCTACTCTGCTCTTGTAAGACACCACCTGGAGTACTGCAACCAGCTCTGGAGTCCTCAGCACAAGGACATGGACCTGTTGGAATGGGTCCAGCAGAGGGCCATGAAGATGATCCGAGGGCTGGAGCACCTATGCTATGAGGACAGGCTGAGAGAGTTGGGGTTGTTCAGCCTGGAGAAGAGAAGGCTCTGGGGAGACCTTATAGCGGCCTACCAGTACCTAAAGGGGGCCTACAGGAAAGATGGGGAGGGACTCTTTATCAGGGAGTGTGGTGACAGGACAAGGGCGGTAGAAAGAAAGAGGGTAGATTTAGATTAGATATTAGGAAGAAATTCTTTACTGTGAGGGTGGTGAGTCACTGGAACAGTTTGCCCAGAGAAGCTGTGGATGCCCCATCCATGGAAGTGTTCAAGACCAGGCTGGATGGGGCTTTGAGCAACCTGGTCTAGTGGGAGGTGTCCCTGCCCATGGCAGTGAGGTTAGAACTAGATGATCTTTAAGGTCCCTTCTAACCATTCTATGATTCTGTGATTCTTTGACCAATGAGATCTGAACAGGTAGAATCCAGGGAGGTTTCACTAGGTTTAAAAAAGTGGCCTTATCTTTGCATATACCAGAAAATTATCCATAGGTATGGTTTCATACCATCCGATGGTACCCAAATATTTCAGATGCTCCACCACGAATTTTTCTTCTACTAGAAAGACCAGACAGGGTTCTATGTATAGTCTAATTTTTAGAGGGAAAATCTCAGACTATTTGTAAAATTTCATCAAGTACCATCATTTTTGCAACTAAAATTGCAGTGTGGAAGTCAGCCTTTATTCTGACTGACAAAAAACAAACACAGAATTTGATGCTTCAACAAGTAACAGTCTTTTTGCTCTCAAAGCACTACCTCTGTTAGTTCCAGAGTAGATACATGTTTCTGATGGAAACTTTTTGGTTTTGCTTTTTCTTAATCTAAACTAAATGACTGCTAAATTTTTTATCAAATTCATATGGCTACTCTGGGTGACTAGAAAACTGAACAGTAGCATCTTCAGTGTGAATTCAATAAGTCATTCTTCATATATAGGTTGTTTTACAACAATACCATCTTAAGTCATATGAATATTTTTTTGTAGTAAAGGTTGGTGCATTTACATCCATATAGATTGTATTGAAGTTACCTCAGGCAAGTTATTGTTTGCTAGGGGTAACATCAGGAGTTTGAATTACTGAAGGGAAGCAGAAATGTAAGCTACAGTTTTGAGTGTTTCTTTAGTATTCAGATAAATATTGGTTGTGTATCTGTTCTCCTGTGAAATCTGACAAAACATTCTTCTTTTTTACAACCTTTTATATTTAAACAACTACTCCAAAGTGTTCCCAAAGATGCTGAACACTCTATTATTAAAAAAGCATTTATATTAAGTGGATGATTCTTTTATATCCATTGTGTGGTGTGTAAAACAGGCTTTCGTTCTTTATTCATAGCTCAGATAATTTTATTTACATTTCTGGTTGTGGGGTTTTTTTTGACAATGAGTTTTCCATATTTTTTTTTGTATTGCTGAAAGGAAATAAAAGCCTACAAGATGTGATGCATG
This sequence comes from Larus michahellis, assembly GCF_964199755.1. NCBI lineage: Eukaryota > Metazoa > Chordata > Aves > Charadriiformes > Laridae > Larus > Larus michahellis. The sequence goes on from NC_133896.1 coordinate 19,493,577, forward strand.
CTCCTAGCTAATACAATGAAAGCAATTTACATTGCTTTGTCATGTCCTGCTTTATGTTTTCCTTTCTTTCTAAAGAAAATAAATTAAGGAAATATGTCCAGAATAATAATTTTGATTTTACTAATAGCATCTTAGACAATCTTCACCACAGAAAAATTAGCTGCTGCTGTTGCTGCTGCTGTTACTACTGCTAGTTTTGCTGATGCTTTACACAAAAGCTCTAACCTTGCAGTATGGAGAAGCTTGTAGACAGTCACATGGGTTTCAGTCAAATGCCTCATATTGTCTTTAACTGTTAAACTCAGTGTACTGGGTTGGCATGGCAAAGTTTTGGTAGCAGGGTGTGCTGTAGGAGTGGCCTCTCTGAGAAAGGAGGCTGCTCTGTGTTGAACACAGGTGGTTCCAGTCAGCTCCAAAATAGTCCCACAACTGGACATAGCTGAGCCCATCAGCTAAGCTGGTGGCCCCTCTGTGATAATTTATTTAAGAAAGGGTAAAAAAGTACTGTGCAGCACCTATGAGAGAATGTAGTGAGGAAAATGTGGGAGAAACAGCCCTGCAGACACCAAGGTCAGTGAAGAAGGAGGGAAGAAGGTACTCCAGGTGCCAGAGCAGAGATTCCCTGCAACCTATGGAGAAGACCCTCGTGAAGCAGGTTGTCACCTGCAGCCCATGAAGGACCTCACAAAGGAGCAGGCTTTCTGGCAGGAGCTGTGGCCCTGTGGGGGACACACGCTGTTCCTGAAGAACTGTACACTGTGGAAAGAACCCCTGCTGGAGCAGTTAATGAAGAACTGCAGACTGTGGGAAGGATCCACGTTGGAGAAGTTCATGAGGGACTGTAACCTGTGGGTGGGGACCCTACACTGGAGCAGGGGAAGAGTGAGAGGAGGAAGGAGCAGCAGAGATGAAGGTTTATGGACTGAATACAACCCTTATTCCCCACCTGCCTGCAATGCTCAGGGGGAGGAGGCAGAAGAGTTAGGAATGAAATTGAGTTTGGGCAGAAAAGTGGGTCAGAAGTAGGTGTTTTTAATTTTGTCTTTGTTTCTCACTATGCTACTCTATATTTTACTGACTTATATTTAATTAATTTTATTTCCCTAAGTTGTCTGTTTCGCCTGTGACAGTAATTTGTGAATGACCTCCCTGTCCTTATCTCAACCTATGAGGTTTTTCACCTTTTTTTCTCCTCTTGTCCTTCTGAGGAGGGGGAGTAGCACCTGGCAGCCAGCCAGGGTTAACCCACCACACTCATTCATATTCTTTCTGTAGTTATGGAAGCCTGATTTTGATTAAAACAATTTTTTATGGCTTTTGAGTAAGGCTGAAAGGGTGTCTGTTTATGATCTATCTTGCTTTCATAAAGACAATGTATGTTAAAGACGAGTATGTGAAAATAATTTCTGTATGAGCATAATCATATCTTCCCCTAAACTGCTTATATATGGCAGTTTTATATGTTGAAAAGACTGACTGATGAAGATACTGTTGAATTAATATACTAAAGCTTATACTAAGCAGATTCAACGTTTTCTTTTTACCTTGTGTTATTAAACTGTTAATTTCTGAGAGCATCTAAAAACATTGATGTGTGGAAGAATTTCTGTTTCAACAGCCAATAACATGGAAGGTATTGAATGCTATTTCTCCTACTACTACACAAATTAACTGCCAAAACAAAAGGTTCTTATCCTCATACGAATTACCAAAGATCTGTTCCCCATGGCAATGTTCCAAGGCATTATAATTTCACTTCATTCTTGGTTCCCAAATAATTTTGTGCCTGCACAGATTAGGTCTGCAAAATTTTAGGACAGGTTTTGCAGTTAGACTTGATCAGCATTAGAGAAGAGATGACGCTGACAGCAATGTGAGGCAAAGTACACATCAATCACATGTACATATTCATTGTTCAGTAGACATTGCCAACCTCCACAGTGCTGTGCCATCTTGCACAAGGTTAGATTTGGATACTAGTATTCAGTCTTCCATCCTAGCATTCAATATAAAACATCCTACCATTCAATGTAGAAATATAAAAAGCATGAAGTGAGTGTGAGATGCCTAAGATTTGGCAAGCATGACCAAATCATCTTAACAAATCTTTTTAAGACTCCCCTCTCCCTAGCACTACCATCAATGTCATACTGCATACCCATGGATGTACCGTCTGTTAAGGTCAATGACAGGAATATAATACTGAATTCTATTTGACTGCAACATTTGGTGCCGGCTCATGTGCTATGGATTTCTCCATGATGCACATAGTTGTCATGGGTAGACAGGAATATTTCTGATAGAGGAGAAGAGAAAAATTGTCTGTTCCTTTCTTTCTCTCTTTCCACAGTAAGGCATTCCCATTTTTTACATTCTGCAGCTTGTAGGAAACAACCCTGAAACACAATTTGAGTATTCACAGAATTTGAACCAGCACTTTAATAGCAGCCACATATATTGCAAAAAGCAACATACAGTTTTCAACTTCCCTCAGGTGTTCTTGGCAAGTCAGATCTTAACATTTATGTTGGACACGTATCATTGAGCCGTCGTATGAATGCTGACAGATCAAAGGTTAAATAAAAGGCACAATCACTGTAGTTTTGTTTGCTGCTGCTGAGTCTTCAAAAAGATGGGCTATGCACAGTCTATAGCACATCTGTATTTTATTGCATTAAATTGGTTTGAATTCTAGCACTATTTTCAATTTAGCAAGGTTTATGTTATTCAGTGTTGTAGCTGTAGCTATTCTGCCTATTGCGGATCACCCCCACTAGGGCCCATTCTGTCATGGGTAACAATTAATGCACATGTCAATAGTCTTGTAGCCTGCTACAAATGATTTGTGTGTTCAGCGCCTTTACATGTGCACGGAAGCAGCACTAATCACAGAGCATTGAGCTCTGGAACCTTGAAGACTGAATGCACTAACTCATTAAGGAAAGTGAACTGTAATGACTGAAATGATTCCCAAAAATAAACTTGTGTGGGTGCAAGTATTATCAGACTGATCCCAAAAGAAGTGTCATGTTATTTTTAACTTGTGTTTTCACCTGCTTTGTAACAACAGCTTGCTTTGCTTTGCTGTTCCTTTGTTATCAAAAAATTTAAAATAAAAATGACAATAAAAAATAAAATAATTACTCCTTGATCTTTTAGAGATTCAAAGTTGATTTGTTAATTTCATGCTTGCACATAACCTCAATGAGCTTTCAAATATTCAAGGAATTTAGAGAAGTTTAGAATAGGTGACAGTTTTTATGTAAATTGTGCTATAACCGTCCAACCTGGTTAGTGACTGATCATGTGATCATATGAAATACACCTGTAGATGGTGACAGTACTCGGTGTAGATTACTGATAGTTTCAGAACTTTTTGGTTTTAATTTTTGAAGATAATACATGGATGTTACATGAGGAAGCGCAAGACGGTTTTGTATTTACAGAAACTTGGAGAATTGTTGCAGCCTGATGGTGAAAAGGAAATCATTGACAATGAATAGATTTTTCCTCCCAGGCCCAGTGAATCCAATTGCATATGACTTTGCTAAGTGACGTAAATGAGTGATATCAGGGTTTATTTAATAAAATATGATTTATTTTTCAGAAACCTTTTCCTTTAAAGGAGAAATTAATTTGAAGTGCAACCAGATGCAATAGAGAGGAGAAGCAGAAAAAAAGAAGCTTACTAGGTCTTTTAGTGGACATTTAAAGAAAATAACATGTTTTGAACACCAACAGATGCCTGAAAACCTCCAGCTGCTGTTAACATTTTAACTCTTCTTAAGGAATGACTAAAACTTATGACAAAAACTACCAACCTTTTAGCTCCTAAGGTGCCTAATCTAACATCCAGTAAAGTCAATGAAAAGACACAATGGCTTCTGTTGCTCATGAACTTAACAAAATTAAACCATTCACTAAGGCATTAGCTTGTGGCAGGGACAGATTTCAGGGCTGGGTGAATCTTTTGGAGGATTTTGCCCTGGTAGTTTCACCTCTCGTCAGTCATAGTAGTTTCAAGTTAAGTTAAGCTGGAGCAGTGGTACACGGGCAATTGCCATTCCCTGCATTTGTAGCTATACTGAGGTGTATTTGAAAAGGGTGCATGTTTTAATGGACCACAGAGCATGAGCAAGTGCAGATGATCTAAGAACACAGAACTGACATAAGCCTTCTGAAACACTCCCACTGTAACCTGCAGTCTCATCCTGCCAGACAGCATCATTATAAGCACAGCTATATTTCATGCAGTTGCAGAGTGCTTTGTGACATTCCTGTTGTGTGGCTTTGTTTTGTGCTCTCTTTTACTAACCATCTCTCTCAGGTCCCATCCTGTCTCTGGAAAAATTATTACAAGTGTCAATATGGTGTGTATTTCAGAGTAAGTGATGCAGGTCCCTCGTGCCTGACACCAACTGGAAACCAAAGCATGTCACAAAAGGATTGAGCTCTGCAACTCTACATGTTACAAACAACATTGCTTTAAAAATGGCAAGTTGAAATTGCTGACAGGTTTGTGTCACTTAGAAGCAGGGAGGGCTTAATTATCGTCCAGCTAATCCCATAAAGAGACATAGTTGAATTTCATTAGTAGAGTATAATTTTGTACACTTCACAGTAGCTGCACAGCTTGCCTTAGTTACTCACTGGCTCCACAAAGTAGATTGCACAAACCTATCCCCTTACAATAAAAGGCAATGTCAATAGAAAAAGAGTGAAAAATGGGTTCAGGTGAAGAGATCTAATCAGGACCATACTGTCAATTCCTTTCAGTTGCTTTCCTTCAAAGGAATTTAGGCATTTCAAGTCATCTCTCTCTCCAGTATTCATTGCCCTTTTCAGAGCATCTGGAAAAATGAATTGACAGTTATGTCATGTTACATACTGTGTATTTGGAGGACAATTTTCAGATGGCGCTATGAACTGCAAAGGAAAGAACATTAGGGTGGGTGGAAGGTAATATGTACACAACATACATGCGGTCCTACAAACGCACACTTGTGTATATAAAGTTATGTGCTTGTGTGCATATGAGTTCTTTGTTATCTTTGGTACTAATCAGTATAGCTGAGGAAATATGTTTTGGCTAATATAAAAGTAGTTTAAATATGGACTTCTATGTGGAGTAAAAAACTTCATGAATTTATATTATTTTTAATGAATACCTTTCTGTTGGGAAAAGATGAAGAAAAATTGTGTGTTCTTAAGTACTGTAATAGTTTTATTCTATGTCTTTTGAAGGAACCTTTTATCACTTTCTGTTTTGGAATGGAATTAGAACTGAAAATTAAAAAAAAGTATTAAAATTTCTGAAAATGCAAAGCAAAAAATAAATATTTTGCTTGAAAAAATGTGTGTATTTGCAGATTATTTTTGTTTGCTGAAAGAACTAAAAATTATAACTAATTTCAAACTTCAATGATTTATCTCTAGGTTTTTCGGGTTTTACCTCTCAAGGGAAATAATATTAACTATAAGATGTATTAAACTACTGAAAGCTGAGGCAACCATAAGATTCAGCTAGCTGAAGTATTTAGTGTCAAGAAGCTTATAAAAATGAAAGTAGAGGCATTTGAATAACTTTTTAAAACTATTTGAAACTTAAAACAACTTAAAACTATTTGAAAGCCTCTCCTTTCCCAATAATTCCCATTTTCTACTCCTGTTAGCCCTTGTTTCATTGTCTGCTCCTCTTAGTAAATTTGTGTGGTAGCCAAAGAAGACATTGAAGCTGATTGTGAAAGAGGAAGAAAAAGGAACAGTTTAAAAGCAATAAAATGGTATGAGAAAAAAGAAACTGAAATGAAAAAAAAAATGTTTTGCAATGTAGTTCTACTCAGGGAATAATTCCAACAGAATTAATCAGCCACAGTACAACCGGGGCTTGGTTTATTGCTTGGTTTAAAAGAGCCTTTAGAGTCTCGAGTATGCAGTAAAAGGGACCCATTTTTCTTTCGGGAAAATCAACAGAGTTTGACGTTGACATTAGTGTGAGTAGGACTGGTCCAAAGGCCATGCACAGGGGAAAGCTACACTATCCTTTTTAGCACTTTTTAGTAAGCTCCAGTACACGCTCACATCGTTGTCAGTCCTAGATAAGCTTGGACACTGGAGTTGTGATAAGGCTTTTGAAGGGCAATGTCATGGCTGTTTTTCTCTCTAGCCTGAATGAGAAGGCTCCTTCCAGCACTTTGACCCTTAGCATTGTTTTTAATAGAATCATGATATGAAATGGTTGAAGTATGTCCACTGATTAATTTCTTGTTAATTTTTAGTGCAACAAATCTTTTTAAAATTCTATTTCACATTGTAGGCATTGGGATAACCTCTTGAGATGAGCAGTTACATATTCTTTTCATTTGTATCCCAAGGTCATTTGTCTTAATGAGAAACATATCAATGTCTCACCTACGCAGACCTAAGTGGTTATGTCTTTCTTTCCACAAAAGACCTGCAAAACTTTAAACTGTACAGCTACAGAAATTGAGATGATCTATAGAGTTCAATTCTAAAGCTATAAATCATGGTGGCAGAGACTGCTGGTCAATAAGCTCATGTGAACTTGTTTCCATTTCTAACCTGCATGTACGTACATCGTGTGTTCGACACAAGTTCTTCTTTGTCCTACATCAGGGACTTTTATCATTAACCTGGCACAGACACAGGACTGAAAAATAAAAGGTCACATGCTGTAGACTTTGCACCACAAAAGCTGAGCAAAAACCCCAATCAAATAGCAGTGAAGATCATTTCTAGTGGTATCAAGAAATGGGAAACATTAATAAGAAAAATGATGTGGGACTGCAGTGGTGATATAATATAGCCATTGTGACTTGAGTAAGACTTTTGAAATTTTGTAGACCCAAAATAAAGACAAAAGATCCCAATTTAAGGAAGTTACATTTGAAAACCTTGACCTGTGGGTATTTACTTTGCAGTAGTAATGTAATTAACATTTACAAGTCTAGATCCTAATGACTGAGATCAATGCTGTAGCTCACAGAAAATAGTTAGAATAAAACCACACTTAATTTGCCACTGTTACTTAAAGAAAAAGCTTCTTTTGTCTTTTTGTACATACTGATAAAGTTTATAAGGGATGGAAGACTCATCTACTTTGTACTTCTGACAGAGAAGGAAGGTTTGGGGTTTTTTTAAATAATATTTATAACACTTGCAAATGGTCAGTGTTTCCTAAAATCAATGAACATTTAAAACATGTCTACTGTGACTCCTTCAGCAGTTGATATGCCATTGAAGATAAGGCGCTGCTTTAGAACAGTAAGGATTCCAATAGATGATTTTGATATCAAGTACCAAAGGTGACATTTTATGAATTGAACATATTTTTATTAATTGAACAATTGCTATTTTATTTGGGTCGCAATTATATTTTATGAAATACATGAACACTCAATGACTCCTTCTTACTGTACATGACAGCATGTCTGACATTGCATTCTAAACTCAAATAAAGAGGTATATGTCTGCTTTGGCTATGACATAAAAATGATAGCAGCCTTTAAACTAAACTGAAAGGGGATAAGGAGGGGAACTTAAAACCCAAGAGGATTTCCCTCCTTACAAGTGCTCCTTGGTTGCTTTCTGATGGAAGGCTGCATATTAAATTGATGATGTATCTAAGCTTTTTCTTGCTGCAATTCAAACAATAAATGGCATTTTTAAAAAGAATTAATTCCAAGGGTCACACATGATTCTCCTTGAAATGCCCACTACTTCATACTAAATACATCCAATTTCCTTCTGAATTATTATATTCATAGACCTATAGATGCACATCAGTTACAACAATTTCTCATTCATCTTTTTTTTTTTTTCAATCTTCCCTGTCATGAAAGTCAGAAGGAAAGTCATAAAATCCATCTTGCCTTTTAACTACTTCTGTAAGCTTTTACATGCCTAAAATGTAGAAGTTGATGAGTGCTTTTTCTTCACATTTGAATGCAGGCTCAAGAATGTGCAGGTAACTCTGTAAATATGTATCTTCTCTCTCCATGATCTCACACACTGGGCACAACAGGGATTCTCGTTGCAAAACAGCAAGGACCAAATGGTGTTGAAAATGCTCTCATCTAATTCTACCACTTTCATCCACTTAGCAATGTAGTGCCAGTGCTCAGACTCAGCAGTTCAGCATCCTGCAGGCCCTCAGGGAAAAATTCTTACGAAGTTACCAGTGGCTGGATGGTAAATTATTTGAAATCACCAGGGTCCTATTAATCTAAAATGGCTTCAAAAGAAGAATGATGGAGTTCTACGCCTGGACTTTCCTTTTTTCCCCCATGGAGACAGCCATCTAATAAAGGTAAATTATTATTGTGAAGTACTAAAAAAAAAAGAATTTGTCAAATACCCTTATAAAATTTTGTTTATAAGACTGTTTTCAGATGTTGGTCATCATTCTGTTGCAAAAAGGCCTGCTGTGGCAATTATCATTTAAAATATCTGAGGGGCTGCCTGTTGGTCTCTTTGTGCCAGAGGTATTTTTCATTTATCAAGGACATACTGAGGGCTCAATTTACAAGGTGGAGAAAAAGCCATTTATAGAATAGTACATTCTTGCTGTTACTAAATAGCAGGCCCATTAATATCTCTTGCTGGTTTTCAGCTCTGAGATTGTTTGCCCCATGATGTATCACAAAGTATCTTTAAACTGAAAGTACCAACAGAAAACTGAAAGACTTGAAATGAGAAATGCAGAAAACTTTTTACACTATTTCCTCTTAATCTGGACACTGTTGATGACTTAGCTCCCTAATGAGAAATTGTTTCCTCTGGTGGGGAAAAAAAAAAAATCTGTTAAAGAGTAGATAGAAAGTATCTAGTTTTATTAAATTGCTTTGTACGCACCTCAAATAAAATTCTGAAATAATCTGTTTAACAATGCCACCTGAATTGTGAAAAGTGACAAGTATTGCTCTAATCTTTATTTTGTGTCCTATACAACCACATGTATCTGTAATATTAAAGGAATACAATATCAAACCAGAAATTACCTCTAAAATTTGGGTAGCATTTTAATTTATTTTTGAGAATTATAAATGACTTTATGAAAAGAAAACCATTTGTAATCTCGTCCTAAGTTCTTAAGAAATCTTCTCCTTAGTAGTTTCTCAATGGTGGCATTGAAAATATTACAGGTAAAGTCAATGAAAACTAGAGCTCATGATACAATGGTCTCAAATTAATACATACAAAGCTTCTTTTTTTCATGTTTTTCTTCTTTTCTCTTTTTTTTCTCCTTACAGTCTGGTGTGGTTTTTTTTCCTGACTTTAAGTTTTTTATCTTTTCTATCTTTCTGTCTTGTTTTTTCTATCTGCCTATTACTACCAAAGATAATATACAGAATACGAACTTCATTTCAGTGGTGCAGCTGTTTGGATATTTCATACAAGTTTTCCACTTAGGTATTTCAGGACCTTGTTCAATGAGGGACTTATGCAGTCTTGTATCCCATAGAAGTCATAGAATCAGAATCATAGAATGTGTTGGGTTGGAAGGCACCTTTAAAGGTCATCTAGTTCAACCCCCCTGCAGTAGCAGGGACATCTTTAACTAGGTCAGATTGCTCAGAGCCTCATCAAGCCTGGCCTTGAATGTCTCCAGGGATGGGGCCTCCACCACCTCTCTGGGCAACCTGTTCCAGTGTCTCACCACCCTCATTGTAAAGAACTTCTTCCTAAAGTCTAATCTAAACCTACCCTGCTCTAGTTTAAAACTATTGCCACTTATCCTATTGCTACATTCGCTTGCAAACAGCCCCTCCCCAGCTTTCTTGTAGGCCCCCTTCAGGTACTGGAAGGCCACTATAAGGTCTCCCCAGAGCCTTCTCTTCTCCGGGCTGAACAACCCCAACTCTCTCAGCCTGTCCTCATAGCATAGGTGCTCCTTACCTCTCAATGGTCCTCGTGGCCCTCCTCTGGACCCGCTCCAACACGTCCGTGTCCTTCTTGTGCTGAGGGCTACAGAGCTGGACACAGTTCTCCAGGTGGGGTCTCATGAGAGCAGAGTAGAGGGGGAGAATCATCTCTCTTAATCTGTTGGCCACGGTTCTTTTGATGCAACCCAGGACGCAATTGGCCTTCTGTGATTGGCTTGGCTGTGAGTGCATATTGTTGGCTCATGTCCAGCTTTTCATCCATCACTACCCCCAAGTTCCTTTTCCACAAGGCTGCTTCTATCATGTCATCCCCCAGCCTGTATTGATAATGAGTAAAGCTCTAAATGGAATGAACCCAAATTGTTGAAAGTGATGAACATTCTTTGAAGGGCCTATGACTTGGGCTATAAACCCCCTGCTTCTATTCCCACTGAAATTAGCAGAGTAAAGAATTGCTGATTTCAAGCACAGACTAGACAGGGACAGAGTTAGAGTTGTACGCAGGAAACCAAAGATGAGTGTTAGATTCTTAGGATTCTTGTAGGGGCTGAATTAGGTGCCTCACATTGGGTTTAACTCTCATCGTGTGTCCTGAGCTCACTCACCTGTTGTGTGGTGTTAAATTGTGTTGGCAATCTGTGTAAGATCTAACACCCAGAGGCCTCTGCTAAGTGTAAATCTTCTTGCAAGAAGGAGTTACAGGTCTGCCTTTGACATGCAGCTGCAGGAGACACTTTTGCATTAGCCCTGTGGTTAGTAAATTCACACAGCCATGTCAGGGGATCTGGTTTATCTAGCCTATATTCTGTGAGAGTTCCCTATTTATCAGACCAAAGCTAGCGCATGCAAATCCTCTCATCCCTTGACACAGGGCTTTACAGGCCCAGGGAATGATTAAAGAAGAAATATAGTCTTCTGACTTGATAGCTTTGTGGTTAGGGCAGTCAGTAGCTGAGAAATAATCAAGGTTCTAGGCTTTACTGTCAATTTTCTCTGAAATCCAATTAGCGTTTACTGTAAGACATAAACCGAACTAGAACTGAGATTTCCTTCATCTCCTTGTTGAACCCAGCTTCAGTCCTGCTTGACTCCTTTTGGGTTTTTTTTGACTGCTCTGTTCAGTTTCTTGAATTTCTCATGCTTTGTTCATTAATTTGTGGCTCTGTGCTCACATTAGTGTAACCTCTGGGGCTTCACACATGATACTATTATTTGTATTTCCATAGAGCGTGGGATTTGCACTAAGAATAGGACCTCTTCTTATACAAGACTCAATAGAGTCACATGCTACATTGTGTTATCCAGAAATTACAAAATGCATTTGTGTTATTTCTATTTGCTACTTCACAACATATGCAACTACAATCAGGCTATTGGAAATAATGTTAAGTGTTGTTGTGGATTGAATTCATTATTATAAAGTAAGCATTTGCACTGGCAAAAAGCCAGATAAGAGACTGATAACAGGGTTTGGCATACAGAACAGAGTAACAATAATTTGCATGTCAGTAATTGAAAATATATATTTATGCATGCCATTTACCTTATCAAATATGTCACTGATGAATATGTAAAAGAAAGTGCTTTAAACTCTCTTCTACAATATTTTTTAGAAATATAACATTTGTTTTATTAACTAAAGCCCTATATAATTTTCTGCATAGAAATATAATTACATTTTTTCTTGTCTTTAAAAAAAAATAATAAATTATTCATATTCCTTCCTAGCACTCCTTGTGGTTTTTCCAAATTCAGACTTCTGTCTAGTGGCTTCATTTGGTTTGATTTTTATCTGTTCAGTGCTCTAGAACCAGGTAACCTGTAAAGCAAGACGTTAAAATGTCAAGTAATTTAATTTCTTTTCTATGACACATGCCTAGGTTGCATATAAATGTGCAGTCACTAATTATTATTATTATTTTAATAAAGTCCAGTGTCTTTTTGCTTTTCTTTAAGGAATCAGTATCTTGTGATTTAGAAGCTAAGAGTATAATAGGGTCTATACATAGTCTGATCTAGGTATTATAGACACTTCCTGTTTTTTTCATAATTTTGTCTGATATTTGAATGTTTTTTATAAGAATAACTTTAAAATTTTGGTATTTTTGAAACCCAAGACTCAAAGTAAAAAGGCATTTTAAATTTACAAACCTTATGGGGGGGGAACCTAAAGAAAAAACATTACTTGAGCTGAATATTAATAATTGTTCTTTGGAGATATATTCAGCTGCAGAATATCAGTCAAATTGGGAATATCCTCCCTAGTCAGGTCACTACAAAAAAACTTGGAGAGAGAACAAAAAACTGGAAGCACTGAGTCCTCACAGCTGTAAAGAGAACAGTGTTATATAACGAAAAAATCAGATCTTCTGTTTTTCAACTAATGCATCTATGGTGAATGGATATAGCTAGCCTTAACCTCTGTATATCTCCATTCTGCATCTGTAAAATGGAAATAATACACGTTCATCTTACAAGACAGTAATGAAATAAAGTCACTGAGAATCAAAGAGAACTTATCTTGATAAATGGCCAAGAAAATGCCATAGCAAGGTTAAGAATTCTCCCTTCAAAGTGGGTTTTTAATGTAGAGCTGTAAATTCAGTTGAGACAGGGAGGGGCATTGAATAACATACACATAACAAAGTACTGCATACTCACTGATATACTGAACGCTAACCACTCTATACACTGACTGCAGCATCAAATGTTATAGAAAGCAATATGTAATCTTTAAGTTACAGGTTGTTTCATAATTCATAACACAATTGTGAAAAATAATTTTTACAATTCATTTTTCTTTTAATGAAATTTTTATGTTAAAAATGATGGGTTTAGATAAACAAACTCATGAAAGGAAGGAAGCAACAACAGGGCAGATACTTTCTTAAAACCTGTGAAATTTACCTTTATTTGTCTTTCCTTCCCATGATATGTAAAAACAGAAGTCTAACTTTTGTCTAAGCATCTCTCTAGTAAACTGACTTGAATGTCCTTATGTTGTTCCACAAAGTCTCCTTAAAAAGACAAATATTTCATTATTATCCAGCTCAACTCTAGTACATTAATATAATAGATAAGTAATAAATGGAAATATCCTAATTAAATTAAAGCATATATAAAGCTTCTGTGGCTGTTGTTTCACTCAGGAGATTCCAATGGCAATAGTTCCTAAAGAAGGACTTTTGAGAAGATGCACCTACTTGCAAAAATAAGAGGATAAGAAGTGGACTTTTGCAAGCAGAGGGAGAGAAAGAACAGGTAAATTAATTATGTCTATTCATATTTCTCATTCCCACGTTCCATTTAAACCACATACTAAAAAACAAACCACCCCACTCAAAAGACAAGTTTCCAGGCTTTTTTTCTGATCAGAGTGCTTTAGGTTAAAACTATTACAATAGTTATGCAAACCTAGGATAAAAACTGTGGGCTGAATTCGTGCTAAAGCAGGTCTATGCAAGTCCCTTGTGATAAACTAAGCTCAGTGTTGTGTTAAGCTTCGTAACTGAAGATCCTACAGCACACAGGAGTAACCTCCTGTGGGTATGTGTCAGAGAAGTACATTTAAGCCTTGTTGTTATGATCACTATGGAATATTCACCAAGAGACCTTTGGCTTAGGAAGACTATTAATGGAGAAAGACCGCTCAGAACAAGTTACAGGCTCACACTCCAAGTAGTCCCTTAGAGAATCCTCTTTTTCTCTACTGAATACAGAGGGAACCTAGGGAGATGGGACTGTAAGGTAAAGTAATGCTCAGTGAATATTGTTTCACCTTTTGTTTTGCAACAAGGCATTTTGCCATGGGTTCTATTATTTGTTCTCAAGCTGCAAGTAATTCCCGACGTATAGCATACCAAAGGTCCTTGGTAAAAAAGGAGAAAGTCCCAAAAGTCCTCGGTGTCCCCCTTCTCCATGTCCCACATCTGTTCCAGCTAATGCATCTAATGAAGATGGAAGGATAGGAGAAAATTAACGTCAAAGGCTTGGTCTGGATCTCGGTTAACCTGTTGTGGGCATTGACTCACAAGACACAACTGCTGCTTCTCCTCAGAGGCAAGTCTATATCTTCTTCAAAAGCAACAGGGTGAGCCTAGTTAGCATAAGGCTGCTATGCTAACCTTGAGCCAGCTCCCCAGGCATTGCTACATAGAGGCTAAAAGCAGTGGAGAGAATTCATGGGCTTCTGAGAGCTGCAAGAGCGTAAAGGTAAATGAAGAAAGCCATCCAAACTGCTTACAGATGAAAAGAGCAGAGCCTGGTTTGAAAGCCTGAGAACAGCTGTACCTAGGCTGTATAGAAATCATAAGAAATTAATAATTCCTGCCCAAAGAACACGTATTGGATAAAGGGCAACCGTGCACACAGATGCAACAACCTGCTTCTAATTAGGTTTTTACACCAGCTGGGAACACACCGATCTAGGATTGAATAAAGATTTCTTTGCAAGGAGGGGAGGAACACACAGTTTTGTTCAGAGTATTCAATATTCCTTTCACATTTTGCATGTTTCCTTCCTTTGCTTATTTCCTCTGTCCTGAATGAGAAAATGTGTTGAACAGCTGCCTGCAGTTCAGAGATGGAAACATAAATAAAGGCATAGAACAAAAATGAAATAACCCCATGCCCTTCTCTGTTGTAGGATCAAAGGTCAATGTTTCTGTTTTTCAGCACATTCAGAGTACTATGTATATGGTTTATTTCCTAAAATGTAATTCAAAACAGCCTATGATCCTGGGACTTGCTATTTAAATTATCAGGGAATACCTGGCACTCTTCCCTTGTCTGTTTTGAAATTTGTAGTCTGATCAATATCCAGAAAATTGAAATCCCTTCATATCAATATTATAACTATTTACAAGGTTCCCTTAGCTGCCTCAACAGTTTCTGATCTCTCTTATTCTACCCTAGAGCTCTATAATAAGCTGCCTGTGAACACTGCTTTCCAAATTTAACTTTTCCCGCACTACAAACTGACATCACTGTAGTTATCAAACTACATTTGTAATATCGTCTCTTCAGATACAGTGTTCTCCATTTCTTATATTATTGTGCTCACACTTATCATGTTAAGGCTCACCTTTCCATATATCAAGGACTGAGATATTCCTGTCAACTTCACAATTTATCTTAGACTTTATTGTAACAATAGGTCACAAATAAATTTGATTTCGTGTACTTTCAATGGAAGTATTTATTTGTTTACTTGTTTGTTTATTTATTAATATTAGATTATCTCCAAATACGCTACTGTTTTCCTAGTACACGGTATTTGTCAGAAGCAGTCCACATGCTGCTTCCCCCGAGATCTCCAGGTTCTTTCTATATTTCTATGATTTGGTGAAGTGTCTTCTCTAGCTTCTAACAATGTAGCTGGAATCACTTTCAGATAATATGGAACTTATGCTGGTTGGTTATAAATGTGAGTATCTTCATGTAGAAAGATCATTATTTTGTTTCCGTGTCTTCATAAGAAGAAAACAACCAGGTCTTCTTTTTGAGTGAGAATTGTTTTAATTAATGAGACTGTGTTCCCTAAAATGTTAAGTAATTTAGGTCTATTCAGGAATCGCTGCTGCTAACTTTGTGTGCTGGGTATTTCTTGAGCTTGTGATCCACAATTCATTGAAATATTTGGGTTCCACAGGATATTCATCTAGAAATTATTGCTAATATATCACACTATTATAAACAGTGACTTTTAATGTTATTAAATTGAATTAGTTTCTCATTACCTAAACAGAAAGACAAGGCGACACTGAAATTCACTATTTGTAATTCTGCATTGTCCCCTGTTATGTTGTTAGCAAATGTATGCTTTCAGAAACAAACTTCATACAGGCTAAATAAAAACACACAATGTCTTCTAATATCTCAGTGCATTATACAGGCAGGTGTATAGATGCAGGACAACATCACTTGGTATTAAACTGACTATGTGAATATGTTGCCAGATTTGGAATTTAGGGATCTTTTAATTTTGATCCGACTATATTGGTATATTTTTTTTAATTACTCTCTGATGCCTGTGTAATTATTGTTTTGTATACCAGCAAAACTGAGATATCAGCCTATCCCTTCATAAACAGAAGGCCTTTTGTCTCTTGGCAACTGATATAAAAAGGATATCACAACAAGGGAAATAAGGAACACTTAGTTGAATAAGAGTAGCAAAATGTGATAATTGTTTATCTTCAGTGTGTTTGGTTTTTGTTGAGCTAGTCCATAATGTAAATTAAGATAATTCGAATGTTTAAAAATATGATCATAATGTAGTTTTATGTTAAATTATTTTTTGCTTCTAAAACTCACAGTAATTTGTAAACCAGCTTCAGCATGAAAAACGTGGATATTTTCAAAATGGATTGTGCAATATGATGAAGGAGATCACCGCGCTCAACACTGGAATGCATCTTACATCCAAAGTGTTGATCTGTTTTCTATGCACAGCAATCTTGCATAGTTCAGGAACGAAATGAGGGATAACACTTATCCCTTTTGAGTAATATTCATTAGTATCATCAGTTCACCTACTATTTGTTTAACTCATTCACCAACATTACACATAATATTTAAGATTGAAAATTTCTCACAATATTTATTCTACTTCAGCTGAGAGCACATCACTGGAGCCTCGCTGCGCCGTTTGACATATTATTGCGGAAGAGCACCTGCAGTCCCCGAACCTCTGGTTGCTCCTTAAAGTTTTTTCAACTAAACATTGACCTAGGCAAACCCTTCTTAGCTTGTGATATATAAAAGCAAAAACCCAAATGCTATGAGTGCAAATCAGCAAATCATAACATGCTACACAGAACTGTGTAAAACTAGCTCTTCACTCCATGTGAAAGAAACCCCTGCAAAGCCATTAAGGGAAATGACGGGGTGATCCTTCTATCCTGGATTAAAGGGTAAACAAAGACAGTCAAGTTCATTCACAGGTACACATTTGCATCTGTGATGCCGTGTGTATATTCTGTTGCCCTGCATGTCTTAGCTACCTGCCTTCTTAACCTTGCATTTCAGTGGTCGATGTGTGCTGGAAAGACAGCCCTTCTTGGCAAAAAAAAAAATATTAATTTGCACTAAATCCTCAGGCACAGAGGGTGTATGAGAGCAGACTTGAGGAAAACAGAGAGGCTATTACCTAACTATGACTTTAATTAATCTTTCCCTTCCAAGATTTTTCATTCTCATGTGGTGCATGCAGAATTTTTTCATCGAACTGGGAAAACAGAACTAAACAACTTTGTTCTTTAGCAGCTTGTTGCCTTGTGACTATGTTCTGTTACACTCAAAATCTTGTAAGCAAAAAGAAACAAAATATACATTCCGCTATGTATTTATTGTTAATCCAATTAACTGTTTAACAATCCAATAGTCTAAATAAATAATACCAAGAGGTCTGTAATAGTACTCTTAAAATCATTGTATGTGAACCGGACAGGATCAGCCACTTTTATCTGATCTCATTCTCACTCTTCCAGTGGCCCTTTGGGATCTGTGGTCAGCACTTCAGTTCACCTCATGAGCTGCAGGGTGGAAAGGTTTTAATGAATTTGGAACATCACAAAGTCTTCACCAGGAGGAACAGGTTATTTATGAAGTGCATGGGAGATTTGTGTGCGGAGTGGGGTATGCTTTTCCTCCTCAGTTTGACAGACTTGGATTTATTTTTAGATGTTTCCTTACTTTAGGCTGCTGCCTTCTGGCTGCTCCCGGCTGAGGGATCAGTGCGACCCCCACAGTTTCCCTGTGTTCAGACATGGGGACGCCCTGGGTTTGACAGACCCTTCCCACAGAGGCGCTGGCGAGCTCAAGCTCAGCCGGGGGACACAACTGGCACTTGGCCCCAAGGCAGACGCTGAAACCAGCTCAGCCCAGCCCTGGCCAAGGTGAGCCCAGCCCAGCCCTGGGACCTGTGCTCTCACCTCAGGGCAGAGCCTAAAGCCTTTTACTAGAAATGGCAAAAAATCCTATTTACTGGGCTACAGTTCTGGCCACAGACACAACAGTATTTTATTTTATTTTTTTCTCATCCATCTATTGTTATAGCAAATATGTTCAAAGTCATATTTCACACTTGTGCAAAACGACCTGTTATAAAAAACCCCTGCATTGACAAGATAGTTTGTATCCAAATATATCTTAATGAAGAGTTTCCTGGAACAGATGAACACATACTACTAAGCTGTTCATGTGGACTTTATTTAGTAAATTAACTGGTGATCTGTTAGCTACCCTTCTAATTAGTGAAAGAACCACATTCCCTGAAATTAATTGCATCCAGGTTTGCTAAAGCGCATTAGAAACTTTTTTTTTCTAAAAGTAGTAAGTACATTGTGTACTCATACATATATAAATGGTAAAAGCATTTTTGTAACCATTTTCTTACACATTACTGAATAACATGAATCTAAAACTCTGATTTATTGCATAGACTTATCTCTGCTTTTATCTGAATGCATAGCATTTATTTTTAATGCTAATGCATCCTCTCTGGAAATATCACTAGTCTGTAATGACATCTTTCTTTTGGTTTAAAGATGGGCATGCTTGCATGAACTCAGAAGAAAAATTTCTATTTGTTTGCATTATTGCTGTTGTGTATTAACATGATGAAAGATGAAAATGTACAAAATGCTTTATAAAACTTTAACATGATGCATTCATAAATTAAGCTGCAAAAAACGTGATTTGTCTCATTGAGACCAAAAATGTATGGTTACAGGAAAGTGAAGTCCAACTGGGAGAATTCACAGACAACAAGAAATAAAGAAAAGCTATATGATTATTCTGAACTCTTCTTGCTCACTTATTTTTGATAGTTGGGTTTTGGTTTGGTTTGGTTATTTTCCTGGTTAAAATTGCTCAAAACATAAGCTTTTGTATAGAGTATAGTAGTATGGAAGTATGGAGAATTTTTTAATTTTGATATTTCACAGTTGATTAAGAAACACCAAGTACTGCTAAACTGAAATGTCACAAAGGAGGGAAATGATTGGTTGAAATCAAAGGTGAAGGATACCCAAGTAGTAAGAAGAGATTCAAAGTGTCTCTTTTTTTTTTTTCCTGTTGTGATTTTTGACACGAAGTTCATGGCAGATTACTTTGATTTGGAAGAGGAAGTATATTGAATGTAATGACAACCTGTGATACTTCTGTAGACCATACAAAGACTGTTACGAGTTTTTGCAAACTTTAATAAATTTCTGTAATATGCCATATTAGTATAACACAATTTACACTGTATGGTTGACACATCTGAAAATAAATTAGAGATGACCTTTCATGTGGGCAAGCTTTATGCAACTGTTAGAAAACTGAATGAGCTGGTCACTTAGCTTGATTATCTTTCTAGACTTCTAAACTTTGTGTAGGATTTTCAAAAGTGTTTATCATTGGTGAAGTTTGCCATCATTACAATCAACAAGACAGGACAGGAGGTAGAAGAAATAGTGGCTCAGGTATGTAATGTGGCTTAGGTATATAAAATAGTTAAAATAACTAATAATAAAGGGTTAAAATTAGGTGGGATGAGACTTTCTCTTAGGGAACACATTTCTTCAAAAGCACCTGATCTCACAAATTGATTCTGGTGTTCCAGTGTGTACAAACACAATTGTGATTTTGCCTACAGCTCTACCATAAAATAAAGTTGCTACCTTGAATTTAAATATGGCTTTCTTCAAAAGCTGCATTGCAAGACAGAATTTGTCCCTAGAGTCCCTAATTACTCATAAATACGAGTTTGTTGTGAAAATTCCTTGTCTGCTGTTTGAGTTATTTGTATTTTAATAGGATGTTTCTGAAAAGCTAATTGTTTGAAACTGTAAAGAAAGAGGTATGGGTAGCTAAAGAAGGGTAATTTTTTCTTCAATATGGGTACGCTGAAAAACATCCAGATGCACCACTAACAAAACTATGAGACAGTATTTAGAAACCAAAGGATAAAGGAATACGCAGTGTGAAACATCATTATGTTATCCCTAGTTCCATTATTAAAAACCATAATTTTGAGTCATATATGTTAGGAGTTACTGCTGTGTATCCCTAACAAATACCTCCAGCAATGTACTGACAAAAAATTCTAGCCCATACATAATGGAAATAGTCTTTTTCTTGTATGTCTTCCAGACTGAAGAGGAAAGCAACTGTAGTAAGAATAAATACTCCTGACTCATCGAAAACGCAGTGTTTGAAATCTGCAGCACTGTTTGCTCTTATTATTCCATAGGAATATATAAAAAATAATTGTGCACCTTGCTGTACATATCAGCCAAAATCAGGATAATACAGTGACTCACTGCAACACACTTCTTGCCTTACAAACTCAGTTAAGTGATATGCATATGACCAATGATTTGCATATGACCAGTACTGATGTTGATATTTAATGAAGGGTAATCCTAGTTGCCAGGACAGTTATCACCTGGAAACAAAAAAACCAAACAAACCCCAAAATCAACACATCAACCAAAAAAATTCTTAAAATTATATGCCATTGATTTTTCTTTGTATCAAGCTGCCCAAGTTAATAGGATCATATATATATATACTAGTAAGAGCAAATACATCACATGTAGAAGGTAATTTTGTCTTGTCTCTTCTAGAATCCAGAAATGAAATCTTGTTTCTGTTCCTTGTTCAACAAAGCATTTAAGACTGTGTTTCAGTTTAGAATTCTGTAGGGTTACTGACTTCAAAGAAATGGATGTCTAAGCCTCTAGTTAAGCATGTGCTTAAATTCTTGGCTAGATTACACCCAGAATTTTCAGCAATTTACTGGATTAAAACTTTGAAAATTGAGATACTAACACATAGCTTTTATGAGAAAAGGAAGTAGAAGCAAGAAATTCCTTCACATTTTTTGTGTGCTTTCTTTTCCTAACTTTTTTTCTGTCAGTTCTGTGTTAAATCTCTCTTATTCAGCTCTTAAAATATAGTGCAGGCTGACTATTATCTTATGAAGATGAGCATTAAGAAGGAATATTAGAGTAGGATGAAAGGATGATGAAATTTCTGTAGTGAAAATGAATAAAGACAAACTATAGGCAATAGTAAAAGAACACTAATAACCATCACTGGGAAACGAGGCGTTCTATATTAATGAAGTCCTTTTCTTTTTACTTTGAAATACCATTTTCTCAGCATTAGTATCAATAATAATGCTTCTCTTCACTGCCCGGGAATGCACACAGAACTTTTACAAGGATAATCACACGATTTTATGAAGATGCCTTGCTGCTCCATTGCTTCAGTATTAAACTCAGTGGACCTTTTTTTAAGATGCATAACCCTAGCAGATGGGACAGAGAGGGAAGATTAAAAAAATGTAAAGAATACATATTCATCTAGAGAAAATAAGTTCCCTGTGTTATTTAAAGTAAAATAAAAAGGGAAAATTACATTTAAATACACATTTCTTGAATTTTTGACATCTTCCTCTCTCCTTTTGAGTGAATGGATTGTGTTATTCACATTTTGCTTCTGGAAATGTTTGCTTTCAAACCAATCGCAACAAAGAGGGTTTCAGGAGACTGAAGCTATGTTGGAATAAGTAGATGGTTTATCACTTTTAGCATTTGCTTTTGGGACAGTTCTGGATCACAAAGGATGCTGCATTGTTCTCATAAATTTGGATTTCCTAAGTATCAGAGGGACTGGCTATATGGGCTTGCTATGCAAAGTCAGAATTATTGAGAAAAATTGTTTTAAATAATGTGTATAGGTAGTTACCTGGCATCTTCCTAACCTGGCAGATGCTAGGAAAAATGTCACATACTGAGAAAAGTAACAAACAGCCATTATAGCTGCAGAGTTTTAGTCCCATCAGCAAGGCTTCTCAGACTCCCTCTGAGATGTATAGATAACACAGAGAACTTTTTTTTTTTCCTCTCAGATTCTGTACCTTGTTATACTGCTTGGGTCCTATGGACTGTGCTGAACAGTTCTGAAGTCTTCCAGCTAAGCCTTGAGATCTCAGTGCCCACAATCCCAAGTGAAAGTGAATAAAGACCTCCACGTTTGGCCTGTGATGATGAAGTGTTAAGTGGTTAATTATCAATGGAATTAACATTTTTATGTCACAGACTATCTAGTCTTTCATTTGAGAATGCTTCTCTGGATGAATACTTGGAAGTGGCATGGCACACAATTTTTTCCCCTTCTTGACCCACTTGCTCTTGCAAGTGTCATGTTTAGAATGACAGGAAAAAGTACTTTCTCTCTAGAGCTTTCACTTAATTTCTTATATTATTCTCTATTTACAGTTTCATAAAATAAAATAGACCACCAGCTTAAGATATTCATACAAATTCTGTATCAAACTAGAACTACACTAGGCAAAAACACATGCCACACCCTCCACTGAGGTAGACCTTTTAACAGGAATTTCTTATAGCAGCTGTGATTGCGTTTCCCTTCCTTCATTATTATGAGATTAGTGAATTTGCAGCACTGTATTGCTTGGTAAAAGTGACAGCCTCCCTCGTACACAAATAATCAAACACATCCCTGGCCTTCATTCCAGGTGGCTTTTCGTGATTATGTAGCAGAGTATATGCTATTCTTAAGAATCACAAGAGATGCTCAGTTCTAACTCAAGTCACAATGCTAGAGAGCCTCAGAAAATGCTAATGCGTTTCAGAGACTATGCTTTCTGGCTATGGTCCCTGAACATGGTGACAGCTATTGTGCTGATGCTTCCCATTCTCAAAAGTCTGTCAAACCCAATTAAAAACTGCATTCTGGTAATCCCTGTCCCTTGCAGTAGCAGCTTGCTGTGAAGATATTTAGCATACTTTCTAACGGCTACAAATAATCCGTGTTTATTTTCTGTTCCCCTCCCCATATGTAGACATGTGTGTACTTTTGTTTAAAGTACCTTTATGCTGAAATTAGCTGAAAGAAAAGATTGTGCCACCACTCTTTACAGTGATACACAAATGTCCTAGAACAAAGACAACTGCCTGCTTACTCTGGCATCTGTGTCAATATTCCATTATGCATCTTATTTTTTTAAGGTAAAGTTGTTATTTTTTTTCCCTATTTCCCTATTTTCCCTTGCTGATTACCTGGTTTTTAAATGATTTCAGGAAACATATCAGGTTGTATGAGGCTTTCTAAAATGAGACATCTAATTTAGGCATCTATGTTATGTTGTTCTTTTTCCGTTTTTTCCAATATTCAAAAATTGGCTCCTCTGCGGGGTGATTTGGAACACCACAGGTAAATGCTTGCTCTATATTGCCTTCTGGAGGAGTCTCTCTCTCTCCATCGACCGCAGAAGGAGACTGGGAAGATTCATCAATCATACTGAGCCTCAGATTAGTTACCCTTTTCAATGTGATCGCTGTCTCAATTTTGCTGAAATCAGTAGAATTTTGTAATCTCAGACTACAAGGAAGCCTTAAAACTTCATTAAGGAAATATGTTGAGTTCTCTGTACTTCAAATTCTTAGGCGAGAAACAGAATTTTGTGTTTATTTTAATAAAATCTGTGAAATATAGGATCCTAAGGATCTTTTTGAAATGGGGACTTGCATACCTGCCAGATGAAATTTCTGATCTTCATTTGTCTCATTTGTTAATGTATTTCCAGTTTGATTGTTTAAAATACCTTTTTGCTGAAATTAGCTAATAGAAAAGATTGTACCACCACTCTTTACAGGGACTAATATGAACTTCTCTGACTTCTTTGGCTTCTGTTACAAGTCTAGTGTGTAGAATTACTTCTAAAATTAATAAATATTGTATATACAGAGCAGCCAAAGAGAAAAATACCTGATTTCTCCAGTTTTGCTTTATTATTACTGCATTTGGGGAAGGTTTTGGAAGGAAAATCCATTGAGAGGTACTAATTACAAAGAAATTCCTTTTAACTCAAGAGGTTTCCATAACTTGAATAGTTGGAAACTGGGAACGTAGGTGGTGGAAGTAAAATGTATGCACATACACATGAATTTCGTTCTCCGCCTGAAGTCTCTACTTGCATCATGAGGTGCTAGGAGGCAGCTGAATGAGCATTTGAATAAGCAATGGCAGTTAGATATGTCTGAATTCTGCTATGAATTTAACACTAGTGTTTATGCTGTGAAACATTTCTACAGACTCATTTAATAGATGTAGTTCCTTGCCTTGAAATTCAGTATTCCAATATGAAACTCTGGATATACGAAGTTATGATATTGTACGATTACACCTAAGATATCCAAGTTCTGTTCCAGAAAGCATGAGAATCCAGAGTGGAAATTACAGGAATGTGGAATTAGATTCAGTCTGTTAATCTGGCTTGCCTACAATTCTGTGTGTTTTGTGGATAACACAGGATGTGCTAACAGTGGTAACTCATAAATATGTGCATATTCCACACTTAGCTTGTGCTTGGTATGAACTTACATTTTTTTAGGCATTTTGCAAGGATCATTCTTAAAATGTTGTAAAATGTGATTAAACTAGCTAATGACAAAGAGTTTTGTTATAACTACTTTGTTTTCTACTTAGTATCTTGTGAAGTAGGCCTTTTCTTTACTCTGCTGTAGAAACAAAAGAGTAGAGCCAAGATCATATCAGGAAGGGAAAAGAATGTGTCACAATTCACCCAGCACACCTCCTCTTTCCATACCAATTTTGTTCACGCGTATAAAGTTGGCAGGTACACTCTGGAGTTTTATTCCAAACAAACTTTGCAATAACATCATTTACTTGCTAATGATTACAGCTGAGATGGTAAAGAAATTATCTGAAAAATGTAGAAAGCCACTGGCAAACTGTTGGAAATGGGATATTGTTCTGGGTGAGGAGAGAAAGAAAAAGAGGACGTGCCAAATGGCTGAGGAAAGTTTGGCTCGTACAACTAGGAAAAGTTTTAAATTTAAATGTACATATAGATTAAAAATAATTTAAGTTTTTAATTCTACGTGTACAATATTATTTATTATATATAGACATGCCATGCTTTGAAATCAACTGATTCCATATTTCTGAGAAAACCTGGATTCACTACAAACTAAAATAAACCCAAATCAATTCTGAGTCAGTGAAGTAAATGATTTTTGGCCTGCTGGATTAAAAGTAAAATAAAATAAGAGAAAACAAACACCGAAACCTGAAGTTGTCTTTATTGATATAATGTCTTCTCTTTTCCCCTCCTTTTGTGAATGACTACTGATGGCTATCAAAAGGAGAACCTTGTTAAGCAGGAGAATCTCTCTATTTGTAGTCATCAGTAAACTTTAAATCACATCCAAGATTTATCTGCTAATGTTCTTGTGTTATAGCCAAAAAAAAAAAAAAAAAGAGATGAGTAGAAAGCTAGAGACGTGAATTTCCATATCCGTTGAGTTGCTGGGATAGATAACTGTTAAAGCTAAATGGTGATAAATTTACATCGCTTTATTAGGATAGTGACATCAAAAAAATTATTGAGAAAGAAAATTGGATGCAAATTCCTGAGACTATTGGATTAAAGAGCTATCGTATCTGCATGTATTTCTTAGCCGTCAGTTAAACAGGTCGTACTTAATAATTCTAAATGAGATTCATCTAATGTCTTTATTATTCATCAGAGAGAGTTTTCCAGACTCCCTTTAGAGAGCAGGACATGATTCATATCATCCCAGAGTAAATATTTACGTTATGTTTAAGAAACGTCACACTAAAAAGCCTTTTGATCTCCACTGGTTAGCAGATGTATGTGTCTACAGTGAGTGAGAGGGAATCCATTAAACTTCTCACTATCGTCTGAGGTGTATCATGGTAAAGCCTATTTCATATATGTTAGCCAGATTTGATTACACGTCAAGATATCTCAAAGGATCAATTTCTGTGTGAGAAGGTAAGATTTCTTTTTAAGTTTAAGGTCGAAAAATAGTACAAAACTTTAAGGAATCTATTGTTTTCTATGCTGTCAAGAAGTTTATATTATTATAAATGCTAGTCAGAATACTGGTATCGGAGAAACTTGGTCATTAAAAACCATTACCTTTACTATGTAATTTTAAGTATTGTTTCCTGTGCACAGATTGGGTATTTGTGGAAATATTATGAAAAAATCATGTTTGAACGTCCAATTTATAGGTAATACCTATTGCAGTGTCAGAGATATATGTTGGCATGTCATAAAATATACAATTAGACAAGCTTCATGACTTGAACTTTTTATTTTACTTTTTTACAAGGGCAAGATCTGACAATGAGAACAAACATAAACAAATTGCAAAAAAGTCACTGGTAAACTAGGTTTAACAAAGATTATGGGTGAGAAGATTAAGGAAGAGGATGGATCACTTTTAAAATGTTTTTTTGGTAAGGGATATTACAGTAAAGAGGGTATTTATGTTAAGACAGAAATGCAAATCTGAACATAAGAAGAAATGATACTAAGTTTTTACCATTTGTCTTTTTTTCAGCAAAAAGGTGAACATAGTAGTGCCCTCTTTACAAATAGCAAAACTGTTTTGAATTTCCACTGATAAATTTGAAAAGTTTAGTATGAATTCATTAGTTTTTTAACAGGCATAACTTTCCCAGTCACAAAGTCCTCTAAGACTGACTATAAAGAAGGAAATTGATAAGAAAGTGAGATAACACCACCATAAACAGAGAAGAAAACAGCTATAGACTCCATGTCACATAACTAGACCTCACTCAGTTTGAATTGAGCATTATCAAGTGTTTTGTTGCAGGTCAGTATGTAGACCTCAGGAAATCACTTGCCAAATGCCATTGAGAATAGCTCAGTTCAATTATGCTTACTGATCGGCTTTTAAAAAAGATCAGCATTAAAAGGGGGTCGCAAGGGAGTCCTCTAGCTCTGCTACTGCCCACTGTGTTATTTCTCACACAATCTTTATGACAGCTCTTACAGCAAATACCTCACATGAGAAACCTTTATGAAAGGTTCTGGCACTGAGTACCTTAGGACACAAGAGTGCTTAGGGCCTCTGAGAAAAACCTTACCACTTGGAAATAAACCCTTTGGCACAAGAGCAGAGCTCTTCCCAAGCTAACAGCACTCTGGGGGTCTCTTTCACCCCTTTACACTCCATAGCTAAAATCTCCCTGGAGAAATTATGCAAATTAAATTATGTGGGACAGTACTTTTCATTTTTCAAAAAGTGATAATAAAAGCCTCTCTGGACCTTTTGGCTTTCAGACTAAAAATCTGAAGTAATCTTTGTTACCAAGTAAACTCAAATAAGACTGGATGTGTCTACTTCTACTTACAGGCCAGTACGAATTTGATGCTGAATTTGGCACTCCTGAATATGGTACCTTGTGACCATATTGTATTTTGTATTTTGCATTTGCCATTATTTTGCGTGAAGAAACAAAAAATGATTATGAAGTTAGCAAATAAATAAAAGATGACATGATATTCAGACTACTGATTTAGGAATATAGATTGCTTTGTTTTATTTGCATGTTCACATAATGATGCATAGATAAAATAATGTAAAATTCAGACTATATTTTGTCAGCTCTTATTTTGCTTTAAAATAAATTGGTAAATGGTAGTTTCTCATAGCTCTGTGATTTCAGAAACTATTTTTTGAGACAGAGAATTTGAAAGCATACTTGAAATTACTTTTCTCTAATGGGAATCACAATTACTTGAAAACTGCAGATACTTCCAGAAAAGTTCTTCAGGTTGTTTTGGACAAACAACAGGTCACAGGTAGCATTCAGAACTGAAGCAGGTCACAGGAATAAAAGAAATACCTGAAAGACAAGGCCACTAATCTCTGTGTTCCTATTGTTCGTTGCTTACCATGTATCAAAAAGCCTTTGGCCCTTTGCATGTTGGGAGGATTGTTGGTACTCTAACTTTTGATTCATGCGCTTTCAGCTAAATCTAAGCAACAGGACTTGCATCTAATTTAATTCAGCCGATTAAAGCAGCAACAGAGGATGAGAATGTTCTCTATGATAATGAAAATTTTAAAATTCTATTAATTTTCAACTAGTTTTTTATTAATTCTCAGAATTATCTTATTTATTCCTTAATATTCTACCACTTCTGAAATATTTTGCAATAGAGTTGTTAGCAGCTAGCTGAATACAGATGGTAATACAATTTTCAGTAAACAGATACAGAAACAAGCAAATATTTTAGTAATGGAAAAAGAAATAATGTGATTACTCAAAAAATATTTTAGCTGACCCACTCTTCAGAAATATTTAGTGTCATTTGGATGAAACCCTTTTGAACCTTCTTTTTGATTGATTGTTTTTTTTGTTTGTTTTTATTTTGTCTGGTTTTTGATGTGGGTTTTGGTGTTTTGTTTTTTTTTAATTATACCAATCACAGCAGTAAAATCCTATTCTGCAAGAAAACCCAAATGACAAATTTGGAAAATGTAATGTTTCATTATTTCTTAAATGTAATATTTAATTTAAGCAATTTTATTATTTACAATTTCCAATTTTTTTCCTTCCTTTTCAGCTAAAGCTATTTGGCAAATTTGATTTAAAATGTCCCCATTTTCTATTTTCAAAAATTTTCTATATGTTTAAAGAATTCCATCCACTGGCATTGTTTGGTTTGTTTTGTTTTTCAATTTCTGTCATGTTTGCAGGCCCTAATTGTAATTTAGAAGAATCTTTTTGCTGTCCTGAAGTTTTTCTACTTTTGTTCACTGCTCAATCTGTAATTCAGAAAGCCAGTTATGTATTTATTATAGCATAATGAAAGATAGAAGTAGAGTTGATCCGAATCCCCTTGTGTTGTTAGATGAATAAAACAAAGAGGATACACTATTTAAATAGAATTCAGGAAAAGCACAGTCACTGCTGAAGCACAGTCCTGTCTTCTACCTCTTTCTACGTCTCTTACTGCCTTCAATGAAAGGTGGGGAATGAACACTAAATCCAAACTGAGTTTCAAGAAGAAAGCCATTATCAATCTATTTTAAAAAAATAACCATGTCCATCTACCCTACTAGTCTCTTATTAATACTGATGTTTTATGAGATGGAAAGTGATGCTGCTGTTTGCAAGACCTACCTGGAACTGAATTATTAGAATTACCAGACAAATGATAGTTTTCTTTCTTTTTAAGATATTGTCTAAAGAAGAAAAGCCTGATTTAATCCTTGGTCTGATTTCAGTGCAGGATCAGCTCTATCATTTTCTTGATTTAGTTCTTTTTTCACAGTCTGTGAAATGTAGATGTGGATGCAATAGAGCCTAAATCTAAACTCTCCCTGAATATGAAATTTCCAGTCGAATTTGTGAAAATGTTATGCAAGGAAAGCTTTTTATATTGACTGAATATGCCTGATTCCGAAAGCTATGCATCCTCTTTCACACCCAAATATTATGCTCTCTGTAACGTACACTAGAGATTTATCCTTGCTAATCAATGTTTTTTTTATGTCCAGTAAACTTGGCATAATGACTGTTCTAAAAACTTCATCCTTTTATCCTTTTATCCTGAAGCTGTAGAATAATCTTGGTTCAAATCTAACAATGTTTTGCATGCCATTTTGCTCCCCTTTCTTTTTGACAAGGAAGCCCCTTCTATTGTCCTATAGCTCACGTTTGTATCACATATTATTTTTATCATCAACAAACTCATCCTCCTGACAGCAAGGGTTAAACGTCTCTGCTGATAACTATCTTGAATACATAGTGAAGTTGAGAATTAGTATCAGAAAGTTGTCATTCTGAAATGACACAAGCATATGATCTGTTGAAATATTTTGATAGAAGATATGGAATAATTTCCTAGGGAAAGACAGCAATGGTATGTACATATGCTGCAGTTGGTCTAACTATAGGTTTTTATTTTGTTTATACAAGCATTGACTTTTCAAAGACAAAAGCATAAATAGCCTCTCATATTGTCTGGATAGTTCTGATTTAGTTTTTAATGGCACTTTACTTATCTGACATGGAGAAAGTGAGTAGGAAGAAAATGTGCATTTTTATTCAAGTAAAGTAATTCCAAATTTCCGTCAGGGTATTCATACATGCAATAATCATTATAACCTGTACTATTGCTTCACTCTGTATAAGCCAATTAATCAGTCTAAATAAAATCTGCTTTGCATTCATGTTCTGGTTTTATTTTACGTTCATAACAAACAAATATCAATCGATCATTTAAAATCGTGTCTAATCCATTCTTTAGATATGTTATGAAGTGTCTCATTTCCTTTTATATTACCTTGGATTTTCATTTGATCTGCTTAAGCATTGTAAGATAAGTGTCTATTTTAATAATCATAAAAAATACATTTCAACTTCATTTTATAGTATTCTGTTTTCTGTTTCGAGATAATTTCTTTAACATTAATGATACTTTTTCTTCCATGTATTATGCTTCCCTTGTGTATCAACTTGGGATAATCTCGTCTCCAGCTTGCTGAAAAATGTGTTAGGGAACTTCTGTGTAGTTTCATATAAATGACATATATAAAGTTTGCACAATTGTGTCAGCTAAATTTCCTTATTTAGGCTGAGGAAATAAATAATCATACAAAGGGAAAACAGTTCAATTTGTCAACTCTGTGTTCCAATTTAATTAAGATTCAACATCTGAAACAGAGTAGAATTCTGGGGAATATATTAACAATTACACATAGCAAAAAACCCAGAAAATCTTGCCTGGAAAAATAGAGGATATTAATCAGAAAATTTTCTACACCTCAGAAATCTAGAGATACCACCTTTCTATCTACTGATTTTTAAACTGTTGCAGGCTGTGAATTGTCTAAAAGATTTCTATAGGAATACACATACAACTGAACTTAAGTATTGTCTGAATTGGGGTTGCACTGTATCATAATTTCAATTACTGCAAGTGCATACTATACTATTATAGGAGTAGATTTAAATTAGCTACTAGGAAGAAATTCTTTACTGTGAGGGTTGAGAGACCCTGGAACAGGTTGCCTAGAGAAGTTGTGGGTGCCCCATCCCTGGAGGTGTTCAAGGCCAGGCTGGATGAGGCTTTGAGCAGCCTGGTCTAGTGGGAGGTGTCCCTGCCCGTGGCAGGGGGGGTGGAACAAGATGGTCTTTGAGGTCTCTTCCAACCCAAACCTTTCTATGATTCTATGATGATTCTATGACATATCATTCAAATTTTCTGTAGGTCTTTCAGCTAATTAAAAATGAAATGGAATTTAAGACTGAATTGAGTTGATCCTCAAACAAAATGGTAAGCCAAAATTAAAGCATATATATCATTAAAATTTCTGGGTCAGTGAAAGCATTTTTGTTTTTATAATGTTAAAATATTTAACCTGAATTTCAAAGTAGGAAGTTCTCAAATCAAAATACAGAACATTTTCAGACATATATGCTACAGGACTGTATGTCTAATATTCTAACCAATAAAGAATGTATTTTTTAAAAAGTACTGCTAAACTTAATCATATTTTAGAAAATATTTTTGTTACTACTGTATTCTAGAAGATACAGAAAAAAGAATTAGATGATGTTTCTCTGATACCCACCATGGCCAATGTTATGAATCTGTTATATTCTCCAAATATATAGATGTTTATCTAGTAATCCTTCTGAACGACAATGCAGTACTACGTAAGGTGTACTGGATTTTGTACAAAATACAGTCTCTACTAGCCTGGGTTTTTTTCTGTTTGTAAAGAAACACTATTCAACAGAAGTTCTAAATTTTTATATCATTTTCTCCTTTCTTCTTTTCTGAAATAGTTTAGGCTTTTTCCTGTGTATCCGTGGATATATTCTGCACTGCCTCATCAGTAGACTGTGGTCCTTCATGGGAACTCCTGACCCTTTCAGTCTTAGTGTGGGTGGATGAAAGGAGGGATTCCAGGAACATTCTTGCCTTACACCCGCTTTCCACTAAGCCACCTGGCCTCAAAGTATAGTGCCCTGTAAATACACTTATTTTCTCCCAACCTGACCCTATGGCTGCTGTCGCTTCCTGCATATCTCTGGCCTTGGACACTGCTCTTCTGTCCAGGCATCCTTCATCTTTTTCTGTCCTTGCAAAACTCCTTGGTGTGCCTGTGCCAGGGATGACAGAACATCCCATGGCTGGACTACATGTGGGCATTGAAGGAGTTGGACACAGGGCTTTTAAAGGCACTTGTGCCACATTTGTGAATAGGAACAATGAGCCCTTCTTGTGAAAGCCAGTGCTAGATGTAGAACAAATGCAGCATGTGGGTATTTTTGAACAGCTAATCCCTACCTATAATTGCCTACCTATGTATAGAAACATACAGGTATATATGCATGTATGCACATATTTTATACTCGATCTTTCCTGTTGGCTACTTTGGTTCACTCTGCCTTTTGCCTGACAATCTGTGTAGCACATTCTGCTTTCAGTCTTGCTTGAACTACTTTTCATTTGCTGAGCACACCTTATCCTCCTTAAATCCGTTCTTCTTTAGGCTCCTCTCCTCAAACCTTCCTTCCTGATTTCAGATTTAAAGCCTGCAGCAGCTTTCTCTTGAAACATTATGCCAATATTTGTCTCCTGTTAAGTTACATACAAATTTCGTTGGAGAGTTGCTGAGTTAATATATGTAAAGCATTTTTGTGCTCTGTTCAATCTGCTTGAATCCTAAATGGATATAGCATGTCGGTTTCCAACACTAGTGCACACAGGAAACTTGATATTAACCTCCAACCTCCTTATATTCTACGACTTAGAAGATATAGAATATAACTTTAAGGCACTGTGCATAGTGAGTGTGAAGAACCAATCTACTTGGCTGGTAGCTTTAGAGACACTATACCCGAGACATGTATGGTGTTGCTGGCATACTGAAATATTACCATCCTCCCCTTACACCTTTTAAAGGAAACAGACTTGTTATCTATATAGGGACTCATTCTTTATGCTTCTCTTGACATTTTCTTTTAAATACTTGTGTCTATGCACTCTGTAAATTATTTTATGTTGTGAATAGGGGAAGTACATGACCTATGAATAGCTTACACTACACTAAAACTCTGGTTTGCTATTTGAAGTGAACTGTGAGACATTCATAGACCTTCCTGTGGATTGCAACATTTAAGGCATTTGTAATGCTTATGCAAAATTTAAGTGAGGTGATTCACTGCTTAGCTGAATCCTCAGGACAAAATTAAGTACCTAAACCCACTATATTGTGTATGAGGAGAGAAAGCACTTCAGAATGGGATTCTCGGTGATCTGTTGAGTGTGAAGCTGACAAAGCTGAATCAAATGCAAGAATAAGGGTTAGGATTCAGTTGTTTCCTGGGTGCAGAATGCAAGACTCGAACTAATCTCCCATGATAGATGCTTTTCTCTGCTCAGGTTCCTGCGTTGTGAATGCTACCCTTGTGCATGGTACAAAACCCAGGTTTTCCTGTTTTGGTGTTTTGGTTTTGGGGTTTTTTTCGACAACACCCAGGGGAAGAAACCTGTTTTAGATGGAAGGTATGAACTTCAGGCACAAGTGTATAACGGGTTTGTTTAGCTGGTGAAAATCTAAAATACTAATCATAGTCCAGTGGTCTGGCTCAGTACCCTTAAGAAAGGACCATTATGTATTTTATTAGCAGAGCTGTTTTGCAAGAGGAATTCAGAAAGCCTCACCTGGTTTGAACATCCATTAGGCTGTCAGCCACTCAGTTTACATCCCTGTATCATGCTCATGACTTATTTCCTCCCTCATGACACACTTCTTTCCACATTCTCTTCTGTTCTACAACTATATGGTTTTGCGTGTGCTCTGAACACTTTAAAAGTACAGGTCTCTGTTGACCGCTGCTCCTCCAGTTCCTTGGGAATCCAGAGGCTGACTTGAGAGCTGTTAAGATTTCCTCAAGTTTAAGGTCACTGCTAGCTGTGGTCTTACAAAAGAATCTCACTAGCTAAATAAAGGCACAGAATTAAGCAACACACTTTGAGATGAAAAGGCAATAATCAGACTAGGGACCGTAGCTCTGATAGTTAAAGTTTATGTGATTCCTTTTGAAAATGTTTGCAAGGACCTATCACATCCCAGTAAGGGGAAGATAAGAGAAACAAATTGGATGTTTTCTTATGCATATTCCCTTTCCTTGACCTTGCTGACACTAATGGAAAGGGGCAAGCTGTTTTCCAAATTAATTATCTTCTTTATCTTTGGCCTACAGAGAAATCTCTCCAGTAAAGGAGCAACTCCCTGTGATTGCACATTTTGGCATTTCTGTCATTCTTATTTGCAATTTGTTAAAACTCATCCAAATATACATTTTAAATTATAGTAAATTTTTAACATGTGAAACAAAGCATTGGAGGGAAAAGTGTGCTTTGTTATCAAATCCTCAAAGGCTTTCCAGTTGCTTTTTGTGTTTTCATAATAAGACAAAGATTTTCTTTAAAAAGTGCCAGGGAAGTAAGGCAATTTAAACAAATGCATTTTAATCTGCATAGTGTGTGTTTTCCCAGCAGTAACTTCCCTTTGGAATGTTCATAGTTTTAATTTAATATTTGTGACTGAACAATGACAAGATCGTTTCCCTTCTCCTCTCCTTGCCTTGCCTTGTCTCCTGCTATTTCTTCTCTCATTGAACCTAATGACAAGTAGTTTCCTGGATTCAGTGGGATCAGAACTTGTTTCCCATATTTAAATAGAATATGGAAATGCACACAACATTTACAGTGCTGGAAGAAAATTGACTTGGTGCTCCAAAGAGACTTGTTTTACATTTCCATAAATGGTTGCTCCACCAGTTTGAGAAATAATACAGAATAATTTTAGTTCTGAAGAGGAGGACAGATATAAAGTCAGACATGTCATGCCAGCTGAAAGGATGCTGTGGAGGTCACCTTTGTCTGAGCTTCAATGGAAGAAAAAAGATTAATAAGATTACAGCATCCTTAGTCCCAATATCCAGAAACAAGATCCAGACACGGTCCAGAAACAAGACCATAGCAGATGTTTATATTCTGATCCCTGAACTGTGTGCAAACCTCAGTGGTTTGCTTGCTGTTGGGATGGAGGAAATTCTATTTTTTCTAAAAGAAAACTACACATATTAAAAAGTGTATTTATGAGAATCAGTCTATAAAAATGTATAATTTTTTTTTTCTTTTTTTAATTACTGCCTGGTTCTTCCTTCTATTCCTCCTGCCAGCTTTCCAGTTAAGTATGTATTTGAAGGTAAAGAACAGTTTGGCCATGAGTGACACCATCTTTGTGATAAGTTGAACTAAAAGGTAGAATTTCAGGAATGCTGTTAAATGAAAAAGCTGTGTCAAGCCTGCAAGTTTCTTCCCTGGAATAGGATAAAAAATGGCAGCACTCATGTGACTCTGGAGAATCACTGTCTGGCAGAATATCGCCTCCACCAAGGGTGTTGCATAACCCTCTTCAGAGAAAACTTGTTATTTCCAAAAGTGTTTGGCTGACTGATGATGATTTCTGTTCTAAAGATATGCAAGTCTTTTGCATAGTCATGAAACAGAGGAAGGATCCTTCCATCCATTTGATTTCAGAGTGCAATTGCCGTCTGCTTCAGCTCCATCTTTATGCAAAGAAATCTTTCTCCTCTTGTTGATCCGTGAAGTACATTTTGAATTTCAGAAATGGAACAACACAAAGGCCACCCGCAAGAAGGAAACCTAACTAGTGCAGGAGTCAGGGATTTTTTCTTTTCTAACAGCTTTAAATCTGGATGACTTTTTATAAGAATCCGAGTAAATGTGTGGAGATAAGTGCAGTGAAAACAAGACCACTCTTAATATTGGAGGAAATGAATGTGGGGAAACCTTGTTATCGGGCAAGGAAGTTTTCACATGCTGAGGGATTAAAAATATGTTTTGTACTTTAACAATAGCTCAAGCTATTCTGTCAAGTTGCAAAAAGAATAAGATGACTCAGATAAAAATGAATTTTAAAGTGAGTCAGATGCCACAATAGAGATGATTCAGAAAATAGTACTTCCTCAGGAAAGACTTCCAGTAACCATGTTATTCAATATTTTAATACACATGGCCAAGTGTATTGAGAGTGGCTTTCAGTCCTTGTCAGTCATGTGCTGTGTTCTAGAAAAGAAAAAGACTGTCAAAGTACACTTACATACACATAATAACAGACCTTTTGCATATAAATATTAATAAGATAAAAGGCCATGCAATTTAATTTTATTTGGTACATTTTTTTTGTGTTAAAAAATGACCTTTTAATCAAATTTGGAAATAAGAAAGTTTGCAGAAAACAAAAATCTCTTGGCATTAATGCAACATGAATAGTATCCCTATTCTATTAAGTATTTTTCTAAAGAATTGTGTGGCTTGTATACAATCCTGTTGCTTACACTTAAAAATACTTTTAAGATGCTTTAATATGTGAAATTAATATATTCTATGATTCTTTCCTTAATGGATACATGCCTCTATGGCCACATGGTCCTTATTTATATATCCTTGTGATAACTGTGGCTTTGAACAAGTAAAAGGCTCTGTGGCACGGGTTGTAAAAGCAGCATGTTATTGTCTACATGTCGTTTGGACTAGATTCTTGAAAGATAATGCATTCTTTCTTCGTGGCAATATGACCTTCTGTAAGGATTACCAAAACCTATGTCATTTACATTACATTTGAAAAATCCAGTCTTTCTTAGAGGTCTTTGAAGGGAGGAAATAGAAAATGAAACGGTAGTTTCTTTTACTTGTTGGTCAAGAACATAAGTGCTCCAGTGTGAAAAATTGAACTCATGTTGCCTTATCTATTTTTTCAGTTTACAGCCCTCTGTATTTTCTGAATATTATATGTTTATGGAATAAGTAACAATATAATATATATTTAATAATTTCATGTCACTGCTTATGTGGAGACTTGTCATACAAGAGAACTGTATGTAGGATGTTTTGGTCTGGTTGAGCAGAATACATGAAGAGAGCTTATTTTTTATACTCCATTATAGAAAAGCCTCAGTTTCAAGGGAACACTATGTTCTGGTAATAATTTCTCAAGCAACTCAGCATGTTTAAGATGTTTAAAGTTAAATTACTTAAATCTGTTTTGCTATCTTTGGAAACACTGCATTTTGTTAGTGGAAGGCTGAAAAATTGAATTGTGAATCAATAAAATGAAAAACAATAGATGTAAGTAATATCACATACTGCAAATTTTAATCTGACAAATGTCAGGACAGCAATTTTGATGATCATGTTTATTCAGAGAATGGAATGCTACTGCATATGGCCTCATTTTTCTAGAAAACTTACACATGTGCTTATCTGTAAGTTACCCCTCTGGGTTTACCAAATCCCATCTGTGTACACAGCAAACATTTATCCTGTTGAAAGGCAGGGATATGTTTTTATGTTGTTTCATTTTTTAAGGCATCAGGACTTGCAAGGAGGAAAACATAACTGGGATGACTGTTTCCACATCGAAGTTCTTCTGCATGGCCTCCGTTTCTCAGCTTCTCTGAATTTACTTCAATTACAGTGCTCCTTGCATTTATGCAGAAATGTTTATATTTTGGAAAACTGTGTATTATGACGACAAGTGTAACAGCACCAGCAGGAGAGATCTGAGCTACATGTACGTAAGCAAATGATGTGGTTCAGTTGGAACGGATTTATACACTGTAATAGTTGGTGCTGAGAGCCTGATGTCCACACTGTTATAATTTCTAAGAGTATACTTCAGGCTGGCTTTAGTGTGGTCTTATGGGCTGAACGACTGATAACAGTCAGAGTGCATTAGGCATCCTGGATTGCATTTTCCAATTTAATTCCATCCATAAGGAATACAGCTGATGCACAGTTTGAACCGAACAGCATTTATGTGGATTCAACTTGAACATTCACTTCTGAAGTGCACATCTGATTTGAACTAGGAAAAATTAATGATGGATATGCGGAGGGTCCTGATTTCAGAACATTGTGACATTCCTAAGCCATAGGATATAAGTTTAAAATCACTGCCCTGAATCACAGCATAAAGAATATTTAAAACCTGGTTACCTACAACTTTTAGGTGAACTATTGTTCATTCTGAGATAGGGCTGTCTGGGACATAGCTTGTCAAAAAGATAAATAACAAAGCAGATATACAGCAAATAGCAATTTTATCATGCTTATTTCTGACTTGCATGGGGAATGTTAACAATGTCTAGTAAAAATATGTTCTTAGGAAGCTCAGGTTTTTTGGTTTTTTTGGAGGCTTTTTTTTTTAAAAGAACTTTCCAAATACTACAAACACACTGAACTTTCAATTCTTAAATTTTAGACCCAATCAAGGTAGAAAACCAGATGCATTATTAGAATTCTCTTGTGGGCAGCACCATGTTCTGTTCATCAATCTGCTATGCCCATTTTCTTAGTCCTCACTGGGAAATTAAATAATCCTGACTGACAACTGACACATTAATTGCCTTTGAGGGAGCACACCTTTAAAAAGCAGTAATTTAAAGTCTTCTGCTTTGGTGGAAGAACCAATTTGCAGCATCATCAGTCAGGGTTTTGACATGTAACTTTGCACTTGCCATTTTGTTAATAAAGAATCACACTTGAATCCTGAGAGAGTGTTTCCCTAAAGAGAAACTTAGATGTCTTTGTGAAATTAAGATGACTTTGATAGGGACATGTAATGAATGTTTAAATGAGTTATTAACCTTTCATGACTTCAGTGAGTGTTACTGCAAGACAATTCATCATTATATTGTCATAAACTGCAAAAAGGTGAATATCACAGTAAGATTCATTTCTTTAAAAGTTTATTTCTTGCTAGCTTTGTGCATAACAAAATCAGTTTCTTGTGCATCTAATGTTTAATAAGCTGCATGAAAAGAGAATATGGTAATAACTTTAAATATATATAAATAAACAAATGGGAAATTAAAAAATATTCCTCCAGAAGTTAATATTTTCAAATATTTAATTCAGTTTAAATTTTCATATGCATGCTTTTTATTAAGTCAAGAAGAGTTATACCATGTTCCTTTCCATCAAAGATAGCCTATGTGTATATATCAGTTTAACGGACAAGAACTTTCCTCTTTCCTGCAAAATATTAATAAAATGGAAAATTTTAGAAATTCTAAAATTCAAAATGCATGTTCACATTCTGATGGGGATTACATTTTCAATACTTTAAACTTCTATTTTTTTAGACAGGCTGGATGCATTCAAAAGTCACTTTTCAGGATAAAAACTTGGGGTTTTTTTTATTATTGATTTTCTTGATGGGGTTTTTTGTTTGTTTTCATAAGCCTAGTTTCCCTCACAAGGTAGTTTTGATGGATTTTCTTTTTACCTTCCTAGTTAAAAACAGTTTGATTACCTTACGGCTTGGAAAATGGAGAAAACTATCATGTAAATTCTTTTCAGGAAGTACAGTCTTTCACGAAGAGAAAATCTACACTTACCAATAAACTCGCTTTCATTGCAGCTTTAAAGTAGATTTAGAATAGGAGTTAAAAGGAGGCAAATGATTACTCTTTAATAGTTTGTAAAGCATGTCATGTCTTTAGGTCCTCTGTTGACATATCTGCAGTTCTATTAAATCAGATATGTTCTTCTTTATAAAGGAACAATTATATCTCACAACAGTAAGAATACTTGTTTCTGGGGCAAGCTATACATGTTCTTTAATTCTCTTTATGTAGGTGGAAAAGTGTTTTGAGTCAACAGTTTATTTTAATGACTAAAAAATAATTATTCAATATTAATAAATGTTTATATTAAATTATAATAAATATTAAGATATTATAAAATTCCCTATTTCTTCATTTTCAAAATTCTATTTTAAAAGAAGGTGAGAAATTGCTAATAATTTGGGGTTACTAAAGGATGTTCCATTTAGAAATACACTGTAAGTATGTAGGGAAAACAATATAGAAAATGTAACCGATGTGCAAAACAAAATGTTGGGAATGAAGGCTTTAAGCAATAACATGAAGGAGCGTCTAGGACTGGAAATGCACTATTTTGGGGAGGTGACACTTTTCTCCAAGAGCTGTAAATTATTATACGCAGTATGAAACTGGAATCGAGCAAAGGTATGAGACAATTATCCACAACAGGAGCTATATGTCCTTTTGACACAGTTTTGTGACAATT
Source organism: Larus michahellis (assembly GCF_964199755.1). Lineage (NCBI taxonomy): Eukaryota > Metazoa > Chordata > Aves > Charadriiformes > Laridae > Larus > Larus michahellis. Next base: position 19,533,516 of record NC_133896.1, read on the forward strand.
ACAAAAAGAATGCTGCCCTTTCCTGTAATGTATTTGCTCTTGTTATTTGTCATTTTTGTCATTATGTCAGCAATTTCAAATTTGAAAGTTAAATCATAGCAAATTGTCACAGTGGTAGTTCATGCAGTGTTAGAACTACATTTATGTGATTGTTTTAGTAAATGGCTCATTGGAAAAATATTTTCTGCTCAGTTGAAAGTTTTGCTGCAGGGACTAAAGCATATGAATCTGAAATACAAATTCAAGTTATTCATGCATAAAAATTGACCTTTCCCTGATATATTCTTAAGAAAAATGTTCACTAAGTTGCCTACGAACTGGAAGTTTGTGTGTGTTTCATTTTAATAACCATTGACAATAAAATTAATGAACTTCATTTGGCTTAAAATTTATTTTAATTCAGCTAAAACATAAAATTCACATAAGTAAAAAAGCCACACAAAACCAACTTCCATTTTATAGAAATTGTTTGCTTAAAAAATGATCATATAAATTTCTGATGTGCAATGATATCATATTTGTTATGTAATGTTTATTGTAAAGCAACACGTAAAAATAAGAAAAAGCAATATTTTTGCCTGACTTTTAATAGTGCTTTTTTTTACAAAGTTTTTGTGAATGCATACAAAAGTTACCCTAGAAATATTGAAGACATTTTAGTTCAGAATCTGTTATGTCTGGCATCATCATCAGATGACATCAGAGAAAACTCCAGGGAATTGTGTCATCTTTATTGTTTGCACCTGTGACACAAAATAAATAAAAAGTTTTGTCACAGATATGCACATTTGAATTTTCAAGATATTTTTGATATTACAGTTATCTGGCTCCACCCAGAATTCAAAGTCTATCGTTATATCATCATATGCAAAAAGCTCGTCACAATTTTTTTTCTCATTAGCTGTTCTAAACTATAATTAACTTTTGTATGAAATGGATATTCAGTCTTTTAAGACATCTTCATACTTGATAATGTGCAAAAAGGCTAAACCACTGCATTAGTACAGAAGAAACAAAAGGGTTAGAAAATATAGAGGAACACTGAAGAACTAAGCTTGTTATGGCAATGGATACAGAATCACTTCCTGCCCATTGCTGTAACCAAGGAAAGGGCAACATTCTTTTTTTTCTGAAACCACTATCTAGTTACCTCAACATAATTTCTGAAACTGGGAAGCATCTAATGTCTTTAATGTAGAGTTTCAGAGTAAAGACTTTTAAAAAATCACAACGATTGTTTATGATTTTTGCTTTACTAATTGGCCGAGTCACTATCAAAACAGTGCTTTCTTACCCAGTCTACAAGAAGTTGTCAGAACTAAGACACACCGACTGCTGGCTCAACCTCAGTGTATTGGGAAAGGAGTTTGTATGTGAGAATGCCTGTTGGGTGCAAGAAGCCTGGGAAAGTAGGGAAGAGTGTGCACCTGTGTATAGCAGTTCTGGAGCCATAACTTTCTCTTAAGCACATTGTTAGTTACACAGGAGGATACTACTTCCACAAAGGGCTTAATTTTCTCACTGTGTAGGAGAAATGTGCCTAGAAGGTTGAAATTATCTTCTACAGGGAACAGGCATCTTCTGGGTCTTAGCACTTGAACACTTGCTTTTGCAGTTTAAATAATGTATTTTCAAGATAGCCCTTTTTGATGTACTCTCAAGTAGATAAGTAATAACATTTTTGGGGCCCCAACTCCACTTGGTTGAAAACACCAATCTGCTTAGGTGTTCTTGGTGGAGGGAATAGACAAATAGGAGAGCCTAGCTTCTTTGATTCCTTGGAGGCCTGGTTCACTAAACAGATGAGAGGAAATTCTCTTTAAAGGTTGCTGCCAATTCTCCTCCTGCTGGAGGATGGAGGACTGTTTGTACAGCAGATGAAAGCACATGCTGTTGCACAGATGCATCAAACTCAGAATTTCTGTTTGTAGAGGTGCTGTGTGTTTTCACTCCATTGCCCACAAGACTCAGACAAATGAAAGGCAGTGACTCTTGTCAAAGGGAGAAAGTTTTAGTGGCCTTTGAGTGGTATGACAACATTGTGTTGGAGTAATTAATGAGTTAAATACTTTTGTTACAATAATTTAATATATTAAGACAGTGATTAAGAATTTGGAACATCCTCTCCCTAGGACATCTCTAGTTCTGCTCTTTTATGCTGAAGAAGGTATGAAGAAAATGATAGCATAAATAACCTCAGGGGATTTTGATTTGAGAAGAAAGCTACTCTAATTCTTTCCTTTTCTGAAAGACTTACTTCCACATGCTTTACTTCCTTCTCCCACACTCTCCATCTTCCTGTACTATTTTCATTTAAAATAAAACACAGAGCAGGAGGCAGAATCTTACTTCATTGGTATTGGTGCAAGTTCAGCAAAATTGTACAAGAAAAATTTGGTCCAATGACTCTGAGAAACTTTCATTAAATGGGAGTTTGCCCTGTAGCACATTTGCAAGCTGTTCAGATTTCTGCTAAGTTAAGTTAATCAATCTCCATAACAAGAACCTAGTTTTTTGGAATGCCTGAGGCCCTCTGATTCCCTGTTGGTTTCTGTAGGGCAAATCTCAGGTTTAGTCAACTTTTTCAGAGGAAGTATCTTGTTTGTTAAGAGTGTATCCACAACAGCATATTCAGAATTCCTGACATCTTTGTCTGTGCTAAGAAAAAAATCACTACCTGTTGCTTGGAGTAAAATGTTCTCTTAATTCTTTCTCTATTCTGCTGCACTCTGTTTCCAAGGCACTCCAAGTCATTTCAGCTATGTCCCCGTTCACCTCGAATTTCACAAGTGCCTCATTTTGTTGAAAGAATATTTCAAAGGAGATTTTGAGTAAAATTGTTCTGAAGTTAAGTGGAACCTAGAAACATATATATAGGCTTGATGTCTGCACAGTAGAATTTCTGAAGACCATAGGATTATAGAACTAAAAACAAAATGGGGAAAAAACTCCTGAGCTGGCTTGTCCAAGTTTAAGTGAAATGTATTTGTCACAGATCTTTGCCATTCTGTTTTGAGACTGAAGACAAAAGTGAAAAAAAAAAAAAAATGAGGTCTTGAACAGTTTGTGTCCTTGATGTATGAGAAGCTTAATTTCCACTCTGGAATTTAGTGATTTCAGAGAAATTCTAGCCATACTGCTAAGCAAAGTAGAAGTAATGTTTTATTAAGAATTCAGCTGCTCAGAATAAGGAAACTCGGGTATAATATATTAACACTTATCTTTCCAAGTTACGTAGTCTTAAAGGAGGGAAGAATGGACTGTTGCAAAGTAATATGCTCTGTTTGATATGCTATGGGAATTTGGCGACAGAACTAAAGTAAGTTTAACAGCAGATATTACCCCTTAGTTTTTCTAGCCACTGATGAGCATGCATCATGTTTGAAAAAGGTGGAGGTATAATTAAGTTTATGTGACTCCGCTGGCATGGTTTTGTTGCTGCCTGTACTGAGACCTGTTCTCAGTTTATGATAACCTCTTTTATCTCACTTCAGTATGAGGTCCCTGATATCCTGATTATTTTCTCAAGTCTATTCCAGTTTTAGCAATGCAGAAATCATTCTCTTTTTCATTTTCTTTTTTTCTTATTTTATCTTTTTCCTTTTTTCTTTTTCTCCCCTCCCCTCTCCTCTCCTCTCCTCTCCTCTCCTCTCCTCTCCTCTCCTCTCCTCTCCTCTCCTCTCCTCTCCTCTCCTCTCCTCTCCTCTCCTCTCCTCTCCTCTCCTCTCCTCTCCTCTCCCTCCACCTCCCCATCCTCCTCCACCTATCCCTCCCCTTCTCCCTCTCTCTCTCCCTCTCCCTCGTCTCCTCACTCCTCTCTTCTGACTGCTGCGGGTGTTGTGCAGTTTTTTTCCCCCTTCTTAAATATGTTATCACAGAGGTGCGACCACCATCACTGATTGGCTCAGCCTTGGCCAGTGTTTCTATTGGATGTAGGGGAAGCTTTGAGTAGCTTCTCACAGAAGCCACCCCTGTAGATCCCTGCTACCAAAACCTTGCCACAAAAAACCAATACAGGGAGGAACAAAAGGCAGGGAAGGGGAGGGATCAAGGTGGTGTGATGAGGAACAAACAAGGGTAAATAGAGGCATAAAGGCTAAAAAGGGTTGGTTGCACATAAACCATGGCCAGATGGAGAAACTTTAATGTCTGAAGTTTGACTGAGACCTATTTTCATGTGACCATGTCTCTGTTCAGGACGCAACCAGGATCCAAAGGTCAGCTACTCAGTAGAATGGGTGACTAAGCACAGTAACAGGAGTCAGCTGCGTATATGTGTGTGCGTGTGTTTATGTACGTGGTGCTGATATAAGGAGGTCTGCACCAGCAGCTGGAGGTGGGGTTAGATGCCTTGGGGCTTTGAGTGCCCAGGTGCCTGCAATTGGGAGAATAAGGATGTAGGGGCTTGTACATAGACTGAGTGTGTAAGTTGAGCTCCTGGGAAAATCCGTATTACACATATACAGATACAATAACTATATAGATGTATATAGGTATGTTTATCACTAATGGACCTTCAGCCAGCTCAGACAGTGAGGGGAACAGGATAAGGCCGTTGATGCTGTTCGTGCTTACATGAATGCTATGTTTTCTGTCTGTGCTGATCTGTGTGGCTGGACAGGTGGATAAGTATGCGTATTAAATATATGTATTTCTCTGTTTGCATATTGAGAAAATGTGCCCAGTGTTGCTACTGGTAGGACCTAGGCATGGAGCTGAGGTAGCCTTGCCTCTGTTGGACTACTTGGTTCAGCAATCCCTAACAGCAGTATGACTCTAGCCACAGGGTAGAGACTATAAATGCTTCCAATGTGATCCTACGTCTGTAGATCAAGATCACAGACAGGATTCAGCCTGACTCCATTTGGGTCTGGGGTTCTTCCTATGTAATGCAGTTTGCAGGACCTCGACCCTCCATTCTGTTTCTCCTTTGATATCCACACCTTTAGACTGGAAGTACCAAGCAAACAGGAACTTTTTTTTTTTCTTTTAAAACAACTCTTTGAATGTACTCTCATCTGTAAGGCTGTATTTAAAATGAGAAATTGTCGGTTTGTGTTGTCTGAAAACAATTCCAATGCACACTATAAAAACTTCAAAGACAGCAGAATGTTACAAACTTTTTCTCATGATTGATTCTCAGCTGTGTGGGAACTTCTTTTAACTATCATATTTCACAAAATAGTTGATAATCTACATGCAGGCTTTTATAAAGGATGCACTTTTCCTGAGATGAATATGGTTTCATATCCATTTCTCAATACAAAACGTACAGAGATCTGAGACTAGGGGTGAAAACTAAGGGGCTGTCTCATCTTTAGCAGGCTGCCCAAGGAAGTGGTTGGATCACCATCCCTGGAGGCATTTAAAAGATGGGTAGACAAGGTGCTTAGGGACGTGGTTTAGTGATGGTTTTTGCAGTGTTAGGTTAATAGTTGGACTCTATGATATTAAAGGTCCCTTCCAACCTGTGTGTTTTTTATAAGTGAGTTTTAATTACTTGTATTAAGCATCTTCCCTTCCCTTCCCTTCCCTTCTCATTTTAATAGGATGTTTATTTTGCATCATCTCAAATGAGACCTCTGCAAAATTTTGTGCTTTCTTGCTCCTTGTACATTATCATCCCCAATTATCTTATTTGATTTCATTGTTTTACTACCTTTTCTTATGGGGAAGATGCACTCATGCCACTGGCAAATCAGGGAGAAGGCAAGAAGCCTTATAAAGCTGGAAAGGCTTATGCAAACTAAAGCCATTTTGAATCATTTTTGTACAAAAATCACTAGAAAATGCTAACATCCACAAAGCTGAGCAAAGATAAGGTTATGATTATTTGATGGCTCTCCTTAGTTGGATTTATGGTTTGGTGTTTTTTTTGTTTTTTAAATTTGATTTGTTTTTTTTTTTTATTTTTTTTTAGTTACATTGTGAATGTTGTGTTTTGTGATATCAGGTGTTACCAAGCTGGTGAATTTATATGATACCTGGGATAAGTCAGTAACCCCCACGTGCATGAACCAGCCTCAGAGCTGTAATTCTAAAAAAGGCACAGCTGCCAGCAGGCAGAGGCAGCTTACGTTATTTTGAAAATCCTAGCTTCCTTCTGGATAACAGCTTATGCAAGAACTTTCAAGGTCATGGTCAAAAACTTCATACTATAAGGATTTAGAGCTCCATCTAAACCAGGACTTTCACACACCAAAGCACAGTTGATGGACTGGTAGGGAGGGAACTGTAGAAAGAGGAGACAAGAAAGCATCTCTGTTTTTCTGTTCTCAGTAGTACGAGCAGCAGAAATTGCTGTATTGAGGTCTGGCTAGAACAGCTGATCACTGTGTCTCTCTGGTACTGTTTTGCCACCTTGACCATTTGCTGTCTGAATCACTGCCAGAGGGAGTTTCTCAACTGAGAGGGAATGGAAGAGGCATTTAAGATCCTGAACCCTGACAGATAAATACATTTTGTATTAGATATTAAAAAGCAGAAGCAGTCATGGAAATAAAGACCATGTTGCCAGGCCACTTTTCCATAAGAAGATTGTCCTGTAGGTTGTAGTCTCTCTGCAGAATACTCTTGATTGCTCAATACTACCATTTTCTTCTTCCTTCACAAGAAGACCCGTTTAGATGACTAGACTTAGGGGATAAGGAAATTGGATTCTGTGTGGAGTTAGAGATCCTGCATTTTCCTCTGGAACCCTCTTGGATCAATGGATAGAACTGTGTATCCTAATGTAGGAGAACCAAACAATTTACCAAGATCTACCCCAAGTAGAGGTGACTTGCACTGCATTTGTAGGGGAAGTATACACTTATGTTGGAGAGTATTCTACTCTCTACCAAATAGGTATCTAACGGTGCATTTCTCCAGTTAGGTGTGTAGTTTAGGTACACTGAATCTCACATGGATATTTCCAGTGCCATGAAAGTAAATGTCCAGAAGTTGTATGTAGACAGTTTAAAACTCTGCAGTCTTTTAAGAAGGGGTTTGGAGTTTAAGTAATTCAGAGCTTCACAAGGGCTTTTTCATAATCTCAGTGTCACATTGACCTGCATAATTTCAACTATTTGGAAATTTAAATCTTTTTTGGACCTAGTTTTCCCAATCTGTTTTCATCCTGCAGATCGAACAGCGAAAAAAAAAAAAAAAAGTTTTGATGAGAGGGCTTTAACAACATGCAAAGTACTTGTAACTTTACGTTTGTGTATATAAAAATAGGGATGGAATTTAGCAATAAATTTCTGATCTTTGCCAAACACTTTAAGGGGATTTTGTTGCTTGCGTACCATGCAGGATTCATCTTTGGGAGTTCTATGACATGTTATTTTGTATTTCTGTTTATATACATCTAAAAAAAACCACACACCCCAAGCCTTAGAGATAAATCTACAGAGCTGCCAAATAATATTTGTCATTGTATTTTGGTAGGATAAACCTCCCAGACATACTAAAAGGTCTGAACTGAACACTGATTTATGTTTCAGTTGAGCCCCACACTACAAGAAGAGCCATGAGGAAACAAGTGAAAAACAAGAGAAAAGTTCTGACCCCCAAAATTAAGCAAGGGAAATGTGTTTTTAACTCAGCCTTTCAAAATATGAGGTGCATTGTTTATATTTTCTATTCCATTAGTATTTGAGTTTCTGTATACATCTTTCATAAATGTGTGTCAATTTTGACCATTAAGACAGCAGATCATTTAAAAGATTGAATAAACTTCCTCGTATAAAGATATCTGATTTTTTAGTCTATAAGGCTAAGAATATTTGAAACAATGTAAAAGTTGATGCCATACAACATTCAGCAGGAAGCAACCTTTATTGTTAAAAGCAGTATTTTTGTTAAAAATGTTTAACTTTTATTTAATTCCAGATATTTTTTTGTCCCACTTTTCCTTTTTTTTTTTTTTTTCTTTCAAAACGTAAATCAGAGTTGGTTTCCTGCAGGAATTAATGAATTGTGAGTTTTCTCCCTGTTTTTAATCTCAGGACCAAAATTAAATTGTGTGATTAGAATTGGCTTCCCATTGAGTTTTATTAGGATGTGTTCTGATTTCTGTGTGAAACCCTGATGTTCTTCCATGTTCCATTAGCAGGATGTATATTTTGGTGGCATTTTGTTATCCCACAGACTTGTATTAAACTAATTATAAAGACATATAAGTTTAGATTTATTTTAAGTAAAGCCTTAAAACTACATCAAGTCCCCTCTGAAAGTGCACCAAATTGTTGTACACTGTCAGGGGTCGAGTGAGGGTATCAGATCTTCTCAGTGGTCATTGCTCTAGGCTGCAGTTATTTCCATACCTACTGAGACTGTATAGTGAAGTATATGAACATTCTATCAACGCATCCAGATGAACTGCCTTCCCAGACTGCTACTAATTGTCCCTAAGTTGTCCCACTGCCTTGCCAAACTCTCCTCCAGTGCAAACTGTTGGCTGAAATCTTCCCAAGACTCAATACACAGTAGTTCAGAAAATGCTATATACAAACCACAGTTTATCTGTGCTTTTCCTGATTGCTGATTCACTGGTAAAAAATTCTTATTGCTTTTTAGTGAGAAAGAAATTGTACACCTTTCACTCCCTTCTCTTTCCCTCCCTGCTTTTCCTGTCTCCTTACATTTTTTCTCATTTAAGTTGGCAACAGCAAGGATAACCCAAGACATGACTATGCACATGTATTTTCCTTTGCTGTTTATTAGTATTTCAAAAGAAAATACTAAGGTCATATTATTCTGGAGAACTGCATGGCTAGGACTTGAGAAAGTACAGTATCTAAAATAAGGATGTCACCAAGGTAAACCGCAAGAAAACAAGGAGAGGCAGTAGTTTAATCTTACTTCCAGGAGATAAAGGAGCTCTGATTTTCAATCTTTGTTAACTTCTTTGTAACCCTTAAGGACCACAGATATTTCCCTCAAAGTAGCATGAAAACAAGACCAGCCATTGTACATGGCTACTGAAAACTCTTATTTTAATATGAAAGATTCAGTCTGAACATGAGTCTCCGGAGTGTCTTGAAGAATGATGCAATTAAGTCACAGAAGAGAGGATTTCAGGAGGCATTGTCGACCTTACAGCAACCTTACAGGAGACTTTCAGGTGCTTTCAGCAAATAGTAAAAGCAATCGAAAAGCGACAGTTGTGACACCTGAGAATCCTCTCAGACGTCAGTGCAAGGAATATATTTTAGACCTCAGAATGTGAATGTTGTTCTTTCCAGACATACTCTGCAGCAGCTGCTAAGGAGTGAAGATGACCTGAACAGTTCCAAATCTAAGAGTTATCCAATGTTATTGTTACTTTATCCATTTTGCAAAAGTGCACCCTGAAACATATAGCCAGAAGTTTTACATACCTGGTGAGAAACAATATTTCAAATACACTTTCCTGACTTTAAAAATCATTCTAGGGACATTACAATGTCATAGATACTCATTAGCAAAAGTAAATCTGTAACTTTCAGTTTCAGCAATTTGTGAACTTCAATAAATAAACAAAAAGTTAGCCACACAGCACATATCAAGTGGTCAAATACACATATTTACAGACTTTGAGGTCTATTCTGTCTTTGCTGTGCCCAGTAACTTCTTTAAATGCTAATCCAGGCTCCAAGAGACTACTGAATGGATAATTCATAAAATGTAGCTCTTCTGAGGAGCTATCGGAAGCAATATAAACAACCACCACAAAAATAAATAAATAAATAAATAAATAAAACTAATAACCCACTAGTTTGGCAAGGTTAAGTTTTTGAGTTATGTTTAGAGAGAAAATATTTGTAACTTGGTAGATATATACAATAAAAAATAGTATGGAGAACAACTAATGTGAAGAAGCAAATAATTAATTGTAGAGAAGCAAATATTCTAATCTTATCCAAATTACAACAATATCTTTACATTATATTGAAAGACAATTCTTTTCTACAGAGTTTAATACAGAATTCTTATTGAAACATATAATCACATGATAGATTTAAACATTTCTGTCAGTAATAAGAGGATCCACACAGCATTATAAGAACAAAAATAAATTACTGAATTCCAGTCAATAAAAAAAAATCTTTAAACTTGTATTAAATTCACACAAATCTTTAAACTTATATTTTGAAGGCTATTTATATTAAATAGCTTTAAAATCTATGATACTTATTGAGGTGCTAACTAGAGATGATCACACAGGGAAACTATGAAAACTAGTACTATCTAATTGTGCAGAAAGACTACTGAAGTAAATGTACAATTGATACGATCTGTAATAGTTGTTAAAAGCACGGGTGCTTTCCCAATTAATACGACCTAGTTCTACAAAAAGCACCCCTCCCATTTATAAGAAATAAAGGAAGTGATCTATTTTTGTTAAGATTTTTTGTACAAACAGATATTCAGAATATATAATTAAGAATGGTAGAGGCCTTGAGACCTCCCATGTCTTTAGAAAACCGTACAACAAAATCTCGAAGTTACATTTATGTTCAGTATAATGGCTTGAGATTACTCATCTAACTATAATTCTTATCCTATTTGATTCAAATTTACAAATTGTCTGCTTAATCATTATTATTGACACACCGAACTGGTTAAAAATCATAAAAGATTATTTCCCAGTGCCCTGGGCACAGTTCCTCACTTTTAATTACTCGCAGTGCATTGGCTGTATCAGTGCACTGACTGCACAAGACAGTGTTGTTATAATTTTACTAAGAGGCCATACTGAGAAGAAGAAACATACTTATGTACCTCATCCTGTCTTTAGCAATTTTTTCCTATTCTTGAACTGAATAAGCATTTTTCTTGACTATGTTATAACATTTTTAAATTGTTTCCTACGGATTATACTGTATGTACGTAATGTTCATGAATAAAATAAGGCTGGAAATCAGAAGAAAGTTTTTAACAAATGTGTTTATGAAGTTCTAGAATAATAATCAAGTAGGCAGACACTCGGATCATAATCCACCTGTTGTTAAGGTGCTCGCATGTTAAGTCGCACACTGCATTTTTTAGGGATGCTGAAATTAGTCTTATGACATTTTGGTGCTCTTTAGCCAGTTCCCATCTTCTTTCTCTCCTATAGAGTTTAGATATCCTACTGTAAAAGAGTATAAAATGTTTTATTATACATCTGCAATCAATTACATAAAAAACAAAGATGATATTGAGTCATTAGGCTTTTTGTCTTAGGAGTCATTTCCTGATGGATTCAAAGCCAATTACAATTGCTAAGTTAGAACTGCTTGTCATTTACTTGATTCTCGTTGAATGCCTTGTCTTTATTAAAAAACATGGACCTTCTAATGTTGTGAAACTTATTTTCTTAATATTTCAATTATGAGAAGGAAGTCATTGATACATAATCCTGGCCTACAAATTGGAGATCTCAAAAAGTGATGTATTCCTATTTCACAGCTGTCTTTCTTTGTTTGAAAGGGTTTTTGATTTTGGGTTTGGTGGTTTTTTTGGTTTTGATTTTGGGTTTGCGTTGGGGTTTGGGTTTGTGTTGGTTTTTGTTGCCTTTTTTTTTTTCTAGTATTGTTATTTCTGTTTTGCCAAGGCTTATTTCAGAGTTTATATAAATTATGTTCTCTCCAAAAGAAGATGTTAGCTTTCTGCCATGCTCAAAATCTGCACAACAGAGGATTGAATCTTATTTTAGCTCTTGTGCATTGAAATGTCTGTTTCACTAGCAGCAAAGTCTCTGCTGGCATATCTCTCAGGGTCATCGGAACAGGTTACCAAGTATGTCCTATAAGTCTTGAAAAGATTCCAGCCATTCCAGTCTGCCTAAGTAGTTAAATATTCACTGGCCCCAGATAGGGCATTTCCTAATTGCAAGTCATCCCCCTTTTTTGAAGTGACTTCTTTTTCTTTTCATTGTTTTGTTGAGGAATTGCATCTTAAGAATCTGTTATATAGATATATATTTTCAGCTTCAAACTACTGATGTTTCTATTGGTTGTGAAGAGGTACAGAATCAGCTGTAGGTCTGAATCATGTAGGAGGGCTTAATGTGGGCCATACATCAGCAATGATGACAGAATCATGATTGCTGTTAGCCATAGTTTGTTTATTCCCTTACTCAAATTCAGGCTTGTATTCAGTAATATCTTAGTCAATTGGTTGGATAAAATAAAACTGCAGCATTTTATATGCTTAGCTGTTTAGGTTGTTCTTCTAGGACACATCACAGAACTCTAAATATTTCAGAAGTTCTAAAAAAAAAAAAAGCTATATTTCTTTAGGGAAGTCAAATAGGCTGATAAAGAGAGAAACAAAATATCTTAACATCCCCATCATTTTGCTCCTAAAGGGAGAGCTGACAGAGTTTGTGGAATCTGAAACTATCCTCCAGAGCCTCGGTTTTACATTAGAAAGTAACATTTTTTTACTATTGCACTTAAGATGTTTTCAAGTCTATTCCCAGTCTATGATTTAGCTTTCTTGCTGAATGAAAAGGTTTTAGTGTCTATGTGCCTTATGCTACATTATTTATTGCACTTACAAAGCATTCTGTGATTTTCTCTACCTAAAAGGGAAAACTTTGCCTATTTTTTATGCTGTATCTCCTTCATTTCTATGCATACCCCATTTCCTCAGGAGCATTTTCTCCCCCTCTCCCCATTTATCACCAACACTGAATCAGAGATCAAGAACCTAGTTGCATTTTGTGGTCATATTGTTCAACTAATCATATATATGTAAGAAGCAAAGAAAGACCTCTCTCCGCTCATAAGTTGAATCACAGTCAAATAATGTACCTCAGGGTTTTTTTAGCCTTTTCTCTTTCAATAGGAGTAAGACAGAAAGCAATCTCACAGTATTCCACATTGTGAATTTCAGATGATTACAAGCTGTGAAATAAGCCAGTGCATCAAAATGTACTAAAAAATCTCTGTTGCCTGTCATCTTGAGGCAACCATGACTAACTAGGAACGACATCACATTGGAGAGAAGACAAGGGTGTCAGGGTCTTAAAATCAGAGAATCAGAGAATTTAGGTTGGAAAAAACCCTTAAGATCATTAAGCCCAACCGTTAACCTAATACTGCAGGGTCCACCACTAAACCATGTCCCTAAGCACCGTATAGAATCACAGAATGATAGAATCATAGAATGTGTTGGGTTGGAAGGGACCTTTGAAGGTCATCTAGCCCAACCCTCCGCAGTAAGTAGGGACGTCTTCAACTAGATAATCTGATCAGGTTGCTTTAGGTTGCTAACCTTTAAGGTTGCTAACTAGGTTAGTTACTAACTAACTAGCAACTAAGGTTGCTAACCTTTAACTAGATCAGGTTGCTCAGAGCCTCATCAAGCCTGGCCCTGAATTTCTCCAGGGATGGGGCCTCCACCACCTCTCTGGGCAACCTGTTCCAGTGTCTCACCACCCTCATTGTAAAGAACTTCTTCCTAAAGTCTAATCTAAACCTACCCTGCTCTAGTTTAAAACCATTGCCTATGGCTACATTCCCTTGCAAACAGTCCTTCCCCATCTTTCCTGTAGGCCCCCTTTAGGTACTGGAAGGCTGCTATAAGGTCTCCCCAGAGCCTTCTCTTCTCCAGGCTGAACAACCCCAACTCTCTCGACCTGTCCTCGTAGCATAGGTGCTCCAGCCCTTTGATCATCTTCGTTGCCCTCCTCTGGACCCGCTCCAACAGCTCCATGTCCTTGTGCTGAGGACTCCAGAGCTGGACGCAGTACTCCAGGTGGGGTCTCACCACAGCAGAGTAGAGGGGCAGAATCGTCTCTCTCAATCTGCTGGCCACGCTTCTTTTGATGCAGACCAGGATGCAATTGGCCTTCTGGGCTGCAAGCACACATCATTGGGTCATGTCCAGCTTTTCATCCACGAGTACCCCCAAGTCCTTTTCCACAGGGCTGCTCTCTATCACATCATCCCCCAGCCTGTATTGATAACGAGGGTTGTCCTGACCCAAGTGTAGAACCTCACACTTGGATTTGTGGAACTTCATAAGTTTTGCTTGGGCCCACCTCTCTAGCTCATCCAGGTCCCTCTGGATGGCATCCTGTCACTCTAGCCTATCAACCGCACCACTCAGCTTGGTGTCATCATCAAACTTGCTGAGGGTCCACTTGATCCCACTGTCTAAATCATTGATGAAGATATTGAACAGCACCGGTCCCAATACGGATCCCTGAGGGACACCACTTGTTACCCCTCTCCATCTGGACATCGAGCCATTGACCACTACCCTCTGGCTGTGACCATCTAGCCAGTTCCTTATCCACTGAATAGTCCACCCATCAAATCCGTATTTCTCCAACTTAGAGAGAAGGATGTTGTGGGGGACTGTGTCAGAGGCCTTGCAGAAGTCCGTATGCACACTGGACATAACTGTCATGTTTTGTTTGCAAAAGGTTGCAGGGTGACCTGTGTTGGTGAAGGCCATAAGTTGATGGAGCAAACTGGTTAATGAAGTAAAGACAAATCACTCAAAGATAAATCATAGAATCATAGAATACCAGGTTGGAAGGGAACTCAAGGATCATCTGATCCAAACTTTCTTGGCAAAAGTGTGGTCTAGACAAGATGGCCCAACACCCTGTCCAGCTGTATCTTAAAAGTGTCCAGTGTTGCGGCATCCACCACTTCCCTGGGGAGATTACTCCAATGCCTGATCTCATTGTGAAAAATTTTCCTCTTGTATCCAATTGGAATCTCCACAGGATTAACTTGTACACACTACCTCTCATCTTTTCCATGTGACTGCTTGTAAAAAGGGAGTTTCCATCTTCTTTGTAGCCACCCGTTAAATACCAGAACATGGTGAACAAGCAACCGGCTACAGAACAAGAGTAAATGGCCTCAAGTTACACCAGGGGAGGTTTAGATAAGATATTAGGGAAAAATTCTTCACTGAAAGGGTTACCAAGCATTGGAGCAGGCTACCCAGGGAAATGGTTGAAGCACCATCCCTGGAGGCATTTGAAAGATGTGTAGATGTAGTGCTTAGGGACATGGTTTAGTGGTAACTTGGCAGTGCTACGTTAACATTTGGACTTGATGATATTAAAGGTCTCTTCCAACCAAAAAGATTCTATGATCCTATGATGAGGTCTCCCCTAAGCCTTCTTTTCTCAAGACTGAAAAAACCCAGCTCTCTCAGCCTTTCCTTCTGTGGCTGGCTTCCTAGTCCTTTGATCACCTTTGTCGCCCATCTCTGGACCCTCTCCAGCCTGTTCACATATTTTTTGTATAGTATTCCAGGTGTGGCCTGAAAAGAGCTGAGTAGAGAGGGATAATTACTTCTTTATATCTGCCAGTGATGCCCTTGGTTGATGCAAGCCAGCATCCTGTTGGCTCTCTTTGCCGCAGCAGCACACTGTTCACTCATATGGAGCTTGTTGTCTACCAGGATCCCCACACTCCTTTCCACAGAGCTGCTCCCCAGACGGGTAGATCCCAGCCTGTGCTGCACTTCTGGATTATGTTTTCCCAGGTGCAAGACCTTACACTTGTCCTTGTTGAACTTCATAAGGTTCCTGTTAGCCCATTCTTCCAGCCTGTCCAGGTCTTCCTGCAGGGTGACTCTCCCTTCCGAAGTGTCCACTTCACCACTCAGCAGCCTGTCAGCCAGTTCCCCACCCACCACACAGACCACTTGTCTGGACTGTAATACATCAGTTTCTCTAGGAGGGGCCTGGGGGGAAACATATTAAAAGCCTCGTAGAAATCCAGGTAGACAATGTCCACCGCTCACCCCACATCAACAAAGCAGGTTACTTTGTCATAAAAGGTGATCAGGTTTGTCAAGTACGATTTGTCCTTGTGAATCTATGCTGGCTTTTCCCAATCACATGTCTCATTTCACTTGTGATAGCCCCCAGGACAATTTGTTCCATAATTTCCCCGGGGACTGAAGTAAAACTAATGGGCCTATAATTTTCTGGATCTTCCTTTAATCCCTTCCTGTAGATGGGGGTGATATTAGCCTTCTTCCAGTCTTCTGGGATGACCCTGGATCTCCATGACTTCTCAAAGATTATGGAGAGTGGCCGCGGAATGACATCAGGCAGCTCTTTTAACATCCCTTGGGTGGATAATATCAGGACCCATTCATTTGTAGGAGTCAAGCTCCTGCAATAGTTCGCATACCAACTCTTCCTTCACTGATGGTAGGTCTGCGTTTGCATCGATCTTGGATTTTTGTTCCCATGACCTGAGGATCAACAGTGCTGGTAAAGATAGAGGTGAAGAAAGTGTTGAGAACTTCTGCCTTTTCAGCACTGTTGATGACAAATTGACCTCTCCTGTTTAACAGTGGGCTAATATTTCCCTTCTGTTTCTGCTTGTTGTTTGCGTACCTGAAAAACCCTTTCCTGTAGTTTTTGACATCTCTGGCCAACTTCAATTCAAGCTGAGCTTTTACTTTTCTAACTGTACCTCTGCATGGCCTGGCAATGCCGTTGTAGTTCTCAATGGGTATTCATCTGCTTTTCCATCTCTAGTACACTTCTCTTTTTGTTTTTGAGCAGACCTAGAAGCTTGAAATTAAACTAAGGAGTTGTCTTGCTCCAGTTAATTCACTTATCTTTAAAGGGGATGAACTGGTTTTGTGCTTTCAGGAGAGTGTTCCTGAAAAACTCCCAGCACTCACTAGCTCTTTCAAACCTACATGGAAGCTTCCCACAGATCCCTCCCAGCTGAACTCTAAGTGAGCTGGTTTGCTTCTAAAATCTAAAACCTAAGATCATAGATAAAAACCTAAAGAAATTAGTTGCATTACTCTTCCACAAAAATTAACTTAGAAATCCTACTTTACATGGTCTGCGTTGATGAAATATCTTGAACAAAACCATATGTACAGAAAGTTAAAAAAAAAATCAATAAAATGTGTACAAGAAATGACAAGACCCATATGAAACTAACTAAAAGTACTAAAAGATATCATACATGAACTAGCTGAACTGTTACGTATTATATGTATCCTGTGACTAATATGTTCAATGCAATATGTGTGGGAGGGTAGCAAACATGATGTTTCTTTTTATAAAAGTTTCATGTAACATTAAAAGACTACAAATTTCTTTAGCAGGTAAATTATTTGAAGACATCATAATGTAATGGTGTTACAAACCCTGTTATTTCCTAGGAGCAATTCAAGCCTCTTTGAGTGCAGTGATACTTGTCTTTGTAGACAAGTGAGTGGACTTTTACAAGATATCTAGATTTCTAAAAAGCTTTTAAGGATGTCTTCTGCCTAAATTTCTTTGAGAAACTGAACTGTTATGCAGTAAAAGAGTAAGTTTGATTGTGGCTAGATAAGCGATTAAAAGGCTATGAATATTCAGTATGGACTATGATTGTACATTAAGAAGCGTGGCCAGCAGGTTGAGGGAGGTGATTCTGTCCCTCTAATCTGCTCTTGTGAGACCCCACATGGAGTACTGCAAACAGCTCTAGGGACCTCAAAATAAGAAGGACAGGGACCTGTTGGGGAGAGTCCAGAGGAGGACCACAAAGATGATCAGGGGGTTACAGCATCTCTCCTGCGAAGAAGGGCTGAGAAAGTTGGTGTTGTTCAGCCTAAGAGAGTTGGGGTTGTTCAGCCTGGAGAAGAGAAAGCTCCACAGATACCGTATAGCAGCTTTCCAGCATCTGAAGGTTTTCTATAAGAAAGCTGGAGAGGCACTTTTTACAAGGGCATGTAGTGATAGGATGAGGGGTAATGGCTTCAAACTGGAAGAGGGTAAATCTAGATTAGATATCAGGGAGAAATTTTTCACTATGAGGGTGGTGAGGCAGTGGAACAGCCTGCCTAGAGAAGCTGTGGATGCCTCATCCCTGGAAATGTTCAAGGCCAAGTTGGATGGGGCTTTGAGCAGCCTGGTCTAGTGGGAGGTGTCCCTGCCCATGGCAAGGGGGTTGGAACTAGATGATCTTTAAGGTCGCTTCCAACCTAAACCAGTCTATGATTCTATGCTCCTATGATTATTACATATCTGTAACATCCTCACTGTTACCAAGAAGCTAAAGGAAAAGCTTTCTCAAGATTGCACATAGCTCATGGAAGGGCGTTGGCACTGAAATAATCAGGCAGCAATTTAAAAACGAGCAATTGGTGAGTCTTTTTCTCCCAATATGTAATTCAGCTGTAGGACTTTCACTGAAGAAAATTGTGAAGCTGAGCTGTAACAGAGAACTGCAGAGGAATAACAAACACAGAGGTTCACTCCAAAAGGGATTGTTAAGCTGTAGTACAAATGCAACCTCCAGTGCAGAATGTCCCTAGGCCTCTGGCTGTTGGCAGGTGGGAGGGCATGCTACAGGGATGACATACTGTGTTGCATAATTCTTAGACTCTTTCCTTTGATGTCTGCCACTGGTCACTGTTTGAGACAAAAGTACTGCTGGTCTCACTCACCATAGAAAATCCTAAGGACCGATCACACATTCTGGACGCTATCTTGCTCATTCTGAAGTAAATTACAGCTTTTTCATGGACCTCACTAGGGCCGTTAGAATATATTTATGTATCTACTTGAGATAAAAAACCAAACTAATTAAAAATATTGACATACGGAGGGTAACTGCTTTTTCCTGTGGACAAGCTGAAAAAATATTTGGAGCATCTACAAACCCTGACTGAGACAAAGTCCAAAGCCTGCTGTGAATGCTATTCCTATCAGAAACGTGATAGGAATGTGTGTTATTGAAATAAACTAATGCACTAATCCAAACAACATTGGCTAAAAACAATCCATCAGGCTGAGTTGTACGGCAGGACCACTAACTTCCCACTTTGGTGTTCTGTTTTTTATGTTTTGTTGTTTGGGTTATTTTTAAATAAAGACTGTAACTCAACCGCTTTTCTGTGGTGAAACACCGATTACTTTTAGTTGTGACTTGATTCAATAAGCCTGGCAATTGACCCCCAAATCAGGATTATATGTCAAGCTTGTTCTTTACAATATCTTTGTTAGTATTTATTGTGACTTCATTTTATTTCATGACATGTTGTATGACCTTTCCAACTACCAATGATGACATTTTCCAACTAATTTAGCACAAGCATTTTCATGCATTTTTAGAAAAAGCTAATAAACACAGACATCTAGTTTCTTTAGGAAAACACAATGTAAGTAGTATTTATAGACAGAAGTAAAGCACACACACACACAAAAACCAAACACAAGAAAAATCTAGTATTTTTAGCTATCCCTAACACAAATTTCAGATCTATGTTTTATCCTCTTTTAGCCATTTCATATGTATTTTACCTTCAGTTTAAACTTAATATTCCGGTGTTGGAAATCTTGTCTCAACCAAACTGCTTTCTCATCTTTTTGGTTTTTGGCACTGTTGAAAATCTGCCCTTAGTTTTCCAGTCACACTGCCTTGATAAAATTTTGGCTATAGAAATAAGATGCATCTGCATCTACTGTTTCTACCAATTATCAGTAGAATCAGCCTTTTCTCATTACTTCAATGCTTTTCTCAACACGCTACTGGAGCTACAGTTACCATGTACCTGTCTGACGTAGGTAGTCCATATTGTCCTTGTAGCATACTGAAATGTCACGGTATTCAGGCTGCTCATTTGGCAAGTGATCTTTTGGTAAGAAATTAAAATTATTTTCTGTATTTAATATTTGTTATCTAATATCCAAATTAAGAATACTGTGTTTTATGATTAACCAATGTGTTCTTGATTGTTTTCTAGATCTAGGTAACATCCATGGTTGGTTTTTTTTTCCCCTGTAAAAGTCTGGATTCCCCGAGACATAGTTCCAAGGATGTTCCTGTAGGCAAGCAAACTGCCTGGGCTGTAAATCTGACCCAGCGTCTGGTCTCAGAGAAGTTCCTGTGTATCCACTGAAGCATGACCTTTGAGCTCTCTGACACATTTTTCTTATATATTGAGTTTGCCAATGACCTGATCAAATGAGCTGCTATATTACTACTTTTCTGATTGCTATATAAGACACATTACCGCTTTGGTGCTTGTAGGACACTTTTAGTAGAAAATAAATGCAAAGTTGAGACCTTTGCTAATGCCATCGTTTTAAAAATCACTCAGAGGGAATATGGATTTCATCCATTTTCTTCTTGCGCTGGAAGCACTGATGCAATGGCAGTTTTTTTCTGTCCTCCTCAGAATAAACATAAAACTTGAGAAGCATAAATGTAATATACCTATATGTGTTATTAGCTGGATAGATGACAAAAGCTGTGCCGACCCTCAAATTTTATAAACGGAGAGTGAGGTAGTAAATGCTAGAGCAGGTGACTGGCGGTCATAATAAGTCCTTCCACATCTCAATCCGATCTGTGTACAGTGCCTCTATCTAACATTTCTGGACAGGTTTCATTTCTACCTTTCTTTCAGTCAGGGTAGAAACAAAACTTTGTTGAACATAAGAACTCAGAAAGAAGCCTAGTTACATTATAGATAACAGTAGGAGAGCAAGATCATGCATTTGTATTATGGTTCCATGAGAGAAAATGTTGTTTTGTGTACCATGCTTCTAAAGCAACTTAGAATGCTAGCAGGTATTTTTTATTAGAGTGTACATGATTATCTAAGGAGATGGAAGGACTGAATGTCATATAAAGTATACAATCCTCTGGGGAAGAGTTTAACATGACAAACAACACTGCATTCCTGTAATGGTCAGGTGTCTTCTCGTTTATCATTTAATAACATCTACTCTTCTGAAATAGAAATATTAAAATAGAAACTAGGTGTGAAGTAAGATCCAGGAAATATGATTGAGTAAATACCAGGTTAGTAAAAATATACTCTGGTTCTCTCATGATATTTGGATTCTATTTCAGTTTCAGTGTAGAGTTTTTTCTAGTCCTTAGAAGGATAAGAACAAAGTTGATGGCATTCCATGTTACTGGAGAGTATGAGGACAAAATTCAGTGACAAAACCAGTGCCAAAAAGAGCAGATTGTTTCAGAGTCTCATCCCCAACTAGTATTATTGGAAAACATCTGCATAAAGATAGTGGTTTTCTGTTAACTCTCAATTTTTGTCATGTTTACCTTTTTAGTGTACCAAACATAAATCATAAGCACGGTACTGCAAAATGCTAAACCTAATTTAGCACGATACTAGTTCTAAACATGAATATCAATGAGGATCTGGGCAGAAGTGTAACTAACAAAATTAAAAATGATAATTCAATTCCTATTTAGGTTGTATTTCAATTTACGTTAAAAAAATCAGGTAGTAGCCATAGTAAAAAGCCTTAACTTAGTTCACCAGATTAATTCATTATAGGAATATGACTCATTGTAGGACTCAACGCCTCCTCCAACAAGCTTCTACCAGGATGGAAGGATGATATCATTTCTACAGTCTTTGCCTTACTGGCAACATTACTGGTTGGTGTTGCATCCCTGCCTTCAAAATCAGCCAGCCTGGGGTGCAGCAAGTTTGTTCTTATCTTGTGGTGGCAATCTGAGATGCATCCCCATCCCACTTTTAGGTGGAATAGAGGTATCTGCTATTGCTTTCTTTGAGGTACCATCAGACTATACCGACCTCCACAGTTACACTTCCCAACAGTGAGGACAAGCCTGTTGTCAGAGAGTGCGCTCAGAGTTTTAACCACCATTCTGCATGTTGACCAGCAGCAGTGCCTGGAGGCCTCAGGAGTGGACCTGAACTGCGCAGTACTGATACTGCTGGATACTGGATACTACTCAGAGCTGTGTACACTGCAGAAGCCAGTGTTAATAAGAAAATGTTACCTATTCTCAGTGCCTGCCGTTCAGTAAATCTACAGATGCAAGTAAACATTAGGAAATGTGGTTGCACCCCACGAAGCTCTTTTCTACCAAAGAAGGGATGAACACAGACACGTATGGTGGTGAAACACTGGAACAGGTTGCCCAGAGAGGTGGTGGAGGCCCCATCCCTGGAAACATTCAAGACAAGGCTTGATGAGGCTCGGAGCAATCTGATCTAGTTGAAGATGTTCCTGCTTACTGTGGGGGGTTGGACTAGATGACTTTTAAATGTCCCTTCCAACCCAACACATTCTATGATTCTATGATTCTATGATTCTGTGACTCTGACCCAGTACTCTGGAAGTGCTGCAAAGACTTTCTTTGGTTCCAGGTGGTTTTGTATGAGACCTAGCATGCCCACTCTCTGTGCCTATTGTCAAGTAAAAACAATCTTCAGTATCCACATACTCCAACATTTGATTAGCAGGAAGAACATAGGAATAAATGTTCCCTGATGCTACTTAAAAAATCACCCATTTCAATGATATGTCCCATACAGATGACTCCATTCCACCGGCAGAAAATAAATAAAACTCCTACACTTAGAGTTTTTTCTCTTGCTTACCTCAAGACAAAGATGTTTTAACTCTAGTTTGGCTTCCGGCAGAGCCATGTCTGTATCTTGCGAAGGGCTTGTGGAGTTGTTTTGAGGCTGCCTAACTATGGAATCATGTGATAATTGAAGTTGGGTTGAACTTGGAAGAGATGTCTCGAGGCCAGCTGGTAATAGCATTCTCCCCTCTGCCCTCCTCTTTAAAACAAAGGCCAACACCACTACATTCATAGTTCACCAGGGGCCACAGTGACCACTTTATACTTCTCAGAGAATTTGTTTGTATCCTCATACTGGAGAGATATGGAATCAGATCTTCCACAAATATATCATATGTTAAGAAAATTGTAAAAACCTCCATATCAGAAGTTTTCTGAAGTTGAGCAACAATATAACAAAGTTTGGAAGATTCTTGAAGTTAGAGGAAGAAAAAACAACAACCCATGTGACCAAATCCAGTGGAGGAAGGTCATGTGTTCTAGCTTCACTTCTTGAACCTCTTTATTCTAGAAGAATAAAATAATAAGAATTAACGCTGAGAACCCATCTGAAAGCTGCGATTACACCTTTTCAGCTAGATGCCATATCAACTTGCTTTTTTTTGTCCTGCCACGTACTGAATAAATGTCAACAGTGAAATGAATATAGTTTGAAATTTCTCGTTAATAATTTGTTGTATTTATTTATTTATAAAATGCAGCATGATGATGAACCATGGTGATACATTCTGCTTCCTTAGTTACAAAAGGAAAAGGCAGGGAAAAATAAAAAAGAAAAACAATGCTGGCTTCTTTAAAATGTTCCATGGTAGACTTTATTTAGGGAAAGTTGTTTGTGACTCCCAGGCCTCCAATCATAGCAACACAAGTCCCTTTCTGAAGTAACTAACTGACATAGCAACAAGCTGTGTGACTACTTCAGAAAGTCTTAATGATATTGCTATTCTGCATGCCCAAATGCTGTCAAACACACCAAATGAAATAAATTCTTCTACAGCTTAATCCCTAAGTGATAAAGATTTATTCATGTTTTACATTCAGTGATCTTTAATTAGAACTATTTGTGTGTTAATGATGCATGGTAGTAAAACAAACAGTACACTTAAAGCTCTATGATAATCATTCATTACTCAAGTAACTAAATAATAAAAAAAGACCCAGACCTCCCCAAAACCCAAACACCAAACCCATAAACAGAATAAAATTATCTCAAAACCCCAAAATCTAGACAGCAACATGAGAAGCACTTTAATATATTAGTCTGATTAGAGCAAATAGGCATAATATTTTAGTGTGTAGAATATGAAACTTGGGTACCAGGTCGTTCCTTCTAGTTGCATTCAGTGAGAAAACCCTGTCCTACAGAAACCCGCAGGACACAGGCCATATTTTGTCGAAAAAAGAAAAGAAAAAAATAAGAGACAAAGAGAGAAGAAAACAAACAGATACCTGTACTGAATCAAATTTCACAGATGTGTTCATACATAATTTTCCCCTCCATTGGCATTGTTTGGTGGATTGTTGGTCTGTTCTTCTATGGCAATTCTTACATTATCATGTGGAGCACTGAAAGAAATTTTAAAAGAGTGACATCTAATGCAGGAAAATAAATTATACTCTATCCTTGCATTACAGTGTCATATGCTGATAATGTGAATTGCTACAGAATGTTATTTACTCCAGTACTGCTCCTTCCTAAAAAATTTTGCACATGGTATATATTTTATAACAAATTCGCTTTTCTCAGGGCAGGTTGTGAATAGCAAATTATCTTGCAGATAGCCATGTGTTTTCTTGCCAGCGTTGATTCAGGTGAATCCTGCACAATTCTGCATCTCAGACCTGATTCTTTTCAGAGTGCTTTCATAACAAGGAAAGTCTTTGGACTTTAATGAAATTCCTTCTTAGCTCACACTTTCTCACAGAGAAAAGAATTAAGCCCTTCCAACAGTTTCCTGGAAACCGTCTGCTTGATAAGATGTGTGGTCCATTGATAAATGTTCTAGATGAGGACTGAGGAACTGTCAGGATTCTGAGGTCTTGAATGCAGACATTTCGAATGGGAGTGAATTCTGTAGTATTTCTGCTGATTAATCAGAGGATGGATATTTTAAAGTTGCTGCAATGTTTTTAAAGTAGTTTGTTTTTATATAGCAGGAAATGAAAGTATAGTTATAATTGTAACTAATGAAATCAAATTAAGTACCTTAATTATATACACAGTATGGACAACAAGAAAGAAAATCAAGCCCAAAACAACCACCACCACCACCACCAAAAAAAAATCTGAAAATTTTATTCCAAGATATTTCCCATTGTCATGACTGACTTTTTTTTTTTTCTGTTACAGACAGAATAAAGATCCAGCCTCTATTATTTAATACCCTTGGAAGGAGATACCAGTTTCCTGAGATTGTACTTCTAAACTGTGATAGGCATGAAATCCTCAACTGAGTATTTTGCATTATGTGTTTGTACTAAAGCAAGCCGTTAGCTGGACTTTGCACAGTTTATCTAATGCAGACACCCTGGTCTTGCTTTCAGAACAGTCATGCAACCCCGAGTTCTGTCAATGATCAGACAAGCTGCTGTCATGTTTGAATCTACTGTTGATGACACTATCTCTGGGACCTTCTTCATGTTTCTCTCACTACCACACCTACGGTTCTTCCAGGTTGTCCGTGTCTCGCTAAAATCTACTTCTGAATTATATGTGTGTCTTCATGTCTTCCCTATCACTGTAGAGCAATCACACCTGCCATACTGTCTGCCAGCAGCATGGTGCCTACACAGTTGGGTTAACAATACATAGAACTGGTGAACCAATATGCATCTGGATGATGTGTTTATTTTTCCTTTCAGAGCAGGATCCTTTTCTCACTGTTCCTTATATCACCTCTGTCCATTGTTCCCTACCTTATCAACAATTTTGTAAGCTTTTCAAAACAAAATCTTGTGTTTATGTATTGCTTAGAAAGCACCTACTAGACTTCTAGATTTGGTAAAATAATCTATGTACTATTTCTCAGTGAAAACAGTTTCTGCTAAACTGGAATTCGAGGGGATAGTAATTCCTGTTTAAGAATTCTTAATAATGTTAAAAAGCAAGATATCTAACAACCATTATTCACAGAAAATACATTCTTATATGTTTAGAAGAACCAGTGGCAAGTGAAAATTCTTCTCGTTGGATATTTCAAAGGCTAAATCAAAATGGAAATACACATAGAGTAAAAAGAGGCTAGTGAAATGATGCAGACACTGCTTCCCATCTCCATTAATTAAAAACTAGCGGTTGAGTGGTTGTCTTGTATTCTGAACATGATTTTTTTTTTCCTTCGTACAATCTTTTATTAGCCTTGAAAATGCATATGGAGGAAATATCTCAGCTTGATTTGATTTGCAGGGCCTAGATGGAGTCTGAAGCACTGTAGTTAATAAATAAATCAATATGTTATTCATAAACTAAGCTAACCTAAGCAAATTCGTTATGGGATCAGTGAGACACAATAAACACAACCCCCCCCCCGAACGCTTTTGTAGTCATTTCGTTGTAAAACTACATTTTAATTTCTCACTCTGTCTGCTATTGTACCCCCATAAAGTGTTTTGAGGTGCAGTTTGGATGAACAGTATTACAGAAAATTAAGCTGTATCATATTACAGCTGTAGGAGCTGCAGATGTGCATATATAAACCAATGTAAGCCTTTTGGAAGTAGTTTTCTAATGGATCCCATGCAACTAAGTCATGATCTCATTTAGTTATAGACATGTTTGGTATGCTCTTTAAAATTCTTCCAGGTTGTCAAACCTCCCCAGATTTTTGATTTATCATCGGTCCTTGTCTAGCATTGGATGTATGTCTAAATATGAGACACGCAGGTACCCTGCAGTTCTTTAAAATTAAAAAGTGGTGAAAGCCAAATTAAGCAAATCAAAGCAGTGAGTTATTACTGTAGCTATGTAGCTATATGTGAAATAGTGGCTACAGTATATGAGTGTGTGCACATACACAGATTTTAATGAGTGAATTTAATTGTGAGAAAAAATGCCTTTTGCTACTGCTCAGAGAATAAACTGATCAGATTTCCAAACCGAAGGCTACTTTTCTCTTTCCCCTGTGAGGACAGAAAAGCTATTATTTAGAACGTCAGAAAGATATTTACGGAATCTGTGTTAAATTCTCCTTTCACATGAAAGGTTACAGAGGTTGCAGGCCCTGTCTAGACAAGAAAATAAGTCGACCATTACAAGATAGCACATTGTAAAGGTGCTATAACCTATGTACTTCCATTTTTGGATATGTTTACTAGTGAATCTCTTAGCTTGAGATATTTTAGTAGGTTACACATAGTTTCAGAAAGAGGACCAAGACAGAATCTGTCTGTTATGTAGACATCAAGGACCTATGCTGGAACTCAGCCTGCTGTTCTCAGAGCTATTTACCAGAAACTGATAAGTGTTGAATCCTAAAGCCAAGCCTTTCTACTGTTACTCATATTCACTGATTCACCTATGTGGTCAAATATGTACATATATATGTGTGTGTGCATATATATATAAATATATAAATATATAAAAACATGCATGAATGAGTGTAATTTTTTCATCTGCCTACTAAATGGATTAGTAATGCAGAACTATTTGTTTCCAGTTGTATAAAAGATGCCTTGATGAAAGGAATTTCTTGTCCTCGAGGAACTTAAAATATGAATACAGAGAAGAGCACTGTTAATAGGGACTTGACTGCACTCTTGACTGCACAAAGGCATTATTCTGACAATTCCACGCTAAAATAAGCAAACAAAACTGTGGGGAAAATTGGATAGATTAAGTGTGTACAGTCTTCCATGGTTTGCAAAAGGGGAGAGGTATCATGGCAGTAAACTCCTCTCTATCTTCTACAACCATGTATCAGTTTTGTTTATTTCAGGGCCTTCAGCTTATTCTGCAGCATCCAAGTGAGGACTCTGTAGAGCCATCACATTCTTTGTGAACACTTTAGTTAAATCAGAATCTAAATATAAAATGAGCACGCTATTTGCAACACGTGCAAAACCACAATGTTACAGAAGATTGATGTTTGAAATTTCATCAGCACCTGAGAAATATCAAGGTTTAATTAACAAGTCATGCAATGGTGTATAGAGTCTTTGAATATTTATGATGACATTATAATTTTTGGAAGAGACCAAGACAAGCATGACATAAAACTGGGAAATGTTTCAAAATGTTTTCAACAGAAACAATTGCTAGTGAATGCAAAAGAGGGAAGTGAGGCACTGATTTTAAAATTTTAGTCAAATAGAATGACCAATGAACACTCAAAGTAATTGAAATTTCTTTCTCTAGTGAATTTTGGGCGGGATTTCTCTGGTTTTATGCTATCAGATATATAGTGCATGCAAACCAGTGTTCCTAAGACTTTATTTGTGCAATTAAGTATGCAAAATGAGGTAACATACTCAGGAAGACTGTAAATGTATCCTTAATTCCACTTCCAAGTGTATATTATTACAGGGTGGATAGTCCCAGTAGCTTGTGGCAATCTTTGTGCACTTATTAGAAAAACAAAACAAAAATCCCACTGACTAGTCTTTTTTCTTCCATAGAAAAAATTCAGTCCTATCCAACCACAGCCCATATTTCTCTATATCTGTTGTGGCTTGCCCTCTGGCTTAAAAATTCTTCTTGTGTCCTGTATGAAGCGGATAGAGTTGATTGTCTGGCATACATCGATTCCTTTGATTTCAAAATTGTAATCCTTTTTAACATAAGTGTGGGAAAATAATGGAAAATCGTCAAGGTTTGTAAACATGCTGAGGTGACTCACAGCTGAAGTGTTGAAAAACACGTATCATACTAATTGTTGTTTAGCCTTGTGTGTTGGACAAGTAGAACATCTGCATCTAGATAACATAGACCTGTGATAGACTTAGAGGCACCCTATTGAACATGCCTGAGATTCCTGCCCTGCTGT
Source organism: Larus michahellis (assembly GCF_964199755.1). Classification (NCBI taxonomy): domain Eukaryota; kingdom Metazoa; phylum Chordata; class Aves; order Charadriiformes; family Laridae; genus Larus; species Larus michahellis. Next base: position 19,561,816 of record NC_133896.1, read on the forward strand.
GTGGGAAAGATCAAAGCACAGTGATAAACTACACTTGCATGAATCCTCGATAAACAGGCAAAACCAACAGGTTTGTTGATCCCCTAGCATGGACAGAGCTCTGTGATGCTTGCGTCCCCACTTCCATGCCTCTGTCTGAGTGCTGCTTCAGGGATCCCCTGGATGGCAAGGTAACGAAAATAAATTTACTCTATGCATTTCATCTGTGGTTTTGTGGTTGTTCCTGCGTCCTGACTGTGCTGGCTCACACAACAAGAAAAAAGAAAATACTTTTGTGGGCACTACAGGAAGAATAGATTGAATAGGAAGTTAAAAAGAGGTTTCCAAGCTTACTTAATTTTTCATCCAAATCCTAATCTTTTTTGCCTTCTCCCAAGTATACCAGGTTCAGGGGTGGACCTACTAAATGTTTGAATTAGATTTCATCTTCAAAACTTTTTTGCATCAGACCATATGTAGAATTATCTTTCAAAAGTCGTAAATGTAATTTTTTTCAGATAGTCTATTTTGAATATTTTAATCAATCTGAAGTAGTATTTAAGGGTTTCTAAACTGATCCTTACATTCAAAATGTTAAGAACTCTTGTGCTTGTCTGTACTAGTGGTCCACCCAATTTATTTTGCCTCTAACACACATCATTTACTGACAATGCTGTAAAAGAAATATTCTACTTGGAATTATGCGAAAGAAGATTTTATTCAGAGAGGAGGTTTCTGTATTTCAACTGAAAGAGTTAGCAATTGGTTAAAACAAGAAGGAAATGGGGATAATTAAAAAAAAAAAAAAGAAAAAGGAGCCCCACTCATAATAATAATATTTTTTATTTTTTTCTTTTCAGACCAAGCTATCCCTATATGCCCTTTGTTGTATCAAACATCATATTGACAAAAAAATAAACAGTTTTAGCCATTGCAAAGACACAGAATTCACACTGAAGCATTAAAAAATTAATTAGGGATTTCATGTAAGCAGTTCCTGTTTTCTCTTTCACTTTAGATAGCATTAACTATCCTCGGGGGGAGGGGGGGAGGAAGAATTCTGAAGACTGATGCTGCTTTCTCCAACAGATAAAATTGCTAGATTCACATGAAGTAAAAAGGGATAAAGAAGATAAAGCACACAGTTTTGGTCTTGAATCCTACTCTCCCATGCATCTTTGCTGGTTGAAAAAAGCTGGCATGTCACATAGTCTTATACACCACTCAAAGAACTGAATTTTCTGGCATGGAATTTTTGAAACCATTGAGTTTATATTGCCTTCCTAGCCATAGGTTAGCAATATTGTTACAGAAGATGAACCCTTTTACTTTAGCTAACTCAGATGTTTTATAGAGAGAAGGTAAAAACCAAAAGATAAACAATAGGATTAATAAAAAGATATGGTGAGGAAACAAAATGTATTAAGGAAACACTACTAGCAAGAACTACAGACAAGGTGTTACTCAGTGCTCAGGTAATCAAAATGAACATAGTCATGTAATCCTGTCTCCTGTCAGACTGCTACTGTCTGTTTGGGCTTTTTATATATTTATTTATATATTTATATATTTATTTATTTATTTTAACAAACAGTTCTATACAGCAAGGTTAATTGCTCTTTTGTTTTTTTCATTCACTTTGGACAACTTAGGATCCAGGACGATTTTGATAAAATTCCACAATTCCCATATTAATCATGGTAAGCTGACAGTACTGTGCAATGTTCAAGGTTGATTAAATCCCTCAATGGATTGAAACAGTAACTTCTGATACAACTTAAATAATACCTTAAACTTTTGGGAGGTATACTGAGTGCCTTGAAAAATCGTCTATGAGTGAATTTTAGTAATGACAGTTTACATGTTCTGATATATGAGCATGTAATAATTTTATTTGCATAATATGAATTTTGAAGTCATAAATACTAGATTGTTTAGATAATCCTTCTTAATGTTCAGACTTATGAGAAATGTAGCTCTACTGCAGTAGTCAGTGAGTCAAAGAAAGACTGTACCAGAGGCTTGAGATAGATACAGAAGAAAATTTTCTCTGTATCTCTGTAAGGCAGTAAAATTGCCTATCACCATGCAAATGGCTTATGGTAGGATGTAAAGCTGCTGAAGGAAGGCTCTGATTTTAAACCAAAATTTCCCTGCTGGTATGAAATCTTGCTTGAATGTGCAACAGGTCAATTTTCTTCAATTGCAACCCTTTATCTTAGACCTAAGATTCACTTTGGCTAGTTACACTTTGGTAAAAATTTCAGTTCCTTTTTTATGCTTCATGTTGCAGTGTCTATCTCTAGTTAGCTCAGTGCAGAAATGCACCGAATGTAACAAAAATACAGCCCCAGAATGAACTGAGCTCATCATATAATTCGGATTTTATTGTAAAATGGCTATAGCATTTACATTGTATTTTGCATTGTGGATGTATTTAAGTGTGAAAGTTTAATGGGTTAGTTCTATCCAGAGTAAGTGGTAGTTAATGAAACCGTTTATTAGTAAAGTTTATAATTACCTCGGTAATTGCACAGACAAATAATTCAGTAATTTGAAATGATTTATTATGTGTATAATGATACTTTACTCTCTTTAAGTGCAGCTTAACATGTTAATTACAGACACTCAAGTGACTTGAAAAAGTCTTTCCTGCAGTTACCTGGTCTAGGAGAGGAACAGTTTCATTAAGTCAGGAGGACATCACTAGCCATGATTGCTTAAATTTCATACTTTATCATGATCTCACTGACCCTCACTGTCCACAGATTTTCCATGTTTTCTTCGTTTCCATGTTTTTTATTTGATGCACTAGTTCAAATGAGACGTGGTTGTCCTGTAACAAGATAGGGTATCTTTGGAGATGGAAATGTTATCCCTGTGGAGTCTTGCAACAGGCTATTGAAAATATTAAGGGATGCTATAGGTGGTAGACAGCCCTTTATAGGATTCTCAGGTGGCATGAAATGCTGAATATTTATTATCAGACTTGATGCATATTTTACAGATCTGTCCAAATGACATAAGCCATAGATGTCCGTAATTAAGATTTTGTAAGAACATATACATGCAAAGAATGATGGATTGATATTTATTCTTTTGTACTCTGTAAGACAGTGTTAATTTCCCATAAGTAAATGCAAGTTCCTTCTTGAATTTAAATTAAATAGTGAATAAAATTAAATAGTGAATAGATTAATCACTTTTGTTTCCATACAGGAATTTTCAAGGATTCTTTTGGCCTATACGTAAAACTTGCTTCCAAAATTTGATACGATTTGGAAGCAGAATATCTGGCTGCCTTAGAGATGTGATGGTAGAAAACATTTCTGTTCTACCAACACTACATCAAACAGGCAGTAATATTGTTTCACTTTATCTCACCTTATATTTGATTTTGAGGACGTTAGCATGAACAAAATAATCCAAGATTCAATATTACATGCTATTAGGGAAAACACATTTGTTCGTGTTGATGTCTGTAGTTGTACTTCATGTAGTCTAGGAACTGAACACTCAATAAAATATTTATCAAATGTCTTACAAGGTATTGCTAAGTAGCAAGTAGTTGCTAAACAAAATCTCGTTCAAATAAAGCAGTTAGCTTTTTCCCATAGTGTCTGAAATCATTATCCTGATTCCAGAGTTTAGTAATGTTTTACAGAATCATTTTTAACAGCTAGTTGCTCCTTGCACTTATACTTAAAAACACACAGTAGGCTCATAAAAGGCAATTCTCCCAGCTGTGGAGGTGTCTAATTTAATGAGAGATTTATCAGTTGAAGTGTTTCAAGCAGCAGTATCAAGTGACCTCCCTCAGGAATGAAATTCTGACTTTCCTTTAGCACATAAAGTTTAAGATACAGACCATTTGCAGCACAAGGGCCTGTTTACATTTTTAAATAGAAACCCTGGTTGTTCACAAATACTTCTGAAATGAAAGAGGAGGCAAACAATATTGAATATAGAAAAGTTCAAAAAGTAGAAATGTGAGACAAAATCAGCAGAGACAGATTATGCTATTGGGGGTGAAAAAAAACCAGCTGCTTGAATAAAAAATTATTAAGACATATTCTTACATTAAAGTGATTTTGGTCATTCCATTAATGATAAAAGCAAGGCTGGTGCTTCTGTTTTGTGTTTCCCCTTTCTTTTGATCCTTCTTTGTGTTGTGCATGCAAAGGAACGGTGTGCTGCACCTGCACTGGGATTAAGAGCTTTTCCTTCCAGGTATTGTTGTAGCTGAGCAATTAGAAAAGTCTGATGCCAGCTAATTAGCAGGTATGGTGTGGCAGACATGATGAAGAAATGAGGCGAGGTATTCCTTCAGCTCATCTCTATTACCTAGGATGAAATAATTTCCATCCTTCTCTCCTTTATTTAGCTATCAGGTCTCTGGTGATGAGTAAATGTGGTTTTGGAACACAAATCACTAAATCTTGTAGTTTTATGTAGTTTATCATGCTTGGTAAAATTTGTTATGGCCTTCATTTTAACTATAAAAATAGTGGCTATGTGTCATTGCATCTTCCCACACAAGCACCCACACAATTATATGAACCATTTAAAGATCCTTGTCACCTTAGTATCCTAAGCAGGAAGGAATTCTGAGCAGACAGGCTGGTTAAAATTCCTATAAGTTTTGATTACATACATTTCCTTCATTAAGAGGATAAAAGTCAATGAAGAATGCAGGTAAGTTATATAAGTGGACTGGAATCTATTGAAAGGCTTATGAAGAAGTTTTAATTTTGAAAGATGAGGAAGTTTTAATAAGCCATTTCTAAAATTATTTTGTTTTCATTTGAGGGATTTGATAGTATTTTGAGGAAGTTATTACAGCTCTAAAAGATTTTAATAAACTTTATAAATTGTATACACACAGTAAAATTACAAATATAGAGGATACAAATATAAATTAATTTAAATGTATCCATGAAGCACATCAAAGGTACTCTGAAATATGGTAGCATGCTAAAAGCAAAAACAGCAACAAAAAAAGTTTTTGTCAATGAAAATTCGTGTATAAAACCCTTTTGCGGTTTTGAAAAAGCTTTTCTCAAGATACTACCTTCTACATTTGTTAGTCATAGAATCATAGAATCATAGGGTTGTAAGGGACCTCTGGAGATCATCTAGTCCAACCACCCCTGCCAGAGCAGGTTGCACAGGCACACTTCCAGGTGGGGTTTGAATGTCTCCAGAGATGGAGACTCCACCACCTCTCTGGGCAGCCTGTGCCAGGGCTCTGCCACCCTCGAAGTAAAGAAGTTCCTCCTCATGTTTAGGTGGCACCTCCTATGCTCAAGTTTGTGCCCATTACCTCTTGTCCTGCTGCTGGGCACAAGTCATCTTGCTTTGGAGTGTACATATGAAAGAAATAACAGATAGAAATTATTTACTTTTGTGAAAACGCTGCTTTAATTTTAAAATGAAAAAAAGAAAGCCTAAGATTAATATTTTCTTTGTTTCTGCATGTCAAACTCTTATATCAGTTTTTCATTAAGAACTCTAAAAAGTGTCTACACCTCTCATAGCTCAGCGATATCATCAAACTCTAGGACAAAATACACAGTCCTACCTTCCACTTTCCTATGCAGCATTTGATCACATCTTCCTCAAGAAGAAGTAAGCCTGTAGTGGCCAACTTTTTTACCCTCCATGAAGAATTAGGAGGACTCACAAAACTGTTACTAAACCCACTGCCATTGAAAGAGCACTAAAAAAGGTTAGTTGTAAAGCACATAAGACTTGCTATGTAAACTCCACAACTAAATGCATCTTGCTCCCATTATTATCATGGTCTAGAACATTTTGTACATCAGATACTCAGGTTATGATGATGTCACCACTTCCTGTCTAGACACTTTTATGACTCTCTAGTCTCATCCATTTCATCCTTACCCATGCCAAAGTTGCTTTCCACAATAAACATGGTTTTTCAGATTTAGGACAGATAACTGGCTGTCCCATCATATGCCAAAATTTTACCGAGCCACTTTGATTAGGAGATTTTGAAAAAGCTCAAGAGAGATCTGAATAAGTCCATGATGCACTACGGCTATGTAACTTTCTCATCTTTTGCATAAAATCATTAGGATTGCAAGCGTATTATTGCAGTCAAAAATTATCAACCATTATATCTCTATAGAAATTTAATATATCTATTACACATCATTTTCCTAAGGACAATATTCAGCATACAAAAAATGATAACCTATAAACTACAGCATACTGATAAGCTTGCAGAACAACATCCATAACTGCATAAAGCCAAGAACTGTATGAAACACACTGAAGAGTGCTCCATACAGCCTTAGACACAGCTACATTTTATAATCTGCACTGGGAGAAGAACTTTTCTTGAAAGAAAATTTCCCAGAATCATGCTTACAACAGATCACTCTCCATTTGCACACCAGAGACAAATTCCTTAAAAGAATATAGGGCCTCCAGCATACCTGATGCCCTCCTGCTACCTATGGAAGGGAAATGAAACAAATAGTATCCATGAACTAGTGACCATCTCTTCCTACTGTTTGTTTGAAATAAGCGACAGAGTGGACTCGGCACTAGAAAGTATGCCTTTGTTGATCCTTTTGAATCAATTTCTTGAACTGAAGAACAAATATGTAAGAATCCCATGCCCATGATACATTCTTTTATGTGTATTTAGCTCTGGTTTCAATAATGTATTAGTTTATTCAGCTGAATAATTTGGTTGACATCAGACTGGTTATTTGAATCTCAATATTTAAGATGCTCACCACTTCAGTTTGCACAAGTTAGATCTGTAGCTGTGCTGATGTTATTTTGTGGGAGCCAAGGATTCACAATATTTGAAATTCAGGCTTGATAGGTCTTTTCCATCAGTTCTGATTTTAGATCTAATAACAGTCAAGAATTTTTTTCAGTACACTGTAAATTTCTCTGTCGCTGTCATTATAATATAACAAGAACGTATCTGACTGAATTACCCAATGAGATGCCTAATACATAGTCATTTGTTTTTTTGTATGTAAACATACTATCCTAAATTATACACTAATAACTTCTTATGGATGTAAACTTTTTGCCATCTTTCTGCAATATGAATTTTGAAATAATTTTATACCTTGAGATATAAAAACAAATGTAGTATCCTGAAATATGCCCTATTTTCCAAAGATATGCATTGTGCTTTGTAAATTATCGTTCAATGAAATTGAATTTATTCTTTATCAAGTATTCAACAGATGCTTCTAATACCCATCAAATTCACTCTGTTCAGACTCATATTATTTTAATGTAAAAACTTATAAAATATTTATAAGGAGATGGTGCAACAGTACTTTTAATTATGTTTATGTCTTTCTGCTCCATTTAAAATATTTATTGCACCATGAGGAGATATGTAAATTTGGAGAGACTGAGGAAGAAATAAAGGAACCTTGTAGAGGTTATATAGATTATGCCAACATCAATATCTTACACTATTTTAATTTTATCTAATTAAAGCATATTGTGGAGAGTTAATTGGAAAAAATACTGTATTTTTATCTTATGAGTAGTAAAAACTTTACAAGATTCATCAAAGAAAGGGATTTGGCATTATTGGAGAAGGAATCAATTTTTTTAAAATTGGTTGTTTCTTGAAATGTTTGTCTTCTGTAAGCTTTCAACAGAGGGAGATTCATCAATGACTTTTCCTAACTGTTCAAAAGTGTAAAGAAAATTGAACATTACTTGAACTCTTATATACAGAAGTACCTTCAAAGCCTCTCTTAATTCCAGCATCAGCTTGGATTCCATAGTTTCCATATAACTTCTGTCAATGCAAAACAACAATGCAAGATCTCAACACATCTAAGCTGCCAAATTAATTAAGGGTTTACATTTAGAAATGGAGCTGGTCTGTTATGGCTGGTCCCCTGTTCTTCCAACAGAACAAGAGGGGGATTAAACATATCTGAGGTGCTCCGCTTTGTGAAGGTTTGGGTACTGAGTGTCACAGCTATGACCATGGTTACAGGATATTAAAATCATGATTAGGAGAAAGCTGAACTAAGAAAGCCACTGTCAGGGCAGAACATACTGAAGCCAGGAAGCAGAAATCGAAAAGTGACAGTCACAAGAATCAGAATTAGAGATAAATTGAAGTCAGGAGCTGAGCAGCAGGAAATGGAGTCAGAAGTGCAACCAAGAAACACAGCAAAAATAAGGAATCTAACCCTGACATGAAGTTCTTAGGATGCCTTTTTTTCACAGATACTTACTTGGAATCAACCTAATGATCAGAAGATCTTACTTGGTGCTACACTGTTTTCAAGTGAAGATTCCATGACTGCTGGTCACCTTCCATGACTGCTAGGCACTGTACTGTGGTAGCAGAGAAAGACATAATCCATTGATTTTTTTACAAAGTAGAAAAGGCAGGGTGTGAGAACCTTAATACCCATATATTTTTTTATTATACCCCCATCTTAGATGGGAAGATATAAATGAAGGTTTTAAAAAATTGATTGCATCTTACATTCAATAACTTGGCTCAAGCTTTTTTTTTGCTTGATATGATTGCATATGACTAATTTAAACATTTTGCTAAAACACTGAGGCTTTTTCTTCTGAAACCTGTTTGCTTTTGAGATCAGCTGTCAAAACGGGAAAGATATGCCAGCTGAAGTGATTGTTTAAATTTTTCAATTTTTCCTAGAGACCTGTCATTATCCTTGACTAGCTTCACTTCCTTTCACTTCTGTTTTTGTTGTTGTTGTTGTTTGGGTTTTTTTTGAGACTGAACAGGTTTTCAAGTAGAATTAATTGGAAATAGCAACATGCCTTCAAGAAAGTGATCTAGAAAACCCTGTCCCAGAAGTCTGAGAACTGAGAAGCAGTACAAAGCAAAGAGATAGGTAGGTTTTCCTTTCAAATAAATAACATCTCAAGTTATAGATACTGGAAACTTAACAAATGTTGATTGAGAAAAAATAGTTTTATTTTCAAATTAGAAAAATTATAGTGACAATGGGAAAATAAAGGAAAAAGGAACTGATCTTTAAAAACAAATTCTACAGTAAGCCAGAAAGACTTGAAACTAGACAATAATAATGTAAGCACAAGATATCTCAAGGAAGAATAATGCACGTGAGGCATTAGGAAAGATAAAATGCTAAATCCAACCTCATTTTCCTTTGTGTATTACTGGCATTTTTAATCATATAAATATATTCCGTCTATATGGACCAGACTGAGAGGCAGCTGACAGTTTGTTTCACTGAATTAAATTAAGTGATTCATCCAACTGCATCTGTCTATACTTACCAATATAAGAAAATGTACTTCTCCATCTTCAAGCTTCCAAAGCCTGATGTTAACTTTATACTACACAGCAAACCCTCCAGACAAGTAGTAGATCTCAGGACAGGCCCCAGAGTTCACTGCTCAGAAATATTCCTCTAAATGAACTTGCTTGGAGAGAGAGACCATTGAGTAAAAGATCAGAAATTTTCAAGGAAAAATGAAAAGAAGTCTAAAGCATTGCTTGCTTTCACCTGCCTCCATGGCAGAACTGATTCTGCTGGCATTGGCCCCCGTTTATATAGTAGTATATCACACATTTGGATACATCAGAACTCTGTCCCCCTCTCAAAAATCAGAAGTCTAAGATGTGCCTATTCTTGCAGCTCTGACAGTTGATGTCAAAAGCAAACAGATTTTTAAAAAGAAAGGGAGGAGGTAGGGAAAGAAGCAGTGTTTAGCAAAATGTTTAAGTTAGTCATATGCTATTACCTCAAGCAGAATGATCTCAAGCCATTTTAATGAGGGTAAGTTACAATTGACTTTGAAAGGATTAGTTTATACTCTTGAGTCTCCTCAGATGTAAAGCTAATAGAAAGCTGTCTGAGTACATGAGTTCTCACACATCTTTTAGCTCAACCAGAGATTCAAAAGCTAAATCAAACACCCTGGGACATCAGGGAGGACTCGGAATGCATACAGCAGTGAGCTGATTGTTCTGATCAGGAGGCTTTTATTCCCATTTATAACAATATTGATAATGCTCCTCATGTAACGCCTGTTAATATTGTTCTTTTAAAAATTAGCCAAACAATGTGGTACAAGTTATTTATATTAGTTAAAAGTTACTAATTTTATTCTTTCAGAATGCAGGAAATGGAGGATTATTCACAGTATTTATGGTGCCTTATCACTGCAGTATCAGAACTCCTTACAGTTTTGAGAATATTGACCCTCACATCATGTCATTTGATGTACAATAGGAAAGTGTAATGGGTGAGGAGGGAAGATTAAGTTTGTCTGGTCTCTGCTCCAGGGTCTTCATGTATATTATATACTAACAAAGTCTTGGATAAAAAGTATTTTTTTATATTATATATAAATAAAAAGTAAGAGGAACAAATATGAGGACTCAAGATTTCCTGTAGAGCGCCTTCAACTCTGGCCCAGGATGATACTCAATTTTGTTCACTCTCTCTCTGATCCTGTGAACTGACTTAAAGCTGCACTTAGAATGTCAGCCGGGGCCTGGGCTGTGGTCACATAAATCTGTTCTCCCGGGGAAAAAGTGACTGACTGCCACAACACAGAGTGACTGCTGCTCCATCAGCTGCAGTAGAATCACATACCTCCAGTCCTTGCACTGAGTTGCATAGTGGAAGTCAGACAGCTCTACAAGACTTCAGCCAAGGTGGCAGACGCACTGTTATGCAGTGCTGCAGACTCTCTGCATGCTCTTGCACCTGATCTGTGGGCTGAAAGAGAAGATCTCTCACTGTCCTAGGAGCACGTGAATTATTAGCACAATAGTGAAGGCACCTAATGGTGACCACCAGCTATTTGGAGAAAAATAGTAAGTACCCGTGCATATAAGGTGTTCATCATCTGTCATCTGTCAGTTTCAACAACTAACTGAATTCCCAAAAAATGTGTCCATAATTTTCATTGACAGAACCCAGAAAAAAGTCGAAGTCCAACATATTCCCTGATGTAGCTCTTGATGACAGGACTTAGGATATTTGCGGCATGGCTACCTGTAATTGCCATTTGCTTGAGTCCTTTAGTGTTAAGGCCATTCTTGGAAGGACATTTCTTCTCATTTTAATTTGTAATGCAATGATGAGGCATTTCTGTAAGGCAGATGAGATACATGGCCCAGACTGTAGTTAGGTATGGAGGGATCAAGGGATCTGAAATACCTACCTTAATCGTACGCTAATAGTTGAGTGATAAACCTTGCTGACATATAGCAAACATAAGCTTAAAGTTGGTGTCTAGATTTGGTACCTAAATAGCTCTCTAGACACCTGGATTCTGCCAAAATACTATTAGCTGTATCGTTAGATTTCATAGTTGTTTTTTGCAAAGAATTAAACTTAGCTGCTTAATACCATCTGTAATCTCAAATAAAACACCGTGGTCTTTCTAAATATTAATTTAGAAGTGTTATATGATTTGCCTCAATTGTGTAATTCATTCTTTAAAGCATATTAATCCCAGCAATTTAGGAACACAAAATAACTAGAGCATCACAGCCTCAGCACAACTGTGACTGGAGGCAAGTATTGCTCAGAGCCTTTTTCCTTGATCCTGAGATTGCCAGATCAGCCAAACTGGCCTCCAGTATCAGCTGTAGCCACTGCAAAGCTGTCCTAATTTGCAGTGTGATTGGTCCTCAAGCAAGTATGCAGCTAGCAGGGGATTAAAACTGTATTTAAATTCTAGACTAAGTACACCTAAAGTTGGTAAAACAACCAGACAAGAAAGTTATTGAAATAAATATCTTTTTGCCAAAAGGGTAACTTGAAGATCAATTTACATTTCTCTGGCAGTGCACTGTAGCTTTATTGGACCAGGAAGAGTAAGATATCAGAGGCAACTAAAAATTGTAGGACATAACTCCATGCAGCAAGTGTGTGACTGAATTTTCTCTCTTACCGCTCTATAGCTCAAACTTGAACATACAGAATGAAACACTTCTTGATACAAGTGAAATTTTCTGGAAGATCTGCATTAGTGGTACACAAGTGACCAGGCTTTATATGGAAATACTGCCTATAAAAAATTTACGTTTTGGTTATGGAGAGCTCCATATATTGTTATCTATTAGTCCTTTCTGTCCTTCCAATCTGCACAAGAACAGGGATTGCTGTCTCCTGGTGACCAGTTGAGGGGTATAAAAGCATTAATTTCATTCTAAATCCTTAGAAGAGCTAGACCTGAATTCAGGTTGGAACACAGTTTGATATATGATTTCTGATGTCCTTATGCCCTCTTATTCTTTTACATAATGCTGTTTATGCCTTCATCACTTGAGTCAGCCATAACTATTATGCTTTCTGAAAATCAACTTTCTTGACTGAAATCACAGTAAAAAATACTTTGTGATTTTTATGCTTGCATAAGTAGCATTTGACATTTCTAAGCCATGTTAGTACCTGAACCTGCTGCATACTCTTTGAATGAACATAAGGAGGAATGGAGTGTGTTGCAGAAGCACTGAAAGATCAGCTTTGTTAATGAGCAATGCCTCACTGACTCTGCCTTGATTAATGTCAAAGACTGTGGATCAAAACTCTCATGTTCCCTTACTGACTGATTTCTAAGTATCAATTAAAGAAGTCTCAGGAGGAAGGCACTAATAAAGGGGTGAAATTCTGCCTGATAGAGAGGGTCAATCACAGATTTTCTGATTCACCTGTCTTCAAAATGGGACTTGAGTGGGGATTAAATTGAAGATATCACTCAGAAGAGCCCTCTGACCTAAAATTTGCTGTATCTATGTATTTTCTTCGTACTAATTTTATTTGCTTGATTTCCTTCAGAATACATAACAGACAAGTCCTACAAAACTAAGATTATTCCAAACTCAGCAGAATTTATTCCAGGTTTTCGGATTCTTCCCACAGCATCTCCCTTACTCTCTTTTCCTTTGCCAGCTAGAACTAACATGGGATGAAAAGGCTTTGGTGAAGATCCAATTAAATGTTGAGAATACATCAAAACAGAAGGCTTTTTTTCCTTCTCTGGATACATTGTTTTCTTCCAGTCTTAAGTTCTTTTCAGGGTCTTTTCTCTGCGCATGTGTGACGGATACCTGAGGAACCTTGAGAAGACTTATAGCAGTCCTATTTTCATTGAATCCCTGCATTTCTTTCAAAATGTAGGTGTTATTGCTAAGGAGCAAGGAAAAGGATTTATATTCCCTTTCAACGCTAACTCTTCTGGTGAGAAGACAAACAGAAACAAATCATTCTTAGCTCACAAAATATATCTGTAAACAGCCATTCAAGTGTGCTTGCTTTTTCCTGTGTATAGACGATTGGCAGCTGATGGGCAGAATCGTCAATTCGTTTGAGCAAGTGAAGAAGGAGAGGTAAAGTAACACCAAGTGAGAGTCAGCAGACTGACTCCTGATGCCCTTCAGCTGTGCTGCTGTGAAGAAGAAACATTTCCCAATGTCCTGAGCCATTTGGGATGAATGAAAGCCACCCCTCCCTGTTTGTGATTGCTTCCTTCCTCCTGGAAAAAGAGGACATAAATGGTGGAGAAGATACACAGTCTTCTGCAGAGGAAAAACAAGGCAGAAAATACTGTGTAGGAAAAAAAAAACACAACGTACTCTTGGAAGAAATTACTGATGAAGCAGCGAGTGTGAGTGAAAGTAGCGGGCTGGGCAAGAAATGCAATGCTCTCTGCCTGTTTGTAAGTGCAGGACGTGGTAAGGATAGTTAACAAGAAGAGTTTTTGGAAAGGGAATATCAAAACACTTCTACAGGGCTTTGTTAAATTACTACACTTATTGTTTGTTGTCTCTGATCTTTCTTGCTTACCTTCATACACCTGCTGGGCTTTTACCTTCTACTTGCTTCCCAAAGCTTTAGTTTGATTGTTTCTGTCTCCTGCACTCCCCTCAGATATTCAGTTGCTTATTCATTTTGGTTTTCTCCTAGCTAGCCTTTTGATTACTCAGTTTGCAAACTGTGCCTTTACTACGTATCTAACAAAGCTGTTATGACACCAAATAGACATTGTAAAGTGTCCTGGGAAAGCTGGCCTTTTCAAAAAGGAGAGGTAATGGCTGGGCAGTAGATGCAGGATTAATACATTCTATTTCAGCCACATCCACTTACCAGTGTACAGTTTTTGCGTCTGGAACCCAAACACAAATTTGTTCAGCTAACATGAAGTTGGTAAGAGCAAAAGCTTTTCTCACTAGTGTCTTCTGGGGCACTTCTTATTTCCTCTTTCCAAAACAACCAGATGCTTTTTATGCCCAGCTCTCCTAGTAGAAATTGCTAACTCATAGTTCAAAAACTCTGAGCCAAATGTATCCCTAGTGTAACTCCGTAGCCTTATATCTGGCCCTCTGTGCTTGAAACCACTTCATGACACATTCAGGCTCCTCTTTGTTCTACACTAGCTGGCATTCTTCGAGAACTATTGCACACAGGGATATTTCCTGCTAGTAGGCTCATGCCAACTTTCTGAAGTACTTGGCAGTAACAGAGGATCATTTGTAAAATTAGTAGCCCACTTCTATCTGTTCACTTACAGCATTATTTTGTTAAGTGTCCCATTCTCCGAAAAAAAAATGAACAGAGTACAATTCTACTCTTTGTTACAACAACTGAGCAATGCTGAAGCTTTGCTACTGAGCATAAATGCAGTGCTGGGAAATGTTAAGAACTGTACCATGGAAATTTTAAGACACTTTTTTTTTTCACTCAGACATACTGTTCTTCTGTTTAATTTATCCATGCAGCACAATGGTGGCTGATTTCTTCCTCTAGAGAAATCTGCCTAATTCCATTTGTGTAGGAACATTCAGGAACATAATTCAATCTTACATGCTTTAGAGATCTAACCTGCTTTCATTGTAGGAGCAATTGTGTACATATTGTGTAAAATAAGAGAGAATAGATTTCTCTCTTTTTAACTATTGCTTTCAAAATAATTTCTGTCCACGCACCCGTTACCAGGTCTTAACAGAAAAATTTCAATTTCACTTAACATTTGAGTACTACACTCAGAATGAATGGTGTTATGCCTTTGCAATTTTTATATAAAAAGGTATTTGTGCTAGAAGTACCACAAGAAAGTACTAGACTTAGTTTTACCATATTATTTGTACAAGGTTGAAAATGGAGGTTCCATTTGTCTTCCTCAAGGTCTGCTTTATTTGACTATACAAATATATAATGAAAAAAGTAGCAAAATATGGTAACATGACATTTTAAAAAATACACATAACTTAATAAAGATACTATGAACCTGGATAAGATCTAAAATACTCTTGGCAGTCCCAATGACAACATAGAATTATTTTAATCACTCAAACATGGTAATCTTAATGCTTAACCAAGGCCCTTAGACTGCATTCTGTTCTGAGAAAGGAGGAGGAAATATGGCTAAGCTGGAGGCATCATGACTGTTCCTGACATTTGTAGGCAGAATGCAGGCAAGTTTGTTGCCGAGATCAAATGTGCTTACTATTTACAAGGCAATCTGTTTGCAGTATTTGCCTTCCACTCCAGCCTTGCAGCTATTTGCTAAAACAGAAGGGTAGGAGACAAAGCAGTTGTAAGAATATGGTTATTACTGTACTTCACCTTTACAATCTCCTTGGGCTGCTGAGTGCTGGTGGCACTATCCCCTCAGGATGTTCCCCTCAGGAATTTTGATCAATTATTTCCTCTTTAGCATGTAATACAGCAGAACAGACTTTGTTGATGGGTTTTCCTGGATTCTGAATTATTTTTGGAGAAAGTTAATGAGATATGGGAAAGCTGTTAAATAAATAGCTAATATAGAGCCACCAAACAACCTTTAGACCATGACAGAGTCAGTACAAGACAAGAAACATCTTCAAGGACTTGCTCAAGACTCCACGATAACTTCCCAACACAAACAAGAAACAACAAAACTCATATAAATAGATGCTTTTAAATAGCTGAAATTAAAGGATAGGACACTGTCCTTTCCACGTCCTTTTGGAAGATATTCAAATATATAGTGATGAATATGATATAAGAACCTGATGAAATCTCAGTGTGGTATAGGTAAGTCCTGTACTTTACAGCATTTCAGTTCTTTGAATAAAACCAATGAGATTTCTGATGTAATCCAACTGAGCAAAGACTGTGCAAATTCAGCCATAAGAAATTTATTTTTGCTAATAATTTTTTGTACAGTGTGAAGAATATAGACAGAAAGACAAAAAGAAATTGGAATTCTGAAAAAAAAAAATAAATTCGTTTTTAAGGATCCCATCCTAGCACAGGGAAAAATTATTGTCTACAATAGAATGTTACTATCATAAAAATTGGTGAGCCTGGTCTTCAGCTAACTCGCTCACAGCAGAGAAATTCAGTGCAGTGCACATCAAATAACACCATTAAAAGTCATGCCTGGTGTTTTCTGCAAATGTCCCCAAATTAGTCAAACAACTATAAAATGGTGTCTGCTTACATACATTTCCTACTGTGCAAATCTGTTCACATCATGTTAATTTCCTTCTACTGTGAATGAGAAAAGGTAACCATTAGCAGCATGATTATGGGAAGAGATTTTCATAAGTAACTAAGCTGCCTTCGGTAGGAGTGCCCCTATTCAGTATACGCACAAAAAAAATCTGAAATACCTCATGCGAGCTAGAATGTGTCATTTTTTTTAAGAGCAACTCACAAATATATTAACTGTGCGTTTAGATTATTCCATTACCTTTCCGTAAGAAGTCTGTCATTTCCCATCACTTAGTAGAATTTAAGATCCATCTGCATATTTTTTATTTTTTTAAAATATTTATTAATTTTATTAATATTTTATAATTTTTATTAATTCTCATTTCTTGATTAATTGATTCTCTTATTTTCTCTTTTTCACCCATGGAATAACTAGAATGTTCCCAAATCCAGCTGCATGTAAAAGAGAAGAAAGTCATAAGTATTCAAGTATCTTTAATGTGACAAAATATATCATAAAAAAAAATAAATAAAATAATCGATTCCTCTTCAAGATTATGACTATTGCTTTCTTTCTATTGATTGGCTTGTGTAGTGATTTGTACAATGAATGACAGTATTAGGCGGTTGTAAGTGATTAGAGGAAATGCTCAATTCTCGATTAATTATGAATATTAAACTAAAAGAATATTTTATAGTGTTTCCATAATAATTTTATTTCTAAAAACACAAAGTCTTTCATATTTCACTCTGCAGCCATATGGTAACACTGAACAACTGCTTATTTCAGAAGCAGGACAGCAGCTATTCAGTTTGGCTTTGTAACATTTTCATTTATTTATTTTACATTTCCTTCAGCCTCCACAGCATTTACAAAACCCTGGTCTCCAGCAGTAGGGCACCAAAACAGTGAAGCAAGATTATCATTAATAATTTCCTCCCCTGAAGAAGTTACTTGGGACACAAACCCAATTAATTCCTACAATATTTCCCATGACAGATTTTACTTTTCAAACCAATCCCTTTCAGACCTTTTTCATCTATGTCTTTTATGACACTAAACTGTTTCATGGACCCATTCTGCCTCGGTCAAGTGGGTGTTTTTATTATCTCTGCTTCCTACTATCTCTATCTCATTAGTGCTGCACCTTACTAAGCAAGACTGAATGCAAACTTGGGTATGAGTTAGCTAATAAAATGAAATAAAATAAAATAAAACAAAACAAAACAATTATTTATGCTTTTCCTTCATTCTCCAAGTGAGAAATGCTGAGAAACAACCACCCAGGAATACAAGTGCAAAAGTGGAGGAGCTGTGTCTGTCTGAGCAAAGTCAGGAAAAGCACTCTGCCAGAGGCCTGGGGCAGCTGAAGGGTTGTAAGAGTATATGACAAATGTCTGCTTATTTATGTCAGTGGGACTTTGATAGGACATTGTTTCCCATGGAAAAAATTGATTTTTCACAGCAGTAGTGAATAGAATGTCATAATGCTAAGTTTCATAAAATGACTAAAACACTGACACCAGCCATTTTATGAAATGCCTGACAATTTTAGGCATTTCATACAATGACTCGGTGGAACAGTTAAATAGTGTAATAGAATGCCTATAATTCCAGGAACGACTTTCAGTCATATCATGAAATGAATGATTTCACTAGATGACTGTAAGGTATTTATAAAATCTTCACTGTGAGCTATGAAACAGGTGCTGTAAGCTGGGAGTTTGCCAGTCAGTGTTCCAGGCCAAAGACAAATTGTTTTCCTGAAGAGGTACCATAGATTTGAAGAATGTTCAGAATTAAAATGTCTTTTCTGTTATTTAACCCGATGTACCTTATGTAGAAGAAGAGATTTCAAATAATAATAATATCAACAACAAAAGTGAAAAAAGAAAGTTATTCCATCTAACAATTTGTAAGAGAAAATAAACACTGTTATTGTCCAGAAAGTTGGTGGAAATATTTCTGGGAAAATGCATTTTTGCTGAAATATACTGTTTTAATGAAGTCAACATTTTCATGAAGCTGTATACCTTTGAATTAAATTTTCACCCAGAAGATTACTGAGGTCTAATGTTTCCCATTCACTTCTAAAACATATGTGTGTATGTGTTTACGTGTGATAGCAGAGAAAACTAAAGAAGAAATGCAGGTCTGGCCTTTCTGGGCAGAAATTAATGACATAAGACATGCTCACTTTTGCTAAGCATATTTGGCAAGTTCTATCTTCATCACCATGTGGAAAAGCAAGTATTTTTAACATCCAAAAGTTACCAGAGGACAGAATACATACCCTCCTGTACAATTACACCACTTAAAAAAGCTAAAATCCTGTCTATCTCAGTGACTTTGCTGCAGTAAGACTGATACTAATATACCTGAGTGGAGGTTGCTCTGGTTGGTGTATTAGGAAATGGTGCATTTCACGATATACTGTTTTTTAGAGAAAATGTGATTTAGAGTGTTTTCAATCACTTCATTAAGAATATTAGATACTGTTACTCCACAAAGGTCATAATATCAAAAATTTTAATCAGTTTCAATTGACATTCAACAGCCTCTAATCTGCACATATCAAAATAGACAAAACACTAAAAACTTGATTCTGAATAACTACAGCAACACTATTCTCTTACACTAGAGTAGTTGCATCGATTTCAATTGAATTACACCAGCATAAAAGTGGAGTAACAGACTAGTAAGCATGGCCCCTTGTGTTTAATTATCTCTTAGAAAATCTCTTTTGGATCTTCCTTTTTAATAGGAGTTTCTATCACAACAGAGAGAGGCAATGAAAGGAAGATCCATGCTCTGAATAAGGAGTTCTGTAATTAGCAGCAGGGATAGAAATAAGCTGATTTTTAAAGAAGGTGTGTTGCTGGATTACAGTGTGGAAGGTGTTTTTCCAGTTTCATGGAAACAAGTGAGAAGCAAACCCACCAGTCTTTTTATGAAAGAAATTAACATGAATAAGATAAAAAATATTAGATTTTATTATTATCTTATTATTATAAGATAAAAATTACTAGAGATATGCAAGAATTGTAGATGATATCTCTGATGGATAATATTTTAATTTGCCTCTGTGTAAATTTAATAGTACAGTTTTACTATTAAACATTGCTTACACGTTCAATGTAAGGTAAGGTAACTCTTTAGAACCTGAAAGATAATTTTGCCTAGGTAAATATATATATGATGGATTGGCCTTGTAACTAATTGGAAGCACAGAGATATTTATTCAAAAGCTCTTATGATAGTAATTTATATATCTGTATAAGAATAAAATGCCAGAAAGATGACTGACACCTGTAAAGATAAGCACACAATAGTATCAGATCACATCCAGATAACAGAGGAAACCTGAGTCGTTTGCAGCATTGTCATAACCCAACAACAATGTAGTCTTATGAAAAGATTCCATGTTTTTTTGTAAATCTATTACCAAACAACGTTAATTTTATACGATACTGTTTTCCTTCAAATAGAAAACTTTTTGAACAAAAATTGTTACTCCATATCTGCTTGTTCTCAATAAGTTCATTTTACAGGTTTGCTGATACTTCACTGTACCCACTCAGAGTTCTCAATAGAACTTTTTTGTTAGTGTGACAGAATTGTGACTAATGACTTTATTCTTAGTAAGGTAAAATCAATAGGCACAGTACACGTATACAGCCTGATTCATTTACAAGAGCTCATGTTTTCTGTTCATAATGGTGCTGGTTCTCTCCACTTTTTACTTGTATTGTGTTAAGAACTATATTTAAGATAATATTACATTTTTATTAAAATCAAAGAGAAGAGAAAAATAATTAAACCAACATACTTCAGATATTACAGCATCAGTGAATTGCATATTAAAACTGTAGGAGAACATTTCTGTACCTTTTTTTTTTATCTACTTGGAGTTTTTACCAAGAAATTATTTACAGCAGATTCTTTAACAGATTTTAAAGATGATAGTATCATTCTTTATGTGGAAAAATAAGTACTTTAGAGGATTTGCCCTTTGAATTGCCTATTTCTTCTTCATTGGATGATGGAGTTTTAATTTACAAGTTTAAACACTAAATTAGGCCAGATGAATTCCAACCTCAGAAACCTAAATTCCATCCTAGGCACCTAAATCCACTTCTGGATGAGGTTACGTGCCTAAGAACTCATGCATATTAAATTTCTTTTGTAGATTGTTCTGCCTTTTCTTTCCTTGAAACACATAAGCCAAACAACCCTGGCCATCAGACTTCCTAGAAATCTTCAGAATTTTGGTCTGCTCCCTACTGCCTTCCACTTATCTGTCCTGATCATTGTTAATGCCTGAAAGACATGTCTTCCTCTCAGGGCCCCTGTGATGACAGCACTCAGATAGGTCTGGATTCTTAAATTGACACCTATTATTACTCTTTGATAGCCTAGAGAATGCACTTGGACTAAACAGGGTGTGCTGTTACCTTGATATAGAGATATGCCAAAAATGTGTGTAAGGTATTTCTTGTCATTTTAATGCCAACATAGTAAAGTTTTTGCTACTAATTTAACTGGATAAGTGTCTTTGCAGTCTTCTAACTAAGTACTACCACAGTTCTTCGTTTATGAAAGTGTTACTTTTTTAAGGAGGCGTCACATACAGTGTTTGACATATTAAGTCATTTCTTAAACTCCTCATTCTCTCATTTCTTTCGCAGTGAGAAATGTCCCTGTGTACTGCATCTCTCATTTTCATCACATTATATGTAAAGAATCATAACTAGTGCAACACATGTTTAGGATACATGCATGATTGAGACCAGCCATAACAGTAATTAATCATTTTGGGGTGACAACAAGTTTAAATTTATCTTTTAGGAAGACTAGAATTACGCATATAGCTAGTGTTCTAAGCCTGTAATTATTTCCCATCTTGTCCTGTGCAAGCTTAGCTTTTTTTCTCTCTCTTATCGTACATATCTTGTTCATCGTGTTGTGGCTGCATAATAGTGCCTGCTTTTAACATTTCTCCTGTGGAATCTGAAAAACACCCTCTTTTTAGAACCTGGTGCCACCTGACACAGTCTTCTCTGCTTAATAATTTGGCTTCAGGATCTCTAAGTTAATTCAGGTCTCAGAGTAACGTCAATGCTTAACCTGCTTTAAAGATGTCAAAAAACAGGATTTTGATAACTGTAGAAGCAAAATGACATGGATGTTACATTAGCTGCAGTTTTTGAGATGTTCACAGAGCAGCTGTTATCTTATCTATTTACACGCTTAGAACCCTGCAAAATTCTGAGCCTTAGTACAGAGCTGCTCTGCTCAACCACATTGTACCTGATGTAGCTTTTTTAATACCTAGCCAGGTGGTAGGTTGTCATCCTTCACTGTCAGGCTAAAATGGTTGGCATAAAGAAGTGGTATAGAGTTTTCAATCACAAACTGGGATATAGGCATTAGGACCCAATTTGTTATACTTGAGAGCCCTAAGTGCACTCTGCTATTTACTCGGCCTATAAATATGAAACTGCTGTCTTTCTTGACACAGCACAATAGCTGCTTTAGTTAACTTACAGTCTCCAGAAGACAAAGTGGTCTGTATTTGGTTACATTACTTAACTTTCATAGAAAATTTTTCTTCATTTTCACTGACTGTGACAACCACTGAGCACCTAGACCCAATGGAATGAACTATTTAGGCCTGAAAGATTTAATAGTCTACTGCTTTTCCTACTACTTTGGTTTAAGAGAGGACTCTGATCACGATCACTTCACTTTTCACCCCACAGGGAAGTAAAAATGCCAAATGAAAAATATTTAGGTATGATAAATGGAGAACAAACAAGCCATGTGGAAGAAATCACAGTGTTCTGAAGATCTACATTAATTTTTTTCAATTAATTTAGAAGACCAGACTTTGCTTATCTTCTGTATTGACTATGTGACATGATCTGAAACAGATTCTGTCAGCAGACTCCAGCTTTTGAGATGATACAAGAAAAGTTCAGAATCCTTTTCCATAGCTTTCATTCTCTTCCAGAAGAGCATAATCTTTTCTACCTCTAGTCTGAAATTTTCTGTTTAGGAACTGAATATTTTTCGTTGCTTCCATTCCCAGAGGAATAGGCAAATCTGTAAAAGAAGACAGATTTCCACTGCCTCTTTGCTGTCACACTTTGGAAATATTTTCCACAGAGCACTGTGTCTGTGAATGGAGAAAAGGTGATATTTCTTTCAAAATGGGGGCTTGTTGCTGATGGAGAGAGGAATTTTAATTTAGAAATGGGGTGCTCATTTGTTCTTTCAGACTGTGCCATAAGCAGAAGACACGTCTTTTACAGGTTTGTTGCACTGATTTCCTTTTCCGAATAGGGCGTGATCAGTAGATTTTTTTTTTGTTCTGGTCTAGACATAATTGAATTCCTCAGTGATTTGAGGATGACCTGTATATATATGTATACCTCGAACATCTTAAAAATTAAAATTACGATTAATATAAACCACACCTAATGAACTGCCTGCTCCAGGCCCTCTATAGCTTTGTACTATTCTGTTGTCTGTAGTTTGAAAAAAGCTTACAGCACAGCACAGAGGAATAATCATCTAAATTTCTACACCAACATTTCATTTATTCTGAAGAAAGCAGTCACTCTAGTGATGCAGAGCTTTTCCAAAATGTTGTTCTAGTGTCTACAGCATTATTATTAATTATAAAACTGTTTCTGTCTGTATTGATCTCATTTAGTTTAAGAGCATAGCTGAGATGGTAAAATTGGTGTGTACGTATCTTCTTTATACAATCAAGTGATACAGAAAGCTGTATGCTTGAGTGTAATTCACATTCCAGGTATGTCAAATGACTGCTGGAAGCATCTATTAATCCCCATTGACTAGAGTTACACAAGAGTGAGTAAGCTTCTGGATTTGGAGTCTCAGTTTGGTGACATGAGTTCAAGTCTCTATGCCCATAAAGTTCCCATTTCTTTACTATAATTTGTCTTTTGACAGTTGCTAGTTTCTCATACTTCCATTCTCATTGAATAGCTAATTACAGAAGTTTGGGGTCTTCATGAAAGATCATCCTAAAATGTTGTGAATTATGCAAAGTGGGCAAAACACCCCACTTGAATACCACCTCCAATTTTCAAGCAAGAGAGCTTATTGGGGGTTACTTCCAAAAATCCGCCTCTGACAATACTGGTGGGAGAACAACAGATTCATTGCTCTGACATCCAGTCAAAACCCAGATTCACCTGTGTAACTGACAGTCCCAGGCAAGACTGGGTAATTTACTAATAATTTATTAACCAAAGTGACTTATTTAATGCCACTCACTAATTGCCATTTGCAATACTTAGACTATGTGTTCATGAATATATTTTTCTAATGTTTTTTTTGTTAGGAGCTCATATTCCTAAGAATCAAATATTTAGATATTTTATAATATTAATCACAGATTCTGGTATTGCTAACTGAAAAAACAAGAGCATTCACAGACTTCATCTGTTTATTTCTTTAAGTTAAATTGTGATTACTTAGCAGAGAATGGCATTATCTGTCAGGATGACCTCAAAAATTCTTTAAGGAAAGAGTATTGTCTAGGTCTGAAAATGGTAGAAGTAGTGCTCTTTTGTTTGTTTGTTTACATTCCACTTTTCTTAAATGTGGAAGTCATGACCTGTATCTTTCTCTTTTCATTTTTGTAGTGGTTTTGGCTGGTCTGGACACTAAATGAATGACAGATGCTCTCTACTTCGCTCTCTCCCTTCCCAGAAGAGAAGGGAAAGAAAATAAGGGACAGACTTATGGGTTGAAAAGAAAACTGAAACTACTTTATGGAAAGATTAATAATAAAAAGAAAAGATAATAATATAAAAAAGAAAATATGAAATACATACAATATATACAAAACCGTATCAAGCTCCCAGGATGACGATCATATCACTGTCAGGAACTGGGAAAGTCCCAGACTGGATTCAGCAACAGATGGGAACTGGATTTCAGATCTGGATTCAGGAATGCACAGATCAGGATCAAAGGTAGAGGAATAGACAGGGTCCTCCTTGGACGCTGGCCATTGAAGAAAGAAGCTGACCCCTTTTATCCCTCAGCTTTTATACTGAACATGATACAGTTGGGATGGAATACCCTGTTGTTCAGTTTTGGGTCACTTTGCCTGTCCGCTCCTCCCCAAAGATGTGACCCTTTTACACTCTTCCACTTCTGACCCTCCAACGTGGCACAAAACAAAATTAGCTGACCTTGGTTGTTATAGCAACAGGTATAAGCAAGAGGTTGTCTGCATGCCATTTCTTGTTATTAACTATAAACATGTTAAAGATGTTATTGCTGCTAGAATCAGACACTGTCTGAAAGACATACCATTAATTTCAGAGAGTACAGTTAGTTAGAAGATACTTAACTGAAAAGTCAAATTACTGAAAATTGGTTCTGTTTTATCTCAAGCCAGGACATTTTCTAACCCTTATAACAACCATCTTTGTTATAATATGCGTGATATACAGAACAAGTTAATGTAAAATGATGTGAAACAAATAGAAGTGACACTGTGACACACATGAGGTAAGACATCACAAATGCAGAATTTCTGCAGACAGAAAGAGAAGAGAGATAGGTAAGAGAGCATCTACTTTGGTTCCCTCTCAGAGAAAGAATGGAGCATGAGTTAATCCCTTAACACCCCGAGAATATACAAAGGTGAGGATCGCTAAGAGAACTCTGTAAATAATCTTGAACAGGAGTTGTGTTTATCAAACAGACACCAGAGAATTTATTCCCCAGGCGAACTTCTCTCTCTCACGACTCCCCCTACCCTCCTGGTTTCTCTCATGTCTGAGAAAGTAGTTTATGACGCAGTCCTAACAATCAATAAGCACAAACTCATTAGAAATCTGACTTCATTATTTTTGTTCAGAAAATTTCTTGCTGTTCCTCTGGAAGAGTTGTTTTTAATAAGACCAAATTCTTGTGTCTGTGGGCTTTGAAATTAAAATTGATACTGAAATTTCAGCCCATGTTATTGCCAAATTTACTCAGAAGCAGAAGCATCTACAAACATGTCTATTAATCCTTCATGGAATGAGCAGTCATCTGATCAGTCCTGGTGTAACATGCTTCCTAGTTGAAATTTTGGACGATTGGAGGACGTTTTCCCCAAAGTACTTTTCTCTCCCCATTAAACCAAGCACAAGCAGCTAGCCCCCAGTTTAGACTCACCAGCCCTTCAACCCAAATATGAAAGCCACATTTGCTGGTGCAACTAGAAGTATAATTATAAGAAATATGGAAATTCAAATTTGACAACAAGTTTCTATTTCCTGTAGTATATGAATATGTCAAGAAAATGTATATTTATTACAGAAGTTCAGAGGAAAGAGATAAAGTTGTATGACTCTTTTCTTGATTTCTAAGAGGTTTAGTTTCATATATAACCAGTCTGCTAATCATTAATTTATCATGAAATCCAAGAGGGAAGGTTTATTCCTATGCTAAGATTTATTCCTTTTTCTGTTCTTGTATTTCAGAGGATTTCAAAATAAATAGCTGCTCTTCAAAGACTGAAGCCAAGTAATTATTTTCTTTTAACAAGCTTATTAGTTTATTGACTTATGTTGAAGTGGGCTTCTTAGTTATTACATTTCATTTGCAGAACATTATTTTTTGAAGAATTATAGCATGATTAGTGTCATATTAGAGTGTCATCACTTCCAATGTTATAGTTAAGGGTTCGCCAGCATTTACATTTCATACCCCTTTGGTTCAATGGCTTCTTATAACTTAGCTATTAAGCCCATGAGTCTGTCTTTCAACAATTTAGTATAAAAATATTTCTGTAAGTTTAATTAAGAATAAAAGAACTTATATAGGTTTTTTTGGTAATTTTTTTATATAACTAAATATTATATTTTTGATTAAAGCCACACTTCAAACAGCATTTTAAAGGAATAAACAACATTTTAAAGGGAAATATCTAATATGCATGATAAGGATTTGGATACTTCATGCAGTAAGGCGTATAGTTTGTCTTTTCCTTTGGATATATCATGGAAAACATTGCGCTTGAGGTAACTTGAAAATTGTCAACATCATTATGATGAAGACCAATATATAGTTAATGAGGCTTCAGACAAGTTGAAAGACTTCAAAACATGCACAAAAATAAGCTACCTTATCTTTGGTAGTGTATCTACTCCAAAACGATGCAGTCTTTGTTCCTGACTAACATATTTTAAAGTTTCTTGACTATCTGCAGGCACTACTATAGCTGCCTCTCATTCTTATCAAAAGCAAAGGCACCGATTTTTCAATGCAACTACTCGGCCATTTATATTCATACATACATACACTGGTATTCACATCAAGGGGATAAGGGCCCACTGTCCTGGATTGGCCTGCAATATTGAAGCAGTAGTTCCCACGCAGCTGAGTCAACTATGACATTCATCATAACTGAGCAACCATCTGCCTGGATATAAAACAGTGGTTTTACTGTAGACTAAATGACATACATAAAAAGGGCTAGCTCTCACAACACAGTCTGAATGAATTTTACTCAGCCATATTTGATGTTGTTCTATAGAATTGAACAAATGTAGCCATACCCTACTACCCGTTGAGGTTGTGCTCCTGAAAAGTGGAGCCTAGAGATTTAATAGATAGCAAAGCAAATTTTTGTGGTAAGAATTA
Organism: Larus michahellis; assembly: GCF_964199755.1. Taxonomy (NCBI): domain Eukaryota; kingdom Metazoa; phylum Chordata; class Aves; order Charadriiformes; family Laridae; genus Larus; species Larus michahellis. Next base: position 19,588,936 of record NC_133896.1, read on the forward strand.
ATCTAAAGAGGGGAATGCATCCAGACACTTAAGAAATTTGCATTATTTAAATTCAAAGGTACTGGATATAGGGTATGGACAGTGCATAGGCACAAACAGGACCATCAGGTTCGTTAACTTTTTTCAGAGACTGTGATTTTTTTTCTTTTCAGAATGGATTTCAGCTTCTTCATTTATGAGACTGACTACTTGTTAAAAATCTTTCTGTGAGCATCCTTGTTGCTTCTGTGTAAGCAGTTATGTTTTCATCATGTCATCCTTTTAGAGGAATCAAGGTCAATCAAGGGTAGAGGACATATAAAAGAGGTATTGACAAGGGTTAGTAGACCAGAGTATTAAACAAGACAGGGAAATGATGAATAGAGGAATGAACAGTAAAAGCTAACAAAAGAGCATTGGAAGCATGGCCACTGGTATGCCCTTTGGGCATAGAACTAAGGCTGCTGTAGTTTCAAGGCCATCTCTACTCTCTGACGGTGAGTTTAAGGAAGACACGGAGCAATTATATACCCATTCTTGACTTTGGGGCTAACTAATGATTTAAATGGAAGCATAGGTGGCTTCTTAGTAAAAGCTGATTTCTTTGTTTTTTCTTCAAGGTGGCATGAGTCCTTTATGTGTCCCAAGTACTCTGAAGGTCTGAATGATATCTGTCTCCATTGTGTTACTTTCAACTGCTCAATAATTCAGTGAGTACAATCAGCAGTTTGAGAGATTAGGACCAGGGAGGGTTTAGAGCAGGATTTAATGAGCTTGCGACTTAAAAAAGACCTTCTTATTATAGTCAAGGCCTACAGATTTGATTGTTGAGCTCCAAGAATACATAACATAGACAGCTTCCTGGACTATTGGTGGCCACAGTGAATGAATTCATTCAAATCTCAGAGGTGAAAAACAGCTCGTAGTCCATGTTTTACACTCCAGCTGCAGTGCACTCACCACTTACTATATTTCAGTAGTCTTATCTAACAGCCAATGTCTTCTGAGCATTCACTAAATTAATATTGCAAATAAATTCTACAGATGTCTCCAAAGTGAAATTTGATTCCAGGCAGGGGAAAATTTGAGCAAAAGAAATTTAAATCTAGACCTATACTGCCTAGAGTTTTTCCTATGGCTGCTGTTGTTTCGTTTAAACAGTTAGATGATTTTCCATATAATTTTATGACACAATACGCTGTAATAATAATTCAAAATTCAAACACTTTTACATTTAATGACCCATTGAATATATATAGCTGTTCATTTTCTAAGCAATAACCCTTTCCAGGATAGATGTGCATCAATTGTTCTGTGCCTGCTCTGGAATCCAGTGATACAAAGCATGGCCAAATAGTTCTGCCCCACAAAATTGTGCAAATTGACCTAATTTTTGCATCCATTCTTCAGGGAAGTATGATCCAAATTACAACAAAATTGGCGTATCTCCGTTCTCTGCATAGAAAGGTTGTCAAGTAATGAACAGGAGTTTGGAACCGCCTAATCTTTGCCGTGTTTATGATGAGCTGAGATAGTTGAAAGATTGCCGTGCTTCTAATATAAGAGAAATCTGCTCAGATTTCTCACTGCAACTGCTGAGCTATGGTTTACAGTACAGATATGTGTAGAAACAAGCTGTTCTTGAATCTTTCTTCACTATCCCCCCAGCCATTATTTGTATGGGAGAAGCTCCTGTCACGTCTTGACTCTGCTCAGATTGGGTCCCAGACTGTTTTATCCCCTATGCTGCAGCTTTGTCATAGGTATAATGTCAGCAACAGCACCCCCACAAACTGTTTCTGATAAGAGTCATCTTCCCTACCTAAGAAAAAGCTTTTAAAGTTTTGGCACCTTTTGGATTTTGTAATTTTTCCTTGCACATGGATGTAGTATCTTTTTAGCATGTCCAAACTTCACTCCCGTTGCCAGTGATGCGTTATCAAGGTGGGATTAATTTCAGGACCCTAAGTTAGACAGACAAGATCTACTTGTCTACTCCTTCAAAGGTATTTTCTTCTTTAGCTTGCCTACAGGCATGTATTTAGGAGGAATGTGCTCCTGGGACCTTAAAATATTGGCACAAGTTAGTTGCCTAGGTTAGACAGATTTGAATACATTCTTTCAGTTATTTTCTCTTCCTCTTTGCTTTCTCTACACTGCCTCTGTAGGCAAGCTTAACCAGTTGAAAAACATAATAGATGCATCCATGACATTGATAATTATATTTAATATGATAACTCTCCTATTTTTCATGAAAGCCACCACAAGCTTTTGTTTTCTGGAAGGCTAATTATTTTCCATGCAGCCCACTGATAATTAAATGAGAAAAAGATGAGTAAACAACAACAAAAAAAACCAAACCAAACAAACAAAAAAACAACAAAAGAAACCCCCAAACCCTACAAAATATTAATCTCTTTAAAATGTGTGCTTTTACTATCCAGTGTAGCAAGGACCAAATTGCAGGTGAAAAACATGCCTTTCAGTCTCTATTGAAGTAGTGTTCAAGTGCTATCCATCCCTGACCAGCTTTTGCCAAGCAGATCCTGCGAAGATACTTGCCGCAAAGCTTGTGTTTGCCAGCACTGTACACACCAGTCTGGCTCATTCAGTCATTAGCCATAAAAGATTAATTAATATTTGCAGTCATACTACAGGTATAAATCTGACATCTGCTTTCAGGAAGAGAAGAAACCCTTAACAGGTTCAGCTGTAGATATTGTGCAGACACTAAACAATACTATTATTTGGAGAAGGGTCATTCTTTGGAAATGGTTGTGACTGGTATAGTATGGCACTAATTCAGTTTTTTAAGATCCTGTTAATATGCTATGCCCTATGAACGAGAAGTAGCGCCTGAGAGTTGTAAAATGTGTTTCATATTTGCATGCTGTTCATTTATTTTGGTTCTGAATTATAAAAAGATTAACCACCAAGAAATATACCTTATCAGCATTTTTTTTTCAGGATTTTTGCAGTATATATGAAAACTAACTTTGAAATTTATTTATTAACATTCTTATTTCAAGAGGAAATAAATAACAATGATCATTTGAACTGCTCATTTCCCAGGAGACTTCGGAAACCAAACAATAACAGATCATTTATTAATGTAATAATGCTCTTGGAACATAACACAGCCCTACAGATTTTTAACTCTAAAATGCCTAATTTTCCCAGGTCCAGGGTTGGAAGAATAAAAAAGAAAACTAGTAGGTAAGAAATTAATTTAGAAACAGGCAATCAAAGTTCAAGTCTCAGTTCTACTGTCTACTTAGATATTTAAATTAAAAGTCAGTACTGTTAACCTATTTTTGCTGGGAGTGTTTGAATGCAAGTCTGAATGTCAAATAAGTTCTCTATCCTCTGGGACTGTTTATGGGTATGAAGGGCTGTCTTTGCTTTCTATTGAAAAATCTTTGGTACATCATGAAGCTAGACGGTAAATCTTTCAGATTTCTCAAGAAGTTTCACTTCATTAAAAGTGGTTTCTTTCCCAGATTTACATTGTAGATCCCCAATTATTCCAATTCAGGATTTGGATTTTACATACCAATATTCTCCTGTCTCTCGTGACAGAAAGCTCCACTCCAGGTGCTCTGAAACCACCATTTTTTAAAGAAAAGATGTTCCTCTATTTTGGTTGAAGAAAGGAAGAGTATGCCGTGAGATATGTTTGTTCTTCCATAGATCATCACAGATAGGATATGAAAGTGTCGTGTTTTTTTTTTTTTTCATCAGTTAGATCAGTTATGCAGGTATAACAGTTCAAAACCCTTTAAAGTTCCTGTTCTGACTTTCCACTGTTTTCTACCTAAACTTCCTCTGTTTACATTTGATGACAAATCTGTTTCCTCCAATAAGAAATAATTACCTTTCCTCATAAGGAATGTTCTGCAGTGCAAAGGTGCTGCTGCGTATGAACATGGATTTGGTTGGTTGTAGTTGCAGGATTTATAAATCATCTCATAATCACGAAAGCAATGTTGTATCTTGTAAATTGCCATCAAAACTGGGATTTGATCACTGTTGTGTTAGAGCTACTTAATGTAAAACAAACGTAAGTATTAAATATAACTTCTCTATGTTTCAAGGAAAACAGCAAAGCTGCATAATAAATTTGACCAATGATCTATTCTATCAATTTGCTACTTTCTCTGACAATTAACCAGTGTCAGATACCATAATTATGTGATAATCTGTTTATAAAACAGTTTTTCAACTCTGAATGTTTAACAATGGATTCTAAAGTGGAAAGATCTATATGCATAACAACATATAATCCTAATTATGTTATTATGGAAGTTCATTATTTGATTCAATCAGTCAATTTTTTAATCCTGATAAACACCATTACAGCATTGGGTTTCACTGGTTATATTAAAAGTAAAAAATAATAGCCATATAATAAATTATCCAACTTTACGTTTTGTTGAAAATCAGCTTCTTCTCATATTGTAGGTGACTGGAAAGATGTGACTGAGCATTTTTTTATGTTGGAATAATAATTTCTATTTTTAAGATAAAAAAGTAAACAGAGATTTTTAGCTAGTAAAGGTAAGATACTCATGTATTAAAATGGGAAGCTCTACAGATTGTCCAGCTTGTTCATATAGTGTCCAATTTATTAACAGAAAGATGCACAAAGTTGTATCAGATACACTCACCTTCAACAATGTGTAGAGATGAAATGTGATGAAACTACTGTTCCTCTTACAGTATAAAATTCTATAGAAGAGTAGGGAGACAACATAGTTCTCAGTATTTTACATCAAGCAAATTATGCACTTTTAAAGTTTTTTTATTATTATATAGAGGAGGTATGGGGAGTGATGGGCTACAAAGGAGAATTTAGAAACATTGTCATGTCATGTAAAGATGGTGTTAAAAAAGGCCAAGGTCAAGGACAGATGAACCTTGGAAGGGACATCAAGGGCACAAAAAGAGATTCAACTGTTACATTAGTAGTGAAAAGCTGGACAAGGAAAATCTGGGCTTTTTGCTGAATGGGGTAGATGATTTAGTAACAGTGAACACAGACAAAGTTCAAGTATTCAAAACTTTCTTTGCCTCAGTCTCTGACAAGACCACCCCTTTGCCCAGGCCTTTGGAGAAAAGAACAAGAAGCAGTAGATGGGAGTCAAGTCCAGGATTGATTGACCCATACAGGCCCATGGGACCTGATAGCCTGCATGCAAAGGTGAACAGAGAATTGTCTGATGTCCTTGCAAAACCACTCTCCATCATATTTCAAAAGTCATGAAGACTGGGGGAGGCCTCCGACAACTGGAGAAAGGGAAATGTTCAAAAATCCATCTTCAAAAAGGGCAGGAGTAAACCAGGGGAGCTAAAGGCCAGCCAGTCTCACCTTAGTCCCTAGGAAAATTATAGACCAAGTCCTCTTGTAGCACAGTTCTGGGCATATGAATAAGAATGCATTTGGTAATAGTCATCATAATTTACCAAAAGGTTAATCATGTTTGACCAACCTGATTGGCCCTGAAGATCAAATGAGAACCATAGATATCATTTATAGGGCAAAGTTTTGGACATGATCTGCCATAATATCCTTGTATCTAAACTGGGATATTACAGTCTGTATGGGTATTCTATTTTGAACTGTTCTCTTTAAAACTTTGAAGGTGTGCTGTGCCTCTTTTCTCATATATTCCTGCACTTCTGAAGCTTTCTAATAGGCAAAATAAATGCACCTGCGATGATGTCCCCTGATAAAGAGAAGGTTGTCTTTTGTTGTGAGCTAGCTCTGGGTAACTTTGTAGGATGGACCATGGCAACCCTGCTTATCTTCCTAAGAGCTTTCCTTATGTGGCCACTTAAAAGAAACACAGAAATAAACTGCAGATTTTCATAAACAATATTAAAAGTAAATGTGTAGCCTATGTACAAATCTCAAATTTATTCAGCATTAAATACTTACTGTTTGAACTTGTAGAAAACAGAAAAAGGTGACTGAGATAACATCATGAGTGTGGTGATTAAGCATTTGAAGGCCAGCTAATAACAGTACGTCATGCACAGTTGCTATGCTTACGTCTGGATTTCCATTTATACAAATACTGAAGTTGGATACTTTGATTTCTGATAAATACATGAGTTGATTAGTAAGGGTACTTATGAGCAATCATAGGAGGAACTTAATGCAAATTACAAGGGAAAAATATTTTCGTTCTTATTGTGTTAGACCTTGAGTTATTATCAGACACATTTAGTTGTTTGCAGAAAAACAAAAATTTCTAAAAATTTTCAGCTGAATCGTTATATTACAGGTCTAGTTTTTAGGAGACCATCTTTTAACAAGAAGTTATCAAAAAATATTACTGACTCCCAAATAGTTTTAATTTTGGTGTTTTGATTTCAAAGGTATCTAGCTACAAAAGACCCATTTTTTAGAAAAGATAGAACCTTTTTTTTTTCCCCTGAAGATTAGGTTCAATGTGACTACATTGGACATTCAAACCCACTAGCTGCTTTTAAAAAATTTAGTGTGATACCTTTGTATGTAAAAATCTGAACCTAACTTTTGAGGAATTGTTAAACTTAGATCATGCATGTTTATGCATCCATGCTAAGTCATTGTATCAGGATCCTGTACATACCAGATCTGAGAAATTAGTCTGTTTTCACTTCCAGTCAGTACTCTGAAAACAGTAAAAGGCCATTCAATTCTTAATGCAAGTTTTTATTAGAATGGAGACTTGAACAAATGACCTTTGATGAAAATGGGTGAATGGTAAAACTAATGACTTAAAAATACCTACATATATATCTTTACTGAAGGGATCCTTTCCCCCTACACCGGTTTTTGCTCCTGCTGCTTTGAATGGCTTCTTAGATTGCAAGAACACTATTCTGTCTTCCAATTGTCCATAAAAATAGGTCCCTATTTCTGTTATCTTTGATGTGCTGCTTTTTTCTTCCCTCTACTTGACTCAGAAATAAGTCAACCAGCATCTCCCCCATAGGCTACTTCCTTGCTGTGAATCTCAGGTTGCTTTTTCTCATTATACTTAACCTGGTTTAGCTGTCAGTTCTCACTAGGAAGGGTTGTTTTGCTTCTTCCTATTCCAGTACAGTATCTCCTTTTTCCCTTTGTATTGACTTTAGTGATTGTCTGGCACCCACTTTATTCTAGCTCATGATTGCTAGAACAAGCATAGAACATGCAGCTGGAGGCAACGAGACTAATATTTTCAGTAGCAATCAAAATCTGGATTTCAATGTGAAATACATTCTTTACCATCCCTGCACTGCACGCCAGAAGTTTCTCCCCGTTTCCATTTGTTTTTTTCACTTGTTGTTTTCAGTTTTCACTTGTTGTTTTCAGTTTTCAGTTTTCAGTCAGAAAACAATATTTCAGTTGTTTTCAGGAAGGCATCACCTCCCCAACTCTGCCCAACTCTGCCCCTGACCCAGAGCACAACAGCCAGGACTGAATTATGAGCCAGCCTCCCCTCTGGTGTTCATGTAGGTCCTTGTGACAAAATGGTGGCCCAAAAAGATTTTACATATTTGCCTTAATTTGTAGTAAGCAAAGGACTGAAATGGATACCAGATTATTCCCTGAATTGGAAATTATACATTTTGGGAGGTGGGTATTTTTCTTTATGATACAACCCAGGATCAGGAAGAGAAACATTAATTGAATCTACTCCAGGATAGAAAAGGATTCCCGGAACGTCTTTCACACACCTTACCAAACCCTTTGTTGACAATTCCCACTGCTTCCTTCTGAGGAGGGTGTACTGTAGGGCAGCTGTGTTACAGCTGAGAGTGACTGTCATATCCCTATCCTGTTTCTTATGTTGCATAAAGGTAGGTTGCATTAATGAATACAAGGCAGTTGCAAAAAACTCATTTCTGTGTTCCAAATTAACTGAACTCTTTTTTCCCACAAAGATCAAGTTTCATTCAGAAATTGATCGGGCACACTCAGACAGAATGTTCCTTTTCTTTCTCAGATGCAGATAATCACTTCCTATTTATTTATTTATTTATTTATTGGCTGTGGAGTGCTTACTTTTCTTTCTTTCCAGCTGAAAGAAAATATTTTCTGGAAACATTAAAAAGCTTCAGCTTTCAGCAAGTTTAATCCTCAGGGGGAAAAAAAGGCAACAAGCAATTAATTTTACAAGAAACATTGTCTTTTCAAGAGCTAACACAGATATTTGCTTTCGCATTTTAACATTGTGCTTAATATTTTCTATCTTTCATTTCATTGTTACTATCTTTCAGCTACCTATAGAAGAAATTCCAATAGGAACTGAAAGTAACATAGAGGAAGGGTGATCTTTCAAGGTGGGGGAGGTTTCTGAAAGGAAGAACAAGTACAAACATGTTTGAATTAAGTGAAAAAGTGGCAGCAGGAACAAATAGGAATTTCAGGTAGTTTGAGAACCAGCCTGTGTCATAGAAGGATGCTTGGCTTTCCAATTTTAAGAAAGAATGATAGCTGTTATATACGAATTTTGAATTATTTTATGCCAGTTCTATAGCAAGAACTTATTTTTCAATTTTATTCTGATATTCTCTGAAGGAAATAACCTGAACCATAGGACACAGTCGGTCGACTTCTTCACTCATCTGTCAGTCAGGAGAAACATCACAACGTTCTGTCTTCTCATAGCTGGAATAAAAGTGACAGTGATATCCCCTTTCTTGATCCTCTGTCTGGGAAATGAAACACAGTGCTGCTTGCCTGAAGCTAGTCAGATGAGAGAAACTAGTGATAAACAGCTGGCATTACATGCACATTTGGCAGATATTTAGAGAAAAAGGTGCTTATATACCTCATATAAATACATGTGTAAAATCCATACTACTACATACCTAGATTGCAGTTTTATAAGTGGTTGTTCTTTTAGTAATTTGATAAAATCATCGAAACCAGTGAGGCTTTTCATCTGTGTAAATCTAGGGAAATCAGTTTGGCTTATATGACACAAATCTTGACACTCCTATAAGCAGACTTCAACATTCTATTGATTTCTGCCATGAAGCAATGCTCTCCTTGCATGTTTCTTAGTGCAGGACGATGCCTTAATTCTTTAATGTATTCCTGTGTGAACACACAGAGCTGTAACATCTAATTGGGATTCACAGTGGAATTGTGTCTTTAAGTGGCTCTCACTCTGGATATATGCTCTCCATTAGCAACATGGCCTAAACTTGAATTTACTCGATTTGGGCTCTTCTTAAAAGGACTTTGACCCAGCTGGAGAAAGCATGCTGTAAATATTGTTTAATTTTGTTGGGAGCATATTTTTCTGATGAAAACTTGGGAAGTTTGTGGAAACGGTGATTGTCTGTAATAGCTGAGACCATAATAGCACTTGAATTTTGAAGAACAGCTTTTTGGCACACTGCATTTAAAGTCCTTTCTCCCCTTCCTTCCCATGGATGCTTTTAGCAGGTGCTGAAAAAGAGTTTGTAAGTAATCATCAGGATAAGGATAATACGTAAATTTATAAATAAATCCTTTAGGAAGAGGTGAAAAATTTTTATCTATCCACTAATTATGAATTATCCTGTAAATTCAGTCTAATTAAATGAAACAGTTTCATATATTTTATTAATCCAAAGCTATAGACTGAATGAATCCTTTTGTTTACAGCCAGACAGTCATAATAATCTCTGTTTATCTGTAAACTGTCAATTATTAGGCTCTGAGGCAAATTTGGGGTATATGTTTTTGCATTTCCTTAAACTGAACTTTTATATTAGCTGAAGACACTGTACCCTTGGTTTTTAGGTACATTTCTTAGTCACCTGTCTGGTCTGCAGTGTGTTCATAGTAAGGATAGGCCTTAACATTTTGAAGTACATGCAAAATTTCTCTGTTGGTCTTTGAGTAAAATTTTGGATATCAAGGGTGCACAGCTGAAGTTCCACAGCTGAGAATATGGCACAGGAGTGCTGCTAACACAGCTAGAATATCTGTATTTTCCAGCTCTTCCAGAGACTTCATATTTGACTTAATGAAGGAGCTTAATGACTATAAGTCATGGAAGACCAAGTGCATTCTCTGTCACTAACAATACTAAAATGATCTCAACATCAAGATCGATGGGAAGTTTTGCCATCTGTCTTGTAGATTAGATGAGCAGTAAGGTCTCTTTTTTTTTAAATTTATAATCCATGAAACTAAAGACAATAGAAGTTTTACAATGTAGAAACTCAGGAATGTAGCAAATGTTGTTTTGTTGAATCAATAGATAGGACGACACAAAATCTTTCTGACAGAGTTCATCGGAACTTGAAGGAAGCTGTTTTTTGACTGTGGGGCCAAAAAGACAGACAGGCCAATACAGTCAAGAGTTTTATGCTTTAAGTTCCGAGTGTTTTGCAGTGTCTTTTTTTTCAATTCCTCCTACTGTCCATTGGTTTCCCTTGGCACTGACAGGAATCATGGAGGAACCAGTTGAATTTATTACTCATAAGTTATTTCCCTGCCTGAAAAGGCAGTTGCAGGGATGTAAATGCTCCATTTATTAAGCAGATGGATCTGTAAATTGGTTTTAGATATTAGCAGTTGCTAATTTAATGGGAGGAGGAGAAAGGAAGAAAAATACCGTAACATTTAACATCTCTGAAACATTTCAGCATCTATTATTCCTTCCACTCTTCATGTGGAAGAAAAAAAAAAAAAGAAAAAAGGTGGGAGTGGTGCAGATGTTGATCTGTCTAAGAATTGTAAATGGATGCTGCTTCTGCACTGTCTGCCATAGTCATTCTCTTTATTGCTGACACTTTGAAAGACAGCACAAATCCTAGTCCCTTGGTGCCTGGCATCCTAGAGATGTCAGATAATAAGATGTATCCAGACTCACTGGTAGTTGGACGTTTTTTAACAGTGAGACACACTAGAATTATATCTATTTAATTATCTATCCCTGTTTATGTGAATAATCTAAATTAATCTAGCTTCCTCCCTAGATTTCTCAAGATTTTAATTAAGGTGTCTTGAATGTACATGCTGTTTTTGAGTGAGCACCTGCAACACTTTTTATCTTTCAAAGATCAAAAAGTTTTCTTATTATAGCTAAGTTTGTGTCCATAGAAAGAAAAGAAAGAATGAGCTCTCCACACTCAACAGAGAAAAAGAAGCTCAATTATTTTCCCTATTTCATTGTTTCTTTGCTGGTTTAATTTCAAAGTCAATAGGTGAGATATAGCAATGCTTTATTTTCAGTTTGGTGAAAGTGCAATTAAAATATTACCGCAGCTTTAAGCAGAAGAGTATTTGAATTCAAGCAGAAAGGTTGCTGGATGAAGAGGATACCCCCTTTTTTGAGAATCTGTGATTGATTTAATTTGGGGCCTACAAGAAAGCTGGGGGGGGGGGGGCTGTTTGCAAGGGCATGTAGCAATAGGATGAGTGGCAATGGTTTTAAACTAGAGCAGGGTAGGTTTAGATTAGACTTTAGGAAGAAGTTCTTTACAATGAGGGTGGTGAGACACTGGCACAGGTTGCCCAGAGAGGTGGTGGAGGCCCCATCCCTGGAGACATTCAAGGCCAGGCTTGATGAGGCTCTGAGCAACCTGATCTAGCTAAAGATGCCCCTGCTTACTGCAGGGAGGTTGGACTAGATGACCTTTAAAGGTCCCTTCCAACCCAACACATTCTATGATTTTTTAATTTAATCATTGATGAACACATCTGGATAAAAAAACCCACAAAAAGCAGCTGCCTAAACTGCACTTAATCCTGATTCAGGAAAATATTTTTTAATACATAGTTTAATTGTCTGTAAGCCTTCTGGATAAGAATTGAAAAGGTATATCAAGCAAAAATCAATCTTGAAAAAAGAAGAAAAGAAGTTTGGATTGTTAAGATATAACAGGAAAAGGAAACTTTTATATTATGGTATTGCACAGAAAGAGAGAGAAGATAGCTGTATAAAACTCCTGGCACTCACTGAGTCAACAAATTCTAACATAACTCAAAAACTCTAAAGGATTTTGTCTACTGGAGGTATTTTTTTTTTTCACAGCTAATACTTTAATTTATACTTCAAAGCCTACCTCAAATGCAAAAAAAACCCAGAACCTACAGTTATTATAACTCTATATGACAACATGTCTCAATCCACCCACTAGTAAGAGTTCCTTTTGTCTTTCTTGTCATCCTCACTATTTCCTACACTGATCGTGAGAAGAAGAAAATAATCTCTGCCATTATCAAATGGTCTGAGAATGATGTCTAGTTATAGAAGTAGACTGCCTGTGTCTTTTGTGAAGAGGATACATGGATTGAGTGTGTTACTTCAGTGACAGCTGAGATGTTTTTAATTTCTGATTAAGTTTTTCCATCATTGTTGGTACTAATACTGTGTCTGAGGGAAGCAAGGCTTGCTAGTTCCATATAATTTTCACCTCATTTTTAATTTTGTAGTTGAATGCCTAAATGATTGAATGTGATTACTGGCAAAACAGTCTAAAAATGCTCTGAGCTGTAACACTTATATTCCATATGTATTGATAAGTAAATGTAGTTTTAAGCCTAAATTAGAAAAAATAAAAAAAAAAACCAAAAAACAACAAAAACATCCCATGCCTTATCTGACTCTCTGCTTCTCCTTTCTGCTATATGTATAATTCAGTGCTCACTTAAAGTGACTTCATTATGTTAATTTGTTAAACTGGATTATTGCCATGTAACTATCATCAGCCCTCCTTCCTAATTGTGAGATGTGTTTATGATGTCATCTTTTAATATGTATTATTGCTGTATTATGTCACGTTTTGATTCACGCATTGAATTTTTTGCTGTATAACCAGGTACTGATCTATAGGCCATAGCTGTCATTTTCCCTGGGCACAGAAAATATTGTTTATTTCACATAAAATTCTGGTAGGCTTCCACAGTTCTTAGATTTTCTTGCTCTGTTTGTGGACACAATTGTTGTCGTCTTCTTCCAGATGTTCCAGTCCGGAGTTTTGTTCAATTATTAATTATTAATCAATTGTTCAGCCTGGAGAAGATAAGGGTCTGAGGAAACCTCAAAGCAGCGTTCTAGTACTTAAAGGGGGCCTACAGGAGGGACTCTTTATCAAGGAATGTAGTAATAGGATGAGGGTAATGGTTTTAAACTGAAAGAGGGTAGATTTACATTAGCTACTAGGAAGAAATTCTTTAGTGTGAGGGTGGTGAGACACTGGAACAGGTTGCCCAGGGAAGCTGTGGATGTCCCATCCCTGGAAGTGTTCAAGGCCAGGTTGGATGGGGCTTTGAGCAGCCTGGTCTAGTGGGAGGCGTCCCTGCCCATGGCAGGGGTTTAGAACTAGATGATCTTCAATGTCCCTTACAACTCAAACCATTCTATGATTCTATGATTCTATAACTGAAACAGAAGCTTCAGGCAACTTTTACTACTCAAAGTCCTTTAACTTTACTTTTCCTTCTCTGAGGAACACCCACTTGCCATAACCTTTCCATATTGCTTTTGCCTCCTCTGTCATATTCACTTCTAGTTTCTCACCTACACATTTATTTCCATAAAAACTATACTTACTAAGAATAATAATGAAAACATAACCTTTCTCACCTTCATCACTGTGTCTGTAGAAACTCCCTTGAGAAGGAAATGGCTTCTTTATCTGTCACTTCTTTGCCCGCTCCTTATTCCCCTTTTCTTTCCCCCACAACTGCTATGCATATTTATATAACTGTTATTTCTGTTTTGGTCTTTAATTAGTATTTTCCTCAAATTCAAAAGGGAAAAATATGGATCTTCAATATAACCTTATCTGTCATTAATCTCCATAATCTACTGTTTATAAACTGTGCATAATTTTCACAGTCCTTGAATTCGTTATCTTGGACTCACTTCTCTGTTTAGAGTGTCAGGATCCACGACAGTCACTAAACATTTTGCCTATTGGGACCTACCATTTGCCTTTCATATTCCTTCTCACAAACCTGTCTGAGACCTTTCCCGCTTATCCCTCTACTTCTGGGTTATGTTCTCTACTTTCCTCACGCAGATTCTCTTTGCTTGAGGTACCTGTTTCCAAGTTCTTTCAACTGTACATTACTTCAAGCTTACTTTTTTAGCTTTGGTTAAACTTAAGCTGCCTATTTACACTTGAGTGGGTTATAGCTATAGCATATTTTTGGTTTTTAGCAACTATTTGCCTGCAGCTGGATACAGCACACATCCCATACTACAACAGACTACTGAATTAAACAAATCATGACTGGGCATGAACTGAGCTGAGGCACTGTCATGTCTGGAATTAGTGCTAGGAGAAGAGTTTAAGTCTAAATCTCTCTACTGCCACCTGAGAAGTGCTAGTATTTAAGAATAAATTACACTTTATTCTGTCTAGACACACCTTAAACAGTAAACATAATACATTTCTGTTATTTCTCAGTGTCGTCTTCTCTGAAGTAAGCAATTCTAAATTTCTCAGTCCCTGTCAATTGTACTTTCCATTTATCATCCCACTTGCCATATGCTAAATTTTCACCATCTTATCTAACTGGCACTAGATATACAAAACAGATTTTTCTGATATGCTGTTAAAGCACTCCATACAGCAAGGGCAATTTCTACATCCATACAGATCTATGGGTCTGTATAAAACAGAGAATGGCTCCAAACTTGTACCGTTATGTGTCACAGGTGAATTTGTGCTTTAGCAAAGGTGTTTCTTCACTTAAAGATAACCCTGTGAGTGTATATCTACAGAAAATGTTTCTGTGTGATGTAGCTAGCTTATTAGCTGCATTCTAACTGCAAGCACAGAACTCTGTGTGTGATACTCTGTCTTGTTTCACCTTGGCTGTAGTGGAGAGGTACCTCCTATATTACTAGATTTCTACTGGAAGAGTGGAAGGTTATCATGAGCAACTTAGCTTTTCTAAATTCTTAGTATCACATCAGATTTGTCAGTGTTTATAGGTTTTTCCCTAGGTTCAATATCTACATCTTTCTCTCACTCTGTTATTCAGTAGAATGTTGCCACAACTGTGAACATTTGCAAACATGGCTGAAAGATCTGTTTTAAATTAGCTTTTTGCAATTTATTGTCACTTTTGAATTTGCTTTATTTCACATCCTGCAAAAGAACAGTGTCAAAATGATCTCAAATTTCAAAGCATGCACTTTTCCAGCAAGCCAATCAAATAGCAATGCATATTAAAGTAGCTTCAGAGAATGAATAATAGCAAAGCTGCAAATAACAGTACACTCCTGACAATATTCAGTCTGTTCTTTACAGAAATAAAGTAACGTTAAATCAAAGACACCATCAGCTTCAAAAAGAGTATGTTTTTTTTTTTCCAGAATGAAAAGTGCTGCATAATAAATATTATGCAAAGATCAAAGCAACTTTGAAAGAATTATAATAATACATGCTACAGATAGATAGAATTTTAGAAACAATGGTTTGCAATAACTGATATTTTTACTGAATTAACCCAATATCATATGGTATTTTACCTAGTTTTCCAGCTGTCACTGAATGAAATGACTGTGTCTGATGTATGATATCACACTTAGCAAACCTGTCAATGTCAACACCCGATTCAACACCATATGGTCAACTATTAGTTGCTCTTTCAAAAATATCCGATGGTTAAATTTCTTAATGAGTGTGACAAATGCTACAGAACTCCACTCATCCTGAGGTAGAATTTACCCATCTTTTCTGTAAAGCAACCATATGAAAAGTAGCAGAAACTAGGTTTTCTTAAAATGTTATGTAGCTTTTTAAAAGAAAAAAAAATCAGAATTATTGTGTGAGAAATTATAATAGCAAATTATAACTGTCTACTTTTAAAAGCAGGTTCCTTCCTTCTCTTGTGCTCAAGCAGATTTCATGTTGTTTTGGGTTGCAACAAAACTTCCCTGCAAGGTAAAATCTTATTTCCATTACCCCAGGGCCCATCTGAATGTCTGCCTTTATTTCTATAGAGATTTCTCCTGGTTTCTACTTGTGCTGTATTTTTCCAAGGTATTGTTTCATATGTTTAAATTAGGCACTTACACCTGCATTGGCATCATTTTAAAAGGTATTGGGAGGTTCCTAATTCACATTAAAATCAAAGAGTTAAAAACCTGAATATCTCTGAAAGAAGGATAATTAAATCCTTTGGATACGGATTATTGGGATCCAAGTTATATTTGGAAAATGAAACATAAATCACTTGACCGGTGTCTGTTGGTGCTAGGCATAGCAGTGCCTCAAGATCAGAGATCAGCTCAAACCAAAGTTAAATGACAAGGAATAAAACAAATTGGTTCTCAAGTATGTAAAGTAATGTAGCAGCAGGAACATGACGCTCAGGTTGCAGATTTCCCTCAGACTTCAGCCGATTGAAAAAGGGGGAAAGATCATACAAATTCCTCATAGTTAATCAGGAAACTTTTCAGGATTGGGATACCTAATACAACAAGAGCTCAGGAAGTGATTTGCAAAACTACAGAGTGGAAACTTGGATAAATAAAGTGTACTAGAGAATTCAATACAGCAAAAGGAAAAACATGCCCCTCATCCTTTTGATTTTTTTGATGTTGTTGATGAGCACTTGTATTTGGCAGGTGAGGTATACTCAAACTTGCTAAAAGTACTGAGACTGTTCCTCACCAAAGCACAGATGTAATAGAGGACTATAAAGTCACAAATTGTTTGGGGAATGTAAAGAGATAATGATGATTTTCTGTTTCTCACAGATTGAAAATGAAGGGTTTTTTCTATGAAACTGTCAGACTGCTGGTATAAAACAGTAAGAAGAAATGCATATGTATGTATTTATTTTTCATAGTACACACAGTTCAACTGCTATTGATTAGGTCATAGCTCTCAAGAGGTAGATAAGATAATTAAACTAAGTAATGGAAATAAAAATTGTTAAACCTAAGCATGTGGACATCCCTAAGACTCACACAGTTGACAGTTGAAAGGATATACCCTTGGAAATATTAAGGGTTTCAGAATACCTAAATATTTCTTTCTCACCAACAATTTGCTGTTAATGTCAGGCACAGAATACAAACCAAAATTGGGTCCAACTAAAGCTGAACACTGTCTGCCTGACTTATTTTCTTATATCTTACTATCCAAACCATTGAAAGACTGATATTTTTTGAAATAGAGATATATTACGGATGAAATACTAACTTGCAAATGAAATGCTGCATTGCATTTTCTGAACTATGTAGGAAAATGCTCTATCACTGCTGTTTTGTCTACTTTTGCAAAATTGTATTTTCTCAAACCAGGGATTTATGAAATGCAAATTAACTTTTCAAAGTCTATTTAATTTGGGCTTAATCTGAGAATAAAACATCTAATTTTGAGGTTGCTTAATCTGACATAGGAATCCATCCTGTTGGATTAATGTTTGAGATCTTCCTGCTGAGTTCAAATATGATTCGATAAAATCTCGTTGTTGTTCCTTTCCATTTTCTTCCTTCTTCTTTTTCCTGCTTTGCAACAAATAAGATCTATGTAAGAGAAACAGAAGAAAGATTATCTTTACATGTTGTGTATGCATATGCATGTGAATAAATGGGTATATATAGCTCAGGAAAATTGGTAATATTTCCAGGGAACAACTCAATCAACTGTGGCTCAATGCTACAACTTGATGAATTTTTTATTTGGACCTGGAGAAGCTCTTGAATTTTTAACTAATTCTAAACCTGTAAGTATTCCAGTTAGATTTAGTCAGGCTACAGGATTCATTTTTAGAAAACTCTTGTTTTTTCAGTGCTTTGTATGCCTTTCTCTTCTACCTTCTCTACTTTCCAAGGTTTCACTTTTCTTTCTCCTCCCATTTCCCTTATTCTTACTCAACATACTTTCTTATGCCAGATATGCAATTGTTTTTAGGTTGGTGAATTGTCTTGATAAATATACATTCTGCATGAACAACAAAGTAGTTTCACCAGTAGAATATGTGTTGTCAGTCCCCAAGACTGCACAAATCATCTATAATGTATACTAATACCTTAATTTAGAAAACTAAAGAAGTCAGCTACTAATAACCTTGAGGGTTTTTTCTGTGATATTCTACAGAGAAAGAGCTGTATTATATGAAGAAAAGTTCTATGGCAATTTCTGTGAGAACATTTTCTTTTTAAATGCACCTAACTCAAATTACTTGCTTTTAACTTCTGCCTCCTATACATTAACAAAAAATGAAAACACTTAAAAACCAGACCGTCCTATAGTATCCAGTAGCCTATAGATACATAAATATTTTTATACAGTCCCTGATTTACTGGCATACAGCATCACATTATTAATGCATAAAGTGCACTGATAAATCGGAACTTCAACAATTATTAGTGTAAGTCTTAACATATTCACTGCCTGTTGTTTAATTGCTTGATTTTGTTTGATTTTATTCACAAAATAATTAGCCTACTAAGCATCTAATTATTGCTAAGGCATGCATTATACCGATCTTCACCATTGTGTAAACATTGCGTTAGTGAACGCTGTAACATTTGAGAAGTTTGCTATCTGACCTACCAAAAGTAAAATCTTCCTGAGATTAATAATTTCCTTTAAAAATCAGTGTTTAATTTGCCTGGCTCCATAATATTTCCACATATTCTTTGCTGAAGCATAATTCTCACTGAAACAGAAACTTTCTCTAAATTGAAAGACATATAGAATTTTCTTAACAGCCCTTCGAGGCCCAAGATCAAGGCAGACTTTCAACCCATTACTTACAGTGACTTAAAGCAGTGTATTTCCCTTTGCATTTCTTCCGTTGGGATCAATATATAAGAGAAAATATCATATCATGGAGTATAATAGCTAGAATTGCAATTCATTTATTGGCTGAAAGGCTCATTTATTTACACATTCATCAGAGAAATAATTAATTTTTTCACTAATTTTTTTGTTTCTTTATAGTTCTTTGTTATTTGTTTGTTTTCTGAACTTGTAAGATTTCTTGTCCATAAGCTATTTGAAAATAAAATTTTTCTTCCCTTCCTTTCCTTTTAAATATTAGGCAAGAATATCATTGCAAATTCATGTTAGATATAAACATCATTTAAGAACAGATGAGAAAATGCAATGTACTTTAAATTGTACCGAATTGTGTTCCTAGAGTTCCTGTCAACAATGAAGGTTTCTAGATGTTTTTGACCCTTAGTTCTTGGGGAAAAAAAAAACAACAACCCCCCTCCCAAAAAAAAAAAACCAAAACAGAAAAGCTGAAAGCAAAAAAGCCCTTAAATCTCAAATATAAACGTGTAATTCAAGGCTCAATTCATACCCAGCCATGTGGGAAAAGGACTGCGAATCCAAGAAAGAATGCTCTAGTCCTAGAGAGAAGATGTAAATTTTTCCATTTTTTTTTTCTCTCTTGACATATGAAAGGGTGAAACCAATGGTCTCCCCAGAGAGCTTCAACCCTTCCTTCTCAGCTGGATGAGAAAGATAGTGGCCAAGAGAGGTGATCAGGGAAAAGTGTGTGTCCCTAAAAGAGAGAGAGTAAGAGGAAGTCCTGGAGGTGAACTAACCCACACCATCAAATTATAGTACATAAAAAAAATACATATACATAAAGTATTTGGAATATATGGTACTTCTTAACTACCATATGATTTTTCCCTTCTCTTCTGTTACTTTTTCAAATCAGAAAATTTGCTTCATAACTGCTCACTACTACATTTGAATTGGATTTATTGTTTTATTTTAATTGATATATTACATAATTCTGAAAATAAAACTTGGACTACTTGCCAAAAATCTGTTACAAATGTGATTATGCTTATTGTGCAGCACTGCCTAAAGGAAAGTATTGTGGTGAATCAGTTTTTTATGTCTATTATTTCCTTCTGTTAGTAGCATGAGACATCAAAATCTCTGTATAGGTAAAATTTCAAAAGCTCTTATAAAAACAATGAAGTATTATAAAGAAAGCTATATTTTACTCAGCATAAAAGGAAATGCAGTAAGCTGTGCAAAAAACCCACTATAATTTTCTACCTGGTTTTGGACATCTTTGACATAAACATCCAAAATGGGCATGCTATAGTCTGCACAGTTCTAATTATCTTTTAGATGGCTTTGCCTGGTATTGATTGCTGAGCATAGTTCTCAACACATAATAGTGATTTAAAAGGATAATTCCTGATTAGGTCTGTGAAATATTTATCTTCACACTTATTACCCTGCTTCTTATAATTAAATGACATGATGTTAGATTTGCATGCAAGTGTACATCAATAGAAAGCATAAACTAGGCATTTATAGAAAGCTGTGCTATATTCACTGCTGTGATATGAAGCTAACAAATAATATGGGAGCCTGATGCTCCCTCTTTAGTGCATTCAGTGCAGAACTGGGATTTGTGCAGGCAAAACTGTATTTTTGGGTCTTAATTTTTTTTTTTATTTCATGCTTTTAATACAGAATGCCAAATGGAGGGAGCTCTTGCCCATCTAGATCTACTCCTTTCAGACAGAACACAAATAGAGGCTTAGTTTTACTGAAGGGCTGATGATAGCAAGATAGTTCAAGGACCTCTGCCATATCTTTTCCAGTTGCCAAGTATAAGCAAAGTGTAGAAGCCATAGTATAGTAGCCAAGTCTCTAATTAACATTGTCTCTAAACAGCATTTGTTAGGGAGTTAATTAGACTTTGAGCAGAGATATTCTGTTCTTTCACCAGCACACTACTATTGAAGAAATAATTTGGCTCTTTTGTTCCTGTCTGTTTATCTTGGGTTTCATAAGATTTCTTGTCACCATGGTATCCTTACTCTTTCCCCAAAAATAAAACATAAATGTTTCTGACTTAGTAAACAAAAAGTGGCAAAACAAACGAAAATACATTCTGACATATGGAAGGTACGACATTTAGCCCTGAAATATAGCACAAGAGGCAGGAAGAGAAAACGTATTTTTCCTCTCCTGTGATGTAGTGATGCAAAGTTTTTATGTATTTACTCTAGTATTGCATCTTATTTTGCTAAAATGGTTGGGTTAGTTGCAAATTACTCCATAACTACTGTAAATGCAGTCAAACTTTCCAATTTCTTTATTCATCAGGTTGACTTTGTAATGTCTTCTTTTTTCTTTTCCAACTTTGATAGAAGCTTTTAGTGAAATGAATAAATAAGTTCTGAAAGAGTGTGACCTGGCTTTGCGTTCCTTGCCACAAGAACTCAGGAATGCTTATTTCAATATCTCAAAATGATCACTCAACTAGGCTGTCAAAGAACCACTCATTTGTTGGTACCTCAGCAGGGGCCACAGAGAGTATATTTAACATTTAATTTTCATTTATTTCTCAAGGACAACTATGTGACCCCAGATCATTTATACAGAAGGCTGAGTGTCAATGTTAATTTTCTGATCTGCTCCCATACAGGAACTTGGGAAATTTCCAATTCTGAGCTAAAAGAAGATAATAGCACAATTAGAAACCACCGTACACCTTTTTCTTTATCACCTAAATGAGTTGCGGCCACCTGCTGCTTGTCAGATTCAGCAGCAGAGCAGGTCCTTGTGGAAAACCATACTCAGAGGTGGTTGGAATAAACAACAGCAGAGAATGGAATGTCCTCAGAAAATCCCCTTGTCTGCTGAAATCAAACTTATTTTTAAATTTTGTATTGAGGTGCAGGTAGGATTAAACTCCTCCAGATTTGTATGACTGCAGTAGTTTTTATGCTCTAATGCTACTAGGAAATATTCCTATCCCTCTATCTATAGCCAGTGGAGACAAATAGGTATGATTCTTGTCCCTCTTTAGTGTTTCACCCTGAAAACATATTTCACTTTAAAGAAAACAGGTTTTGCCCTGAAAAGGACTCTTTTCCTGAATTAGCTTTCAGGTTGCTCTTGTGAATTGAGTAGCAGTGTGTTTGTCTCTGCTCAGCACAAATGTTCAGCAAGTTTTTTTCTCATAGATGTTTCTTATAAACTCACAGCTAAACAAAAGTGAATGCATCTAAACATTCAAAAAATGTTTGAGAAGATCATGCTTACAGCTAGATCTTTGCTTTACTGACTTAAATACTCTCTATGCTGTTGAAGGAGTCTTTATCTGACTTCACTTAGTTCTTCTGTCTCAACAAGACTCTGCTACTTGTAAACAATTTTCTGTTTAAAGGTATCCTAAAACTGTTTCATATGCAGAACTATAATGGCCAGCTGAGGGAGCTGTGTTGTTGCCCTACTGGCTTCAGGATGTGACAAAGGAAATTAAGCTAATAGAAAACTACGCTTTCCTTTGCATTTATCCCTATCCTGAAAATGAAATAGTTGGTTTCTATGATAGAATAAACTTGAGACTGTACGTGTTCATTTAACGTGAAGACAGGGATTTCACAGGCACAAATTGGTCCATATGCACCCTGTAGTGCATATACAGGGAATTTGACATATTCTGAACATATCACATCTACTGTATCTTCTTTGATCACCTGTGTAATGTATGAGCTAAGATCAGTATCCCTGCACAGACTACTGGCATTTTGCAGTTTCATCTGGTACATCCTAGATGTGTTAGGCCAGCTGCATAATCATCATATCATTACAGTAATTAGTAGGAGAAATGTATAGATACCAGTTAAAGGTCAAATATCTTGCAATTCTACCTGGTCAAGATCTCTCTCTTTGTTAAAGTAAACATGCCAATGTTAGAATATTGTAATCTGATTATTACTGTTATGGTACTAATACCACCCAAGAGCTACACATGATTATGGTAGCACATCCTGGCATGCCACAGTTTCTTAGATAGTACAAAATATGCAATTTTGGAATTTAAAATGTGATTAGGTTAAATGAGTAAGAATAGACAAAAAAATGATGTCTTTCTGATCTCTCTATGTGCTTGTCTTCCAGTGTGTTTGGAAAGTTAACCATATATGTACACTCAGAGCCAGTGACAGATTTAGAATTTGTCCGTTGTGATGATCTCTTTAGTGCCAAACCTTCTAGATCTTTTGAAGGAAGTGAAAAAAAGAAAACACAAAGTTATTATTTCACTTTCTAATAACTCCCCTAAAGCTTTGAAAGGTTCAGATAAAAAGTTCCATTTTGGTTCTATATTTATTTATGGACTTGGAGAAGGCACTTGTCATCGCCCTGAACACTGATCAGAAACGAGCTAAGAAAAGTTGACATCATGGTGAAATTAAAGTCCTTGCTATTTCTTGACAGAAGGTGACACACAAGCTAATACATTTCTTTCAGTTTACCTGACGAAATTTCTCGAGACATCAACTCACAAGGAAAGTCCAAATTCAATCTGCTTAAGTGAAAAGAAAAACCTGGAGGTGAGTCATATGTGCTATTGTAAGAACTTCTGTTTTGCTGAAGAAGTATTTCCCATGAGCTGATTATATTCAATTGAGATGTTTCTGCACTGAATCTTATGTAAGACAGGACAAAGTGCTTTTGGGTGTTGGGGTGAAACCTCTGGGATAGTTCTTTGCTCCTCATACTATTTTATATTATTTTAAATGGAATGCAAGGTTAAACAGTGTGATTAAATCTTACTCAAATGCCACCACCTCCTTGCTTCTTCTTTTGCTGATGACTTCCTGTGAGTCTATTGTCCTTTCAGTATGATAGAATGTTCAGCGTAAAAGTTGAAGAGAGTTCCTCCCTGCAGGGGGGAAATAGAGCACCTGGAGTGGTTAAACCTAAAAGGAATAAATGAAAACCAAATGAAATATTCTTTTGTTTTAGTTGAACTTGTAACTGCCAAGTTGTCCTGGTTTGGGGTGGAGCAGAGACAACTTTCTGTTCAGTGAGAGAGGCTCTTGTTTACACTTGTTGTTGTGGCAACTGTTGACTTGGTTGTTTACTCCATGGAGGGTTTGCTCCTTTGGGAAGGTGTGGACAAGGTCAGGTGACCCAAACTGACCAAAAGGGTATTCCATCCCAACTACCATGCTCATTATAAAAGCTGAGGGATCAAAGGGTCAGCTTTTTCTTCAGCTGCTTCTTCAATGGTCATCTTTCTTCAGTGACTGATGCCCAAGGGGGACCCTGTCTGTTTGTTTACCTTTGATCCCAATCCATGCATTCCTAAATCTGGATCTGGAATCCAGTTCCCATCCATTGCTGAGTCCAGTCTGGAACTTCCTCAGTGCCTGACGGTGACATCTTCCTGGGAACTTGATACAGTTTTATATATATATTGTATCTATGTCATTATTTCCTTTTTGTTTTATTATTAACATTTCATTGAAGTAGTTTAGTTTTTTTTCTAAACTCATAAATCTCTTTATCTCTCTCCTTGGAGCAAGAGCTAGGGGAGAGCATCTGTTGTCTTGTCATTGGCCAAGCCTGCCCAAACTGTGACACAAGGCACTCTTTCTCTGATTTTTCATGAAAGAGAGAAAGAAACATAAATGTATGTAACTTACTAGTACATTTACTAACACCTTCCTCTTATTCATTAATGAAGGAATTGTACTGCTAAGAACCATACCTCATGGGAATCTACTCAAAATAATTATAATAAAAGAGTGGCTGAAATTTATTATATGAGACATTTGTTTACTTTTGTAGAAAAAAATATTGTGGTCCCAGGGACAGTAACTTCTGTCTTATTCTACCAAAGTTGTGGTTATTTACCGTAAGTAGAAATATATTTTTTTTAAACTAGGAGCCCCAAAGAACCTAGCTATTTCCACAGACATAACTGGCAACAATACAGAAAAACTAGAATGGTTATAATAAACTCTACAAAGGTTAAATAAATAAGCAATATGATAATTATATTTCACACATTTAAAATAAGATTTCATTTCAGTTTTTAAATAACATCTATTTTTAAAGAGATGGAACTGATATATCTAGCCCAATTAATTCTGAATAGGATCCCTGTGGCCAAAGCAGGGACATCCAAGTTTCTTTCCTTATTCTTCCTTTGTTTTATTGATCAATACATTAGCACAGAAATGGAGGACAATAAACACTAAAGTAAAAACAGATCAAATTCACTAGCTTTAGAAAAAATGAAAATTCCTGCATCTTAACCTGTGTTACCTTATATCTAAACATTTTGAACATGGCTTTATAGAATCATAAATGTGAGTCAATAACGACAATTTAATTAAAACCATCTGGAAAATCACATAATGATTCAGGGTCTAGAGAACACATAGTCCAACACCTTTTCTCAGAGCAAGATTACCTACAGCAGGTTGCGTAGGACTGTGTCCGATTTTGAAAATCTCTAAGGATGGAGAGTCCACAGTCTCTCTGGGCAAACTGTTCCAGTGTTTGGTCACCCTCACAGGAAAAAAGTGTTTCCTGATGTTCACACAGAACCTCCTGTGTTTCAGTTTGTGCCCATTGCCTCTTGTCCTGTCACTGGGCACCACTGAGAAGAATCTAGTTCTGTCTTCTTTACACCTGGCATGAGGCATTTATACTCATTGGTAAAATCCCCTTGAGCCTTCTCTTCTCCAGGTTGAACAGTCTCAGGTCTCAGTGTCTCCTCACAGGAGGGATGATCCAGTTCCTCCATCATTTTTGTGGACCTTGGATGGACTCACTCTAGTATGCTCGTGTCTCTGTTGTACTGGAGACCACAGAACAGGATCCAGCACTCTGGATATATCTCGACAGTGCTAAGAGGAAGAATCACCTCCCTTGACCTGCTGGCAACATTCCTCCTCATGCAGCCCAGGACACCTGTGGAGCTTCTTATCTGTGTTCATATTCTGAGTTCATAAGGAGTCCATTCTCCATCTGTTTCTGAGAGAAAAATTAACTTCTATGGAAACAACAGGCATATGTACTGAAAACTCGCTTTTTGCTAGCATTATATAGTACCAAGTATTCATCTGGTGATTTGGCTAAGGAGAATTTTGGGCTTTGCCCCAATGTGCTTTAGAAACTGAATAAATATGTTCATGCTAGGCTTTTAGTCTTTTCTCTTCACATTTCGCCCAAAGTTGCTGGAGATGGCTGAGCAAATGTATAATATAATATAAGTATCTGTCTGTCTTTTTTAAACTCTAATATAATCATACTTCAACTTGAATACTGTGTGCTTATTGCTGCTTAATTACAATTTCTGATGCATAAATCCAGTCTCAACGGAAAAATTTGCTGGTTTTGATTATTATTATGGGTTCTGTCAGGCAGTGGGTTTTGTGCTGAGATGTAGTTTTTAAAGATAAAATATAAAATCTTCAATTTGTTTTTTAAAAAAGTATGTGATCTGTCGAACTTTTAGAAATAGTTATATGAATGATTAACATAAACATTTCAATTCAATGAGATTATAATATTTTGACTGAAACAAGTCATAATATTTTGATGTCATAGAATAAATAATGAAGAACAGATTTTTAAATATGTAAGATGTAGGGTAGGTCTTAATGTTTTAATTATTCATTGGAACTTACTTTGTCTTCAAAGACCTAAAGTGCAAGTTTATTAAGCTATTATTAGTTTTATACTACATCTGCTGCAAATATAGACAATTTTAATCTTTTTGAGACCAAGAAACTTGTTTTTTATTTAACCTTTCAGGTTTCTACAGGTATCTATACCTCTTCCCTTTGTTACAGCATTTTCGCTGGTGCTTTACAAGCGGACAGTTTTCTAAGTAGTAGAACAGACAGTTTTCTAAATATTAGAAACATCCTAACATTAATGAAATATTCTCAAGTTCACCATGCTTGCAAGAACACTTCTAATAAAAATGTTCTCACATGACTTCATTGCATTTAGAAATCCAAATTGTGTTTTCACTAACTCTAGAAGCAACCTCATCAGAAACCTTATAACTACAGCAGGGGTACTATGAAATTAGAGAAGTAATGAAGCAAAATGGGATGTTATAGGTCCATATTTGTGTTTTCCCTCTTTCCATAGCTCTGGAAGTTTTTTTTCCCATTTGAAAATTAGATCAGCAAATATGTCACAATACAATGTGACTGAAATACAATCAATACATTTTTATTTCTATGGAAATGGTGCTTTTCTGTAGACAGATGACTGCAGTTAACCAAGTTACTAAGTAACAGCAAGTTATATTATGTGAGGTGAACAACGTGCTTCATGAAGTAAAACAGTCACTTAAATTTTTACGTTATTGGCTAGCAGCTTTTGCTTGGTTACATGCCTTAGTTGACTTAGATGTAAATGTTTATGCTGTAATAACTGGGTTACTACCTTCTATGTTAAGAAATGTGCCACCATTGTACTTAACATTGGTTTCAGGGGAAGTACTTGTGCATACTAGATACTATCAGACTTATAATAACTCATTCTTAGTAAATCTGAATAGTAATTACAGTCTCTGAACACTATTGTGAAAACAAACATAGTGTGATTGAGATTGGAATAACCACCAGCAAACATATCAACACACCATATAGGGAAGACATAATTCAGTCTTTATTAAGCTGTGAAAGTATCATATGATGTTAAAAAAAAAAAAATCTGATGCAAGAATAAATGTAAAGTTCATGAATATTTGCTTGCTTCTGTACTTAAAGAGAATGTCTACCAAAAAGATACTTTTAAGCTGGTGTCTCAGTGAGTGACCTTCTGTTTGCTAAATTCTGCCCCTGCAGAAGCAGGGTCCGACAGCATGCACAGTATTAACTCCAATTCACCTATGCACAATATTAGTTCCAGTTCACCTTCACTGCAAGTGCTTATATAAGGCAATATTTGTAGGAAAGCACCATATTCACTTGCAGTTCATTTTTATCTGCAACCTGGATGGAGATTTGCTGTATCAAATTTAGTGGGAAATCTTATTTAAAACATCTTCCAACAGATGTTGTAATTGACTTAAAACAAATCTTGCCTTAAAACATTTAAAACAAAATATATACATATACTACAAGGAACTAGAATTGCACAAAGAAAACACTGCTGAATTTGTGTCTCTCACATTAGAGGCTAAGGCGTAAGTCAGATGAGAGAAAGAAATTGAATTGATGTTGTTCCATTTATTTCATTGCTTACCACTGGCTTTACTACCATGAGTATGTCATATTAAGTTACCAAAAGACCCCCTAACAGCCATGAAACACGAAGAATTTCAGCACATGGCATTTAAATGGCATCATTCTGCTCTGGATTTGTGTTCATCCCTTATGGATCAGTTTTTATACACGCACATTGTCTCTTGTGAATGCTCCAAAATGCTCAGGGAAGCCTCAGCATGGATGACATATTCTGATAAACAAAAGCACATCAATGCTGCTGTCTAAGCTTTCCAACACCCAAGGCAATGACCCCTCTGAACTCACTGACTATGAACCCACTGGCTGAACTCCCATATCAAAAAGGACAAAACTTTTCTCAAGGGAAATGTGAAATTTCTGCAAGATAATGCTGCAAGGTCTGGAAAGCGAAAATGTCAATGAGAGCTGCTGTCTTCTGTGTAGACCATCTACTTTAAGAACAGTCTGTGCTTGGCTTTTCCAGATTTTCTATGCTTTACCCGGAAGGAGTAGTCCAATTAAATTCTACCCTAGACGTTATTTATGCAAAATTAATATAAAAAGAGAAGAATGTAATGAGATGAATGAAAATTAAAAAAAAGTCTTTGGTTTTTTTGACTGTTTCCACTAGCATAATTTTTGCCTTAGACCAAACATGGGAGTTCACAGTCTGTTTGCAGCCAAAGACAAGGCAATAGACTTGGCTGCCTCTAGGCACCAGGCAACATTGACAGGGAGAAAAGCAACTGAAAGACAGTATTTTAAACATGATAATTTGTAAAATGTTTATTTCATCCTATATAATCCTACATTTAATATTTTGCTACCCTAAGAACATAATTTTCCCATACTGAAGGATACTCAAACTTCACCTGAATATGCTATTCCTGACCTTTACCTCTTTTGTCAGGGCTCTGAGTACACCAATAAGCTTTGCAAAGTCTTCCTCATCTCCACAGGTTGGCTCTGATACACTGCTTCGCATGAGGTCACAGATGGGTTTAATTTGGAAGGGACCTCAGGAGGTCATCTCGTCCAACACCCCCACCCACGTATACTCACCCAGAGTAGGTTGACCAGGAGTATGTCCAGTTAGTTTTTGAATATCTCCAAGGATGAACACTCCACAACTTTTCTGTGCAACCTGTGCCAGTCACCCTCACAGTAAAAAAAGAAAAAAAATAAAAAATAAATGTTTCCTGGTGTTCCTGTGCTGTTTTTTGGTGCCTAGGTCAGTATTGACCCCCTGAGTTACACTGCTAGTTACTGGTCTTTGACTGGACTTGATGTCAATGATCACCTGGTCCCTCTGGATCCAACCTTTCAGTCAGTTTTCAATCCACCTCACTGTTTGCTCATCTGGCCCATACTTCAACTGTTTGTCTATGATGATCTTATGGCAAAAGGTGTCAAAAGCCTTTCTAAAGTCAAGGTAGACAATATCCACTGCTCTCGCCTTGTCTACCAAGTAAGTAATTTCATCATAATAGTTTCTTGAGTTGGTGAAGCGTAACTTCCACTTGGTGAAGCCATGCTGACTGCTCCTCATTAACTTGTCCTTCATGTGCCTGGAAATGGTTCCCAGGGTTATCTGATCCATCATCTTTGAGTGATGGAGTGATCAAGGGGAGGCTGATAGACCTCTAGCTCCCTGGGTCATTTTTCCTCCTTCTTGAAGATTTGAGTGATATTTGCCTTTCTCCAGCCTTTGGCCACTTCTCCCAACTGCCATATTGAGGATGGCCTTGCAATGACATGTGCAAGCTCCCTTAGCACTTACGGGTGCATTGCATCAGGGCCCATGGACTTCAGTATGTTCAGTTTGCTTAAGTATTCTTAAATATCTATGTTACCTGGTATAGGTCTTCTGTGAAAACATATGAACTGTGAGAAAATGTTGTGGGAGGTTCACCTGGGGTCTCTGTCCCCCTTGCTTGGTTGCTCAGGCCCTTGCCCTATGTCCTTGTGTGAATTTTCTCTCTGATGTGTCTGTGCTCAGTGTTGCACCTTTCTGTCCCTGACCTGGCATCACTAACTTGGCTTCCTGGCCTGATCTCAGACCTGTATTGTCACTATGGACATGGCTGGCAATCACACAAACGTTGGCTGACTTCTTGATCCCTGACGCTTCTCTTCATAAGCACTTCTTTTTACCTGCCACCTTCAAGATTTGTAAAGCTATTGTAAATAAAATCATAGTCTCTGCACAAGAGAGGCGTATTCAAGATGCACTGGAGTAGTATGCCTCGGTGAAGCTTGGATAAATGTCCAAGCATTCAAGTACACCTTTTCCAACCCTCTATGAAAAAAAAACCCAAAACCCAAACCCAACAACTACAAAATGGCCATTCATAAAAAGGGCCAATATTTCCAAACATTCAAACATCTAATATAATTGGACAAGTTTTTGAAAGGTATAGGTGAAATGACATCAAGCACTGTCTCAGCATATAAACAAACAGTACTATGAGGGATCTGAAACTCAGATCTTTTATTTAGGTGTCAATTACAGTATAATGCCTGATTTGCTTGAGTCAGCGGCAAAGATTATCTGTTTGGTACTAAAGTCATATTGCCCTTCTCAATCTAAAGGTACTCAGAGACACGACTTGATGAAAGAGGGTATACTTGGCAGTTGATTACAAAGAAGAAGCAGCTGTTGTAACTGTGAATATTCTACATAACATACGAAAAAGCCATTGTGAGTTGCTACATTTTATTAAGGTTAAAAACAGAAGCAGAAAAAGAAACATCATTTGCCAAAGGTTATCTGGCAGTTACAGATCTGGAAATAAGCTTAAACCTTCTTAATCTTAGAAAAGGTGAAGAGACAAGATTGGTTTTCTTATGAAATTCTATATGTTGCATCTTCCTTGGAGCTATTCCTGAAATATATGAAATTAAATTACAAAAAAAAAAATTTTAAAAAAATAGTAGTTATTAGTAATTAGGCACGATTTAACCCTGCCCACCCAAGAATTTTTTGTATTTCTGAGTACTCAGCAATTAACTTTTTTGTGTTATCTCACAGGCATTCTTTTCTGAAAACATAAAACCAAATATTTTTTAGTTTGTTTATATAAAAAAAAATGCCTACTATATTTAAAATATTTTTCCATTTGACAGGTAAGCTATAAGGAGAATAGGTTGCACACGTGACATTTTTATAAAAAAATCTCTTCTTGTGTATATAGACAAATACAGCTGAAGTATCTAAAAGAAGTTTAACTTTTTATCGCCTCGCTTGTATTTAGAAGATCAGATTATAGGGAGTTATAATTTGACATTATGAAGCAGTCACTGATTTTAATCAGACCAACATCTTTACCTTTATTACTAGGAACATTTTCTTTCCTCATGATAATCCAAAGAAGACAGTGCCTCAGGAGCTGAAATAATTTTTGCTGTTGTCCTTTAGCACTTGAAAAAAGGATGTTTTGGAACTGCTGAAGAGAATACTTAAATCCACTGTCTGAAAAGTGATATGTTTTGGGTTTTATATAAATATTTGGGCTTATTTTTCAATCTGAAGTAAAATTATTTGTTTTCTTGTCTGATCCTTTTTCTGCTTCCCCATATTAACTGTCTGTTCTGGTTTCCTTCACACGTCTAATCTTCTTTCTTACATACTTTAGTTTTTCCACCACAAGGTTAAGCGTTTCCTTGCAGGAGTCAACTGAAAGCGTGAATTTCTTTCAGCCCAAATATCAAGAACCACAAAGTTTCCATTCTTCCAGGCTTCATATTTTCATGACAGTCAAGTCTAGTAGCAAAAGGAGAGCTGTGAAAAATGTAAGATGTGATCATTTGAAGGTGCTGGGAGACATGCTTTTAAAAGAATGGTCAGGACTTTTGCAGTAGGATGTCCTGTGAACCTGAGACAAAAGTCTGTGTATAGGTACTACACATCATAAAAATGGCAAAACTGATGTTGTTGGGAAGCATAACATTGACATATGGATTTATTAAACGTTTCTTAAATATTTTGAATATGCAGATCATCAATAAAGATGCCTGATCCACTGAGCATGCACTGAAGTATTGCTGTCTATATGGATAGTGTACATATTTGGGATTATTGCATGGACATTCCAGATGAAAAAAAGGAGGAACTAGGTATGTTGAAGAATTAAATTACTAACTGCAGGAATCTACTTGCAATCCAGAAAGCCATAGACCGCATCAGTTTCCAGCCTGCCTTCTCAAAAATGTGTGTTAAGTTCCTATTGAGCTAGAACTTCCTAGGTCTGAAAAAAACTATACATTGAAATCAGCTCACACAACTTAATTTGGGTTTTGAGTTTTTCTGACATTTTTATTGTTTTTTTCACATATATCTCTATATCCTCTAAGCAAGCAGTTTGCCAAGTACTACATTCTTTAACAATGTCCTTCTGCCGGTAGCACACTGTGGGCCTGGGTACACTTTTTTAGATCACCAAGCTCTCCAGACTTCTCTAATCCTGAAGTTTTTGAGTTAAACACTACATGAAGACTAGCCTTTCAGACTCTTTTTATCACTGCTTCCAAACGAGAGAGTATTACATACTCATTTATTCCCTGAAGTCATTTGTGGGTCTGTGAATGTACCTCCCAAAAACTGGACACAGGTTTATCAATTAACAAGAAAAGTTGGTCAGAGATAAAGTAATGAAATAAGGCACAGTGGAAATATTGGAGGCAGATGATGGTCTTACTGCAAGGGCTAGTCAAGGATAAAAGATGGACTACAAGTACCAGCGGAGAGGTAGGGAAAATATGTATTAGGTTGATAATATTAGTCAATAATGCGCTGAATAGCTCTGATGCATTTCAATTTCCAATAGAAATTTGTTGTGCAAATAATTAACAAGCAAATAAAAAAAGGACCCCAAAAATGCAAATCTGTAAACAAGCAGTTTTGTCAAATAAACTAATTAATGCGCCTTATGTCATTGTGATTTCAATGACAATGAAGTCCTTTCCTTCCTTGCAAGCAGCTGAACTTCAAGTCCTTGGAGAGTTGACTCTGGAGAGGTTCTGATGAGAGCTATACTGTACATCAGTGTCGCGAGTTAATTGAGCAGTTACTGGGAGACATGCAATAGCAGGCAAAGGTTTTGTTTCTGGATTAATGCACAACTTGTGTACTGTTACTGACAGAAATATGGGTAATTTTTCATGGTGATTAGGCAATGATACCATGTAACTAGTCATTGAAAGGTGAAAAAGAAAGTTCTACCCAGCTCTTATATATTTTCTTAATAGGGAAAAATGAAATAAACAGACATTTTCCCATCTACTGTGTGTTTGGAATTGCTCACTCAATATAGATTTCAAAGGGCCCTGAGGAAAATAAAATGACTCATGATGATTTCTATTTCACATCAAACCTGACCAAGTCCTAAATGACTCTTCTATAAGACTTACAGATAACATACTCCTGGTCTCTTTGTTAATATTAATAGCGCTTTCACACCATGGCATAGAAACAATTAAAGCCTGCAGCTTCTCCACATCTGTGTGAGACCTGTGGTAGCAGGATGTTTTCATGCACTTCAATTTTCTATTTGAACCATACTATACAAGGTATTATGACATATTAAAATGAAAAAGGAATAGGACAGCACTGTTCTGCTTTCTGTTCTATTTAAAGCTCTTGTGTACATTTCATTAGGCCGAGTAGCTTACAGAAGAGAAAGGAAAAAGACGTTGGAAAAAAAAAGATGTTGAAGTTCTACAGTTATTTTCATTGACATAGTTTTCTTGCTTAGGTTCTAATTAACATGAAGGAACTCATAAATTTCTATGGAAGCTAATAAGCTAATAGAGAATTTTCTGAAGATTCCACCAAAATAAAACATAAATGTTCATGGGGTGAGAAGTGTTATATTGCTGATGTGGATCATGCCTACCAGACCATGGTAAGTGTTCATCAGAAAGCATCTCCAAAACTACACAGATGATTTTTAAAGATGTGAGATAAAGTATGATTTTGGCTCCTTGACTTTTGGAGTTGGTTTTTTTTTCCTTTTGTATGACTTACACCTGTGCAAGTCTGTCCACAAAACCAGCTTTAGTGAGCCATACACAGAATTGCAAGTGTTCACAGAATGAGGTTTACATTAGTAAAATGCTTTTATTTCCAGTTGCTTTATGTGCTTAAGTCATTCAGTCAGCCCATGCATAAGTAAGTGAGTTGAAAAAATTTATCTCAGCTATAAGTGGGCATAAATCAAGTTAAATCATTGGAATTGCATTCACTTACATCAATGATGAATTTTTCTCTCTCTATCAAGGAGTGTTTAAGGCGGGGTCACTGTAAATAGATTAAGAACATTGATCTACATAAGATGAGTAGCACATCATTTTATTACATAGAATGCTGACAATACTTGCAAAAATCTAGGTTAATGTCTCAAAACTCATAAGAAAGCACACCTTTTCCCATAACCATTAGTTTTAGAGGCATTGTTCAATCTTAAGAACACAAGAAAAAAAATATTGAATACCTTTACAGTTTGTTTTCTCTATACTCAATGACTTGGATTTGCAAAAACAAGAACTCATGATTATATGTCTTATGGGTTTATTCTAGGCGTGTTTTATTCTTCAACTCTATGTTCTTTATTTGCTGTGATACACACTGAACGTGAAAGCATGTCTGTGCATGCATTACGCCAGTCTGAGAAAATTTATCTCAGTATTTAGAGAATCGGGCCCATAGTGGTTGAATTTCTTTTCTTTAGAATATAAGAGTATCAGGATATAAAGTTAAACAAATAGGTTAATGAACTGTTGGCCTTGTATATGGGATTGTATTAGCTATAGCAAATCAAATCTGATCTAGTTGACATCAAGTAAACTCATCATGACTGCAAATATTTTTTCTTAAGTCAGTGAAGATCGTAAAAAAAAATAATATTCAGGCTTTCTAAAAAAAAGAATATCTTTTTTTTTCCCCTACATATCAAAACTTCAAACCAAGCGAGGTTTCTGCTGTGCTTTACGATAGGAACAAATAGTGCAATGGAAATAATCCATTTTGGTTCCATACAGGAAGAGAAATCCTCTGTACATGTTAACGTAAGAAGTATATATCAGTTCACTCTACAGTTTTTCTAGATGTACTAATTTCCCAGATGACATTGTTAGATGTTTTCTATTACTTGCTGAGGGAAGCCAGTAGCTGAAAAATATATTTACATTACTTGCATTGAAGAAATTTTCTTCATAGTACTATAAAGAAATTACTTCTTGTTTAAGCAAGTCTTGAGGCAGAAAGCCCTAGACATGATGCTACATATAAAGATAATACTGTTCAACATGAAATATGCATTCATTCAATTAATGTAAAGTGGTAAGTAAAAGAGAGGAAGTCTATTGTAGTAGAGGGGCAGGGAATATTATATAATGTATATGTCTACAGAGACAAAGTAATTGTATTGTACGCAATGAAAGCTAGCTAATCTCTCCCAGTTAGAGAACCTTTCCCTTACAGCATGCTGCTAACAAGACTAGAAAGGTATACAAATTACTAAGTACCTAGCAATACAGTATACTTGAACCCCAAAACACTGTCCTGGAAAAAGTTCTTGGCATGGGGTTATGTGCACAGCACTGATCATCAGTGGCATCCAGGCAGAGGTTACCACCCCTGCTGTTAGCAATGTGCCATCTTTTTCTGCAAGTGCACTGACGGAGCAGAAGGGGAAGAGGAACATATGTTAAATCAGCCACAGGCAGCTCAAAGATACACTGAGTGAATGAGTTTGTAATACAGGCAGAGCAGTGAGGCTAATTTCTTCCCCAGTGGGAAAAAGGGGCCAAGATACAGAAATGCTCACGTGAGAGGTAAAGTACATGTCTGTGAGAGGCCCATGGGAAGTCTCACAAATTCTCCTGCATAAGGTGCCTGGTCCATAGAAATAGATCTGGCCATGTAGATTCACAGCTGTGGCAGATGGCAGATGGCATGCCAGGACACCACAAGAGATATGCTCCTACTATGGATTGCATTCACAGACTTTTCTGTATATGTTTTTTTCTCACTAAGAATTTCAGGGAGTGGAGAGGTGCAGCTGAGGAGGCGGGAGTGAAGGAAGAAAATGTGGCCATGATACTTCAGAATGAAGTGACTGATGGAAGTTGCCAACTACTCTTTTTCTTATGTGTTCAAGAGACAAGCACAGTGCTTTAGTGGTCCCTGAGTCTTGGATAAAATAGAATACAATCAGCTTGCATCACAGCAATCTTCAGTGGCATTGCCTTACATCCATTATGATTAGCCTTGCGCTATAGACCTATGTAAAACAGCCACTTATAACTCAGCAGTCTAGTGAGGCTGTTTTCCATGATCCTTGTAAGAATGTTGAAGCTACAAGGACGGCTCACCACTAAAGATATTAAAATTCTTATTTCTTTTACTTTCATTCTCAGATCAATCCATTCTTCAGTGCCATTTTAAGGAACCTGAACAAATAACATATATGAAAAAACAGCTGTCAAGGTCTTTTAAAAAGGCTGCTATTTGTGAGACTCCTTTTCAAAGTACAATCTTGAAACCAGTAAGTCTATGTTGTAGTTATTCTTGTTGTTAGGATTCCATAGTCCATCCAGCCTATAAGTAGTCCAGCCTGTCTCTTATTAACTATCTGTTGCTTTTGTTTTCCAAAACCATAAAATAAAATATTTCAGGTCTGTTTCTTCATATCCACTTTTTTATTTCATTTATTCTAGAGCACAACCTCATTTATGTTTGGACAGTAGCTGCATACTGGCCAGAGATATCCACCGAGGTTTCTTGAACAGGAAAAAAACAATTTATGAATTTCATCTCACTTTTCTGCTAGATTTTTACTGGGTAAACATCTATATCCGAGCCAGTCACTTTTACTGACAGGGTGTCAATATATAGATATCTATATTACAGATATTTATGTTAACCAGGTGCTTATATTACTGTTGAGGTGGTTATGTTATATTTATATTGAGAGAAATCTATTTTCTCTTTCTGATCTCCCTAATCACCTATTTTTAATCTATTAATGTGAACTTTTAAGAATCATTAGTAAGTCCATCTCCTCTACAAGCAATCATAGTAACAATTCCTGAATTAAAGTAGTCACAAGGCTGCTTTTGCACATTGAATGTAAGCTATTCAGTTGATTAACTCATCTCTTGTGAACATACAGGTCTCCTGATCATCTGGACTACACATTGCTGGCTTTCACTGATATGATGTTTATGGAAATGCCTACATACTCTCCTATGTTTTTATGACTCTCTTTTTAGGATTCAGGATTCTTTTTAGGATTCAGTGGCAAAATAATACAGTCAGCATTTCAGAATCAGGTAAACCTGCCAAGAACAAGTTGTGAGACAGGTGTGTTAACAATCATGGATCTTCGCATAAAAGAACTGGAATGATTCAGTACATCTTCTGCTGCAAGTCATCCCTAGTTGAGTAGGAAAGGAGGACTTGCTGTGGAGAAATAGGATTTAGATTGTAGGCTTAGAGACACTAAGAAAGAAAACTTAGAGGTAGACAAAACTGAGAGCAGATTTTAACAGAAATTTCTTGATTTTTTTGTGGTTTTCTTTGCTGGTAATATCTGAGCCCAGGAAGATAATAAACATAGATTCTGCCTACCACAGGAACTGTGTTTGCACCGTGTGTTAGGAAACTCATCTTCCATGACAGATATATTATTGAAGTATTATATATTCTCACATATTTGTTTATCAGTGGGAAATAAGGCTGGATTTTGGAAAGAGAAAAGGAAGCAGCAGTCTCCCTCCACTAAGTTAAGATCTTCTGTTCTTTCCTTTGAATAACACCTACAAGTTAAAACATCACTGAAACATATGCTATTCTGTCCTGTAACAAAGTCAATCCCTGCCCAAGAGGACTGCAGTCCATGTTGTGTAATCAAAAGATGATAGTGTAGTTGCTGGAATGATGATAGCTTATTATCATGCTTCTTTTCCCCACTGTATAAAGTTGTGAGACTAAAATATACACCTGTACCATCTTCCTGCCTAAAGTAGGATACACTATGACATTGTTTAAACCATTCTTAAAAGTCTTGAATGACAGCCTCTACGGTCTCCTTGAGCAATCTAATGTTTCAGTGAAAAGTATTAACTAATCTCTCCCCTGAGTCTTCCTTGCTGCCATTTCAGGCCTTTATTTCTTGCCTTGTTCTGCAAAATACTCTATTAGCTTTTCTCTTCACAGTGGCTTTTTACACAGCTAGAGTTCTATCATGGAGCCTCAGAATTGTCTCTTCATTAGACTAAAAAATTCCTGGCTTTTGTTTCTTTTTTTTGGTGGGGTTTTGTTTGTTTTTGTTTGTTTGTTTGGTTTGGTTTGGTTTTTTTTGTTTGTTTGTGTTTTTTTTTTATTTTGTGTTTTTGTTTTGCTGTTTAGGTGTGGGGTTTTTTTAAGGCCACTGTGTTCTCTACCTCACTTACCATTAGCAGTGCTTTCTACTGAGACTTAACCAGTTGGTCCTGACTGAACACAGTACTCCAGTAGAGGTCTCGTTTGAAGTATGTTTATCAAAGATGTACCTCATGTTCTCTGTATTTTATATGCTTCTTCATATAACTCAGGATGGTGCTTTCTTTTTTCACAGGATTGTTGACTCAGCTTGCCGTCCACTACGTAGCTGACTGTTTTCTGCAAAATTGTTTTGTAGCCAAATTTTCCCAATCGTGTATCTGTGTAGTCAATTAGTGCTGACTACTTTTTTCAGTTTCTACATGTTATTGTTAAATATTTTTTCTTCTACTTCAAAGAGAGTATCTTTGTATCAAAATTCTAAGCTTGTTTCTAATTTTTCGACAGTACCAACTAGAAATAAATGTAATGAACATAACCTCTAGATTATACTTGTTATCATCCAGACCATTAGCAAAAACTATGAATCATATGGGTTCTGGGATAATCCCCATGGGACTGAGCAATTGAGATATGCAAAGCTTTTGTTCAAAACACACTGAGAATTGTTTTGCAGACAAGGCTGACTATGTAATACAAACTTGAGTCTATAGGTCTAAAGTGAAGATTGGGGATATCTTTTCTAGTAATATTTTACTGAATTGTATATATGTTTATATTTTTGATAGTTTCTTAACTGATATTAGCTCAATCTATGAATTAATTTGTCATTTAATGCATGTATCTTCTATCTGAGAAAGTATGGACAGATGCATTGGTAAATGCATGGTGTAAAAAGTGTAAAGATATAAAAACGAAACTCACGAACAATGTGTAAAAATGGGGAAAACCAAAAACCAAATCCAGCAGTAAGATAAGGACTTCAGTTTCATATACAGAAAAGCTGAAAATTCTGTGTAATATAACTGACATCTATGCTTTTACATTTCTCTCTTTTGAATTTCAAACATATTAAAACCATTTACAAAATTATATTAGTTTGATGTTACAAGCAATTTCCTGCTATATACCAAGGTCTTCTCTGATTCCTTTTTATTAAAGGCTGTACTGTAGCACCCTTAAAACTGAGTGGCACCATGGTCACAGCTGGGAAGATTATCTTTTTTCACAGAACAATCTCAGTGGACAGATCTAGATCTTAGCTTCTGAAAAGGATAATTCACGCACTTTGGTTATTAAAATAGGCTGGGTGAAGTGTATGTGGTTCACAGCAATCTACTCAAAATACTAGGAATATTTATATCTAGTTTACAGTAACCAATGGCTGGGTAGGAATCATCTGTAAGGTCAGCAGAAGATGTGGAAGATAGTACTTTTACATTGCAGCACTTCACTCTGGCATTTTCTAGTAGTGTAGACACTTTGGAGTAGTTACAATACTAAATTCACAAGAGTCATAGAATTATTTTGGTTGGAAAGGGCTTCTGGAGATCAACTAGTCCAACCCTTCTACTCAAGCAGGGTCAGCTAGAGCAGTTTGGCTGATGGAGTTTCTACAGCCTCGCTAAACAACCAAGACTAAGGTTTGACCACCCTCACAGTAAAAAAGTGCTTTATTTTGTTCAGATGGCATTTCACGCTTTTCTGTTTGTGTCCATTGCCTCTTGTCCTATCACTGGGCATTACTGAGAAGAGCCTGCCACATCTTCATTCCCTCCCATTAGGTATTTATATGCATTGATAATACCCTGTTGACCCTTCTCTTCTTCAGGTTGAACAGGTCCCTCTGGATGGCAGCACAACCTTCTAGTCTCTCGGCTTCTCCTTCCAGCACAACCTTCTAGTCTATCAGCTTCTCCTTCCAGTTTTGTACAATCTATCAACTTGCAGGAGATGTCCCCTGTCCCATAATCCAGGTCATTAATGAAGGTGTTAAAGGGTATTCATCCAGTATTGACCCTTGGATCACACACTAATGGCTTGCCTCCAACTGGACTTGGAGGCGCCCTCTTGGGACAACCCATTAAGCCAGTTTGCAATGTATCTACCTCAATGTCCACTTGTCTAACCCATAAATTGCTACCAAACAAAACTTCAGAAATTACA
This sequence comes from Larus michahellis, assembly GCF_964199755.1. NCBI lineage: Eukaryota > Metazoa > Chordata > Aves > Charadriiformes > Laridae > Larus > Larus michahellis. The sequence continues at coordinate 19,629,334 of NC_133896.1, forward strand.
CATTACAAGGACAAATCAACATACCACCACACGCACACAGAAAAAACAGATGATCAGCTATATTGTGTTAGTATTGGAGGGACCAGGACAAACTGGAAATGCAAGCGTTAGAAGCAGAAATTAACTTTTAAAAAATTTGATTCAAGAAATGTTTCCATGAACAAGTGACAAATGCTGAAGTATACTGCCTGTCTATGTCAGTAGACAGAAAATTTTACTAGGAGGAGCAGAAGCAAAATAATGATATTAAAAATTCATATTATTCAACAGATCAATAAAGGACAGGAAAGAGAATTGCATACCCCATCTTGCAGTCCTATATTCTATTCCCAAGGTCAAAGTAGTTGTTTTTGAGAATGTGGCTCATGTTTAATGTCCCCTTGGAACTCCAGCAAATTATTACAGTAAAGTTAATATGTTGTTCTGATACTCTAAAAAAAGCATTACAACCAATGATTACACCTCCCTATATTCTTGTGGTATTATTAGCCCTATTTCACAAATTTGGAAATTGACACTCATAAGCACATAAAGCTTTTGACTGAATTCAACTTGCAAACCACTCACAGGCTTCTAAATATCATTCTTATCTCCTCTCAGTCTTCTTTTCAAATCACTGACCTTAACACCAAACTGTCTATCACCACTTAGAAAGTTCTAGAAATAAATTTACTAAAATCTTGATTTATATTCAGGTAAATGGGAGATTTAAAGGTGATGTTTCTGATTGCAACATCCTGTCTTTAAGAGTTAAACAAAGCTTTCCTTTAAAACATCTTTCATAAGTTGAAAAGTGATTTGGAATAATCAAGTCAAATTCTGCTTTCTCTAATACCTGGACAAAGAAGAGTAACTGCATTCATATTGATTTCATTCAAATTTTTGGAGATAACAGGAAAGAATTAGGCTCATTATATCTCATTTTATAGGAGATTTTGGTATCTCTATATTCTGTACATTTGGGTAGACATTTAATTCTGCTCACAGTGGGAGTAAAATATTTACAGTAGCAATCACAGAAAAGTTTGTAGGACATTCTACTATGAAATGATGATCACTCCTGTCTTAATTCTGAAAGGCCTAGCTAGAGACAAGAACAAAACTCCACCCACCCCAAAAGAAATATACACATGGATAAATCTTTGTCTAACCAAAGTTTAAAAGAAGTTCTTTCCAGTGAAAACAAATATTTTTTTTTTATTATGGTAACATGACCTTGAATAAACCTACTTTTACTCTTCTTAAATAAATAAATAAATAAATAAACAGAAATCACTACATGTGGACGTTTGCAGTGCTTAATTTCTTTTCCAGAGTTGAGTGACAAGTCTCATTTTTATCATGGAATCAAAGGTGACTTGTTTCTTGTATTCTTTTGACAGGAAAAGAATTGTTTGGATTATGAATATCAGTTGGGTACTGACAAGTGAAAGAAATTGCCACCTTTCAGTAACTGACTAAAACAAAAACAGAATTGACCTTGGAAGGTGAAGGTACAAAAATAGAAACTTCAATATGTCCTTTTACTTGACTATTAAAAATGCATTGTCGTCTTCTCAACAGACACCTGTATGTAATCTGACTAAACAAAGGCTTTAAAAATATTTAAGAGCGTAGACACATGTTGTAGGAACTTGTTTCTGTGTGACAAGGCTTAACATTACCAAAAGCTGATCTAAACACTTTTCTTTAGAAACTTTAAAAATATATTTTAATGTGGGTAGAACTGAAGCCATTTTGACGCTCCTAAACCCCACAAAAATAATTATGATGACTGTTGCGCATTAGGCAAAATAAGTTATGCAATATTTTTTGTGAAGCATGGTATGGTTAGATTCCTATATGAGAGGAATTCTTAATAGAGAATTTGAGATATAAAGGATTACAAATCCAGTACTGTCAAAGAAATAGAATATCACTTATCCATGTGATGGACTTTCAAGTTGAAGTAATGATGCTGGTAAAAGGCAGTTGATAAATAAATGCAGTCTCAGGATCAGAGACATTTTTTATTTTTCTCATCACAGACCTAGTAAAAAGGATGGTCCTCTTTCAGGTATTAGTTTTCATAAAGAACTAAGCCAAAACATTGGTCTTACAGCTATCAAACCTTTCAGTTATTACCTATAGGCCTGGGTTCTTCACCGTTGTCCATCTCAGTGAAAAGACCAAATAAGACATTTCCACAACAAAATAAACACTTAATCGATAGGTGATTAAACTGTCTTGACTGCAACAATGAACAAGTTACAGTAGGCAACTCAGTAACTAAATAAAATACTAAGCCATGGACCCCTTGAGACTTTTTCTAATTGTTGCAATACGTACGTGCAAAATAACGTGTTGTCTGATTTTAGTTTGTCATAATCACAAGTAATATGTCATATGATCCTTAATGAAATAATGTCATGTAAATGGATTTACAGTTAATAGATAGCAATTAACTTTCCTTTTCAAAATGTGATATGTGATATTCTTTGAGTATTTTCCATTCTTGTATTTCTTTTCCAAAACTAAAATACCACTTTTCATTATTTTTTTCAAGTATTTTTCAAGTATTTTTGGGTTTCTACCTGTGCAAGTTTTGAATGAATCTCACATAAATTCACTTAACTTTGATATTGTGGTTCAGTATTTTACAAGTGTTTTTAGTGTACAAATTGAGGAAAATATGCTTCAGATAAACTCAGAAAGTTTCAGTGAACTCCAAGATGCTTCTGTCTCTTAGCTTCATACAGACTTAACTTCTTTGTCTAAGATCAAGGTTCCTGGAATAATGCCAGCTTCTTCCTGCCCTTTCCTCTTCCTTTCTGCATCTTTATCTTCTACAAAAGCTGTCTAGTCATGCTAGTTCCCATGACCACCAACCCCTTCTCCCTCTGCCAAAGTTGTCTTGCCAAAGTAATGCTGGATACAATGGCCTTTATCTTCATTAGATATAATTTGTCCAAAGGAATTTCCTTCTCTGAGGGCAGCTGGGATAATGACAATGAGATTGATGTCTACAAAAGAGGTCTTGATTCTTAGTGGGCTAAGACATGCTAATACTGCTTTATGGATGTAAGACTGGATTTATAGGACTGGATTTTATCCAGATAGTCCAAAGCATGAGCAGGGACAGCCAATTTTTCTGCAGGAATCTGTACAGACATGGTCACAGAATGCAGAAGTGAAAACACCATCATTGTCACTGAGTCCTATGACACTCTTCAGTCACCGCGGATGGACAAAATCCATGGATACAAGGATAACAAAGCATCCTCAAATACATTTCCATATAATACTCAAAGCTAGTGGAAAATAAATGAGGAAAAAGTTTTGTACTTCTGCCTAATTTAAACCATTGCAGGAAGGTTTTGCTTTCCTGTAGGTAGTAAACATATTTATTATGTTTACATTTGCTTTCTGGGGCTCTGTTGGGTTGATTTCAACTCAAAGTAAAATATTTTATTAAGTAATTTAGTGGGAAAACAAGATACCATTTTAGAATATTTACTAACATTTAATTTTAATTTAGTTAAAATTAAATTTAATACAAACAAAATTGTATTCTTACAATTTGTAGGCTATTCTGTTTTTTGGAGATGTGCGAAACAAAACAATAATATTTAGCGTATAGGAAACAATAATATTTAGCATATGGGTATATGCTGAAAGCACAGGAATCCTACTAAAGGAGAAAAAAAGGAGTAAAGGGATACAAAACGGTAATTGACCCAGTTAGTACATTGTATAAAGTCCAATGTTACTAATTGCATCTCATAGCAGTTTCATCTGTGCAGTCTTTAATACCAGTGAGACAGAAATAAAGCAAGGTAGAGAAATTATTTTCTCAAGTATAATCCTGATTTATAGGAGGTTGTGATAAAAATAAGTTCATCTTAGTAACAAAATGTAACACGTTCCTTAAAACACGATGTGAGAGGAGCTGATAGCCATATTTCTTGCAAATTATGTTCCCCAAAAATTTGTTGGAGTTACACTGAATATTTCTTCCTGTGCAAAACAGGTTTTTTTTTGTTTCTCTTCATAGCATTTACATACCCTAGAAGGCAGAGGACTGGATCTTAAGCTTGTAGAAACTGTGCCAGGAAATGTTTGTGTTACCTTGGGACGTTGCTAACAGACCTAGAAGTATGGCACCATGTACATCAGATTACAAACATCAATGTATGTCTCATTTGCTACAGAAATCTTTCACACAGATGATTTCTTTGCTATAATTATTCTCCAGATAGTATGAAAGCAAGCAATTTCTGACTTTTGTTATTCATACTGTACTGGGTGTCCATATCCCGATATTGGTAGCTGGGGTGCTAAAGGGGTGGCTTCCATAAGATGCAGCCAGGGTCTGCTCTGTGCTGGACAGACAAAGTTCCAAAGGACCCACCGCAGGACACAGCTGAACCCATTAGCCAAGCTGGTGGTGCCTCTGTGATAACATACTTAAAAAAGGTCAAAATGCTGCACAATCAGTGATGAATGAGGAAAATACATGTGAGATATGTATGCTCACAAACACTAAGGTCAGAGAAGAATGATGAGGAGGTGCTCCACATGCCAGAGCAGATTCCCCTGCAGTCTGTGGAGGATGCCACATTGGGGCTGATAGCCGCACTTTAGCCTGTGGAAGACCCCATGATGAAGCAGGTGTATATGCCCTGAATTAATTGCAGCCCACGGAGGACCCATGTTGGAGCACAGGAAAAATTTGAGGAGGAAGGAGCAGCAGAGAGGAATGGTTACAGACTGAACACATCCCCTATTCCCCATACCCTTTGTGGCGTTTGATGGGGGAGGTGGAAGAGTCAGGAAAGAAGGAAAGAAGTTGACCCTGGGAAAAATGGGCATAGGGAGGTGGTTTAGTTTTGTCTTTTTTTCTCACTATCTGAATCTATTTTAACTGGCAATAAATTGAATAAATTTTCCCAAAATTCAATGTGTTTTGCCCATGATAGTAAATGGTAAGTGAACTCCCTGTCTTTATTGCAACCCATGAGCTTTTCCATCTCATTATTTCCCCCCATCCTGTTGAGGAGGGGGAGTGAGAGAGCAGCTGGGTGGACATTCGGCAGCCAGCCAAGGTCAACGCAGCACACCTACAGAAGATTCTGTTGTATCTTAATGGCTCCTTGTTACTTCTTTCCTTCTAAGACTTTCATCCAAATTTATTCTTTCTAGTGGTTTCCAGTATTCTGTTGAAATCTTGTGCAGATTTTCAGCAGTGTTCACCTCATTAGCTACCAATTTGAAAGGTGAAACAGTTACTTATGCATCCCAACACCACTTACATAGGGCTTTTAAATGCTACTCAGGAACCTGTTTAAAGAAGCTAAGTTATGAACCAAATTTTGAAAGATGAGACAAATGAGAACGATAATTTACTGAAATAAGACTCAAGAAAATTATTTTATTTTTAAACAGTATTTAAAACATTTTGATGTTTCAGATTGATTTTAAGTAATAATAATGATAGCAAAAGTGTAACATTTGTTTATTTACTGTGGAGATATAATTTTCTAATCATTTCTTAGTCAATCCCTAAATCAGCACTGCATAATTGTGAATTGCTCTTGCTTACAGTGAAATTATGGTGCTTTAGTGAGTTACAAAAACAGAAAACTTGTTTAAATAGGCTTGATCTTTTTACAACAAAGATTAGGCAAAAGATGTACTTACGCTATATGAATTTGCAACCACATCTGCACCTAATGGCAAGCTCTTGATGCAGTTCATGGAAAAGAAACACAGAATGAATGCAAAAGCACTGATCTCTAATTCCCTGGCATGCAAATTTAATGGCAAAGAATCAGTTTAGTTTCCTTATAAAAGCACTCTTTTATATGGCAAGTCTCACATTTTTATTATTAGTAGTACTAATAATGACAAAACAAGACCTATTCTTGATTGCAAGGTCTTGTGAAAAATTATATTGCTACAATACCTCCTTCTGGAAAACCCTATTTGATAGAGAAAATTAATTCCTGAATTGTATTGTACACTGACACAGTAAAATGGGGAAGCCATCTAGTAGTAAAATGAAAATGCTTAGCAGGTATTCCGAGAGACAGAAGAGCTCTGCAACAGGAACAAAGCTAAACGCTTGTCTAAAAGAAAAGTATTTTCTAGGGATCAAACCTATTATACTAGGAAGGTTTTTTCATAGTTTTTCCTGTGTCCATTTCTTACACTCTGTTTCTCATTAAACTAAAAGTAGGTCACCTACTCCTCTCCTGAAGCCTGGTTAAATATGAAGGAACTACAGTGTCTTCCTTCATGTGATCGGTGATTAAAAGATCAGTTAATTAACTGATACAAGTTAGTCCAGAAAAACACGTAATGCAGGAACAGTGGCATTGGACTTAATGAAACATTGTAACTTCATAGTTATTTATAAAATTATTAGAACAGACATCTTTTCTCAACTGCTAATATTGTTTTGAGTCTTCAGAGCTCCAGCCCTACTATAAATTAAAAGTTTGTACACAGGTATGAATATAGATCTTGGATTTATCCTCAGACTGAATCTCAGTGTTAACCCAGAAGTGGAATACTTTTATAAGCTTCTAGCTCTGGTGAAATGCTGTTCTCAAACCATCCGCTTAATTTAAACTTAATATACTAATATTTAAATTGCTCAAAACCTAGTACCTTGTAACATGAAGAATTCAGGATCATGCAAACACAGAACTTACTGTAGTGAGTGATGATCAAATCATGAGCATCCATCAATTTACTGCAAAATGTGGTCAGTACAATGAGCCAGTAGTTATTGGAAAGCATCCTATGTTGTCTGACATAGTCAGATGTCGATGATACTGGCAAATATGACAGCCCAAGACATCTCAGTGAATTGAACTCAGGCTACTGTGATAATTTTAAATCACAAAGTGAACAGTTTTAGGCTATAATAAATGGCTTTCCAGTAAGCTGGGTGTGAGATAAAAATAAATTCTAACTCTGACTTTTCCCAAATATTTGTTGTATATGTATGGGGATATTCAAAAAAGTAAAAGATAACATTTTCCCCATGTATACACCACTTGAAAGACCATAGGCTCGTTCTCTGCTCCAAAGGTTGCAGGGAAATTAATGTTGAAGTTTGAAAAAGTATTTATTAAAGAATTTAATCAAGTATTTGATTAAAATGATGCATATGTCATTGATTAACCAAAACCAGAATGAAAATAAAGTGCATGATTAATGGTGAAGCTGAGAGCTAGTTAATTAATTCAGTTCTCTGGATCACTTATATTCTTTCAAGTAGACTATTCTGAAATGATATGAAAAGAAACAAATAGTATTCCATCACACTTGACCATTCTTAAAGTTGGAACAAAAATAGGTATCCAAAAATGAAGGAAGGTTTGCTAGGTTTTTTTTGTTCATTTTCTCCAGTGCCATATGCGAAGATGAATAATGAGAAAACAAAGCTGCAAGGAAGAAAAATTGAAAGGCTTCAAATTATTGTGTTAATGCAAGTTTTTATATATTTTACCATGATGATAAAAACATTCTAAATAAAAAGATGATTTGCTTTGTAATACAAAACACCAAGTAAAAGGACAAGCAAGATACACAGTGCTAGATTTTTGAAGGCTTGATGTAAGTGATGGATCAAGAAAGCTGCAGAAAAAAAAATGTCGTTGTTCAAATGGTTGAACAGCTTTCAGGTTGATATCCGTATTTTCAACTGATGCATTTTCATTGTTCTGAGACTTGAAGGAGCCACCTCAATATCCTGTGTAACTAATGTGCCTGAAAGAAACATACCACAGTGAGAATTTTTTTTCTTTAACAAAAGAGAAGGCCTGTTGCACCCGTAAAAGTAGAAGTGCGCTCAGCAGACTTTAGTATCAGTTTGTTTTCAACCCAAACACAAGCACACTAAAGTAGCATAACTGTATAAGATGCAGTTTTGCACCCAGTGGCCCAGTAAAAAAACAGTACTGCTGTTGCTAGAAATGGAACTTATACTAATTGTGCCCTATACTATTTATGCAAGGACACAGGTCTCGCTTGTTAAGCTCATTATCAATTTGTTATGAGAACCTGTTTTGTGAACCAGAGTTTGGTAGGAGAAGTGTCTTATGATGTACAGTTTAAACAAGGGGTAAGTGCAAACACCTTGAAAACATGAGCATGAGTTCAAAGAACCTCAAAACCGTGAAAATTCACTGATGAACAATTAATGATTATTGAAAAAACACAACCTCGAGAACAGGCCAAAGTCCGCTTTTGCTTTAAGAAAAGAAGTGAAGGGACACCCCTCCCCCCGCAACAGAAACCCAACAAAAAATCAACAAAACAAACAGCTGAGCAACAGGATAAGGCAGCTCCCTGGGGAAGTAGCATCTCTAAGGCACCCAGTCTGGGGATGGGTGCCAGGGACTGTGAAATGCCTAGAAACTCAGTCATCTTATAAAAGGATTAGGTATGAAAATTAGAGAGGGTAGAATAATGATGTCTGTTTCTGTACTACTGCTCCATACTGACAAATTTTCAATTCTGATGAAAGGACTATATCCATCAAGCTAAGTGTACAGCAACAGATCTGTGATATTGCATACTCACAGCCAATGCATGATATGATGCCTAAGGACTGACTGCTTCGAATAGGCACTGATAATGATGTGTAAGAGCTAACATGTGGTGATGATGCTAAATAGTGGGTAAAAACTATGTATAAACCCAAAATGTACTGTAAATGAATGTCAGTCTAGTGATTTTTATTTTTTTTTTAAGTTTTAAACTGGCTTGATTCATCAGTCTTCGAAACACTCCCATTACAATAAGCTCTAATTCCATGACTATATATATTATGTATACCTAAATGTTTCTCTGCATATGTGTGTGTATATGCTTAGGTATGTATGTCTGTGTACAGTCACAACATACCCACTGTGAAAACAGAATGACAGACATCATCAGATGGTGAGTCAGAACTTAGATTGGCCAAAACACCCTTGAGGGTGTTATGTCATATTGCTAAATAAAATCAAGCAGAGACCACTGTCTGACCCTGAGGCCAGCTGGCACAGGCTCACTAAATTCACACTGTACAGTATTTGGCCCGGGGCTTCTTCAGGGCCCATATGGTGTCTCTACAGCCAAACAAATAATTCTAATTCTGTGTGTGCATGTATGCGTGTCTGTGTGTGAAGGAGGGGCTTCTGTTCAAAGTAAGTCAAGAAATTGTGTTACAGTCCATTACTAGGATGTTTTCACAATAATAAACTGATAGCTTATGTGACCAGCCCTGGTATGTGGGCGGAAATCATGTAATGGGTATTTGAAAGTACAAGGCCAACTGGGCTAATGTTGGAGGACCATGTAGGTCAGAAAAAGACAGATGGTGCATTATTCTCCCTACCGTCTATGGCAAATAATCCCTAGCATATGTTAACACCTAAATCATGCCCAGGCAATGTCTTGGAAAGCGCTAATTGGAATGGCTCAAAACGTGCCAGGGAGCATGCAAACAGTTAAGCAGTCCAATGCTGACGTTGCCTCTTGGCACTGTTTTATTTAACAGTACAGATGTAAGCTGTCTCCATTGGAAGGAGAGGGAGGTTTTGGTGAATAGGTAAGATTTCTGAGGAATGTCTTTATTTTTAATTATACAGTTAAGACCCTAATGAAATTAAAGCCATAGGAGCAGAGAAATTAGGTAAACCAAGTCCAGAAAAAGTAAGCTCATGGGTTGATTTCTTTGGCACTTTTCGGTCTTTTGGTTGGTCGGTTGCTCTTTGGGTTTTTTATTTTTCTTTTCTTGATATGTTGAGTCATATGTTGCTTACGGTATACCAGATAGCTTGGTAACATAAGTAGCAAAAGGAAAAGGAAGACTATTTCGATATTGCAAAATACTTAGGTGCATCCTGGCACATTGAATTTCTACCTTCCTTGTTTTTTTTTTAAAAAAAATTCTGTGCTGCATGTAAGAGCTGTCTAAATCTCTTTAAGATATTGGTATATATAATTTATGATTATTTCATTTTACAGAAAGTCTAACAGCATTCATTTGTGTGTCAAAGATTGTTGAGTGTTTTGCTATCAGCGCAGCAGTTCATAAGTCTTTCAGTCTGAAGTTTATCTAAGCTAGCATCAGGAGAAATTACATCAAGTAGGAACTGTATGAATGTTTAATAAAAAGTAAAGAGAAAATCACATCAGCATTAGCTCCTGCCTTACAGTCCTCAGGCAAGTGCCTAAGGTGAGTTGAATCCAGTGGTCTGTGTCTGGAATTGATATTAGATGTCATTGGGATCCTGTAGGTGGACTAAACATTATATGCCACTGGGTCACACCAGTGGCTTGATTCAGGTACATAAGCTTGAACCAGGTATATCTCTGGATAAATATGATGAATAAGATGGAGTTTCTAGTTGCACCGCAGTTGAGTAAATACAAACATTTTTGCTGGTATTAATCAAAACTACAGACTTCAAGCTCATGACTCAGGAGTCACCTTGGCTGGAGCTGGGCTAAGCAGGTTTCTGCACCTGCCTTGCAACCAAGTGCCTGTTGCCTTCCCTGCCTGAGCTTGAGCTCTGCCAGTGCCTCCGTGGGAAGGGTCTGGCAAACCCAGGGGGTTGCTGCCCAACAAACAAGAGCTTCTGGTGGGGTTGAGCCTGGGGAGGCTGTGGGACCATGCTCACACTCAACTGGAAGCAGCCAGAAGGCAGCAGCCTGGGGAAAGGAAACATAAAAATAAGCCCAAGTAGACCCCAGTACAGAGGAGGAGGGGACTTTCTCCACGAACACCATACCTCTCCCAGTGAAGGCCTTGGGATACTGAGAACTCACTGTTTTACCCCTTACTTCTCTCCTGGACAATGTCTCCATCAACAGTAGAGGGACATTTGAGGGTGAGAACAGCATCAAAGGAAGGTGTAGATATTAGTAAATTTTCTGTATAACAATATAAAGGGTATTAATGAGGCTTTTCTATACTAATTTATACTCAAGAGTGCTAGTTTTTCTTTAAGTGGACAAATGATAACTATTGTTTTTTAATTAGATTTTTAAGAGGTTAATTACACAAAAAAGTAATTATTGAATCCACATTTATGATGTGTTCCTTTTTATGCACAGTGTACCACCATTTGTTAGATATTAACTTAAATGTGAATACACATGAGTATTACAACAGGTTTAAAATTTCTTTGGAAGATTGTTGGTAAGCTGTTCTAGTTACTAGCGCTACGTAAAACTCTAGAACTGATGAAGCTGAAAGTAGTTTTATCATGCCCTTCAAGGGGCATGCATTTTATTGTTTACTCCCCCTGATTCCTGGTAAGTTTTTTATCTGTGTGATAACTTACAGTAATAGCAGGCTACCTATGCTTTCTATGAAATACAGTCCTTTGATCAGTATTAAATGTTTTGCTTTTCATTTTTGTTTCATGGTCACTTGCTTTTGTTCAGAGAAATGGTAAATAGAAAAGAAGCACGTCTTCACACCTTTAAGTTTCATTGTTATGTTAAACTCTTCTTAAACAAAATTGTTTCAGTGTTAACTTTTTCTTGTGCCTATCAGCTCTTTTGTGATAGTATGTCTATAAATGAATATAACATTCCTGTTTAGTATATCAACTGATTTCAATACTGCAATAGTAATGTCCATCTCTATTTTATATTTTCTATCTTTTGCACCAAACTATTTATTTGAGTTTTTTGTTGTTTTTTGTTTTGTTTTGGTTTTGGCTTTGGCTTTGGTTTTGGTTTTGGTTTTTCTTCTCAGGGGAAGCTGTTGGTTTATTTTGGCTATGTTTTTACAACTGCATTATACTGAAAAAAATATGGTTTTCATAGGGAAGATGTTTTTCTTTTCTTGTTACAACTGAGGACATTACTTTCCCAAATGCCTTTCAGTATCCATGGTTTTTTTTCGAATTTGTAGTCATCTACCTTTTTATTTACATCCACTTTCTGTTGCCATCACATTGTCTATGAAAATACCTTTATTGATCACTATAAGATTGCACATAATCCATGGTTTCAACTAATGTCATGTAATGTCATTTTTTTAGTTTAGAACACAGGAATGAATTTAATTAATTTTGGAAAACCTTATCTACCAAGTAGGCCACACTGTATTAAGTTTTTTTATTGTTTTGCACCATTTAAACAAATTAGTTAAATATATGTGTTTTTAGGCAGACACTAATGACATTTTTTCTTCATCCCAGCATAGACCTAATATAGATAGGACACATCATTCACAAAATATTGATATTTTAATTAAAGTAAATTTATTCTGCCTTCTAAGAGGATTCAGCATAAAACAGCAACTAATCTTTTTCTATAAAATAGGTTAATAAACCTAGTCTTAATTTTAAGTCAACAAAGGTATCCTGCCTTGATGGCTTCAGAGCAGAGGTTAATAAACATATGATTAGTCTGTCTTCCTGAAATGTTTAATGCTTAAATTTGGAAAGGCTGACACCCTAAGTTATCAAGTGTATTTACTTTTAAAGGCTTCTGAAGGAACAACAAGAACCCCTTAGGATTTTAGACAATGCGGAATTCCTCAACAACTATTTTCACAAAAAAGGGTTAGGATTTATGAGCAGATTTTTCATGACGTTCTCTTGGGTCTTGCTAACTCTAATCAAACAGGCTTCATTTCTAGAGGGCGCTTGATGTGATATTCTTCATAATTAAAAAAAAATTTCGTTCCAAAACAAACTCGTTTCTTGGCCTTCAGAAGACAAAATTCATTACGATAGTCTTAATAAGGCTAATAAGTTAAGGAAATGTTAAGATTTAAAAGGGTATTTCCAGCTGGGAATAACTGGATATGTCATTCTGTATTGCTTTTGGGTAGATGGCTTTTTTTTTTTCCTGTTTAGATATGGGGCACCCTATTTCAAAATTTACTGTCTTCTTAGAAACAAAATATTTTTGATCAATAGGCCTAGTGGTTTTGTTTATTCTATTTGAAAGAAGATTAGGTATAAACAGAAAATTGGGATGTCTCTTTTTAACACAATCTCCCAGTATTTATCACGTTATTACAGAAATCAGAATGCTGTTGTCAGTTAATTCATTGTAGAGAGGTTGGTGCTTGTCTCTTCTCACAGGTAATTAGCGATAGAACAAGAGGGAATGGGTTCAAGCTGCAGCAGGGTAGGTTTAGGCTGGACATTAGGAAAAAATTCTTCACAGAAAGAGTGGTCAGACACTGGAATAGGCTGCCCAGGGAGGTGGTGGAGTCACCATCCCTGGATGTGATTAAGGCTCTTTTAGATGTGGTGTTAGGGGTATGGTGTAAGGGAGAACTTTGTAGAGTGGAGTTGATGGTTGGACTCGATGATCCCAAGGGTCTTTTCCAACCTAAATGATTCTATGATTCTATGATTGGCTCATTGACTCACTGGTATTTGGCTAAAAGCAGTTTTTAACCTGTTGTAAACACCCACTGCTACAATATGTAGTGTATTCCTTAGAACCTCTTACTTTCCTCTACTTTTATTTTTCCGTAGATTAAGTCTTTTTGTGTTACATACCTTCTCGATGAAACAAACTCTCACCAGTCATAGACTCAGATGATTTAAAAGGTCCAGGCTGTAATTATGGATTCTGTAATATCTATTTTTTTCTCTGACTGTTTCATAAATTAAAATGCACAGTAGGAACGCAAATTAAGGGTTGCTTGTAAATATAAAAACCTGAAGCCACATCCATAATAGACTTCAAACATGGAGAAAGCATCAATATTGTTATTTGTGTTCTATGTGATAACTGGCAAATCCATAACTGCAGAATTAAAAATAAATACATAAACAGACCAGACAGTCTGCATACTGCAGTCTCAGAGATAGAGTGGGTAGGAAAAGAGAAAAAAAACAACAAACATATCAGCCGTTGCAGATGCTTACTTTTTCTGTAGTCTTTCAGTGTAAAAAAAAAAAATATACATTTACCACCAGCTGCAATATTCCTGCCACTCTTTGCCTTTTTCAGTTTCACTGTATGAGTTTGGATAGTTTTCAAAAGACTAAAAGCTGATACATAAAGGAGGTTGCATATATAGCTGTTTTCTCATGGAGGTGAGCTTGCTGAGCGTAAACAGTCTCTGAAGAGACATTATCCAGATGTAGTCAGGATACACTGTGCCCCAACAAATATGCCTGTCCGAGGGGAGGAAAAAAAACACATCCAAAACTCCACATCAACACCCCCACCCCCCGAAAAAAAACACCTTAGAAGTTTGAAATTTTATTTGTTCTGGGTTTAATAACAAAGTGCAGACAAACTCAGTGGCAACGAAAGTGCTTTTTGATGGTTAATTATGGAATTGCCCCATAAATGGAATTCAGAGACATGTTGTTAGTTACTTACTCTCCACACACATTTATAAAGACAGTTAATTGCCTTAAAGTCGGACACAACTTCCCAAGGGAACAGGACTTTCCCTACAGTAGCCAATGCATGTTGACAACATAATTTAACAAATCCCACCCATGTACTGTAGCTGGGGGGCAGAAGGATGCTGCGATTCACTCAGGATCCTTTCTAGAACAATTATATCCACACTTATTCATTTTAAGTATGGAGAGAACACTGTTCTTCTTTTCTGAATTTAATGAAGCTAGCATTAGAACAGACTGACAAGGGAGGTTGTGCAATCTCCATCCTTGGATGCTTTCAAGTCCCAACTGGTAAAAGCTCCTAGCAAACTGATCTGAGCCAGAGATGATCCAGTTTTGAGCAGGAGTTGAACTGGAGACTTCTTGAAGACGTTCTGAATTTTTGTAAGATCCTATCATTGGGTCTAGATATCTATGTCTGAGCTGGCCATCTAGATAATGTTTACAGAAATGGAGTAAGATAGTTACTTTTAGCACATGACACACATTGTCCTAGTGTCTAAAATAAGTTGAGAGATGTGCTCCAAGAGATTAAGAAGAAGTTGCCTAAAATTCCAGGGTCTTCTTTCAGGTCTTTGATGCATTTTATGTTAAAGTTATTTAGTAAAATACATCAGCTATCTTAGAATAGGAATAAGAAGCACAATTTGAGAAGCCTTGGGATCTTGAGTGTAAGGAATATAGCAGAATTAGGCTGTAGTTGAACATAGTTTCTCAAGATAATGGATAGATTAGGCATGTTATGGTAGAGTCAAAATTTTTGCATTATGTTATGTCAGTCCTCAAAATTTTTGCATGAAGTTCAATTACTTTGAAGTTCATTTTGGATCTACATTTTTTGAAGGTATATGAAACTGGGGAAGAAGGAAAATGACTGCAAAATATGTAATCTTGCATATGATTTATTACCTGGCTAGTGTTGATTCTACAATGTCTGCTGTCTTTTAGCTTGAACTAGGGTTTGATATATTAAAGCTTTAAAATAACTAACTTCACTGCATCAAGCTGTAAGTATTCCTTCCAAAATTTTTCCCACTTCCCTGCCCCCTTATAAACAAATATGAGGAAACAAAATGTTAAAAAAGACTATTATGCTAAAACTTGAAACTTATCCTTCAAGACCACAGTCTGACTCACACACTGTAGGACACACATTCTTCACAATGCTTACACCAGTTCATGGGTAGAGTAGTAGTCTGCTTTAATTTATATAATCAGATAATGAGAATATTCCAAACAAGCAACGCAACTCAGTAAAAGGAACCATGAGTGATCATCATGCAAATCAAGCTGGCCTTCACACTTCCATGTCTCTAGGTTGCCTCTCTGGGGCTTACAATTATGAATGTGTTAAAATAATTCTGCTAGAAAGCTTGTTTGTGGTTATATCAGCTCACTCAAAAAAGGGTAAACAATGTTTTATATAGCATAGGAGTATTCATGAAGGTCCTTCGGCAGATGTAAGAATTATGCTGTTGATCCTGCAAAGCCTTATGTATAATTTATACACAAGTTTCAGTGAGAGTATGCATATCTGTATGATTATGTATCTGTAAGTCTTTTCAGGATTGGAAAGATACAGGTCGCATCCAAGTCATCGAGGGTACTTTAGTGGGGAGAACTGGAAACTCCACTAGTTTTATAAATAAAAGTACTGACCCAAGAAATGAACATAACCGCATAACCATTCAGGGTATGAACTGGCACAAGGTTTTGCAGGAAGATTTTAGGAGACGTTGCCAGCTATAGTGTGAGAGGAGCCTCATTTTAGCTACAGAAATCCAAAAAGGTACTCATAATATAAAGAAATAGGAATTTCAAGAGTTATACTTCAGTCCATTAAGGAACTAAAGGCAGAACTGTTACATGGACTGAATGATGGGGGAGAATTATATGAAGTGTGTCATAGAAAGAACAGATATACTTATGAATGACAAATGGAGGTGAGTTATGAATTGAATGCTATAAAATATAAAAAAGACTATGATATCTTCAGATAAGTACTGATGGTTTATAGAGATAATAGAGTTTAGGTTATGACTGATTTTAGGAGCACAGACATTTATTGGAATAGACATAGTATAAAATGAAAACATGAAAGATGGATATATTAAAATTGGGAGTTTTGGAAGGGAGAGGAGAGGCTGAAGCAACGTGTGCCCTGGAAACCAGAAAAAGTGACCCAAGTAAGGGTTGCCATTTTCATACTGAGTGCAGTGTATAAAAGAAAAAGATAGTTGAAATGCTGAATTGTACTGTGGTCCCTGGATTAGTGTTTGTCCAAATCTTTTTCAGTCAGGCATGAATAAGAACCAGAATCACAGAATCATAGAATCTTCATGGTTGAAAAGGACCTTTGAGATCATCGAGTCCAACCATGCACAAAAAAACCCCCAAAACAAAAACCAAAACCAATAACAAAAAAAACAACAACCTACAGTCTCTGCCACTAGAGCATGCCCTGAAGTGCCACATCTAGGTGTTTCTTAAATACCTCTAGGGATGGTGACTCAACCACCTCCCTGGGCAGGCTGTTCCAGTGCCTGACCACTCTTTCAGTAAAGTAATTCTTCCTAATATCTAATCTAAACCTCCTCTGCTGCAACTTCAGACCATTTCCTCTGGTCCTGTCATTATTCATCTGAGAGAAGAGGCCAAGACCCAAATAAATGAATATTTAATTTCAAGCAGACCATATCTGAAGGGATGATTTACAAATAAATGTAACAATATTTAGGAAGCAATCAATTAACAAGAAATGTTTTGTGTTTTAAAAAGTTTACAGTAGATGGTTATGTTGAATAACTTGATGTCATATAATTATCAATTTAACAGAAGTAAACATTCTCTAAAATTACTAGATGAATCTTCCTTTCAGAGCTATCAAATGAAAAGGAAACTAGTGTATTGCAGACCTTAAGAACAATGCTAAAAAAGACAAAAAGGATATTAAAAATGCAGAGACAGATGAAATAGAAATCTGAGAAGAATGATGAAAAACAGTAAAACAGATAAAGGGGATATTAGAAAAGAAAGAGAAAATTGAAATAGATATGTGTATTAAGAGATGCTAACCACATTTCTAAAAAGATTTTGAACATTGCAAAATAAGAGATCAGTGAAGGATGAAGTTGAAAATTTCAAGATGGAATAAGATACAGAGTAAAAGAGAATAGGAAAAGAGATAAACCATTAAATTGACTTTTCTTCCACGGACTGCACAGTATTTATGAGAGAATAAGAAATCATGTCGCCTGATATTAGCTGGGTGTCCAGAATCTTGAAGGCTTTCAGAGAGAGTAAAGAACTATCATTTTTGGGCAACCTACAACAAATCTTGAGGGGCAAAAAAACCCCCTTATCTGACACTTACAAAAATGACACAAGACTTAAGTATATATATAATGTAGTTGCAGTTAAAAAGTAGAATTTTCAAGATGATACCTGACCTCAGAGAAGACAAACTTGGGCTGGCATTTATATAGTACTTTAATAGAGCAACAGAATTTTTGTTAATAAAATCATATTTTGCTCTAAATTCATGAAACTTTTTTGTTATCATCTACTTAAAAATCCATCAAATACTCATGGAAAAATGGATTATGAACACTTGTCAGTATAAAGTACTGCCTCAGGAACACAAATTGGTATCTTTCAGAAAAAGAAACAAGCAAAAGACCATAATATATTTGTCACTGATCTTAAAATTTAAGATAAAATAGTTGCTCTTCTCTCAATTTAAATAAAAAACATTAAGGAAAGGGAAAACCGATAAGAAAAAAAGGAAAGGAAAATTATAATGTTCTAAGAGTTTATTAATCTCTATTATCCAGATCCAGAACTCTTAGGCAATTTATAACATGTTATGGGAATTTATTCAAAGTTTTCTATGTTATATCATTTAAGGTCTGGATGATCAGCATCTATGTAAAATTCCAGGAAGAGCTTTGAACTGCTCAGTCTCAGGACAGACTTTCTGTACAGTACACAACGAAAGTTAAGATATGCAGAATATGTTCTCCTTGCCTTGTACATTGAGTAAGAATCTAAAGCTACGTGAAACAAAAAGCTGCCTAAACTGGCTAATGGGGGAAGAAACAACCAACCAACCAAACACCACTTATGACACAGGTGCATCATAAATCCCATTTCCCTATTTTATGAAGATTCTCAATCTGAAGACTTCTGATGAAAGTTATGTGTCCATAAGTCTTTCTTCACCTCAGAAAACTAAAGTCAGTGCTTTCTTTCAGAGAATAGCTGCTAAGAGAGGAGATTTCCCCCTCATACCTTTTAGGCAATGATTTCATAGGTGATAGTTTACATTTCCATTTTACCTTCCAACAGAATGACTTAATAACCAGAATATACTCTCTAATTTGGATTAGTTTTGGTGTTTTCTGCTGAAGATGATGTGCTAACAATAAAATAAAAAGGTTTATAGTTCTTTAGCTTCATAAACCTGCAGTATCCATTTACCTGAGAAAAGGCAGTTAGGTGCAAGTTCTGATCCTACATCTTAGGATTTATTTTTTTTTAACAACACCCCTAACCCCCACCCAACACAAACCCCTGCACACCTATAGTCTTTAAAGCAAGGACTAGAAATGTTGTTGCCCAGCCAGTCACGTATACTCTAACCATGAATCTTAGAGTTTCATCTAGGTTCATCCTTCTGACTCACAAATTTTAAATTTCTAGCTTCAACAGGAAGTGTTTAAAGTCCTATGTCCTTTGAGATGTTAATGCATAATAGTTAGGACATGTTCTTTCTAGAACGTTTGGAAGAGTCTTTTCTCAGAGAAGGAAGTGAACACTTGTGTTGAGTGGATTAACTCAGTGTGCTCTCACTATGTCCTCCTGTAACTCGCAGAAGTAGTGGCTAGTGTAGTTTGTCTGAGGCCTGATCTGTTAGGCTGATAACAAATTTAACTCTTCTTATCTATTTTAAGAAATCCCCTAATTATCAGAATCAGACAAAGTTTAGGCACAAACAGCCACTTATTCCCTCAAGACTAAGTAGTATGAACAAAAAAGAATGAATTTTCATGTACCTAGGAAATTTCAGTATTGAAAATTGAATAGATACAAAACTTCAGACTTTCCATGGTGAGATGGCAAGAAAGAAAAGTCATCTGAGCATTATCTGTAAAAGCTAAACTTCAGGAACTTCACTTTCTCTGAACTTAGCTTTTAGCATAAAATCATATTTGGCAATAGGAAGACTAAAAAAATTTTGTAATAGCCTTGCTATTTCATTCAGCTAGAATTTACTCTGTTTCTGCAGATAATTATGTAGTTCTTGCTGGGCATGTCTGAATGCTTAACAAGAAATTTTGTGTTGCCATCTTGTTCATTTGTGCTTACTTTATATTCCTTGATTTACATGAACTTCCAATATATGCATCTTGAAATCTGTCTCTGCAAGTACGTTTACTGTGTGAAGCAAAATGTGAAGCATTTTAGTGTTAAATGTAGTCACATGGATAAATGACTATCAGATTAAATAACTCACTAAAGTATGTTGGAAAATACTGAGTACCTTTATTTACCTACATACCAGTCTTTAAATTAAAATCTCTTCTTGAAAATCCATGTTTTAGAAATATATTTCCATACCATCACTAATAGCCTCAAATTGCACATACTTCCCCCCAATTTAATTTATAATATTAATAAGAAAAACATAATACAGAGATTGAAAACCTAGATAGTTTTGTATTTAAAATACTGTTTTGGGAACGAAAAAGGAAGCAGGGTACAATAAATATCGTCTCAAGGAAATTATGTGAGGATTTGTAGCATTACTGCACATAAGCTTAGCATGATTTTTGGATAGAAGTTCAATATATTATTACTGTAATTTTCTATGTGCTCACACATGGAAAAGATTTTTGTTATCATGTATATATGTTTTTGCATCTGATTTTGAAGTGAAACTGAGAATAGAGTTTGTCTTTCCTTCCTGAACTTTATAATATTCACACTGTTTTCAGAAAATATGGTATTTAAATTGCTTTGTTGATGTTGTTGTTTTTTGCTCTCACATATCTAAGATACTCTAAATGCCATTCCTTCTTTTCCATGTCTTGGTCAGTTGTAATAGCAGAGTCCCAGCAGACAGCAATCCATCTGGAATTTAATGTTATGAAAGTAAAATAAGCTTGTTCAAAATTTCTTCTCATCTCTTGCAGTGAATATTTCTATACACATGAAGAAGACACAATAAAATTAGAATCACCTGCAGCTCTCCCTAGCATAACACTGCCTGCCTGTGTCAGTCTGTGTGACTTTGTTCGGGCACTCCCAGCTGTGTGCAAAAGCACTCTCTAAAGGGAGAGAGACAGAGACACATACATACATATGCACACACATACATATGCACACACATACATATGAACTAGCTACTTACAAATATACACTAAAGATAACAAGTATTTAAAGAGCTAGTATGCTTACTACCCTCTGTAAGATGCCTGAAGAGTCCTTGCTTGCTGGCCAGGCATCAATCAGGAGGGTCAGGAGGGGAACGGTAAGCCTTAGGTGCCCTCAGGAAAGATCCGGAGTATTGCTTAGTTGCTGTCTTCCATTTTCTTTTTCTTTTCTTTTTCTTTTTTTTTTTTTTAAATGATTTTATGGTCTTCCATGTTGGTGTTTCTCCTTTTGAAACCTTTAGCTACCACTGATCAGTGCCTCCACAGTCATAGTTTTTCTGTAACCTGATCTTTCTTTTTTTGCACCACTTAGAATTTCCTCACAGGTTATGTTGCTGGGTCATGTCAGAGCTTGGCCCCTGGACCATGTGCAGCTGAACTACGGGTGGAATGGGGCAGGCGAGTTGGAAGAGGAGTGAAGTCAGGGTTACAGAGTCCCAAATAAACAGAGGTCTTGACCTGAAGTTGGGATCATATCTGATATTCAGGAAAATTGTGAGGGTAGACATTTTAGAGCAAAATTGGTGTGCAACACATGAGGTCTAGCTCCAGGCAGAAGAGGCACTTGTTCAAATCTTCAGGTAGACAGCACCTAGAAGATGTATATCATGTATTTCATGAAGGACTAAGAGCGTGTTACAAGTGACAGGGCAGAAGGCAGAAGAGTATGCTGATGCATCAACAGTTGTTGGTCTGGGAGTGTCATCCTCAGCCAGCATCTGATGCGAGCTGCCTCTCTCCCATATAGAGAGAGGGGGATTCAACATTACCAGGAAAATCAGTGAGGGGTTATTACCTCCACTGCTTAATTTCTGTACCTCTGGTTAACCTGAGAAAGGCTAACGAGCATATGCAACATGACTCTATCAGTAGTTATGTCTTCACTTTGATCAGACACCTTGGATCCAGAGAACATTTATAAAAATCCTTATTCCACTCTTTGCTACTTGAGTTTTTGGTTTTGGTCTTTTTTTTGTGTGTGTTTGTGTTTTTCTGTTTCTGCTTTGTCAATGACCATTATCTTCCATTCTGAACTGAACAGACTGCTTTCTCCCCCTAATAACTCCTTTGCCTAGTAATTTTTTTTACAAAGTATTTCTTATCTGAAATAAATTCTTTATATTTTTGATCCAATTTGTTTTGAGAAGCTGTTTAATTTATTTTTCAAAGAAAAGGATTTTTTTCTACTTTTATTATACTAGTATTATTATACTTTTTTGAAGAATACTATGTCCTGTTTTGACTAGCTTTCATGTCTTAGTGACTTGTTTCTAAAATAGAGCATGACTTTCTTTCCAGGTTTGGGATGGTTGCTACACAAACTGAACTCTCTAAAGTAGAAATATCAAGCCTCAATTAACCATTCGATTTTTTTGAAAGAGCTGCCTTGATTCATCAGGTCCATTTATTCCATTAATTTCTGAGTTAATCTTTTGTCCTGTCCCCCAGCACTCAAAAAGGAATATGTAAATCATATTGTATTTAAGGTGTTCATGTTAGATTCTCACTTTCTTCATCAGCAAGACCTTTTCTTATACCATACACAACATTTAACTAATTCATCTACTGAGGTAGCAACTCCAGTGCTAGAACAGGATTTATGGCATTGATGTTGTGTGATAAATCTGACGTCACTGTTTCCCAAATGCTTTTCAGAATATCCTTTTAAATAGATACATTTTAAGAAATATCTTGATTGGTGAAGTTCTTGGCAAAGCTCCCATAGACCTTAAATCTACACCTAAATAGCTTTAAAGTGGTAAAATAAGGGAACCAGGACAGAAAATAGGTTCAAGACTCATACTCTCCTTGAACATGCCTTACCATATTTCCCAAATGGAAAAGCTGCATCCTGACAGAATGTATCGACCCGTCTGGTAGTTGTGGTCAATTTCTCTTAAAAAATCTTTCTCTCTTTATACCAGATTTAAGCCATGATAAAGAAGAGAGTAGATCACTAAATATAATTTTATCATTACTTGTAAATGACCTCAGATCTGATGCTGCAGGGTCTGAGGACCCATCTGAGCTCACCTGCGCTAGAGCTACAAGCTCAATTTAGCACTTGCTATTTCCTCACCTGCCTGAGCTAGACAACGTTGTATACAGGAATTATCTGGCAAACCAAGGGGGTCACTGCGTAAAAAAACCACAAAATATGAATTGACCCTAGGAAAGGCTGATGGACCAGTTCCAGACTTTAGCTGGGCTGCAGTGAGAAGGCGGAAGCCTCTGATAACAAACATAAACCCAACCTATCGGAGACCAAGGAGGAATAAATCCCACCATGAGCAACATTCTTCTCTCATTGAAGAACCCAGGATGCTGACAAGCTTGCTTCTTGAAAAAGCCTGGCACCATTAACACTAGGACCCAGAGGGATACTAGAAAGTCAAACACCAACAGGAGTTGAAAGTTTATGTTCAGCAATTTTAATTGTCTTAATGATGAGGCATTTCTGTATTAATCATGTAGTCTGGACTGCTAAAATATTATCTGAACCAATAATAATTTCTTAGCTCATTATACGGACTGTATTCCCTTTTTTTCCACAAGATTTTGAAAGCACTAAGAGCATTACCTTAGTTTTAAATTTTGCATATGTACCTAATGGTAAAGTTTGACCTGCCTCGTAGTAAAACCTTTTTTGGTTTCAAACAGAACTGGGGCTCCAAAATCACTGATAAATTAGTAAAAATATTAGAGTTGAGGAATAGTGTCAAACATGTTAATAATTGCTTATCATTGAGATCATACTTTGCTCAACTCCTGTGTTATGTAGTCTCGTAACACACTAGATATCATCTTAAGCTTTGCCCATCGATGATCCCAAACCCATTCTTAAATGTAAACCATTACACAGTAAAGATGTGAGACAACTAGGAATGTTTGTAAAATAATATATGTGTAGTTTAATGATCCAAGTTTGTGGACATAGTACACGTGTTCAGTTCAAAAGTAGTACACCGTGTTTGGTTTCTTTGGACGTTTTTCAGAGTTTTACAATGGGGTTGAAATAATCTGACAATATGTGCGAGAAAACCCTTTCAAAGCATCATTTCTGGGGAAAGTGTAGGGAAAAGTAAAGTAATTCAGCACATAAAACACACAGTTTGGCCAAAGACCATAACAAAATGAATAGTAATTGGAGTCGAAGTACAGATACCTAGGAATAAGTAGAGTAATTGGAATACTTTGCTCTTCTGTGGTTACATAAAAGGCTTGTCTCCTAAAGAAACAATCATAATCATGCAGTTCAAAAGGTTATAATTTGCTTTCAAATGAGCAAGTCTTTGCTACATAAAATAACTACAAATTTAATTTTCAGATTACAATTTCCAATTTGGAAGAGCTCAATAGACCCATTTGACCCTTCTAAATTTAACATATTTTGTTTTAAATTGTTAATTTTAATATTCATTAGGAAAGTTAAAATACATTCTTGCAACAAGGCAAATAAATACACTAAATGATTCAAAGTATTTGTTGTGGTGATTTTTATGCCCATAGTGTAGTTTTTCAATGATTTAAGCTATTCTGTCCTTAATGTGTGGAAAAAAAAATAGTATGCCTTCATTCTTTCCATGCCTCTTCTTTAAGATCAAATTATCTGAAATATGATAACTCTCATGAAATTGATACTAAATGTGTGTTCATACTAATGGGCAGAGTTTAGGCTCTATTGTGATAAAACAACTTCACCAGTTTAGAAATAGTGTAGAAACTCCACAGCAATTTATGAGATAATAAAAATACTAGATCTAAGAAGTAGTCTGACAAAGCTGGTAAGACTTACTTACCACGAATAAAATTGGAAAAAAGCACTCAAGGTGTGGAAGGCAGGAAGCATTTGTAAGTTTTCTTGCTGAAACATGACAATGCTGAAAGCAGTGGAATAATTTCACCGGACTCATAGAATCCTAGAATAATTTGGGTTGGAAGGGACCTTTAAAGGTCATCTAGTCCAACTTCTGCTGCAATAAGCAGAGACATCTTCAACTAGATAGGGGTTCCACTAGGTCCAGGCTTTCATCATCATGAGTTTCCTCTGAAGACGTTTTCTTTACTTTGATAATTGTTCCCTTTTTAGGAGGATGAGGGATGGAATGGAAGCCTATGGAAATTAGCAGAAGCAATTGCAACCAATACGAATATCATATGTCTTTCCTTCTCATTAACCTTAATACATTTTTTATTTCACAATAAAATTAGTTATGACTGAAAAGTGGATTTCTTTGACCATGGGTGCTTCCTTCACTCAGTATGTCCCTCTTTTGATCCTCCTCTTTAGGTTTACTTGACCATTTCCAGTTTCTTAACTGTGGGAGTTAGGATCCTTTCATAACCATACCACAAAGCAGAGTCAGCAAAACTGAATTGTAATGAATCACATCCTTTTAAGTTTAATATATAACTTCCTTTTTGTATCAATCTATTGCAACACACTCCCCTGATATGTTTTATACCGCCTGCTTGCCTTGTCCATTGTTTTATTTAAGTCTGTAAAGCTGCTTGTAGGAAACAATCCTCATTGGATGTAAATCCGGTTCAACATTTGATGAAATGTTATCCTTTGTACGAACTTTGCTCATTACAATGTACCAAAACACACCTCCATCCCAGAGGCTACCTGCCCCCAAGGTGCGACCACTCCTCCTTGAGTACACCAATCATAATAAAAGTATTTATGACTAAAGTCACTCAAACTCCACTTTGAAGATAAAAAAATAGTATAAAAATAGCCTGGGAGAGGGAGGATATCAGGGGAAGACACCATCATGAACAAGTCAGGAGAACTCCATCGCTGACTTCCAGGACCAGGTGATGGCCTGAGCCTTTCTTCCCCCTGATAGGGACGCCTTTGAGTCAGACTTAGACTCTACAGAGTGTTTCCTTGGGAAACTTAGAAATCTCTCTAGAGAATGTCTATCCTACATTTATAGCTAGGCTGTATTCTTTATAACTTTGTCGTGCATTTGTATACTTAACAATATCTATATTTGCACGTGCTTTGCAGACAGTGTATTTATCACCAGCAATCCTAAGAACCTATATATCTGTTGTTTAAATAAACTGCACTGGTTAAGTAGCTAGTCATTTCGGTTTCTCACTGAACGTGACCAAAGACTCGAGAGTGGCCGTGCTAGTTCATGAGCACGAATAGACTGAAGGTGCAGTCCACTATTAGTGGATCCAAATCGTAATAGTTTAATACATATTAAACGTGATTGGACTGATAGTGGTGAATTGGGCATCACTCAGAATTTAAACCTAGCCGCACCTAGCCTCCCACCTTGGTGAGGATTGTTAGAACGCAAGGGGGTTTATCTTCTGCCAAAACCGCTTTGCCCCTTTTCACACAACAACAGTGAAAGCATGTTATGTTTTTCTGGTTTTAATCATGACACCTTGCTGCTATATTAAACTACTACCTTTACCAAAGGTTCATATTTATGCATCTTTTCTTGTGAGTAGTTTAAAGAAATTTTTTCTGCATGAAGACGGCATAACATTTTTTTTAGGTGCATAAACAAATATTTCAAATGAATATGACCATCAATGTATTGTAAAACATAGTCATTACTTTTACAGTACATACAGACTTTCGGATGACAACAAGAAAGGATTGTGTTCTTGCCTCACATAATCACTTAGAGCTGTACAAAATTTTAACTCTAGGCATTAAATTCAGTTCTTCAGCTGCAACAAAAAAAAAAAAATTCTGCAAAATTGTGAAGCATCTGGAACTTATCTAATCTTCCACCACTTATTTTCTTAACACTATGTAGCTCACTGGAGACACTTTTGTTATTGCTGAAAATTAAAACAGTTGTTCTAATTTGTATATGGCTGCATCGTACCCTGACAGGTTTTTCTTCAGACACGCATCTTAAGAGTATAGGAGCAAGACAACTTTATTTATGCTAAACTCTGCACATGTATCTGTAGGGATTCATTGTAACTTATAAAGCAATGAAAGATATTTAGGCACACTATCTGTGGAACAAGACCAATATTCCCCTGCTTAGCCACTGGTAAAAGCATAAAGGATATAAATCTTTTAAAAGGTATTCTACACCTGCCAGATATGGATGACAGGTGTATTTTTATAGGATCTTGTTTGGCAGCTGTCCCTCAGATATGAAATCCCTTGGGACCTTGAAACTTTTGGGTGGTGGAAAGAACATCCTACTGCTCTGGCTATCCTTTCCGTATTGCATGTTAAGGCTATTTCAGGAGCGCGACAAAGGTAATGGTTTTCATCTACCATTGGTTTTTGACTGCTACACTTCTTCACACACATTTGTTGTCATGAGTTAAGAGACCAAACTTCCGCTGAAGTCTGCCCCATCATCACACACAGGGAAGAGACTATTGTAAAAATAGAAAAACAGAAAAAATAATTCAAATAAAGACAGCTAGTGAAGTGTTCATCTGGAGTTATGCTTTTGGTCAATCATAACCGTATTCACAATCTTTCTTGGAAAGATCAGTTAAATCTTAAATAGAATATTGATTTTTGAATTGTTCATAAGTAGCAATTAAATAAATATGTAGGTGTTGTTAGTCACTTCTTTTTGTTTAATTTCTTAACTACGTTGTTGAGCTGATCAAAAATCATGATACATTTTGTGTACCTCTTCCTTAGGAATATTTTAATTTCAAAAAGATATATCATTTTTACAGGTATTTTGACCTGGATTGAAAGCAAAGCTTATAGTTTAAAACTAATATGCTTTGGCAATCTTGCATTTAAGGAAAAAATAAAATAAAATAAAATAAAATAAAATAAAATAAAATAAAATAAAATAAAATAAAATAAAATAAAATAAAAAAAATGTTAAAATACTCTGAGTGATTCAGTAGCAGAGACTTTCGTACTTGAGCTACTTTTTCAGAAATTTCAAGTACAGTGATTGTTTATGAAAACTGTACTGTGGGAATTGATTACCCCCTCCAAATATTTCAAAGGAAGTATCTGTCCTTTGTGTACATGTTTGTTGTAAATCCTCACTGGAAACCAGCTGAAGTTCAGTCATATCACAGTTGTCATCTGCAGATACAATTATATAGCTATATTTAATGCCTCAGTGGATAGCCCCACATTACAGATTAATTTTCCACAGAAATTTAAATTTGTTCTTGGACTGTGTGTTTTTCTATCCTATCAGATAATCAGTCTGAACAGAAATCCAATTTTAACTCAATCAGCAATACTTTGAAGAAGGTTATGTAAAATAACTTGCACAGCTTTTAGTATGTCAGAAAGTATGTGACTAGCCTGTTCATTTATTCATTGCCGGAAACATATTGTGGCATGAGACTTAAACGCTTATTGATGATCTCCACTTGGAGTCCTTTGTTACTGTTTTGAGAAGTGTTCTTCAACTCTTTTTTTTTTTTCTTTTTTTTTTTTTTGTTATGGAACATGGCAGATTTTTTACTGCTTAACCTGGAAATTTCCAGTTCTAATTCTGAGCCCCAAAACAAAAGTAGCATTCATAGTGCCATGAAATAGATATGCCATTTATTTCGCTAGATAGCTGAAGAAAATCATATAAATTACTGTTCAAAATTACTTATTCGTCTATTTCCTTTTGCTGATATAAGACTGTTCTCTACGGCATATCCCTCCGGTATATTATTTTTGTTGGTTTTAAACTAATGGAAATTATTGGACTTCACCAGCACTTCACATACACAGTCTGATTTATATGATTATACCCACTCTATCCCCATGATATTCAGCTTTCCTTTTCTTTTAATAGTTATTTCTTATTATTAATCCTAATGACTTTGAGTGCTAGATAGTATCTTCTTTTTCCTTGCTTACAAATGGTAAAAAGTAGTCACGTTGCACTGACACATAAAATGTTTATTCTGAAGCAGGCCTGTGGTTCAGTTAGCTTCCTATCCATTCTTTAATAATATTCAGTACTAGAAGCTTCAGAATGTGGAAAAGAATGATTGCCTTGTACCGTGAGGCAAAGTGATTACATGGATAGGATAGGATAGGATAGGATAGGATAGGATAGGATAGGATAGGATAGGATAGGATAGGATAGGATAGGATAGGATCGGATCGGATCCCCAGTGTGGGGATTTAGAAGTGAGCTCCTATATTTCTACTTGAGCTCAGGTGACCTACATATCTAGATATAAATTAAATACTATCATGGGTCCTGGGTCGTATAGACTTGCAGCAGATTCCATTTCTATTTCCTGACAAAGCAACTTAATAATAGGGTTGGTGCAGTTCCTTCTCTAATCTGTTCCAATCTTGTGGTCTTTCTGAGAAAAGAAAACAAGCTCTGTAGTTTCCAAAGCTAGCTTCATCAGTTAGCCTTTGGTACACTTTTCAAGGTTACCTGAGACCACTTTAGTACCTAAGTTTGAGTACTGTGTGCTGGCCCTATACAGAATTATCGTGGCTGCAGTTTTCAGATTTTATTTCTTTTTACTAGACTTTTATGAGACCAACAAAGTTTGCTATACTTTTCAAAATGAAAAACACAACTTGGTAGCAATAAAATACTTTGCTCTTGTCATAGAATTGTTCTCTTAAGTCTTTCCACTGTAGGAAGTCCTCGTTTTTATCATCCTCTCACAACAAAACACAAGTTCTAGGTATCCTTACCTGATCCAAAGTCATATGCTTACAGCAGGATGAAAGCAGACTATAGGGTAAAGCAGTGAGACGTCATTATAGAAGAGGCTGATGAAAGCATGGATAGTAGCTGTGTTACTTTTTTCTCTTCAGTAGGAATGTGGAGAGTACTACTCCCTTTACTTTACTATAGATATTCAGTGTGACCTACATGGTTCTCTCAACAAGTCATGGCTTAAACTTGAAAACTGGAAGAAAGCTAAGTAGGAATGAATATAGAGCAAGGGACAGTGAGAAATCTTTTTGTCTATGTCTCTGTGGATATATGTGGTAATGTCATGGGCTGATCCTGGCTAGCAACTAAGCACCCACACATCTGCTCACTGACTCTCCCACCAGTGGGATGGAGGAGAGAATCAGAAGAGCAAAAGTGAGAAAACTTGTGGGTTGAGATAAGAACGTTTTAATAAGGGAAGCAAAGCTGTGTGTTCAAGCAAAGAAAAGTAAGGAGTTTATTGTTCATTTCCCATCCACAGGCAGATGTTTAGCTACTTCCTGAAAAGCAGGTCCTCGGCACAGGTAACTGTTACTTGCAAAGACAAACACCATAACCACCAGTTTTCCCCCTTCCAGCTCCTTTCCTTATGCTTTTATTGCTGAGCATGATATCATGTGTTAAGGAGTATCCCTTTCTTTGATTCAGGTCAGCTGCCCCAACTGTACCCCTCCAATTTCTTGCTCACTCCCAGCCTACTTTTTTGGGGGATGGGGGCAGGGGCAGAGTGAGAAAAAGAGAAAGCCTCGACACTGTACAAGCATTGCCCAGCAATGGCCAAAACATCGGTGAGTTACCAACATTGTTTTAGCCACAAATGCAAAGCAAAGCAACATACAGGCTGCTATGATGAAAGTTAACTTCATTCCAGCCAGACCCAGTACAGGTAGAGACTCAAGTCTGTCTGTTCTGGCAAAGCTGTCTTGTACTGGTCAGTGCTTTTTCTGATAAGGAAGAAAGTGGCTATTAGTACTCCATGTAAAGAACATTTTCCACTTGTTGCCAAATGATAGGAAGCCAAGAGGCTGAACTTTTTTTTTTAATATCTGAAAATATTTTCAGTGAGAGGTAGAGAGAAGTGTGGCACGGGATAGTAAGTATAGCCAGGCTTCTGTTCATAACAACAGAATGAAAGTCTGGTCTTCACAGAAAGGCTGTAGACAGTAAGGAAAACTGTAGAAAATTGCTTGAAGAAGGAAAGGAGGGAGAGGAAGAGGAAAAAAGAAGGAGCTGGATATCTCTGGATCAAGCAGAATGGTTGATAATCATTGTACTTGGTGGAATTTTTACTTATATAAATTTTGTTGTGTTTTGTTATATTATAATTTGCTCAACCTGGAGATTGAGGTTGCATTCAGGGCTTTCCTGCAAACAGGTTGGAATGACTTTCTGTATATCCTTTCTCAGATTTTGGTATGTTCCTAGTGCTTCTGATTATATTCTCATTTTTGATGTCTACTTGATATCACAGACATCTCGTTTAGATAATGAACCACTTAATGGCATATGTGAACTTTACTACCTTGAACACCAAGATAAACTGCGTGCAACATGACAGTGGAGGTAATTGTCATTGCTGAGAATGCAGTTTGATGTTTTCATGTCATAGAAGTTGAATTTGTAGGCTGAAATAAGACATCAATTTGTACCAGGACCTGTCAAATGTTCAGGCATGAAGAATAATTTCAATCTAGGTGATTAAGGTGTGACTGAATCTTCTGACCTAACAGGTAAGGTCCTAGGATACCCTAAAATACTGGTAACTACTGTCCTTCTCTGGGTCAGGAATATGCCTGCTGTTATAATCTACTGGGATCCACTGGGGACATACTGTTTGGGCACATATCTGTCACTGATGTTTACGGCGAAGTTGGACTTGCTGCTTTATCAGAATTCTGCAATGAATTGCACCTGTATGTCACAGGTGGTATTTTCTGATAGGTAGACAAGATGATGGTAATATGGCCTTGCAAGAAGACATCTCTCAGGTCAGATTGACAAGTAGCTGATTCACAGATAGTTGTGTGTCAGATCTCTAGAAGGCAAAACAGGAAGTTTTCCGTGACCTGAAATGATCAAGAGAGGAACTCGGAAATGACATGCCCGGGACTAATAATGTATTCCTTGCAGAGGGCTATGAAGGCTATTTCTTATCTATAAAAGAAAAATTATCTATGCTAGCTGATATCTAGAGTGAGATGTGGTCCTGATAAAAGCACCTGTGACATACTCCCTTTATCTTGCTTAAGGCTAGTGGATTCTGTTACTCAGATGCGCTCTTGAAAAAAACTTGTGCAGTGCTGTGACTAGTCTGCCCTTGTGATAAATTATCCAGCCCTTCACTGTTGCTGGAGACAGTTTTCCTACTGCTTAAGAGCTCTCAGGAGCTTGCAGCCTATGACAGCATATACAGCACATAGAAGCAGTGAAATCATTGCTGAGGGGCGAGGGGAAGACTGGTCCCTTAGGTGGATTAAGAAGTGATGATAGATATCGGTGAGAGCAGGACAGAAATCCTTCCATAGCTTTATCGGGTTTTGGTGCATTTATGGTTCCTGTGAGGTAGGTGAGGCTTAGGAAGGACTTGGAAACACTGTAAAAGTGTAGAGTCTTCTGGGATAGATAGCATTGGGTATGTTGTATGGCTGAGAATGAGGACCTTTGGAATACCTCTGAGGACAACGTGTAGTATGCTAAGGACACTAGGTATGAAATGTTTATATCAGCTTTACGCATCCAAATTCCTTTTTATGTGACCCTTAGTTTTTATATTATGTACTTTTTGTGGGCTGTTTCTAGAAAAAGCCAGTGGTCTGTGAAGCAGTAGAATCATCTCGGAATAGTGTGTCTTATTATGCAGGACTCTGCAGGAGCTATTTTGTCACCTTATTGCATTCAAATTTATGTCTAGTTTGCTAGGAGTTATCCTAATCTTTTTGAATTTTTGCTTTGTAAGCATGTTCTGTGAAGGCTTTCCTCCAGGATACAATAGACTAAAACATTTTATGTGCTGTAGAAAGTTTTTACTCTTGTTTCTATTCCTTTATTATGTTGGCATATCTCAATTGTTAGTTCTACCTACTAATATATTAAGGAGCAGATTACTTTTGTTCCAAAATCAGGAAGAAATGAATTTAGTAAAAACAGACACAGCAAGAGTCAGTGCCTTTTGACTGTAACTGAACTATTGCTCCCAAATCAAAACATCCTTTAATTTAATACTTTACCTTGGTCTTTTTGGATTTTGAGGGGGTGTGTGTGTGTGCAGATATTAAGTGGTAACTTAAACTGTGCCTTTCTTGCAGGAAAATACGTGCAAATAGTCTCTTTGCCCAAGATTATAAAAGCTAATTGTGGGAGAAAGGGTTAGGCTGAAAACAGGAGGTTAGGCTGAAAACAGGAGGTTAGGCTGAAAACAGGCATTTGTCCTTGTAATCTCTGTGTGGGAGTTCTATACTGACACAATATCTACTGCATTTGCTGTACTCACTGACTTTGTAATCAAATCTGAAAAGCATTCAGCACTATTCCTTGTTCAGGATGAACTGGAGCATATGTCTACTTCTTTGTAAATCTTTTGACAGAAACATAATTTCAGAGACGTTACTCACTATTTAACATAACATGTTTCCTTCATTACCATTCCAAGAAAAATTAAGATCAGTGCTTGAGCAATTAGTGTCAATTGCTCTGTGCTTATGAATGTGAATAACTTTTATGTTTAACTTCATATGTTCAGTTAAAACAGACTTATATTGCCCATCACAGGAAACTTTTAATCCATTGGACTTCTGTAATGCAATAATTTAGTTCTGTGAGATTCTTAGAGATCTCTGGTGGTACATGTAAGTTCATGCCCATGTAGATGTCCAAATGAACCTGGATGCTTTCTTATGTTACTTGACATCATTTTAAGTGTGATGCCACTCCATTAAAGTCTTATGGCCAGAACTTTTGCATTTCTAAAGGGAAAAACTTTAGGAATCTTGGACCACATTTTGTCAGAAAGCCCCTAAAAAAGGCTTTGGAGGCACCAGTGTTCACTCTGCTTTTCCTCACTTTGCTGACTCTAAACCAAGAAGAGGACAAGGGCCATAAAACAACAGGATTGCTGGGAATGTACAGGAAGAAGTAGGTCCGGTTAAGTGTGTAAAAGACGAATTCGCCATCTCCTGAAATGGTAGACCAAGGAGATGGTATCTTATACTCTGCATCTCTGTCTCCATCCTCTCCAATATTGAAGAAGACAGATATCTCAGCACTTGCCAGTACAGCACTGACACCTCAGTTTAGCGATAAGGTATACCTTTTGATGCTGTTAGAGGAATAACGGAACTATGCCAGCATTTGTGTAAAGAATTCTCTGGCATGAGAGAAGATGGAATGATGAAGGAGAAATGGAAAGGGCAAAGTGGAAGAAAACGGCTGCAACTATATAGTGAGTTCTCCACTTTTTGTAGGCAAAGCTCAGGAAAACAACCTAGGGACTAAGGACCCTGACTGGACTCTCCAAATCACGTAAAAATGCTCTGTACCACACAAATAAGAAGCAGAAATGGACTCTGACCCTACAGTAGTTGAATACCATAATCCCATACTGTTTACAGTATGGAAAGCATGGGGAAAGAAGTAGATTGTCTCTGCTTATTGACCTAGCATCTCACTAGATCCAATCTTTATGTGCCAGCATTTCCTTATGTAATACTTAATAATACGTAGCCTGATATAACCTATTGAGCTATCAGCAAACTAACTAATTAATTCTAACTTTAATTATATAAGAATTTGGCTCATCAAGGTGTTTTCTTGCGGCAATATTACTCTAGCTTAGGATAGTACGTCTTTATATCAGTAAGGGCTAGTTAAGAGTTAGAATTATTAGGGAGACTATAGGGAAACAATTGGCAGGGGACCAATCTCTGAGCCTTTGTGAGAGAAGGCAAGGTAAATTGCCTAGGACCTTTACAGGTCTAATTCTGCACGGTTATTAAATTTAAATGCATAGTGAGTTTCCAAAGTGGACATGACAGGAAAGGTGAGGTGAGCTGAGATACAAGATTTAATAAAATAAATCACATCTGAATGTCTAAATTATGGAGATCAGTTCAGACTTTTGGCTTTTTTAATAAAAGGATTTAAAAAAAGGAAGGTTCGGTTTTCTTCCAAAAGATATCTTTTAACAGCTAATAGATTTCTAGAACAAAGTAAAGAAAGACCCTTGGATGAAAAGCATTTTAAGCTACGAAGAACTAGTATGACTGCTACAGTAACTATTTTCTTTAGGCTTTTGCACACAAACTTTTGTTTGCCTAACTGCAGAGGAGATGTTGAAGTCTTTTCTGGGAATACATCCTGGGCTCACAGACTTAGAAGCTTGAGCTCAACACAACTTCTCTGTTGTGTAATCATGCAAATGTATGTGACCAAGTTGTAGTGGTTGTAAATTTTCATCAGGCTTCCCACAGACAATTTTAAGTGCTTTTATCCTGGTTTTGGCAAGGGAGTTCTCTATTCTTATAGCAGTTGCTCAGCTGAAATAATATAACAGACCATTGCAAAAGCAAATTTTCACAATGGATTTTCTCCTACTGCTCGGAAATAAAAGTGAAGGCCAGTGTGAGCAGTAGGAGGTCAACCTATCTTTACTTGATTTAATTCTGTCTGAGTTGTCTCCTGTAAAACCTAATGAAAACTCAATATTGTCAGCATGGTGTAGCAAACTATTCAACAACTTGAACTTAGAAAGAAAGTTTTAAATGATTGATTCTTTCTTCTACCTGCTCTGCATAAAGCTGCTAGACAAAAGTATTCAAATTATTTAGAAACCAAACATGAAAGATTCCCCCATACACTTGTTCCCATATGACTTCTACTCTTACAAAAGAGAAGAGAAAGCGACCGAAATTGCAGACGGTATGAAAAATGCATCTTGGCAACAACTCCCAAAATTACAGCAACATGAATTGTAATATTATTTTGAAAAGCAGCTGTCTGATTTGCCATTTTAAAGCTGTAGCTTGAACCACCTTCTCTGTCAAGTCATAGATTGAATCTCAGCCTTCAAATCTTATGAGAGATTTATGATTTCTTTCTTTGTTAAGGTTTCTTTCACAGTTCATGAAATGTCATCACCTCTGGAGCCTGCTTACTTAATCTGAACAAGGGTAGCCACCTGCACTGAATCACTGACTAATTGGGCATGTCCTTCCTTTATTTCTTCTTCAGCTGATAATTGCCTGTTCAGTGTACACTAATTCATTGCATTAGTCAATATATTAATTTGCTTGAATAAATTCACAAAATATATTTTTTATAATAAACAAAAGATATTATTTAACTTTTACTTAATACCACCAGGGATCCATGTTTTCCTTGAACTAGTAACATGATATTTGCAATTTTTTACTAAATTTTGCTAAATTAATAGGTTTTTTTCAGCTTCTATTCTTCTAGACACCTAATTGGTCACATACACAAAAAATAATGCTGCTTTCTCTTTCCTGAAACTTTCAGTTAAGATGGTATACATTTAGTTTTTATTTTTTAAATGGTATTAACTTTATGTTACATTTTTTTCTCTCACTAGAACACGCTAGAATAAAAGTAAAAACAGGATTTCTAGATCCTCCCTGGAAAGAAGGTCAAACAAACTGCCAAGGAATTTTGTGAAGGAAAATTCAATGGATATTGTTGCTGAAACTACTTATGGCTATAGAAGATTGACAAAAAACTATGTTAGCTTGTATGTGTCTGTCTGACAGCATGACATATAGTGGTATACATGGCATATAATTAAATGATGACTTCAAATGTGATTCTGAAGGATAATCTTTTAGATTAGAAAAAGGAACAAAATGGATTTTGATATAGGTCATACTGTTTGATATTTTCTTCCAATGTAGGTCCAAATATACAGCTGTTAGTTGGTGGTAGTTCACGTAATACATCCACAACCCTGCTGCATGATCACTTTTGTACCCTTGAGTGAATAAACAATGAGTATCTTGGCCAGATTTTACAAAGTGACCTTAAGAAAGAACTTATTTTTCTTACAGACCTTGTAAGTTACTTTCTTTCTTAACTGGGCTATCTGTCAATGACCTTAACCCTCTTCTATCTTGCCTGTCAGAACTATAAAGAACATCCCTTACTTGGAATTGTGGTTTGCCTTGGGCTTGACTGTAGCTTTGCCCTGGACATGGGGCAGCAGACTGCTGTGTACTGCAAGATGCAAATTGTCACCGTCTGCTCCCATTTGTTCTGTGGGGAAGTTACCCTGCAACATGCCAACTACTTCAGCCTTTGCAAGATTATCCTCCTACAACAGCCTGCACACACTGGCATGAACCCTTGCACAAAGAGCATAAGCAGTGCCCTGAGGCTTCTGTTATTCTTGTCTGGAGAACTGAAACGCGACAAATACGAGGTGCAAGGTATATGCTCTTTATTCCCTTGTCTGGCTGTTGAAACTGTACCGCAATTTTTCCTTTCCAGAGGCCTAGATTCAGAGAATGAAGAGAGGACCAGATCCACACACACATGTTAAGTAGGTCGATAGTCACCATTCCTACTTTTTAGTCATTTCATGTCCATAACATTTTCTCATAAGTAGAATTCATAAATCCAATTTGGCAATGTGAGAGAGGAATTTATAACACCCAGAACACTCAACAGGATTAGATTAAGCTAACTCATAGAAGGTTATGAAGATTGCCCAGAGAGGTGGTGGAAGCCCCACCCCTGGAAGTTTTTAAGGCCAGGCTGGATGGGGCTCTGAGCAACCTGATCTAGTGGGAGGTGTCCCTGCCCATGGCAGGGGAGTTGGAACTAGATGATCTTTAAGGTCCCTTCCAACCCTAACAATTCTATGATTCTATGATTCTATGATCTTGTTATAATGAAGACTTTGACTTTCCTAAAGCATTCACATTAGGAAATAACTTTTTTTTTTCAATTTTACATCAATAATTTTTTTTAATGACTTAAATCATAATAAAGTCAATAATGGGAGATAACTATTCCTTTAAAAATAATAGAAAAAAATATTGGTCTCTTCTCACCAGACTTAGGTGCCTTACTGTCAACTTTAGTCATTGGGCTCATCTTTTTCTTTTAAAAAATAGCTAGAGGAGTCCAGCAGGCATTCACCTTTTATATGTAATTGATTCAATTGCTTAGTTGTTACAGTGTTCATCAAGGAGGTGAAAAACCTCTGCATGAAAGGAGCTGACTCACATCTCTCTTGCTTCTTAGCAGAGTGCCTGGTGGCAACCTATAGAGGAAAGGTGACCACCCTCCTGTCCACCATATATGCTACTATAGCAGAAAGCAAAATTCAAGGGGCACAGAGTGAGCGAGTAAGCAAAAAAGAGCTTGACTCTATGGCCCAGAAATAAGGTCTTGGAAAGGGAAGTTTTGGTTCTGATATGTGGTCATATCATTATTTATTCCTTTTATTCAATAGTTTTTTAATGCAAAATGCAGAAGCAACCTCTGACTTGTATTCTGCAAGGGCTACACTCTTGTCTGTACCAAAGCCACTCTAAAACAAACTTCTGTCTGTTTACATAAGTTGCAGTCATACAAATAACTGCACCATAGATTTATCTTTAGGCTGCCTGTCTCTCCTCAGGCATTGTCTAGAGGACCTGGATGCATAACTCCAGGCTCTGGGAATTCCCTAAGCAACAACGCTCAGGTGCTGCACTGTTCAGAGATGTGACAGCCAAGTGTTCATGCAGCTCCAGTCCGTATGACTAAATATAACTGATGTAAACACTTCAACAAAGTAGCTCTTAGCAAACCTGCATAGCCTACCTGCCCCCTACTTGCCCATTGTAACACTAGGACAAAAATCAGAGCTATATGTCTGTGGAAAGTGCTGATGTAGCTATCTACACAAAATAATACGTTTATCTATGAACATTTAACACTTCAGATGTAGAAAGCTCCAAGATTTTTTTAACTGGAGCTGGTGACAATTTCAACTCTTAGACTACAGCATAAATAGCATCATTTTTATTTCTCTGTATAAGGCACAGAAGCTTATTCAGCATATTTCCTTATACTTAGTCTCTCAGAGTTGTCATTTCTGATGCTGTATAACCAGCTATATACACACTCTTTGCTGCTGGAGGCACTGCAGACTCTTTGGAAATAAGAGGTGGAATCAAGGATTTCCTCTTCATAGGAAGAAGGTAATCAATTTTAATTGCAAAAAGATAAAACAACTGGTGCAGGGAGTTGCTAAATACTAAAAGATCTTTCATGGGGCCGGATTCTTGAAGAAGTTTTACAGAAGCCATGTGTGAAAGAAAAAGGGAATCTTACCCTCATCTGAACTTCAACATATTATATGGTTAACATCTGCACAGAAACAGAGAGAAAACATTAGTGTTTGATATAATTGACTGAAATAAATTTGCACACAGAAGATACTTTAGAAAAAAAATTAATATTATGAAATCAAATACTTAAAAGCTAGAAGAAAAATAAAAAAGACTGATATTTTTCAGAAAGTCTTATGATGTCAACATTAAGAAGAATGCGAGTGCTATATTACACGCAAAGAAACCAACAAACAATGTTGTAAAATTACTTCATATTACGTGTCTCTGTTTACAAAACTGGGTACATCTTAAAGCTGTAAATTAATATAGAACATTTTAAAATATTAAATTAGAAACATTCCACATAACAGCTGCAATACCAATTACAAATTCTATAGCACATTTTGCCATTCATGGGTTCATTGCCATTAAAAATTGACTTCAACAGAGGCACACTAAGCTACGCTGTCTTAAGATGAACTTTAGCAAAGCCCCACATCACTTGCATATTTCTTCTTTAATATGATATCACAGTGCTATAAATCTTCTATGACAGACTGAGCTTAGCAATGCAATCAAAATAGTAACGTGTATCTTTTCAAGGTTTTTTGCAAGCAATATGTTCATTGTTGGAGAGTGGTTGCTGGAAATAACAGATCACATGTAGCACATCATACATGACTTAAATTTTGGTTAGGTATAAGGTCTCTGAAAACTGAGGGTCTTCTCATATGATGACTTCTGTCTTACGTGCAGAAAGCAGCGCTGTTCTCAGTGACATTTGTAAAGGAGTACCAGTCAAGCATTTTTACCCACGCCATAATAAAGTCGGATTGCTCTTCAAGATTCAAGTCCTCAGCAATTGTGTAATATCATTCCCTGGTATGATAATTATTTCATTTCCTGAAACTGACTTGTTGAAGAGAGATGCACAAATGACCTAATCAGTATAGATCATACCTGATCATACTAGTTATGGTAAAATGTGAAAGGAATATCAACATCTTAGCCCATTATTCCTTGGATTCTACATCCAACTTGCATTCCAATGACTTGTTTATGGAAAAATTAATTCCAGATTTTTACTGCTCATCTTCTAACCTGCCTATTCAGTGGGAAATACAGCTGAATTCAGGTTTGGTTTTTTTTACATAAAATTTCATAAGCTCTGTGTTTACTTAAGCCAATTTTGTAGTGATCAAGCTCACAGTACAGAAGTGCCATGTACCTTTCAAATTTCATATTACAAAGTTGTTGCACATCCCAGTAGAATTAATTCAGTTCAAGCTTAAGAAACCTGTATTATCATTTCTTCATGCTACAGGTGGTTACAGGCATGTTTCTAGGCTTGTAGTTAATACAGTGATCAGAGCATATCAAATGACTCAGCTGCCACTAAAGTAGACTTCCAGAAGACTATTCATCGGGTAAACGTATTCACCTAATATAGACAAGATGTCAGAATATTCCTTGCTTAGCTGGCCAGTGTCACTCAAGATGGGAGTGAAACTCCCTTTTCTCCCATATTATACCTGCCACATAGATATCTCAGGTACTCTCTGGCCTTTCAAGCAGCAGTAGATGTAGTCAAATAATAGAGCTTTTCAGACTCCTATGGTTAGCTTGAGCCTATTAACCTGCTCTTGTACAGAAACCTACAAGTAGGCACTGAAGTTCAGTTGTCTTAACCTCAAGTTGAATCCATCTTTGGAGCTCAATTTGGGACAAGGGAAAACTCGCACCTTTCTGGAGTGTCGTCTGGGAACTATGTGGAACATACACATCTCAAATTACCCTCAGTGTAGTGTAGACCATCAAACACTTTAGCCAATCCTGTCGTTTTCCAAGCACATAGGCTTCATTTAAATGGGCTCTTCATGTTCTGCTGTTCAATGACAGGTGAAAATTAAGTAATCTATAAATTATACCTTATAGAATCATAGAATCATAGAATCACCTAGGTTGGAAGGGACCTTTCAGATCATCTAGTCCAACCATCAACGTAACTGACAAAAACCATCACTAAGCCATATCTCTAAGCACTATGTCTACCTGTCTTTTAAACACCTGCAGGCATGGTGACTCAACCACTTCCCTGGGCAGCCTGTTCCAATGCTTAATAACCCTTTCAGTGTAAAATGTTTTCCTAATATCCAGTCTAAACCTCCTCTGGTGGAACTTGAGGCCATTTCCTCTTGTTCTATCACCTGTTATCTGGGAGAAGAGACCGACCCCCACCACTCTACAACCTCCTTTCAGCTAGTTGTAGAGAGCAATAAGGTCTCCCCTCAGCCTCCTTTTCTCTAGGCTAAGCAACCCCAGCTCCCTCAGCTGCTCCTCATAAGACTTATTCTCCAGACCCCTCACCAGTACAATAGATTGGTAAGGAAAAGAAAATGAAATTAAAATTTAAGGTCCCTATACCTGTTGAAGATATACTGAGACCTGTACCTTTGTTTCATAGTTTCCATAGTTCAGATCATTATGACCATGATGTAGGTATCTTTGCTGGTTCTAGGTGAGAGAAGTTGTAC
This sequence comes from Larus michahellis, assembly GCF_964199755.1. Lineage (NCBI taxonomy): Eukaryota > Metazoa > Chordata > Aves > Charadriiformes > Laridae > Larus > Larus michahellis. The sequence continues at coordinate 19,670,672 of NC_133896.1, forward strand.
TCCAGATGAAAGCATGCTAAGGATTCATTTTCCAGTGACAGCCTTAATGTCACAGGATATCACTCCCAGATACTTGCTGTAAAAAGGAGAGGGACACAAGGAATGAATGCCCTTTGGATGCAGGATGAAAAAATAATCTAATTATGCTGCCCATAGTCTGCTGAGAAAACGGAATAGATACATCAGCATAATTTAAACTACCTTCTATTTATCAACACTTCCAGACATCATTTTGCTGGACTTACCCCATTAATACAGATAACATTTTTATGTAGCTCAAAGTTCTCCTCTTGTTGACTCATGCTTTTTCTTTGAAGCAAAAATGAAATTAAGGGCTTATCAATATGGAGTGTGACTCCACTTCCAGTACCTCGTGCTCTTTGAGAGATTTCAAGTTTGCTGCAGGGAGATCTGAGGAGGTCGAATACTTAATAATCCCAGCTGTCTTTTCTACTCTACCCCTAGTACTACAGTTTTAGTGGTATGCTCTCCTACTACTTTAGTGCTGCTTTGTCAGCATCCTCAAACTTTACAAAATGACAAAAATACATTATGAGTTTTCAGGCTAATCAAAACACTATAGCTGTCTCCTCAGCATGAAAGTATATAAATCACCTCATTTCTTGTCAGTTGTTGATCCTCAGAGGTCTCTCTCTCTGTTGTTTTACACACATTTTCCATACTTTTATAGGTCTGATTAAATTCAGGAATGTATCTGGACCTGAAGTGCAGAGATGTGGGAATGAAGGGGAAAATATACAAAAATGCATATCGACATTGCATGTCTGCAGATGAGCTGGGAAAAACCACCCATTTGGGAGTGTAACCTTGCCACTTTTAGAGACTAAAAAAGATGGGAAGAGTGAGGCATATAGCTTTGTCCCTTTTGTAGTGGTTAACTGGCATGGCTGAGAGCAGAAAATTTACTGGTCTGTCTCCACTGAAGTTTCTACAGTCTAAAGAGCTCATGTGTCTGATACCTAAATAATTCTTTAAAAGCTTCAATCTGCTTATAATGTTGTGGTTTTCATATTTTATGTATTGTTTTAGAAATTATAATAAAACACACTAACTGTCTTTTCCAATATAAATGATTCTATGATTCTATGATTACTCAGTTTCATTTGTTTCATTCCTTGTTCCTGTGGGAAGAGATTCTATGATCTTGGACATCTCTTACTGAAATACTTTTTACTAGTTTCTAATTGGATGAATATATGCTTTGGTGAAAGTCATATGTATGCAGATATCCCTTTCTAAAAAACTCAAACAACAGAAAACACCAAAACTGAAACCAACACAACACAAAAACCTGAAATCAAGAACTTCCTTGATAAAAGCTCCTGCTTAATGTGCATACTGTAGGAATTGCAACATATCTGCTGACATTTTCTATGAACTGAAATCTTTCAATTAATCTAATCTGCTGACTTTAGTAGGGTAAGAACAGCACTATTGGATTGGTGCAGCCTTTCTGGGATAATCTTAACAGAAAGAAAAAACTTATGCACTCATGAGAAATTATTCTTGCAGTAATTGAATATGAATTTTCTGTGTACTTTATCTCAATGAAGAGTCATTTCTCCTGTCATTTCATGATGCATGGAGCTGTTTAGGAAAAAAAAAAAAATAAGCCCAAACCCCGTCCCTCTGAAATGGATTCCTGAGCAGTCATTACCACAGATCTCCGCGTTTACTTCTTGTGGTTCAACCAACCTCCTCAATTATACAGATATTACCAGGTCTTCTGCTGTCATATTTAAGTTACTACATACAGGCATATATTATTTCAGTGGCTCGCTGTCATTCTTGGCTGGCCCATTAAAGAGGCAAAATGTAGCAAAACCCCATTGGGCACTACACAAGCAATGGCATCCAATCCACTGTTATCTTTTAGTATATCAATACACAATGCCACAGTCTTGAAGTACTGGCTGGGAATACGAAATCCTTCCAGTAACGAGTAGAACTGTCTTGTTTTTTGCTGAAACAGCAGAATGAATCCACTCAATTTCCGATCCTCTATTTCTGAGCTAGTCAACTTATTCTCCTTCTTAGTCAACAAACAGAAATAAGCACTTTCTATGATGTATTTCAGCTGCCTACCTTATAGTTAAATACGCTATGCCCTATAAGTGCCTATTACTTTCTGATGAACTAGAAGTTTAAAAATAAATAAACGTATATATAAAATATATGTTTTATCTATATGAATACATATAAAATATATACATTCCTGGAAGCAGAAGACTTTATATAAGCAAAGATTTTGGCTGTTTGTTTTAGATGAAACAAGACTGGATATGCTGGGAAAAAACCAAAATACTGAAAGCCACAGGGAAAGTGAATTGCATTCTCATTTTACCTCTGACAGTACAAAACCCAAGGACATTCAGTGAAAATAAAAGCAAAGAATTTACAACTTTTGCAAAAGTTCTTCCCTCAGGATAGACTGAGGAGTATTCAGCATGGATTCAGAGCCAATATTTAAAGACTATTTGTTATACGTGAGATATGTAGGAGTTACAAAATGAAGGAAAATTATTAGTGACTTGGAGAATCAAGGATATGGAAGCAGTATCCTCCAATGAGTGATGGGATAAACGTGAAGCGATTTAGTCGCAAAAGTGATAGGAGCTTCTCTTCTCATGTGCACGAGATCTGACTGTGACTTTCTGCATTTGTGCAGATCTACCATATAAAATGTCTACAGTAAGTTAGAATCATAGCATCATAAAACAGCCCAAGCTGGAAGGGACCTCAGAAGATCATCTGGTCCAACCATTTGTGGGAAAGGAAGCCTAGATGAGATTATCTAGCACCCTGTCCAACCACACCTTGAAAACCCCCAGTGATGGGGACTCTACCACAATGCTTGTGACATGTCCACCTCACCATCCAGTTTAGTGTCAGCAAATTTGGTGAAGCTGCTTTCAATCCCATCATCCAGGTCATTTATGAAGATGTAGAAGAGTGTGGGGCCTAGTATTGATGTTTATGGGAAGCCCACTTATGACAGGCTGCCAGCCGAGTAAAAATCACTGATCACCGTCCTGAGTGTGGACTGCTAGGTAATTTCCCACCCATCTCACAGACCACCCGTCTAATCTGTATCTTGTCAGTTTATCCAGGAGGAGGCTGGTGGAAACAGTGTCGAGCACTTTGTTAAAGTGCAGGTAAACAACTTCCACTGGTCTTCCCATGTTGACAGAAGATGTTATTTTGTCATAGAAGGTGATTAAATTAGTCAGGCATGATTTAACTTTGGTAAATTCATGTTGTCTTTTCCCAATCACTTTTCTGTATGATTTTATGCAAATCCCTCCTGTATGAGATTTTTCACTGACAGAAAGAGAATAAGCTTCCCATAGCATCCATAAAAGAGACAACATCTTTAATTCTCTATTTGATCTTAATTTTTTAATGATCAAATATAGATTCTCTTGCATCAAAGCACTCCAAAACAGATAGAACAGATTATAAATGAGAAGCTGGATTTTATTGTGATCATTTTTTCATTAACAAAGGGCAAAGACATTAGGCAATTGACTAATTTGAGTTTATTTTATGCACGTTGATGTACAAAAATGTTTATGTTTCTTGTGAAGATGCATGTCTTAGATTAGATTGTCACTACTCTTATTTCCATTTCTTAGATAAATCTTAAATTCCCATCTTCCAAGACAGAATGTTGTGGCTGTTGTTCAGTGTTCCAAGATTCGCAGAGATTCTCTGTCATGCATCCGGTCTTTTGACAGCTCAATGTCATTGCAGTTGCTGCTGCTGTAATCAGCTTCTACTGTCTTTCTTCTCTCTTGTTCTACCATCTTTCTGTTCTACCAAGGAGAACCATGCATCAACCTTACCAACTTGGCCCTCTTCCACAAAAGAGAATTTTCCTTAAACATATTGGATACATGCAAATATACTGGCTAAAGACAGGGACTTCAAAAATCATCATCCTTGTCACTGGTAACAGGACTAACTGTGTCAAAGTATAATGGTAGATGCTCCAATAAAATCCAATGGCTTTATCACACCATCCATTTTTTAATACCTGGTGCCAATCAGAGAGGGATTGCTACTGTGAGAGGAACCATTGCTAGAACAAGAGCATGCCTAAGCTTTTTTTATCACTTCAGCAAAGTAAATATACAGCAATTGATTCATGTTTGATATTTTGCAAAGGTTAGCTTGGACTCCTAAATAGTAAGCTATATGCAACCAAAAAAGACATTTACTTTTCTTTTTCTTTTGGGGACAAACTGAGCATACATTGCAGGAAATATTTAGTATATGAACATTTAAGTGACTGAAGAATGATCTATTCTAGATCAGTATAGAAAGTCATGTAAACAATTTGGAGGGGGAAAAAAGAAAAAAAGGGAAAAAAAGGAAAAAAAAAGGAAAAAAAATCTAAAAAAAGGAAAAAAATCTAAAAAAAGAAATCCAGTGCTTCAAACTTTTGCCTTTACAAAGTGATGCTAGCTAGTTAAGGTTGAGTGGGAAAGTTCCATTGGTATAATTAATAACTTGGTCTTTGTGGCTGACTCTTGGGAGTTTTTGTTGTAAAAATGTCGGTCATTATTCTTGTTAAAAGACAACAATCATCTTGATCCTCATTCTAGGAGGAAAAAAAGCACAAATTCTGTACTGATCCATTTACAATGATCCTGATAATACCATGACACATGTACACCTGTTTATTAAAGAAAAAGAAAAGAAAAGAAAAGAAAAGAAAAGAAAAGAAAAGAAAAGAAAAGAAAAGAAAAGAAAAGAAAAGAAAAGAAAAGAAAAGAAAAGAAAAGAAGAAAAGAGAGCATGCCGTTACTTTTCTTTTTTCAACCCACCTGCGTGGCAAGATTGTTGCACCTACATGAGTTGAATTTGCATCAGCCATTGTCTGATTTTTAGCTTGTGGTCATAGTTATTTATTAGTTATGGTAAACTAATTAAGAAATGAATCTTCCTTTTAACTGTTTAACAATTAAATACTTGAGAAACAATGAGGTTTTAAGTATTTTAATGAACTGTAACTTCCCCTGGTAACTTTTGTGACTATTTTAGGCATTTTTCAACCTCTTTTCTGAATAAATAGTATTTATCTCTCCTTCATTGCTAAGCCAAAGATCTGCTCAACTCACAAGAAGAAAGCAATGAAATCAGATCTGGTGAGCTACACATCTAGTATACGTACCAGGATGTGGCTGTAGACATGTTAAATTATCAAAAAAGTTGGAAAAAAAACAGAGTGCAAGGAAGTAGGTTTTTGAGTTTTATGAAACCAGATAAGTGCTGTATTTTAAAAGCCTGGAATTCTGATGCTTGTCTCGTTTAGTTTTTATGGGCCCAAATACTTAAGCTGAGCCTTTTCCACCTTTTTTTTTTTTTTTTTCCTATTTCAGAGATTCCAAACATCCTCTGCAAAGACCTGTAGTCACTGGACAGAGATGTGTTACAAGAGGCATATGTCCTTCCTATATGTGGCTTAAAAGAAGTGATATGTAGAGGTGCTTATCCCTTATTATGGAAGGAGACTAGGTATTAGACTTAAATTAGGCATGTGTTTGTTCATTCAAAGATAAATGGCACAAATAACATAATGAAATGGCAATAAGTGATAATTCCTCCACCAAGATTAGGGTGAGCTTTCTGTTAGTAGTCCTACCCTTCTGTACAATCCTCTGTATAAAATACCCTGTCAGCATTGCCCTAAATCTTTTTTCACTGAAACCAAAGACAGAGCTATATAAGACAAATACTTGCTAATTTCTGCCTTAAAAATGCAACAGTTACGACTATGAAATTAATTTTTATTTGAATAGTTTTATTTAGATAGATACTGCAGTTACATGGCTATATCCCTTGATGGATAAGTAAAATGGTAATATGTTTAAGATTTTCAAAGTGATCTGGAGTATCGCTGGATGTATTCCCAAATTCCCACTGTCAGAACACATGGTAAAAAATAAGATGATATCATTACATTTTTTCGCTACTTCTTCCTTGACTGTTTCCACCCACACCTCCTGTGTTCCTCTCATATTTTTCAAATAGAACAAAGAATTTTAAAAAAGGGAAAGAAAGGAAAGTACAATGCACAAGATTAACACTGGCAGAAGAACAGACATGCATGACTGGCTGTTGGCAATGTCTCTAAAATGCAGCCCACATTTCTTCAGGGTACTTATTTTAGTGTGATAAATTACATTCCCTTTTCCTTTATGATGCTTTTTTCTTTCAAATGTGCTAACATGTAAGTATTCCAAAAAAATTTAATTACATTTTGGCAGCTCATAGAACATAAACACTACATCCTCGATGGGCTTTTGGACTCTACCCATATGACAAGACTGGCAGCCTAGAAAGATTCTCAGTCCCCTGATGTTTACAGGATTTAATAGTAGTATTTCGAAAAGCCATTATTGTAGTTCATTCTTACAGTCTACAATAAAATATGAAGACATTTAGCTTGTCTCTTAGCATTTTTAAAGTCAGATATATGACTGAGGATGTGGCTTGGGGAGAAAGTTCCCCAAGAATCTTCTAGTTCATCTTCTGATATACATTTTTTAATAAAATTTTGAGGGTGGGAAAGTCTTACAGTTAAAGTCTACACAGTTTCTTCCTTACAGAAACCTAGAATTTTATTTAGATTTTTCTGCCCCATCTTGAAAACTGAGGTGCACTGAAAAGAGACTTGTTTGAATCTGGACTAATTTCTCTATAGTAACGGCACTTGGGTTCAGATCCAAATTAAATTAAGTCTCAGAATTTGTTAATGTGAACTTCTGTCTCCAAATAGTAGAAATCTTTTGTGTGAGACTTCACCTGACTGTAGATTAAACCTGAAAAATAGGTACTGTAAGTTTTGGTTTCAGCTAAAAACTGTATCAGAATACTATCAGAAAGCATATTTGGATTTAAACTCCTCATTTGTAGTAGCTAGTGGTAAAGATCAAGTTTTACTTAAAGAAAAGATTTTTTTTAAATCAGTTTTTGAAAATCTATACATTGATGGTAATTGTAGGAAGAGAAGACTTTAAGATTTTTTCCAGTATGCATTAATAATTATTTAATTGAGTTATCAGTGGTAATAGTCCAATCATTATTGTTGTTTCAGAATTGTGAAGATATAAATAAAAGACAGAATGCATTAACTTCAGATATAAGCAGAGATATAACCCCGTTTAGAAGCTGTAGTGTCACTTTTCTACTCCAACCAACACATTCTTGCAATTATATATTCTTGCTGCATATGTCATGGCTCATGAGTATGCTCATTCAGTGCTTTTTCTGCTTAAAAAATGGAATTTCAGATTTCTGAAAAAAATTTTTAGTATCAAAAATCCCCAATGTCAGTCTATAGTTTCTCTGATTTTTTTATTATATGATTATTTTTGTACTGAATACCCATGGGGTGATTATCTTATCTCTAATTTACTACCGCCTTTAATACTCTTACAGGCATAAAGAGATACTAACACCAGAAAAGAGGGCTGCCTTTAAACCATGTGAGGAAGGTTAACTTTAATCAAGCCTAGAGGACATGGTCAAGAAGTCTATTTATGGAAATTCCTAAATATTATCTCATATGCATAACTGCTTTGAAAATCATGACAACTAAATTAATCAGATGTGTTAACACACAGGCTGCTCTCCGGTACTGCCTCGGTGGGTATACTGCTTGAAAATGAATTGAATGTGGCTTTTTTCCTCCTTTTCCCCACTCCTCAATGAAATGTTAAAATAGCTGTTGCGTCTTATCTCACAGGAGTAAGAGCCTACCCATCCCATACCTGGCAAAGAGGTTCCAGACACTATATTGTCTGGGATTCTTTAAAAGCAAAAAGCCTCAAAATATTGGATGCCAATTACAGTGTTTACTGTCCAATGGTTGCCTTTCATGAAAAATGTTCGTACTAGCACGCAAAACTTCAAATTCGTGTACACAAGTATGTCTTTTACTGGACAACAGCTTTGATGAAAATAAAACCACGAGGGCTGCTTTTGGGAGGATGTTTTTTGCATGCTTCATGCATCAGATGTGGCTGCTAAAGCTATAATTTCTTCTTGCTCACTAGCCCACTGTGACACTGATTAGTGAACGACTCTAGCAACAATGCCAAGAAGAAATAAAAACAACATTCAAGATGTAAGAATGACAAATACCCCTCGTTTTTGCTCCCAAGAACCATTCAGAACAGATGAAGATGAACCTGAGTGCTTGTTGTCCGCTACATATGCAACTAATCAGTGATCAATTAATGGATGGTGCTATTTTCCACAGCTGTGAGAGTGTGATTACAAAAGGGATCGAAACATAGAATCGACTCAGGAAAGACCACCTTGCTAACTTGACAGGGTCACAAGAACACCAAGGAAGTCATTTATTATTGCTATTCATTAAAGAAAGGTTATAGTCATCTTTCTAATTACTTTCCTTACTTAGGACTGCTAACTTTTTCACAGATTGCTTGTCACTTGTACTGACCTCTGTATAAAATCGATACATATTTGCATTTTTTTGTGCTCATTATGGTGAAACATGACACAGCCTGAGAATAAAACATGCCTTTCTTTGTAATGGCAGGCAAACACTGAAAACACTGATGACAAAGGTTTAGATTTTCTCTTTTATTGTTTCATTGCTCCTTTCATATATTCTTGCCAAACTCTTATATAGTGACTATGCTTACCATGAAGTTGCGATAAGATGCTTCGGGAAAAAAAAAACCAATATAAAATGTAAGACATTCCAAGAACTAAGATATTGTGTCTATTTTTTTCTTTCTCAAAATTTTGAATGAATGATAATCACCAAAGAATTATGTGAAAGTAACCACTTTTATCTCTTTTTGTTAAACTGACTATCCAAAACTCTTTTTTAAATGAAAAAAAAAAAGCTGACACCATGAAACTTGGAGCTAAATCTGAATTCAGATTGTAATGCCTGAAACATTAGGTATGTTTAGATGAAAGATTTTTATTAGCAGAGTAAGTTTATTCACAGAATTAAGATTGGAGTCCAGTTTCTTATTTGATTACTAACTTTTGTTCCAACCCAATCTTTTCTCATAAGGCACAAAGTCACACATTTAACCCTGTTTCCAGCTCTATCATCCTAAAAGCCTCAAAGACAACTGTCATCTCTGTCAGGAGAGATGCTTGGGGATCTTATTCTAAAAAGCAATACTGGCAGTGGTACAGTTTAATGATAACAGAAACATTTAACATTTCAGGTAAAAACATCACTCTCAATCGTGATCAATATATACCAAGGAGAAAGAATGTTAAATCCTAAATGGTTCAAGGTGATTATCGTCTATCTTTTTCAAGGGGATGATGTTTAACCAATGATTTGAAACAATACAGCTGGAGAAAGTCTCTTCATTGCATCTTTGCTTTCCATGTCTGTTTTAAATACATATTTACAGTGAACATTTAAAATAGGGTAATTACTCAAACAATTAACGTGACTGAGAAAATGTAAAGAGAGAAAAAAATCACAGTGGTTTGGAAGGGAATAAAATAATATCTTTGTTTTGAGACCAAGACTGACAAATAAAAACAGCTGGGATTTTTTTACAATATGCCTCTCCATTACTGCATGTATTTGAAAACAGTAGCCACTGGACAGGTATTTATTCATATTATAAACAGGTATTTGATTTAGTAGTAAAGAATGCTAATTACATCCTGGGCTGTATTAACAGAGGCATGGATAGTAAATTGAGGAAACTGCTTATCTCCTTTTATTAGGCATTTATTAGTGCTATACATCTGGAGTACTACATCCAGTTTTGATCTTCTAATACATGAGAGACATAGAAAAACTGGATCAAGTGCAGTGTAGAGTCACTACATTCTTGGTGGCCTGGAGTAGTTTCTCCATGAAGAGACACTGAAGGAGTTGGTCTTGTTCATCCTGAAGCAAGGACAACTTTAGGGGCACCAAACAGCAGCTTTCCTACACCTACAGGTAGGCAATGGGAAAGATGGAGCCAGGTTATGCACAGCAGCACAAGATGGGAGAATAGAGACAAAGGGCATAAACTGAACTGAGAGGTTCTTACTGAATATAAGGATAAATCTTTTCCTCATGAGGACACTTAGTACATGACACAGGCTGCCCAGAGCGATTGTGCAGTCTCTCTCCATGCTTGGGAGCAGATAAGGCCCTGATCAACCATGTCTGACCACATACCTGACCATGCTTTGAGTAGGAGTTTGGACTGGTGACCTCTTAAGTTCCTTGCAACTTGAATTAAGTTGTGGATGCCCTGCTCCTGGAAGTGTTCAAGACCAGGCTGGATGGGACTTTGAGCAACCTGGTTTTGTGGGAGGTGTCCCAGCCCATGGCAGGGGGGTGGGAACTAGATGATCTTTAAGGTCCCTTCTAACCGAAACCATTCTATGATTCTATGATGTGGCAGACTTTTAAAGTAGTCCCAAAAAAAATGATGAACAGCCATTTTAAATTTAATTACAAAAACAAAGTCGGCTTGTTTGTTGGTTTTCTTTTTTAATAAATCTTTTTCTATAACAAAAGATATTTTGCATAAAAAATAGAAGTCTGCATTACTGGTTCTGCCCATAAATTAAGTATATTCAGAAAATGCGTGTTATGACTTTATGTTATTATCAACTTCTATAAGGAATTATTTGTATTACATTTGTAGTTTCAAAGGAGTTGCCATTTTATTCTCTTGCTGACCAAAATTTATCATTTTGATAAATCAGCGAACACAGTTATTCCTAAGGGATCTGATTCTGCACTCAGTTATAATGGTGATGAATATGCAGTAACTCGACTGAATGTAATACTTGAGAGATATGTTATTTGTGAATCTTGGAAGTTAATAGACTTACTCTAGATAGTGACCACTTGAGATAAGAGAAGAATGTGATCTTCAAACTGTAGTATTGACTATGACAAAAAGGATTTGCACTATGTAAACAGAAAGTCAGGAGAACTTAGTCTTCTCATTCATTGTAAATCATTATGAAAAGCTGTTGAGTGAAGTGCAGATCTTTCTCTAGGTACTTTTCATGACAAGAAGAACTGCAAACACAGCAGATAACATTTGTTTGGCAGTATGTTAAAATTGTCAGAGCTCTAATGATTTGTATTCATGGTATAGCCTCAAACTACCAGTAGCTATAATTCATCATATTTCTAATTTTACAGAGGCACAGATGGCTGTCCACTCTAGTGGTCCCAACATCAGTGAGTTAAACATGGAATAGCATGATTGATTAAAAATTATAATCAGACATTACTGCTTGTAATTGTGATTAATATGAGTTTACTATTTCTGACAATAATTACTTTTCTTCTCTATTTTTAACAAGGGGAATAGAAAGTAAGTGGATTACAGGCTTAAAAAATTCAAGACTTTAGGGCCAAAAGAACAATTAATATTAATTGTAAAAAGAAAAAATGCTGTTAGTACTTTACTTTTAGGATAGTTTAGGGATTTCTATTATCCTTTTGATAACTGTCTGGCTTTTTTTTCAAGGCTAGCAATTGTTCCCTGTGGGAAAGTGACAGCTAATAATTTACTTGTATGTTATCTTTTGTACTGTTTTTAAATTATTTTTCATGCTTACACTTTCAGTAGTGCCAAGTAACAGGATTTTTTTAGGAACTTTGTGCATGCCTTTGAAGTTAAAAACAATTTATTTTACCTGAGGCAGTGAAAAATTAATGGACTGATTTCTATTAATGTTTTTAGCATTCACCAGAAACACAGTTAATGGGTTCATTTGGCTTTGGATCAGGTCTGTCTTTCTTACGTACAGGATCCTCATGTTCAAACAGAAACCAAGCATGTATTGTGATAGAATCCGTGACTTCTGTATGACTCTCCTTTCTTTGGACGAAGTTGTGAAGTTTTACACTTAAATTGACACTATGTCTTCTATTTCTTAATTTGGTAAAGTATTGGGTTTACATGGCAAGGTTTTGGTAGCAGGGGAGCTGCAGGAGTGGCTTCTGTGAGAAGACATCAGAAGCTGACCCATGGCAGACTGAGACAGTTCCAGCCAGGTCCAAAGCTGGTTAGCCAAAGCTGAGTCCATCAGTGATGCCAGTGTGTCTCTGTGATGATAACATATTTAAAAAAGAGTAAAAAACACTGCACAGCAGCTGTGAGAGAATGGATTGAAAAAAAGTGAGAGAAACAACTATGCAGACATCCGTGTCAGTGAAGAAGGAGGACGAGGAGGTGCTGCAGGCACTGGAGAAGAGATTCCCCTGCAGCCCATGGAGAAGACCATGATAATGTAGGTTGTCCCCCTGCAACCTATGGAGGACCATGCTGGAACAGATATCCACACTGCAGCCCATGGAGAATATGCCCTGAAGAAAGTTGGAGACCATGGAGATCCCACCCAAGAGGAGGCTTCTGGCAGGAACTGCGGCCCATGGAGAGGAGCACTCTCAGGAGCAGGTTTTCTGGCAGGAACTGTGACCCTGCAGGGGACCCACAGTGGAGCAGTCTGTTCCTGAAGGACGGTGTCATGCGGAGGAGACATATGCTGGAGCAGTTCTTGAAGAACTGTACCCTGTGGGAAGGACCCATGACGGAGAACTTCGTGAAGGACTGAATCCTGTGGGAGGCACCCCACGCTGGAGCAGGAGAAGAGCATGAGGAGCAAGGAGCAGCAGTTTTTTTTTTGTTTCCTGACATATTATGATATGATACAATTTGTTAATGAGATTCTTCATTTTCATATCCTCAGTAAAACATTTTCATCCCCCATATTTCCTTCTGACACAAGATCTGGTCTTCCAGCAAGCTGTGGGATGCAGGTGGTAAAAACATGAGGAGGAAGCTAAACGTAACATTTAGGCAAAGACAGTGCACAGATAAGGGCTGCTGATTCACAGGATGTCTTGTGCTGCCTTCGGCAGCCAGATCTCACGAAGCCCAAGGCAGAAGTTAGAGCTGCTTCCCTTGAGTAGAATCCTTGTAGCTGGCCTCTGTGGTCTTGTTACCGCTGATTCTCCAAAGGTTAAACAGGCAAGTACAGTTCTCTCCTTGGCTGCAGGCAAGTTTAGATTTTCTGTTACTTTACTCATAGGGACAAATCCTTATTATTTTACTCTTCCCACATCCCCCTCTTATTTTAATCCGCATGTCTCCAAGACTTCTATTTTTTCCTTCTTATATTATTGTACTGCTGCCCATATGATGCTCTTGTTTCTTTTTATCTGGGTTCCTTTGACTAGGCAACCGTTTCATAACAAAAATAACAATTTTTTTTTAAGGTAGAACTTATTGAGTGGCATTTGTTAAAATTGATGGAATTTTCCTTTCCATTTCATGTTAAAAAAACAACAAAATTTTCTTCTTTATTTTCTGTTTAACAAGATCTGCTGCGTATTATATTAAGTATGGTTTTAATTTCAAATGGACACTTTTTTCTAGGACACAATGATTATATTAAAGACTTCAGTGGCTATGTGCAACTTCTCTCAAAAGGTGATCAGTCCTGTGTAATTACACCTAGTATGTGCTGTATCACATGATGTTGAAGGCTGCTATCATGAGAGATGGCTAATTGGTTATTTGATTAATAGCTCTCCACCAGACTCCATCTGTAGTGAGATTTAGCCTACTGTTCTCAAAGCTGGCTGAGGCATACCTCACCACAGCCTATCTGCACGGCTACATGGAGCTGAAAAATCACTACACAGAGAAAAAAGTTATGATTGAGCAAAAGGTTTTAAGTATATGCAGCCACCCTCAGAGGGTCGCAGTTTTTGCCACTGACCTGAAGGTCCTTTCGCAATGGTACAGTGCCTAGTTTCTCTTTAAAAAGACCATTTACATTTTCCTGCCTTGTAAACAGAAAAGGAAGAAAATATCCATAACGCACAAAAATCCTTTCCAACACTGCAGTGCTAGAAATGATGATAATAGGAAGTATGATGTACAGCTAGACTAGCCAAAATGAATGTGGGAAGGGCAATAATATGGAGCCAGCTGTAACCCCAGAAGCTAAGGAATAATAAAATTGACTGCAGCCCTGCCCTCCTTTTTATGCTACCCAGAGGCAAGCGTAGCTGAGCAGGTAGTTGTCTGTGCTTTGCCTCATCCGGGTTTTCGTAAGTATTTTAACAAGCTGGCATAGGATGCTAGTTAAAACTAAAGCTAGGACCTAACATTCTATTATTACAGCCACTAAGCTAATGGGGGAGAATATAGCAAACTAGATCTATAACTTATGCTTTCTACATATATGCCTTCCTATCATGATGTGCATTTTTTTATTTTTTTATTTTTTTGCAATGCATGCAGTTAACTTGGGAAAAATTACAATGAAGTAAAAAAACATAGCCTATAAACCACTATTGTCAGAAAAGTAAGCTGCAAGGAATAAAGCACATATGTAAAATTATGAAGAGGATGGATACGTTATCTTAATTATTTTATTCTTTGTACCACACCAGTGCTACCAGATCTGTGAATGGGAGTAAATATTAAAAAATGTAACATGTTTCTGTATTTGTATTACCTATTTTAGAAAGTGAACAGAAGTGTACTAAAAACTGTTGTAAATTGCTGCACAGAGGAAATATCAGTAGCATCCAGCAATGTACACCTACAAAGCAATCTTTATATGCTTGAATCCTAGCAACTAGCTCCATATATTTATTAGCTTTCCTTTTGAATTCTATAGATCTCTAACAAAAACTCCTGTATTTCATACAGTTTATTTACAGTTGGACAACTTCCTGAAGACTTTCAAAGAGACAAGAGTACCGAGATAATATTTGGAGAGGCACAGTGGAACAGTCTTGCCAACAAGTCCTTCTCGATTTTATATCAAGTCCGCAGAAAGACAGTAGCAAAGGCTGATCGAGGTGTATTCAGCTTTAAAGCTTACTCTTTATGTTAAAATTTCATTTTTTTCTTGTGTCTCTAAGGAGTCTACCCCATCCATTCAAGTCACAGCAATACTGCTGGTTCTCAACTATAGAGAACAGTCCCTGGTACTGTGCAGTGTACTTCAAACATACCAAGGAAAGGCGTTCCTTCCCAAATATATAATCTGCTTTTCTGGTGTACGTGGAAATTCCAGCACCAGTAACACAGGAAAAAAGTAGCACATCCAACTGGATAGGCAATAGTTCTCCATCTGGTGCCTGGTACTTTATAAATTGGACTGCAGATAAAATTTAATATATCTTTAATAGTACTTAATGTTAGAGTAAAATTAAAACTTTATCCTTCGGAAGGCCCTCATTCTTGTGTTTGTTGTGGTTTAATCGCAGCCAGCAACTAAGCACCACACAGCCGCTCGCTCACTGCCACCCTGGTGGGATGTAAGAGAGAATCAGAAGAATAAAAGTGAAAAAACTCATGGGTTGAGATAAAGACAGTTTAAAAGGTAAAGCAAAAGCTGCAGGTGTAAACAAAGGAAAGAAAACAATTAATTCACCACTTTGCCTTGGCAGGCAGATGTTCAGCCATCTCCAGGAAAGCAGGGCTCCATCACGCGTAGCATTTACTTGGGAAGTCAAATGCCATAACTGGAGATATCCCCTCCCTTCCTTATTCTTCCCCCGACTTTTATATGCTGAGCATGACGTCATATGGTATGGAATATCCCCTTGGTCTGTTAGAGTCAGCTGTCCCAGCTGTGTCCCCTCCCAACTTCTTGTGCACCCTCAGCCCACTCACTGGTAGGGGGGTGCGAGAAGCAGAAAAGGCCTTGACATTGTGAAAGTGCTGCTCAGCAATAATGAAAACATCTCTGTATTAACAACACTGTTTTCAGCGCAAATCCAAAATTAAAAATTAAAAAATTAAAAAATTAACTCTATCCCAGCCAAAACCAGCACAATGTTTTGCTTACTTCTCCCAGTGGTTAGTGTGTTCTTTTTGAGTATTTAACAAGATTGTTGCAACTTTAGAGAAATTCCCATCTCTGATTCTTTAATCCCTATTCCCACAAGAAGAATTTTTAGTCAAATAGTTTAAATATATATTTTTACCTAAACTGTAATTTTGTCTTTTTTTGAAATATATTTGTATATAAATATATACAGAGACATATACATACATATGTATGCAACTTTACTAACCAAGGCAAATTAACTTGTGAAGTTTTCACATGTGCATGATTTACAGTACCTGTGATCTGTTTTATGTTAAAAACACTGCCACTTCTTCCCTTCTTTTTTCAATAATACAGATTAATTCACTGTGATCATAACTATTTTCAACATTGTTTTCCTGCCTATCGTATGCGCACCATGGGTGCATGTAAAGGGAAAAGGAGATACAACAGCTGTTTCATCTTTTTTCAGCTAAGCACTCTAAAAGGCTTCAGTATTTTTTCTTTCTTTTCTGTGAGAAATTAGATATTTTTCAATACAAACAAAAAAATTGCTTACAATACCCATCAAAATGTAAAAGGAAACAAAATTGTTGTTTTCTTCATGGCTTTTAGGATATATATTAAGTAAAAAAAACAATTTTTCTGACAGAATTATTTACTTTCCAGAGCACACTTTGAATTCAGTTAAAAATCTATAGTTTTGTTCCTCGTGTATTTTCATATTGAGAAGGTAAATGATTTACTGGCAAGTGTGGTTTCAGTCTGTAAGTCTTTCTAGTTTTCAAAGCAGAATTAGTTTTTTGTTAGCAGAAGGAGGTACGGATTATTTAAATGTAGAAGAAATTCCTATGTTTGTTTTTTGTTTAGGACTATATTATATTTAGTATGATGCTTTAAATATTATACACATATGGAAGAACCTTTTTTTGTTTTTTTTTTTTTTTTTATGTACATATAACAACAGTAGATGTTACTTAGAGACATTGAAATTAAATCCTTGCCAAAGCAGAATTTACTCCTCTGCTACAAATAGAATTATTTTCTGCTGGTTTAAGAGCAAAGCAAATTTACCAGATGTACTTTCACTAATTTAATATTATAACAATCAGCAGCAATAGGGAATATACAGTAACTCATGTACTAGCTAGTTAAACTTACCATGGACATTGAAAAATATTTCAACGTTAAGGATTAAACAAAAGAACACATTTGATAAAAGACCCATATCTTCAGGGCAAAGTCAGAAAAAAGACTCAAATGTCAGAAAATGTCAAGGAACACTGACAAGCAAAGGAAAAAAAGAAAGGGGGGGGAATTACAACATGAGTTACAGTGTAGAAAGATACTGTCACTTCTTTGGTTAAAAGGTGGTGACAGATTTGTGAATTTATTTTATTATGATTAACTTTAATATAGCCTTGTATCCACTGCAATCTTACATGTTTCCCAGTGTTGTATACACACTGCAGTGCACAGTGTAGGGGCGTGCAACCATCAAAATGGTTGTCAATGCATGTAAGCCACCAGAAAATAATCACATTATAGACAAAATGGAAGTGTCTTAAAAGGCCTTGCAGAGTAATGCCTCCAAAGGAATCAAATTTATCAAGAGTTTTCTTACACAGCTCTCTACTGACAGCTGTGTAGTTCATAATCTTTTTTCCCCCAAAACTTTTGCAGTATCATTCAGAGCAAGTCCACTGCCCAAGTACTTCTCAGTCACTAGCAGTACAGGCACTGTTAACATGCCAACATATTAAAATGCCTAAATTACAGATGGCAGTATTGGAAAGATTGAGCTATGTGAATGACCTTTTCTCCACATCATTGGATTGGGATGCTGTTCTGTTTAAGGGCATTTTGCTGCTGCTCATTAATGCCAATGTCACTTTGTTTAAAAGGTGAACATGCCAGTGTGCATCTGGTGAGAGGAAAAAATCACGTGCCTCAGCATCATGGCAACAAAAGCAAGAACCTTCAGTTGCATCACTTCAATTTACATTCACTTCAAAACACAAACAAATTGCTCTCTAAAATTTCAATTTGGACCAAAAAAGACTTTTTAGAAAACAATTGGTTTAGTTAGAACCATGTTATATTTATGCTAAAAGACTCATTTTGATCTCTTTAAACAAACTGATTTCAAAGATATAAAACCATAATTTAAATGAAATGCAAACTTTTGAAATTATTTTTTTCTTTCTCAATTTATCTTCTTGCTTGACTTACCTTTGTCAAATTACTATTTAGAAAAAAAGGGGAATCGGAAAAAAATGGTAAAATGAGAATCAGTAAAAACCAAAATACTTCAAGAAAATGCCTGAGGGCCTGAAGAGCTATACAATGGTAAGAAAAGCGTCATCATTTGTCAATAAATAGTTCTGTTCACTGGGAATGTTACCTGGCCTCAGATTCATGGAGATCTTGAAAAACCATGAGAAATATATAAAAAAAAGCATATGAAAAAAAATCTTATTTAATACTAATTCTGAGTAGTTGGCATCACATAATATAATTCTGCTGAGGCCAGAGGAGGCCTAACCTTTAAGTTTGTGTGTTTTGAAAAAGAAAAACCAGACAGAAAACCAAAGAAATAAAACTTGCAGCGTAACCATTTCAGCTGAGAAGTTGAACTCAGTTTCTTTGTCTTACCAGTGCTTTGCAGATCGGAAAGTTAATATGAATTTAAAGCAAAACACTAAGAGTAATAATAATTTATTGTATGTGTGGCCTAATATTAGTGATTAGTAATTTGAATGACAAATGGATGTGTGCCTATTTATGTACGGACTAATTGACTCACTTGAGGACCTTTCTCCACTTTTCTGTAACTCAGTGTATCTAAGTTTAAGCCACAGTTCAAATCCATTTGACAAAATAAACATCTAATAATCTTACCTGATATCATTATATACCCAATATGATACAAACTGAGCTCTATCACATGATTTACCTCAGTCATAATTATGATCACTGTCACAATACATGCTGTAAAATCTTTTTGTCTTTTACCTTCTGACAAAGTAATTTTCTGAATGCATTGATGTTGATGAATTCCTATTTGAACATCTGGCTCTTGAAAGTATCGCTAAAAAACTCACCTATGTTTTTATAAAAAAACAATTTAGAAGATTTAATGTTTTTATTGTATGAAAGGTCAAAGACATTGATGCATTTTGTTGGAAGTACTAACCTAAAGAATGCATAAAAGCTATGTAGTAAAAGCATCGGGTTTTGAGTGAGGTGATTTTCAGGCTTCTGAGCCCTTAGAATAACTAGTCATTATAGAGCTACTTTTCCTTTCCCTGCTTTTATGTCAGGTGCAGCATTAACTCATTGTTGTATTTAACTCCTGGCAATCATTTTTCATCAGTTTCTCAAGGACTATCAGGCACTGCAGCTTGAGATCCAAATTTTTAATTTCTTTGATACTGACCTAGCTACCAGTTCCATGAGAGTAATTTTACTTACAAAAAATTGAGATGCAAATAATACATATTTTTAGTACTGAGAACTCTGCTAAGGAATTACAATACAATTAGTTCTCCAAATACTTTGTTTTTGACTCTATGAAAATACCAATTTATGGGATTCACAATTTTTTTTCCTTCCTGAACTCTTTCTCACCTTAGTCGAAGTGTACTACTTTTGAAAAACAGGAAAGACGTAATGTAATAGAAAGAATTACTTCCCCATGTTCATGAAATGATACTCAATGTAAAACTTTCAAGAAATCAGAAATAAAATATGAAAAAAAGCACATGCAAATTAATGTATTCCAATACTTCTGGCAAAACTGGGTAGCACTGTCTGAAAATATACAGTCACAAAAACTATAAAATATTTTTTCTGTCTTTCCCTCTACTTAACTGCCAATCAATTATAGCTCTGTTATTGTGATTTTCACCATTACAAGTATCTGGCTGGGATGGAGCTAACTTTCTTCATAGCAGCCCATCTAGTGCTGTATTTTGTAATTGTGGCTAAAACAGTGCTGATAACACAACAGTATTTTGGCTGCTACTGAATAGTGCTTGCACAGCATCAAGGCTTTCTTTTTCTCCCCCACTGTGGCCTCCCAGATTTAGTTGAGGGATGGGCAAGACATTGAGAGGAGCACAGCCAGAACAGCTGAACCAAATTAGCCAAAGAGATCATAGAATCATAGAATAGTTTGGGTTGGAAGGCACCTTTAAAGGTCATCTAATCCAACCTCCCATGCAATGACTGGGGACATCTTCAACACATCATGTTGCTCAGAGCCCACTCCAGCCCAACATTTCCAGGGATGGGACATCTACCACCTCTCTGGGCAACCTGTGCCAGTGTTTCACCACCCTCATTCACCACCCTCAATTTCTTCCTTAGATCTAGGCTAAATCTACCCTCTTTTAGTTTAAAGCCGTTACCTCTCATCCTAACGCAAGAAGTCCTGTTAAAAAGTTTGTCCCCATCTTTCCTATAGGCCCCCTTTAAGTACTGGAATGCTGCAATAAGGTCTCTCTGGAGCCTTCTCTTCTCCAGGCTGAACAACCCCAACTTTCTCAGCCTGTCCCCATAGGAGAGGTGCTCCAGCCCTCTGATTGTCTTTGTGGCCCTCCTCTGGGCCTGCTCCATCAGGTCCATGTCTTTCCTGCGCTGAAGGCTCCAGGGCTGGATGTAGTACTCTAGCTGGTAACATTCATAGAATCATCATAGAATCATAGAATGTTTCGGGTTGGAAGGGACCTTAAAGATCATCTAGTTCCCACCCCCCTCCCATGGGCAAGGACACCTCCCACTAGACCAGGTTGCTCAAAGCCCCATCCAGCCAGGCCTTGAACACTTCCAGGGATGGAGAATCCACAACTTCCCTGGGCAACCTGGGCCAGTGTCTCACCACCCTCACAGTAAAGAATTTCTTCCTAATATCTATTTTAAATCTATCCTTTTTCAGTTTAAAACCATTACCCCTCATCCTATCTCTACACTCCCCGATAAAGAGTCCCTCCCCATCTTTCCTGCAGGCCCCCTTTAGGTACTGAAAGGCTGCTATAAGGTCTCCCCAGAGCCTTCTCTTCTCCAGGCTGAACCACCTCAACTCTCTCAGCCTGTCCTCATAGCATAGGTGCTCCAGCCCTCTGATCATCTTTGTGGCTCTCCTCTGGACCTGTTCCAACAAGTCTATGTCCTTCTTGTGTGGAGGGCTCCAGAGCTGGACACAGTACTCCAGGTGGGGTCTCACCAGAGCAGAGTAGAGGGGAAGAATCATCTCCCTTGACCTGCTGGCCATATTTCTTTTGATGCAACCCATGATGTGGTTGGCTTTCTGGGCTGCAAGCACACATTGCCAGATCATGTTGAGCTTCTCATCCACCAGCACCCCCAAGTCCTTCTCCTCAGGGCTGCTCTCTAGCCATTCTCCTCCCAACCTGTATTTGTGCCTGGGATTGCCACAACCCTGGTGCAGGACCTTGCGCTTGGCCTGGCTGAACTTCATGAGGTTCACAGGGGCCCACCTCTCAAGCCTGTCAAGGTCCCTCTGGATGGCATGGCATCCCTTCCCTCCAGCATGTCAACGACACCACACAGCTTGGTGTCATCGGCAAACTTGCTGAGGGTGCACTCAATCCCATTCTCCGTGTAGCCAACAAAGATGTTAAACAGCGCTGGTCCTAGTACTGACACCTGAAGAATGCCACTTGTCACTGGTTTCCACTTGGACAATGAGCCGTTGACCACAACTCTTCGAGTGTGGCCATCCAGCCAGTTCCTTATCCAGGAAGTTGTCCATCTGTCAAATCCTTGCCTTTCCAATTTAGAGACCAGGATGTCATGCGGGACAGTGTCAAATGCTTTGCATAAGTCCAGGTAGATGACATCGATTGCTCTCCCCTTATCCACCAACGCTGTGGCAACATTGTAGAAGGCCACTAAATTTGTCAGGCATGACTTGCCTTTGGTGAAGCCATGTTGGCTGTCACCAATCACCTCCTTATTTTCCATGTGCCTTAGCAGAGATTCCAGGAGGATCTGCTCCATGATCTTGCTGGACACAGTGGTGAGACTGACTGGCCTGTAGTTCCCCGGGTCTTCCTTTTTTCCCTTTTTGAAAATGGGTATTATGTTTCCCCTTTTCCAGTCAGTGGGGACTTCACCAGACTGCCATGACTTTTTAAATATAATGGAAAACAGTTTAGATACTTGATCTGCCAGTTCCCTCAGGACCCATGGATGGATTTCATCAGATCCCATGGACTTAGGTACCTTCAGCTTCCTCAGATGGTCTTGAACCTGATTCCTGCAATGAAAATATTTCAAGGTAGCATTTCTGGGAATCAAATCATGGTACAGCTGTCTACAAATATTTTGCAGACTACTATTCACAACTGGTATTTTCCCTCACACTTTATTTGGAACTAAAGCCATATTTTGAGGCTTCATTTTTTCTGGTAGTTGGAAAGAAGAATGTATTTCTAGGTAATGTTGTTATATTGATAGGGACTTAAGATAAAAAATAAAGTAAAAATAAAGTAAAAAATAAAGTAAAACTTCTGATGAGATGAAAGAATGCTTTTCTTAAAGAAAAAGTTTATGAATTTCTGCAGAAGAACATTAAAAATAAACAGTAGTCTGATGTGTAGAAATGATATTTTTCTTTTAGAATATATTTCTTAGTCACCCACTGTTGAGATTTAAGTGTATATCTGAAGTCATAACTAAAGTACTCCTGGTTTACATTCTTGATTAATATTTCAAAAATTGTGTCACTATGTCATATCATATCTTGCATTGGACTGCATTAAAACAAGCCATTGAGGCAATGGGTCTTACAGTGAGTTTTGAGTAAAGGCCATGTCTTATCATGCAATCATAGAAATGCCTGTCCACACTACAGTATCTGATTCAGTACTGACTCAAGAGGCCAAGGTAGCTGGAAACATGAAATGCTTTAAAAAAAAAAGCCAATTTAATACACTTTACTGGCCTCTATGTTCATTCTTTCTTGTCAATACAAATTCTTTCTTTTCTGGAACATAATAACAAACAGAATATTAGAGGAGTTGTTTCTTGAATCCCTTCAGTTAAGGATCTGGCAGTATTTTCTTGAAATACAGCACCCCTGGCTTTGTAGGTTTATAACTGAGCTGTGGAGATCTGTATTGTGCTAGAGCTTTTATGAGCTGTTTTCTGTAGGGGAAAAATAATGTACAGATGCAGCCAGCACATGAAAAAAATGAATGAAAACTCAACTTTGGAGTCCAGCGCAGTAAAACCAGCAAATTCTAAAGTATGTTAACATCAGAATAAAAGGAGCTAAATTGCTTTGTCCCCCTAGTATGTTCCATGTACAGCAGCTCAGTAACATCGTGGATGAAATGGCTAATTGGTAAGACCTAGCAAGAAGAGTAAACAGACTGCACCTTTCATTGGTGATTTCTGCAAGTCAGAGAGCTGACTCACACTGCTTCCTGCATAACCTCCAAAATATAGTGATTACCAAAATACGCTATAGAACTATTTCTGTGCAATAAATGAACTCATATCTATCTTTGAAAGTTAGTCATCTAACGTTTCCTCTCCCTTCAAGAGGCCACTATCGTTTTGGACAGTTCACTTTTCAGTTAGACACAGAAATTATAAAAATAGTCTCCTTATTTCTAACTATGCTGATTTGGTGAAATATGTTTATGCTTGCAAACCATAAATTTGAGGAAACAATTGTCAGACTTCACACAAGAAAGTAATATCTGAGTAACTAGCAAAACATGAAGCATTTCAGTCTGACCTTGCTCTTTCCTTTACAACAAAGTCAACGCATGTAGCTATCATTTCAGTAGCTTTATTCCATTGCTTTATCTTATACATAACTGCAAAGCTGTAAGTATAAATATTTAGCAAAAATTTGATTAAACTTTTGGTGTTTATCTACAGTCTGACTTTCCAAAGGGAGTTTAATCCCTCTACCTTCACATTTTAAAATGACAGGACCCTTCTATAGGGCCCTGGGAAAAGAGTTTCTCTGTACACTTGCAAATTTTTTTTTTTTATGTATTGAAATCCATATTTTTAAAGAACAAAATGCAAAGCAGAAAGAAAATTACTCATAACAATTTTACCACCTCCTTGATTTCAAAAAATCATGATCTAGACCACTGGGAAAATAGGCTAGATCTTAGAAATCCTAGATGCAATGGAAAAATCTGAAAAATATATTTTAGTTCTAATTTGTTTTTCAACTTTCATTAGAGATCTTTAGGTTCTCAGTGGTTGCAGAGCCCCAAAAAACACCTTTTGTTTCCTACTATTCTCCTTGGTTCAGACGTTCAGGCTTCCTATGCAAAGGATGGAAAGATGCAACTGAATGAATTCCCAAAGTCTTTTACATTAATCTTGAATATGTCTAAGCTAGTTCTTAGGAAATACTTATGAAAGGATGGCTTTCTACACTCAGTAGAATTTAGACATCAGCTTCAAGAAAGAGTTTATCTCACTCTTCTCTAATTTCATAGTCATTGGTCTCAAAATGTCAACAAACCTTCTACACCTCCCCAAACTGAAACAGTTTGACCTTTATTTGTTTTACAAATGAACAAAGAATAAAGCTAAAAGCAAAAAAAAAAAAAAGAAAAGGATTTATTCATGTTCAAATGTTAGAAGGTGGAAAACTGAAATCCATTTCTTTGAGGCAGAGTGAACAGTTACAAGTTTGGGTTTCTTCCCTTCTTTGATAACAGGTTGCATATAGGAATCTAGTAGTATCTGTCTCCTACTTTACAACATGATTACTCTTGGATCTTGCAAGAGAGAAAAAAAAAAACAAAAAACAAAGAAAAATACAAGTTATTAAAGCCCTTTGAGAGTTACCAAGACTTTCTTGTGTGATTATATGCTTCAAACTGGGAATTCAAGCATCTGCTGGCTTTTCTAGTGGGTACAGAAGTAATCTGGGGAGCCTCCCCCAACCAAATAGATGGTTTTCATGTTTCACGATACCTATAGACACTTCTAGCACCTTCCTTTGGGATCACTCACATGACTTCTTTAGATTTAGGCATTTTAGTTTTCATTTTACTTTCAAGAATGTTAGATGACAAATAACTAAGAAGTGGTTCAAACCCTGAGTAGTTCCCAGTTTAATATCTCAACTGGATGAAGTAAAGAATTAAGTGAATTTTGCAGTGTAACATGAAATACTTATAAGACATACCATCTTCCTGCAGGATAACTGCAGAAGTACTATCAAGCTCATCTCTGACGTGTTTCTATGGTGCATTACAAACATAACTTTCACCCCTACTACTAGAGACCAAAAAACTCAGGCACTCAGTTTTCCAGTTTGTTAGAACATATACCTCTTGTTGACTTAACATACAGCAGCTAATTCTGCTGTAAAAAAAGAAAAATAAAACACATCAATGGAGGAGATAAAGTCAGACAAATGAAGTTTGTGACAATATAGTAGAACCAAAAAGCAGCAAGGTTAAAGAGAGTCCTATTTTCCTGAGCAGTCAAAACCTCCATAGGATATGAAGAATCAGAGAGATGACTGACAGTAACTTTTAGATTTCTTGCAATTGCTGAGAGCCAAACAGCTGCTGCTGACAAACCAGGGAATACATTATCTCTCTTCTGCCCCAGTACCCCGTATCTCATATGCAAGGTATACCTGCACAGTTCTTACAGATGGAAGTGAGTGTGCTCTGGATATATTCTAGGCTTGAAGACTGAGGTCATTTCCAAACCAAGAAGCTGTGTTGCCACAGTTAGGATTGTTTTAAGCTACTAAGCCATGCTGAGAAGCTGCACATAAAACACAGGTAGGTGTCCTGAGAGTGAAGGAGAGTGTGGTATGGATTTACATATATATAAGTCCCAGTTCTTCATATGTGCCTTGCTTGCATTTGCGGGTTGAAAGGACAGCTGTTTCAAGTGTTTTGAGGATGAGTAGTCATTTTTCAAGTGAATTAATATCCAGCATCAAGTACAGAAAAATATCTTGATTCATAAAATATAGGAGGGAGACAAAATGTTTTAGTTCATTACTTGCTTCAGGAATGTATTTGCATACTCATCCTTAGAGAGGGGTTAATAATCCCTACACATAGGTATTCTCTGTCCATTCCTACTACTAAGCAGTTTGAATACCAGAAGCTGGTTGCATTTTGAAGAGGAAAGAAAAAAAAAGTTTTTGAAAGAAACACCAACAAACCTAAAATGCAGTCTCGGTTAATAGGAAAGAAAGCTAAGAAACACATTAAAGGATAAATTTGCAGTGAAGCACTTGAACAAGGCAAGTGTTTATACAATTTTTAACTGCTTTTGTAATTTAAGATACATTACATGATTTACCTTTATATAATGAACTTTATAAGAGTAGCAAAAGTCATTGTGCAAGAGCAGTGTTGGCTATACTGACAATTTCGTTGTTACGGTCATGATATTTGGTGGTTTTCCTGAAGCCAACATTATTACATTTCATGAGACTCTCATCTTTAATTTAAAAATAAAAAAGGTTTATTGGCCTTGTGCTTTAGAGAAAAGCATGTGCATATACTAAATGTTCAAAATCCAGAAAACAAATAAGAAATATGCAGTTAAGTATGGCTTAAAAAATTAATAAATCTGCATGTATTTTAATACAGTCAAGTCTTTTTATAAGATTATTTTTCCATTTCTGAGCAGCTGAGATTATAATTTATAAACACTTTCCAACGCCCTGTTTTGTCATGAAGTATTTGCAACACAGGGAGCTGAACAAAAAGATGCATATAATGACTTCATCATTGGGCTCATACCTATGGTGTATCCTTAGAGGTTTCTCACTCGTGTTCCACATTTTTTGCAGGAAAGCAACACTGTCAACAATGTCAGAACCCTTTCAGGAGCCCAAACTTTAATATGAAAACTTTTGAAAGGTAAATTTCTGTCAGGAAAATAGTACCATCTTGATTCAATTCAGCAAACCTCCAGGCCTCATCCTGTCTTGTTTCAGTGTTCTAAATGGAGAAGGTGAGTTAATGTTGTTGTTTTGTATTTGCAAACATAGACAGAAAAAAAACCTGGTAACATTTTTTTAATGCTTTCTTAGCAACCGTATTGTTAAAAGCTTTAGGAGAGGTTAAACAGTTAAATTAGAACTTAAGGCAAACATAAGCAAAGAAGTCTAGCACTACATAATACTACATGAATCTTTGCTGGTATCGTGGGAGTTTCAGAGGCATCTAAAATTATATACTGTGCAAAATAAGACAACACAGGTATAGAAGTATACTGTTTTTAATCCATATCTTAAACATTACCTAAGTCCTGAGATGAACTTAAACATGCTTGGCATACATCAGGAATTATGTACATTCAACTCTCAGCGTTGAAAGGGCTGTGTCAGAAAAGAAGCGTCCTCTCCTTCAGGCTCAGGAGGTCTGAAATGATAGCTACCTCCTCCTAGGCATGTCCTTGACTTTGGAAGATAGACTAATCAGTAATGCAGGGATCAAAAGGAGCACAAAAGAAGCACCACTTTAGTTCCCGTTCCTAAAATTGCTCTTTTTAATCAAGTGACCACTGAAGTACCCCAATTCAGAGGCAGAGGCAGAAGACCTTGTACTTGCTCCTCAGATTCTAACAGTCAGACAGCCAGAGATTTTGCTTTAGGCTTTAGGACAATTCACAATTTTGAAGTTTACCATGGTACAGACTCTGAGATCCCTAAAAAGTTTTATTTAGCAGCTTCTAGTATTCTAGAAAGCACATTTATTTTGGGAAACCTTTGAAACACCTTTCTGAGATTCTACTTCATAAACTGTTTCAAAATTCCGAATGGGAAATTCTGAAATACAACCATTTCCCCCAGGTGCCTAAGTCCTAGTTCCTGGGGGTTTTTTTCTTGGTTTTTTTTTTTTTTTCTTTCTTCTTTTTTTCTGAAGGTAGGCAGTTCAGTACAAAAACACCGTTGAAAAATTGGGACTGTATGGGAGACAACAAGAGTTAGTCACATAATGTACACAAGTTCTTTGAGGACACATGCCTATGTATTCCTGTGCCTGAAAAGTTTTAGAAAATATAGAGTTTTAATTCTTGTATACAGAAGCAAACAGCTGAGGCTACTTTAGACTATTAACTCTGAACTGATGTAGAAAACAGATCACTGTAGGGTATTACCATCTACACGTGTTGAAGTGATTTTGCTAGATCTCATTTACTAGCTTGGCAGATCCAAATCACATAGATACTCTCGAAAATGTTACCTACGCTCTGTTGCCACTAATACAGCAGAGACTCTAGAGAGCATTTTGGAGGTCGTTCTGTGCCTGCTGCCTCTAACTACTTCATCAGACCTCTCATGGGGCACACTCTGTGCTTTGGGAAATACTTAAGAATTTGTTCTGTTTGTAATGCTTTGAAGATGGAAACCACTGTAGATTAATAAAATTTAGCTTGCAATTACTCTGATTGTACTTTGCAAAATGTTCTTTAATAGCCTAAAAAGATCATATTACCACAGCTAAAGTATTTATTTCTACCACAAGTATAATAAATCCTGTTGATATTGTGATTTTGACCACAATATGTTTTGTGATATATATATAAATATTGTGATATATAAATATATAAATTATATATTATATTTTTATATATATAAATATATATAAATAGTGTGATATATATATATAACTATATAAATATAAATTGAATAAAATGAAGGCGAAGCATTTCTAGTTCTTTTCCCTTTAGCTGTTACTCCTTTCTTTCTGTTTTATATGTTGGATCTAAAAAATTGAATGGTAGGATCTGAAGGACTCAGGGGGCAAGGTTCAAAGCGGCAACACTCACACCATTGCAAACAACTGGGGAATAAGCCAGGCCAACTAGAGTAGTGACAAATGTTCCTTAGTTGCCTCCCAAGATGAGAACCAGAAGAACAGCCACCTCGAGTGTATGTATACCAATGCATGCATGCTGGGGAACAAACAGGAGGAACTGGAGCTCCGCACCCAGTCAGAAAGCTATGATATCATAGGACTAACTGAAACATGGTGGGAAAACTCACGTGACTAGAGGATCACAAGGCTATAGGCTGTTTTGTAAAGACAGGCAGGGAAGAAGAGGAGGAGTCATGTTCTATGTTAAGGAGAACCTTGAATGTATAGGAGTCAACTACGGCAATCGTGGAAGCCCTATAAAATGCCTCTGAGTCAAGATCAGAGGGATCATCTTCAAGGGGGATCTTACAGTAGGCATCTGCTACTGACCTCAAAACCAAGAAGAAAAGGCCAATGAAGCAATATTTGGGTCACTTAAGCAAGCTTCGGGTCAACAGAACCTTGTTCTTATGGGTGACTTCAACTATCCAGATGTTTGTTGGAAGAGCAATACAGCAGCTCACATGTCACCCATCAAGTTCCTGGAAAGCACAGAGGACTTCTTCCTCATATATGTGCCAACCGGGAATGAGGCACTGCTGGACTTACTACTCACAAATAAAGAAAAGCTGCTTTGTAACATCCCGGTCAGTGATAGCCTTGGCTGAAGTGATCACAATATTGTGGAGTTCGGGATCTTGCTGAGCACGCCAAAGGTTATTACTAAGACAAAGGTTTCAGGTTTTAGAATAGCAAACTTCAGCTTGCTCAGAGATCATTTGAGAGGGATTCCATGAGAAGCTTGCAGGTCGGATAAAAGAGCTAGTGAGTGCTGGGAGTTCTTCAAGAACACTCCCTTGAAAGCACAAAAAAAGTTCAACCCCTTTAAAGGTAAGGGAACTAGGTGGAGCAAGACACTCCTTTGCTTAACTTCAAGCTTCTGAATCTACTCAAAACCAAGACAGAAGTGTACCAGAGAGGGAAAAGCAGATGGATACCTGTTGAAAACTACAATGGCACTGCCAGGGCATGCAGAGGTACAGTTAGAAAAGCAAAAGCTCAGCTTCAATTCAAATTGTCCAGAGATGTCAAAAACTACAAGAAAGGGTTCTTCATGTACGTAAGCAACAAGCAGAAACAGAAAGAAAATATTGGCCCACTGTTAAGCAGGAGAGGTGAACTAGTCACCGATGTAGTGGTTTGGGCCAGATTGGCCAATGAGAATGACAGATACCCTCCCTCACCACTCTCTCCAAGGAGGGGAGGAAGAGAGATAAAGCGATTTATGAGTTCAGAAGGAACTAAACTGCTTTAATGAAAATATTAATAAAAAAATAAAAAGAAAATACGGGAATAGATACAAGATATACAAAACCGTATCAACCTCACAGGATGATGATCACGTCACCAGCAGGCACTGGGGAAGTCCCAGATTGAACTCAGTGACGGATGAGAACTGGATTCCAGATCTGGAGTCAGGAATGGATGGATTGGGATCAAAGGCAGATGAACAGGCAGAGTTGTCCTCAAACACTAGCCACTGAAGAAAGAAGGCTGACCCTTTGATCCCTCATCTTTTATATTGACCATGATGCAGATGGGATGGAATACCCTGTTTGTCAGTTTTGGGTCACCTGTCCTGTCTGCTCCTTCCCACAGGTGGTGGGGAGGTGCTCCTCCCCACAGACTCCTCCACTCTATGCTTTTCCACTTCTGAACCTCCAACGGGGCAAATTACAAAGTTAGTTGACTTTGGTTGTTATAGCAATAAGTATAAGCAAGAGCCTCTCTGCATACCATTCCTTGGCATTAACTGCAAACATCAGACCTTATCACTCTGAGGCCAAATAGTTTCTGCATAATATGCTGTTAATTTCAGAGAGTTAGAAGAGGCTTAGCTACAAAGTAAAATTATTGAGCAGAAAATTGGTTCTGTTCTACCTCAAACCAGGACAACAAACTATGCTGAAAAGGCAGAAGTTCTCAATGCTTTCTTCAACTCTGTCTTTACCAGCACCGTTGGGCCTCGGGTCTTGGGAATAAAAATCCAGGTTGATGCAAACACAGACCCACTGTCAGTGAAGGAAGAGTTGGTATGCGAACTATTACAGGAGCTTGACCCCTACAAATTGATGGACGCTGACGATATACACCTGAGGGTGTTAAGAGAACTGGCTGACACCATTGTGAGGCCACTCTCCATAGTCTTTGAGAAGTCGTGTACAGTGAGGGACATCCCAGAAGACTGGAAGAAGGCTAATGTCCCCACCATCTGACTCAGTCCAATGCAAACACGCTAAAGAGTTTCCAAACACATAAGCTAAGAACTATGTCGAGTCTTTCTGGCTGCACACATTATTTCTACGTAAACACTGCATATATAAATTGAAAGGGTGTGTGTAGGTTTTAACAAGTCTATTCTACCAGTATAGACTGACAATTACAAATCTTGTGAAAAACAATCACAACTAGTAGTCCATATCACAGCTTAAGGTCTCTGCTTCTCTTTTCACCTAATAGCAACTGAGTGACTTCCTGTACTCAGAAGCACCAATGCAACAACTCTTCACATTTGTCTTGGATGGCCCTAAAGTACAGAAATTAATTAAGAATTTGTCTTATTATAACAGCAATTATACAATCAGTAAATAACTAGCCAACTAATAAGGCCAAATAATGCAATGACCTATGATTTAAGACTAAACGTTAGGAATAATGTCAGTTATAATGTTATATACTCTTTCAGTATATATGTATCTGATCTCCATAATCTGTACCTGGGAGGATGCTGATTAGTCAGGATGCTGTCACACTCCGTGCACTGCAGTGAATAGCAGAGAGCAACCTACTGAAGACAACTAGTGAATAAAAGCACTGCACTGTCTCTGTTAAGAGATGAGCAACTTTCCATAGCTATTCAAGACAGATTCTGGATCTTTATGTCTTTTTATGTTAGGTACCCTGAGAGGCATGGCCTTGGCCTATCCTTTTTTGTGATCTGCTCCAGGGTGCTGAGTCCTTGTTCCCCCTACCAACTGACCCAGAATGGCTGCACAGTATTTAGGGTGCTGCAAACACACACAAAGGTTCTCCTGATGGATGTCAAAACAATTTGGTTTTATTCTTATGATTGTGCTTGAATGACCCTATCTGGAATTGATCTTGAGTACCACCATATCAAGTCATAATTCCATGTTCTTCTACGTGCCCATGTTCCTGCAGCCACAAATGGTCTCCCACCATCACTTCTCTTCCCAACTCTAGTATAGCTTAAGCCACAAAAAAACCCCAGGTGTTAATTAATTCTTTTAACAACTAGTATCTCTTTGCAATACAGACAAAATAAAAAGAAGACTGCCTCACAGGCTGTCACAGAATAGTGTGAAGAGCATGCTCTACATGATGAGAGCTGTGACATGAGTGTGTGAACCAGGAGGAGGGAGCAAGATTAAGTATTGCCCCGTTCTTATTTCCTGATGCAGTGGAATGAAACAAGGAGCAATCAAACTGACAGTAGAGAAACACTCTATGAGATCTTATTTCCGGAGTGCTTCCAGATTGTCATACTTTCACAAATGCGTATTTCAAGGTATTTTCTGCCAATCTGTGTATATTTCAAATTTTTGCTGTTTCTTTTGGGCTCTGTCTTGATTCCAATTGTGATCTTTCAGTTTAAGACAATGGTAATCCATTAACATTTAACATTTTGCTTTGTATGCATTCTCCATCCATGCAGTAAATCAGCAGGTGTTCTTTGAATTGCTGGATGACATGTAACCTTGTAACTTTGTAGAAA
Source organism: Larus michahellis (assembly GCF_964199755.1). Taxonomy (NCBI): domain Eukaryota; kingdom Metazoa; phylum Chordata; class Aves; order Charadriiformes; family Laridae; genus Larus; species Larus michahellis. Next base: position 19,703,165 of record NC_133896.1, read on the forward strand.
GTCTGTAGTGAAGAATTTTCAAGCTTTTCTTTCCAAGTTAGCAATCTTTTTCAAAGTTTTATTGAGGCATTCAATCTCTCTGTTGTCTCGAAGGCAGAATGTTCTTCATTGCCTGTATATAAAATCTTTCCCTCTGAGAAAAAAACATTTTGAAGGTACTCTGAAAAAATGAGATTGAATGAGATTGTTCATTGTATCCTGAAAAGAATAGGTGGGAAGCTGATTTTAATAGTAGATGAGAGTAGAGTTTATAAACATTTTTTCAGATAACCTACCAATGCAGTAGAACAGCAAGCAGGTGTGACCAAAAGGGCCTTAAATATCAATCAAAATTTTTTCTAGTGATAGCATATAAATTAATGCATTTTCGCATAAGATTGGCTTCAAGTTTAGACCAACTTTAACTTGAACATGCAATTCTGGCTACCAGCTGAGTTTTTATAGTTACTGTTTTGTTCTGACAGTTGTTGATGTTTGCCATGAAACAACTGTATCCATTGGAAAAAAAAACAAAACCAAAGAGTGAACAAACCTGTCATGTATATCTTGTAAGAAAAGTTCATTTTTGTAGTATAGTATGCTGTTGTAGAAATGAATCAAGATATTTGGGATTGTTAGACCACCTTGTTATCAGGGAATCACATAGTTTTCTGATGAATGAGATATGTTAAATTGTAGATCTAAATAGCTCTCTTGTGCTTTAGTAAGTATGCTTGTAATCTGTGCAAGTACTCTATATCATTATTTATCTGGGCATCTGGTAGAGATAAGGGCAGATGAGATAAGCAGTCAGCCATCACATTTTCAGTTTCTGATCCATACTTCATGTCATACATAAATGGAGATATTCTCACTGATCATCAGGCAATTTGCATTCCTGCTCATCTGAATCCTTTTATTGCTAACAATGTCATCAAAGAGCTATGATCTGTACGCAGTTTGAATCTATATAGCCAAAGACAGTGTCTTCAATTTCCCAAAGCCCATAAACAATTCTTTTTCACCAGTGGGATACATTTTGTGAGCTGCTTCTCCTTAAGTGTTCTTGACATAAATGTTCTTGGTTTGTCATGGGTTTGACTAGTTGTGAAGCCAACTCTGTTGCCTTGTCACCCGTTGTCATAATTTCAGGTAACATGGAATCAAACTGTAAGTGCTTATCTCTTCACACTGAAGCCTTTAATCACACTGAAGCTCGTTTGCATCTTATCTGCCCAAAGGCAGGTTGAGGTTTTCTTGAAATGATTATCTCGACAGCTAAATATATTAAAATACAGGTAGGAAATAACTTCACTAGAGTACCAAAATGTAAGAGAATGTAATGTTTTTCACTTGTGGTGGGATGTGGCCGTGGTAACAAATTTCAGTTTCTCCCGAAAAATAATCGTGCTACCAAAGTCAGATGTCTACCTGAAGCAACATTTGGCAAAGGTCAATTTCAGTCTTTCAGTGTTATGGCCCTGCAGAATGGACTATGCATCAGGAATCTTTTGAAGTGCAGGAACATCCAGATGAAACTGGACTTGTCTATAGTTATTGAGAATTGTGCACATCATTTGTCCAAAAAGCACTTGATGCTGAAGGAAGTTTATATAGCACACACTTATCACACGTAACAAATGCTGGGACATTTCTGCTGCCTTATGCAGCATAACTTGTTGATGCACAGACTTGCAAACCAAAAGTACCTTGACATTGTGGGCTTCTACAAGTACTTGCGTGTGTGGTTTTCAATCCCCACTCCAGCTAACCCAATTCAGATAGAAAGATTGAAGCGTGTCAGATTTCAGCATGGATTTAAAGGCCAAGTATTACAACTTGTGAAAACTGCAACTTTTAAAAGGCTCATAACTGGGCTGAAATGGAGTAGATTTACCTATGGGTGGAGGTAGACATATCTCTTGTACAACTGTTACTCCCCTGCCAAATTTCTATATTGTATTCATGAAAACTGAAAAAGAGAATGTTAGTCTGTTGCAACAAAAGGCTTAGAAATGTTTAATATGATGCAATCTATTTTGACTTTTTGAGAAGGAAGAAATAAGCTATTTAGACTAAAAAATCATGATCATAATCACCACCTCTGCAATGGGAAATGTCTGAAGTTTCACACTGATATATGAAGCTGAATGTGGGCTCCACAATGGGAGCCTAGGTTATTCTTAATAAAAGGTAGACTTCAACTACTTAAGATAACCAATTGTCAGTTTTCTAAATTCTGCCTTTTGAAGCTTAATGTTTAATATTGAAGAGGCAAACAAAAGTCACTTCTGCAACTCCCCTCAGTGAATCAAAACGCCCTGAAAATCTGTAAATGACATGTGTCAGCTTATGTTTTCAGTAGAAGTATAACGTTAATTATGGACTTATGTGGCATTATATCTTATAAATCATCTGATAGTTTGCATTAAGATAATAAAATGAAACAAACCCATTAATTTTATGTCAAATATCGAATACTGGGACCAAGAGCTATAGATGGAAGATAAAAGTGTTTCTGCAAGTCATTTCCTTTTTCCATTTCTAAATGTACGTTTTAAACTTGTTATGTATAATAATTTGTCTTTTCATGACTAATCAACAATTATTGAGTCTAAAGATACCCTACACTGTCTCACAGATGCAGGGTGGGTATTTCATTTTTTTAAATATGAATAAGTGTTGAGTTAATGGAATTATTACCGCTGGATTAGTGTTCCTGCCTTGAATGACTACACTTTAACTGCAGGTTTGTACTATGTTACTGTTGTATAGTGAATTGATTTTTATAGAACAGTCTCATTCACTTGAAAAATATCTAGCTTTTTAATGAGTGTGAATTACAGTACATTTAGATTCAATTTCCAAATAATCTATTTTAACTGTGCAGCGTTAGTGTGTCACTATTCGTTACAGAACATTTTAAGACAAAGTTTTAATTATTTGGAAAAAAATATTTTACATGCCAGTGAACTTATCTTGTAATTAAGAGTAATATCCATATTTAAATAATGCTGTAATTGCATTGTAATTGTAATTGCACTTCTTTGGTCCTTGAAGTCCTAGAGTAGTTCTAGTATAGAAAAGTCTTGTTACTAGTCCGCTAATTTTTTTTATGTATTTTTGTGGTATATATAATGCTTCCATGAAATTTTCAACCCTCTTTAATACAACTTCCTATTCCCAACAACTAATAAGTTGTCCACTGTTATAAGTGGGATAGTGGATTAGCATTGTGACTATATACTAAAGGATTTGGGGTCAAAATAGGTGCCTGTTTTCCTTATGGTTTCTAGTGTAACTTACTGTTTTTCACACAGTAATTATATGGAAGCAGTCCTTGGAATATTTTTATCTAGCTGTGGGAAAATGATTTTTCAGCTTGCATCTGAAAAATTGGAAACTGTGCCTAGGGGGTCTTGACTCTTAACCCCACTTCTGCATCTGGAGCACAGTGACAGTTGCTGAACAAGCTGCAGTAGAAGCTAGGGATTTGATGCTTCTCTTTTGCAGCCAAGGAAATGGTGAAATAAAGTCCTGGGCTGTTCTGATAACTGGCTGATAGGAAATAGCTAACTCCACCTCTATGGTCATTGAAAAGGGTAGCATTTAAACACTTTCGTCTTCAAAGATGGGATTATCGTCTGTTGTTCAGCAAATAAGAGGCATAAGGAAATTTGAGGTCCATCAGTTTAGAGTCAGCTCTCTACTGAATTGAAAATGAGAAATTTTCTTCAATCAGATAAGCTCTCAGTAGTTTTACTAGTCAATTTTTACTGCTTGGGTGTTAGTTTTACCATTCTATCTTCTTTGATAGAGCAAAGGCTTACTGATTACATTTAAAAAGGTATAACATATGAAAACAATAGACCAATATATTTATCCATTTAACTTTTCATCAGATAACCATAAAACTACGTGTCGTATGGTGTCGAAAATTTTACAGTTACAAGATAGATTCCAATATGTAAGTTGAAAGAAGAGCAGTTGCCAAACAAGGTGTTATCCTGCCTTTAAGGTGCATTTTCATGTAACGTCTTTGGTATTTCACTGTAAATTTACTTTGTAATGCTAACATACTTGATATTTTTTTATCACCCCTGAGGAAATTTAGATCGGTCCTCAGACTTCTTTCTTCAGTCAACAGGAACTTTTCAGCTGTTCTGTAAACTGTTCAGTTGCAGTGGGTTGGTTTGTTTGTTTGTTTTCATCTTGACTAGACATGGGTAAAGAAGTAGGACACTATCTATAACTAAAACTGCGTAGCAAGATAAGTGTAACTAGATTTCACAAATGGGAAAGAATGTCTCCACTATCACACTTAATAGCTTGAAAGATCAAATATCAATTTATACTTGGGAAGTCTAGAGTTATCCATCAGTGTAAAATCAGAGCTAGACTAAAACACATGCAAGTTTAAAGATTCTATTTGCAACTGGAGGGAAAAAAAATAATGATAACATCAATAATAACACCTTTTCTTATTTTTTCCCCCCCAGAGAGCTTGAACTCTTTCTAGCTTATACTTATTTAGATCAAGTAGAAACAGAAAGTTCATTTTGGTAACGGAGCTCATGGAACCCAGTCAATGGAATCGGAATAAATGCTTCTCTATTGCTGTCTTTATCTTACAGTGGATTATTTGCCCACAATTAAAATAGTAATGTCATCCAGACTTGCATGTCAAAAATATCTTTATCATAAGGATAATTGAAATGACCACCTGAAAGATAAAAGAACACATACTCTTTTTTATCTGAGCTCACTTTTTTTAAGTCCCGCTCCACCTATTTCTCAGTGCTAGTGCAACAACAATAATATTAAGAAAATATGATGCTCTTGTAACAAAATATAGTACTGGAATCAGACAGATATGGTAGCCCGTAGTCAATAACCTTTAAAAGTAGAACAAGTGTATGTCTTTTGTGAGTATATGGAGTTTTGACAAGGAGGAATAAATGTTATGTTGTAGAAGCCTGTCCACTTTCTGTTTCCTTTTCCACAAATTTGACTTCACTGATATTTAATATCCTGGCATGGCAGCAAATCCCACTGGTAACCTTAACTTTATTTATCATTCATTATTTTTTTCACTAGGAAGTGTAGCCTAGCTAATATGACTTTTCTGCAATTGCAAGTGAAAGGCTTTTCTAGATTAAGTAGATAACTTGCACTAATAGACTGTTAAACTTTATTTGGACTAATAGCAAATTCTAAGCTTCTCATACACGTGATCTTCCCTTGGTCCAGAAAAAGATTTTCAGTATAAACACAAGGTAATTCTTATTTGTAGGGCTTAATGATTATGAAAGAAATTGTGGTTTTCACTACAACTAGTAGCTGGTAGTTTATATATGTGTTCCTTACTGCTACAATATCAGTTCTTGCGAATAGTAATACCCTCAGCAAGTGTTACATTGCGTTTCATACTGTTGTACATTATGGGTTACTGCTTGAGGTTCTGATGGAAGATGCAATGGTTTCATTTGAAGTTGTCAAAGTCTTTTCTGCTCTTTGCTGTACACATACCCTTTAAATCATTAGTACTTCTTCCAAAGAAGCAGTGGCCAAGTGCTTGTGAGCTTTTGATATCTTACTTTAAAAGGTTGTCTTCATGTTGTGTTTATGCATTGTCCCTTGGCTCGAGTGGTGCCTTGGAAACTGCTAATCTACCTCCATGGTTACCCCACTGCCCTGCAATTCTTTAGGTAATCACTTCCTCCAAGGGTTATCTACAGGAGCCACAGTTCTTTTCCTATTTATCCCTTGCTCTTTTATAGGACAGTAGTTTGCTGCTGCTGGCCTCTGCTGGTGACAAATTAGTGTAGTCTGTACATTGACTCTTGTCTTGGGCCCTGCTTACAATCCACTTTTTCTAAGAAGCAGCTGTCAAAATAGCTGCTTTTCATTTTGAGGACTTGGATCTTTTGAGTAAAAACAAAATGAAAATTTCACTCCTCCTTGTGGTTCACTGTGCTGTGCACAGAGCATGGTTGGATTAGATCGGAATTTATGGTATCCTAACTTACCGATAGTATGTCTGTGTGCAGCCATTTGAAGTGTAATCATTTCCATCTTTGAAGGTGAGAAAGCTACCCCTCAGGAAAGCCTTCTTTATGTACACATGAGGAATGAGCTGTAAAGCTCATAGCCCAGTTTGCTTTGCACTATTTGGCTCTTGTAGACAAGCTCTGCAGCACAACTGAGCCCTCAGGCTGCTCCTGAGAGTGTATATGATCTCCTGATATGCAGATCCATTTCTTCAAAGAATTCAGCAGGAAAACCCTGTAAACTTAGTGGGTAAAGCACACTCTCTGCATTTTGTAGTGGCAATCTCTCCTCAGCAGAAGTGAAATGACAATAGGATAATGTACCCGAGATAATCTCAGTCTCTTGCCTTTGCTGTACTTTCTTATTTTTCCGTAGCTGAAGTTTCATCCTATGTTTAAACAGACCTTTGAAATTAGGAACAAAGGGGAAAGGTTTGTCTGCTTATATTTTTTTAATATGTGAATCGAGAAGATATTTTTATAATTATAGTATTTCTTCCTGATTCAGCTTACTGCTGAACAAATAACTAAGTACACAAGATGTTTATATGCATGTACTGTCATGTACTGTTAAAGCTAATGAAAGCTTGTACAAATAACTGTAGGCATCTTCTTAATGAAGCTTATTGGAATTTTGTATGTGGTTTTGTGACTAGTGCATTGAGGTAAATGTTATCATTTATAATTTACTAATAGTTTAAATTCCCCAAGTAACAACATTGTAGCTAAAATATGCTGAACAGTTATTTCACTTAAAATTTACGTTTATATAAAAGGAGACAGGTGTTTACAAAGGAAAATGGGTGCTTATAAAAACTACTTTCTAGTATTTTTCATAAGTACCATCCTTTCATTCTTAAATAAAAATACAGCTTTAATTCTAGAACTCATAAGCAGCAGAAATGTTGGTGTTTGATAGATTTAAAATCATACATATCGTGGCTGTCTTTTTTTTTTTTTAAATTAAATTTGACAGAGAAAGAATTAATTAGATATTCAGTATTTTACAGCCTTCCCTTAAAGATGTGATGCAAGTTACTTGATAAACATGAGCAATGCATCTGAAAATTTTATTTACAATAAAAAAGTTAAATATCTCTTAATTTGTGGCTTTACACACAAAACACAAGCAAGCAAACAAAACAAAAAACAAAAAACCCAAAGGCCTGAACACTCTATTTATAAACTCCCAAAGACTTTCAAACAAACACACACTATTTTTAATATCTGATAATGAAAGCTTTATGTGGTCTTAATTTCTAAACTGTTTGGTAATCCAGGTTTACCTGGAATGACAGGGAACTCCCCCTGTTTTCAAAGAGTAAAAGATTGGCCTACCTTAGGATGCCTCCATCTGTGTTTCAAAATGAGAAAGACAGGATGGAAATTGTCTTGGGTAATGTTGGTGTCTACAATTTAGACATGCATAGCTGAGCTACTCTGTCATAAACTCAATTTTTAAGGGGATGAAGAAGTACTTTTAGGGTATGATTCCTCTGTGATTTTTTTATGTCTAACTTAAGATAAATTGAATGATGCCTATGCATGTCTGTTCATCTCCATTATATGTAAAAAGAACTGCCTAACACCTATGATATAGCTGTTTATTCTATGGATGTCCACATCTATACAAAGGAAACTGAAGCTTTATGTTAGTAATCCTTCAGAAAAATGTACATTGTGGTTTAAACCTCCATGCCCTGATTCACATATGGTATATTGTGAATGGTGCATTGTCACAGTATAGAACATATATGTATTTTCAAAGTGTAGTTATGACCCCTTGTAGGGTTCAAAATATCGAAAGATCCCTATCTAGGACGGCATTTGGAATGGCTAAATATCATGTGTTTCATTCCTTCAGTTATCAAGGAATTAAATGTTGAAAAGTAGGGGTTACCCAAAAGTCATTTAGATGAAAAAAAGGGCCACTATTAAAAAAGATGAAAAATTTTTATCTAAGTGAGCTTAATCTACATGTGTATTGTTATTGCTAAATATTTTCTGCTTTGCACTATTGCTTTAATTAGAATTACTCTTTCTATGCAGCGTAATAACAGGGAGGGAATTCAAATCCATTGGTTCTACTGGAGTATATAAAAAACAGTGTGAAAGTATGAATAAGGGTTGGCCAAAACAAAACAAAAAACCAAACCATATGACCAAACTCTTTCAATATTTTCAAATGTGTTAAAACTTTCTGATGGCTAACACCTGTTCAGACATTTTCTTTGTTAATTTATATCCAGTTGTAAATGTATTTTCCTGTTCTTTTACTTTTTGCCATTTTTTTAAAAAAAATCTTTTTACGTTAGAACTTTTGCAGTGATGAACTTTCATCTCAAAAATATGTTAAAAATATGTTAAAGAGCAGTTATACAGCTGAATTAATACAACAGCCTTAGAAGTTGCTATAAAATGGAGTGCGCATTACTGGAGGTGGTCAAAAGATATACCACCCTGCTTGATGTAGACACTAACAATTATCCTTTCTTATATGAAAATACGACACGTAGACCCTCCCTTCTGAACGTAACAGTTTGCTGCTTCAAGTCTAAAACTTAGGCTTCTAAGTTACAGCGTCAAAGGGCTAAATTTTGAAGGTGATTAATGTAAAAACTGAATTGACACAATTCAGAAAAAACTTAAAACCGCATATAACCCTACTTTGTCATAGCACTTTTGTCTTGAAGAGTTGAAAGTGTATCAGGGCATACAAAGAATACAAAATGATCACGGCTGCAAGAGTACAGTTTTATCCAAGTGGTGGAAAGATGTTCCTGTTCTAGGAGTTTCTCACTTTCTGAATTAGCATATGTTTAAACCTCAGGTACATAGGGAGATAACAGGTACTAAATGGTTCCACTTGGTTTATCAGAGCATTACATGACGCTACCTGGCTATTGTGTTTACTGCAATTTAAAAGTTATGGAAAGTATCAGAAAGTCTAGTTCTATTGAAACAGAAAGTTTGGAGGAAATGTTCTTGTTACATGAATTTATTCACTATGAGAAAAGTGAGAATAAACAGTTCTGAAATAGTCAGAAAGTCCCATTTATGCATTTTTCAAAATGAAAAGTTCAGTTTGCTCACCAAGTGGTTTTCTGTTTAGAAATTTAAGCTGAAAATACATAATTTAGAAATTGAAACAGCATAAAAATCTGAAACTAGCAATTCTTTTTTAAATAGACAGTAATTAATGTCACACTTTATTTTCAAAATGTTGGCTTTCTGCCCCAACTTGGTATAAAATAATAAAATAAAATAAAATAAAATAAAATAAAATAAAATAAAATAAGCACCAGCTTTCTGCAGTCTGGACATTTAATTTTTTTCCCATCATTAGAGTAGCATGCTCCAGTTATTCCAGAAGGTCTTTACTGTGTAACATATATTTAACAGGTATTCTGCATGATGAACAGGATTCTTAAACATCAAAGGCCTTATAGTCCCCATTGTGATACCATTCCTCCACCTCATTTTAGTTTACGGCACTCTACTTTTGGGACCATTCTTAGAATTTTTGGTACCTTGGATCTTGCATTCTTTTGTTATACTTTTGTGTTTCAAAGGTGAATGCAGTTATACAAAGTTTCCTCAATATCTAGTGGAAAAAAAGGTGTTACATAAAGGCTGCAGTTTGTTAATTATTTATTTTTCACTACAATTCCTTCCTGACCACAATCACTCATTGAACTTCCGGTTAATGGCAGTTGTCTGCTGGGGAGTGTTTTGCGATAAAACTAAAAGATGCTGCAGTACATAGCATTGCAAATTTAGCAAGTACGTGATGGTAGGAAGGATGCTGGTTGATTTTTTTTGTTTGGCTTAGTTTTTGTAGTTTTGGGGCGTTTGAGTTTTTTTTAATAATTTCAGCTAGCATGCCATCTCCTGGGATTTCAAGTGGTTGGGAAAAGTATTTTAGAAGCAGCTGGCATTCTGCCACAAAAGGGTGCTGAGGTTAAAGTAGCATGTTCCAGGTCAATGCATTTTACCTGTGGGACTAGAAAATAGCAGCAGATGTGAATGATGCTAAAACAAGATGATCTGGCACTTCACGCGATCAATGATTATACAGAATTAAAAGCTTGACATATTTGATCAAAGGGAAAACACAAATTTATCGGAACAGGGATGGCCAGTAATTGCTGCCACCACAAGCTTCAGCTTCAGAGGGCGAAGGTACAGCTGCTGGCAACAGAATTAACCTTCACTCTAGAGGGTCTCAGGATGATTTAGATTTTGTAAGAATAGCATAAATAATTCTGTTTAAAACAAAGCCCATGGAAATCACACTGTGGCAATGCAATTTTGCCAAGATGGAAGTCTGCAATGATAGAGAGACAATGGCTTTTCAGAGAGGGAACAGCAGGACAGCTCATATGTGAGTGGTTGCACTGAGTCTGCCAAAAGAGATCTAATTCCATCTTTTTCCATCCAGCAAAATTATGTAGCACAAGAGGTTTTGTAAACTGCAGAAGCATTAATTCAGATAGCCTCCTACATACTGCAGGGGAGAATCTAGCTGTGCGCTGGGAAAGGCTTGAAAAAAACATCTATCCAAGCTAAACTCACTGATAATAACTTCAACATGAAGCGGCTTTTTAAGCACCTGTTTTTTAGTAGAAATCAGTATTTTTTTGGTGAAACACATTTTAACATCAAACTCAGAGATTTCTCACTGCAGTTTCTATGCTGCCTCCCATATAGTGAACCTCAACACTGGGCTAGACAATGTTTGGGCTGTAGAGAGGCTTCTCTCCATAATCAATTTATAATAAAAATAATAGTTAAAAAAAACACTTCAGAAAAAAAAAAAACAACAAACCTGTTTCTTACTGCTAGCATACCAATGAATAGATCATAATTTTAATACAAAATAAAAAGGAGAAACAAATAAAATATGTCGTTTGAACTCGAAATATTTGTATGTTCCTAAGAAAGTGCTAATAAAATGAATTAGGATATGACTGTCTAAATCTCAAGGGACAAAAAAGGAGGACTAGAAATCTGAAGGATCTTTTTTATGCGTGATCATGAATACCAGTTTGTCTGACTTATTTGTGTCTCCTTAGAGAGAGAAAAAATAAGCATGTTTACTTTTGGGGTCTTAGCTTAAAATAATCCATAGGGGATTTAAGTCCAAAACCAGACTGGAACATGAAAAACAAATAGTATTTTGCATCTCAAGATAGAAATGTATCTCCATTTTTTCTGATGTTCTAATGCAACATTGGATTTTTCATAGCAATGCAAATAAGAAGTTAAACCAATTAAAGTCTGCACTGAACAAGAATGAAATATTGACATCTTTTTTCATTTATCAGGAAGCAAAAATGACAAAGGCATTATGGATTTGATTAGTGAAGAGATAATTATTTGCAATATTGACAAAAGAAAAACAGTTTTAAAATATTTTCTAGAGTTTAGGGTTTTATTTGCTATTCTTATACTTGATTCAAGTTATCATGCAAGTTCCAGGATGACATCTATAGAAAAGATAATACTTTTCTATGAATTAAACTCCGTCCAAATAGTCACACATTATAGGTACCTGAGCCATTGGTATTGCAAGCCTCATAACTTGAAACTTTTACATCTCTTGTCGTCAAGGCGTAATCAGTGCTGAATTAGGCACCTTGCTCTGGAGAGGTTTTAATTTGTCTCATAGAATCTCTAACAGTCCACAGAACTGTTGTCTGAGACAGCAGAAAGTGTATGAGAGGACAATGGGGTTTGAACCCCTAGACTAGATTTTGAGTTTTTGAAAACTAGTTGTTAGTAAGCATAATTGATAAAGAAAAGGCAGAAATTCAGGCATTGGGGGAAGGTCATAGATTCTAACTCCTGTATCGCACGTGCTATGAAAATGAATTAACATATTAGCTTGAGCAAGAATGAAGGAAATTTCTTCTTTTGGTTTTGTATTTGATCAGTGGATACCTGGGAAAGGTACTGTGAAAGTATATCCCAGAATGGTTTGTACAGGGCTGCGGAGTGCCTAACTTATTGATCTGAGTGGAAAATAAATCCAGCCAACCTTAAGGGGAAAGATTCCAAAACCTTTATCAAGGTGGAAAAGAGCACCAAGGGACATCAAAGGACATTAAGTCAGTTGATTGACATTCTGGAGAATCTAAATTTAATGCTTAAGTGCTTAAGTGCTTCGGGTAGCTCTCAAATGTTGTCCTTTTGTGGATCTAAATCTTTAATTACTAGTATTATGTGAGACTGATATTATATGCAATATAAAAGTGTCATGAATGAAAAAAGAAAAGCGCTACAAAAAATTTCTTTGCTTAATCAATGCGTGACCCTTGAAAAAAATGTCTTAGTATATTTCTCTATTTTTTAGTCTAAACAGGATCTTTACTGACCAAAGTTACTAAAGACTTTATGGAGGTTGTAGGAGGGACTTTACACAGGCCCTAGGGGGAATTTATGCAATTCAGCAGTCATGTGCCCCCCAACATATACAAGACGTTGTGATTGACGTGGCTGTAAATTGATTGCTGGCTTGTCCAAAAACAAATCCCTCAGTTCACTCTTATTCTATAAAGAGTTCACTTTGCTACATTAGAGTTGCTCAAATGAGTAAGGAAACTGGACCTGACCTTAGGCCTTTTGTGAATTAGGAGCTTTTCCTGCAAACTTGACATATTTTCCTGACTAATGAGAAATCCTCTATTCAAGATGAACTAGATTTTGAGGTTTTTTTTTCAAAGAGAGATTCTCATATCATCTGGCAAAGAACAAATCTTTCTCTTTCAGAACAGTAACGAGTATTGTCCAAGTTTGTTTAATGCCAGCATTCATTTATTAATTTAATGGGTAGAATAGTCTTCTATAAAGTCTAATTAAACCTATAATAGCCATCCTTATAAGCGTATCGAAGAGTAATAAAAATTATTGTGCTGCTGATGAATTGTGTCCTGGGAATTTCCTATACCAAGAAGAGTCACAGTATGGGAATTTTGCAAAGGAATATTATAAATTTCTTCATGGCTCCTTCGCATAGGTGCACAACTGTAAAGGCACACATTGATTGCTATTCTAACAATGTGTCTGAATGAAGCTGTCACAATCACTCTAGAGCTAGCTTACAAAATTTCTGGAGCCATGTTTTCCAAACCTAGGGCATATGTTTTAGTCTTTGCAATCAATGAGATCTCCTTGTATCCTTCAGCGTGAGAACATGAAAACAGAATGTGAAAGGAAAAAATGTACTGAGACTATAAAAGCATATTGAGAACCTCAATTCCAATTTCGTATAAAACCAACCCCAGGCTAGGGTCAGGAAATGCACTAATGCAAAATGTGGACTTTGAGCAATAGTTTCTGGGTCAGTGCCAATGACACTGTAAAAAAAGCTGTAAAAGCAAAACACGGATAAATAAAAAACAACAAATAAAAAACCCAAACAATAAACCGCCAAAGCAAACAAACTAAAGTCATAAACACCTAGCCTGTCCCCTCTGGCAAAACTCCACAAATATGTCCACACTTGTCCTCTCTTTAGAATAGAAAATATATCCCATTTCTCTCTCAGTAGAGAGAGTTCAGTAGACATTCTAGTTATGATAAGTATCTTGTATTTAATTGTGTTTATTTACAAATGGCAAATAACATACATTTTTAGAGATTAAATAATGTTTGGTTGTTGTCGTTGTTGTTTTTTTTTTTTAATTTCCAATGAAAATTATTCACTTTGAGGTCCTTGCCAAGAATTAAATGGGCTAGAAAAAGGTCTGTGTTCATTTTTTGATGATGGTTAAAACAGCTATCACTCATTTATGACTATTCTAAATGATATCTCTCCTTTTACTAAATGCACAAATCTTCTTTGACTTTTATTCCTGTGCTTTCTGACTTTATATCATTCATTAATTCATTGGAAGGAGAGAAAAAGCCGATAAGAAAAGACATAAAGAAAAAATGCTATTTTTCAAAACCCTATTTAACCTTAAGGGAAAACGAGCAACATAAATCCAATTTTAGACATCCTATCCAATTCTCCACTCCTACTGTTGAGTTTCTAATTGAAAAGATTTCCCCAAAGTACATGATATTAGAGCAATGATATGGGTTAATTGCAGAATTTATTGGGTGGTGATATGGAAAAATTAACATGCATCACTGTGTAATTCCAATAATTTTCTATGACAATCCTATGAAATCACCACAATTCGAATGCAGAATAATGTAAGCTTTTTTCAATGTCGATTAAAGATGACATTTCACAAGCCCCGCTGGGAGTTGCACATCCAGATTCCACTGAAAGTCAATGTGAGTTGGCTTCCAGCCTTCCTACAGCCCCAGTAAAACACTGAGTTCAGTGTTTTGTGGTACACCCTGCCTCATACAAAAGGAGAAGACAGGGACCTCCATTCAGCAAACTGCTGAGTTCTTAAATCATCCCTGTACTGGGTTAGAGATAAACATACACCATAGATGCAGAGCTTTGAAATGTGATTCAGCATTACCCTAATTAATCTCTTGGCTTTTCTTCCAATTTAGACCATTTGGAAGACCGAGAAGGTGGGTGTCTTATTATGTAAGTGTCTGGGAAAACCGTGAAGTATGTCCAATTTATTATTCTTATTGCTGTTTTCAGTGACACTGTTATAGGACGTAATAAGTATGTTCCTTTCACCCTTTAGCCTTCTCAACTTGAATGTTATATGCTAAATAAAATGTTAATATTTAAACTTTCTTTTCTTTTCTTAACTATTCTTTTAAGTATATTTTGAAGGGAAAAACATGGACATAACTGAGATAGATTTTGGTTTTTAGTCAAACATGAGAAGAAAACAATCTCTGACTGAACTGAGAAACAAAAATACGGTTTAGATAAATAACTGCTTAGTTCTGTTCCGTAGCCCTTCCTTGTTTGAGAATTTTTTCCCTTCACCTCTATCTTCTGTACTTCTGTTTTACACATCCTTTAAAATTAAGGTTGACACTGCTTAACACAGAACCAAATTTTGTGATCCTCTGTCTGGAATTATTTGTTGGAGTGTTTTGGGAGCAGGGAACTTTTCTTTTAATTTTCAATTGATACCTTATTAGATTTAATATTTAATAAAAGTTTTTATTTACTCTAGGTATTAAATATATGCATAAATGATAACAGTTAGTACTGTAATCAAATACAAGTTTTATCACTAGCTCCAATATTATGCTTTATCTGCCACACACTTGCCTTCTATTTCCATCTTGTGAGTTCTTTCCCTTTCTACCATACTCATTAAAATCTATGTAGTAAAATATACACATAGTTTGCAAGTTGACTTTTCACTTTGCCTACTTTCTTTTTCATCAGACAGTACAAGAAAACTCCTTAGAGGCAGTTGTCTTAGGATTTTGCCCTAAGTTTTACGTCATACCTAGCATGTGATACAAGGGAAGTGGCAGAAGTGAAAGCTGCTAAAACAAGAAAGGTCTGAAATGGAGACAATTCCCATTCCTGGTAGCTAGACACTGCATTCCACCAGCAAGAAACATACTGAGTTTATGAGTTTTACATGTTTGTTCAAGGTGAAAATATTTGCAAATGCGTCTGCTCAGGAAGGCCAGTGGACGCTGCCATGAGTTTGCACCCAGGAGGGTTTGTTTGTGATTGCTAGCGGCAAAAACACCAATCCATCTCAGAGCCCTTGCACTTATTTAGCATCAACAGCAGGAGAAAAAGTGAGCTTGGAGATGACCTAGTACTGACAATTGCTATTGCTTTTGTGTATATCAAGAGAGGACACTGGTTTTCCCTTGAAGCTAAATGCTGTCATTCAGAAAAAAAAAGAAAAAAAAGTAAAAAAAGATGTAATAATACAGGGTCAGCTGTATGTGTTAGGTAAAATAAAGAACCTAGCCAGCATGAGGTAGATTGCAGAATTTGTCCCACTGCTTCCAGCATGAAGATGGTAAACCCAAAAATAACAATTATTATTTGTATTTGTGGTTTCATGTTTAGAATTAACAACTTCTTTTCCTTTTCATTGTAAACATCTATTTTTCTTCACCTCTTCAACTCTTCCCCAAATTCCTCGAAACTTCTGATCTTCTCTAGGTTGTTTCAACTTTCAATTCTTTGTCTACCCTGGGTCTAAGTCTACCTGTCTGCTTGTCTGTCTATTCATAATCATGATTATTTCCTTCATATTCATATTCTAATTAATATTCATATTCCAGATTAGGTAATAAATAGATAGGATCAATGTCTAGTCTCTTTAGGTATTTGGAAAGGAGAAAAAGCAATAAAAAGATATAACTTTAGTAAAGATAGGAGTGTGGCTTCTTTGCTGTCAGGTATGGAAAGGGATTTGTGTCTGAGGCACAGGGGCAGTCCAGCAAAAGTCCCTTTTGGAATCTTGAAGAGGGTTGTACAGTTCAGTCCCTCCAGGAACATTGTAACTTGCTGCCTATTTTATGGCTGGCTTGCTCTGCTGCTCAGCGCGGGAATGAAAAAAGGGATTCAGTGAGGTTCTCTGTTATCATTGTGTCACTGAAACAGTAATGGAAAGTTCCCTATGCTGCAAAGTTCAGGGGAGCAGGAAGTCAATTAACTAATAAGACTTCTTTTTGTCATTTTTTTGGTCCTTTTCTGGACTGGTTGAAGGCATGTGGGAAGCTCCCTCTCTTGCCTCTCTTTGCAGCTGTTAGGTAGAATGCAGGCCGCAGCAATCAGTTTGAGATGGTTATGGAGATACATTTGGTGTTTTATTTCTCCATTTAGTAGAAATGCCAGAGCTGGGCCAAGATGAGATAGGGTACCTTAATTATGTTTTACAGGATGCTTTCAAAAAAGAATTGCTGAATAGACCAGAAACGCCTTCTAGATAACGGGACATAAATGTAAGAAGAGTCGTTCAAACAGCTATTTTACAGATATCATCAATGAGAAGATATCCTACTATGCCAGAGTCTATGTTTGCCCCAAGGGAAGTACTTAAATAAACAAAACCTTTTTCTCTTTGTCTTTTCTTCTTTTTCTTCTCTATATCCCTTTCTTCTTTCCCTTTCCCTTTCCCTTTCCCTTTCCCTTTTCATTCTTTGTCTTCTTTTTCTTCCTTTTCTTCCTTTTTTTTTCCTTTTCTTTCTCTTTTTTTCATTATAGTTATTTTCCCCCAGCAGAGGAACTGTTGATGCACTGAACCTTCTTTGTGAAATGTTTTTTTGAATTGTTGTCAAAGCTGTCAATATTTTATGTTAACATGATTACACGTCATGTTATGATATGAAAAATTCCTATGCAAGAAATACAAAATCCTTATATTTCATAGTGATTTTCACAGTGAAATATAATGTTGTTCATCTATTTGCCTTGTCTTTTTCTTCTTCTGCTTTCTTTGAGAATTATACCATAACTAGGTGATGTTTATAAGGATATGTAAAATTAAATTGTCTTTAAAGTGAAAAGAAATGCAGTAATAACACATATGAAAGGGACCAACAGCTAGGAAAGCAATGCAATTAATCTAGATGTGAGGGAGCAAGATGAAAGCATAATTCTTGTAATTCTGTTTTTTTTTATTCTAAATTAATGATTTAACTAAGAAGCAATGGGGTATTCTAGGAGTTAAATAATCTGTGCATTACATGAAAATTGTATTACTCTGTATAAATTCATAGCGCATAGTGTAGCAGGTATGTACAGCACATTTTGGAAATTTGAGTCTCTCTTAGAGATACTGAAGTGAAATGGAGCCAGAAGACAGACTGAGAGAGTCCTGCCTTAGAATAATCCAAACCTCAAAGTTGTGATCACCTTTCCACAGAACAGAAAACTGAATGTTGACAGATAGATGGTGGTCAAATATATAAAAATCTGATTGCTAAGTTGGCTATTTGAAGCGAAAATATATAATCTTCTTTACTAACAATTCCATTTCAGAAATCTTTTATTACAGGGGACAAAACTATTCCTTCATCCCATTTTAAAAAGGGTAGAAAGGAGGACCCTGGGAACTACTGACCTGTCAGCCTCACCTCTGTGCCTGGGAAGGTCATGGAACAAGTCCCAGGCACTCTTGGCAAGAGAAGCAAAGAATAATAAGAAAGGCTTCTACAAGTAGGTCAGCTGGAAAAGGAAGGTCAAAGAACGTGTACCTCTCCTGTTGTAAGAGAAGATCAGGTTTGTGACCACCTGAGGATCCTGAATGTACAGAAGACTATGGGACCTGACGAGATGTATCCCAGAGCCTTGAGGGAATTGGCTGATGTAGTTGCCAAGCCACTCTTCATGAGATTTGCAAAGTCACGTCAGTCAGATGAAGTTCCCAGTGACTGGAAAAAGGGAAACATTGCACCCATTTTTAAAAATGGTAGAAAGGAGGACCCTGGGAACTACTGACTTCTGTCTCACCTCTGTGCCTGGGAAGATCATGGAACAAATCCTCCTAGAAACTATGCTAAGGCACATAGAGGGCAGGGAGGTGATTCAAGACAGCCAGCATGGCTTTACCAAGGGCAGGTCCTGCCTGACCAACCTAGTGGCCCTCTATGAAGGAGTGACTACCTCAGTGGACAAGGGAAGAGCTTGTCCATGTCGTCTATCTGGACTTCTGTAAGGCCTTTGGCACAGTCCCCCACAACATTCTTCTCTCTAAATTGGAGAGACACAGACTTGGTGGGTGGACTGTTTGGTGGATGAGGAATTGGTTGGATGGTCACATCCAGAGGGTAGTGGTCAACGGCTCAATGCCCAGATGGAGATCAGTGACAAGTGGTGTCCCTCCAGGGTCTGTGTTGGGCCCAGTACTGTCTAATATCTTCATCAGTGACATAGACAGTGGGATTGAGTGCACCCTCAGCTAGTTTCCAGACTCACCCAGCTGAGTGGTTGTGGTTGACATGTTTGAGTGATGGGATGCCCTCCAGACAGACCTGGACAGGCTCGAGAAGTGGGCCCGTGTGAACCTCATGAGGTTCAATAAGGTTGGCGGATGAAGGGATTGACAGCAGCCTTGCTGAGAAGGACTTGGGGATACTGGTGGATGAAAAGTTGGACATGAGTTGGCAATATGTGCTCACAGCCCAGAAAGCCAACTGTATCTTAAGCTGCATCAAAAGAAGTGTGGCCAGCATCAAGGGAGGTGATTCTGCCCCTCTACTCTCCTCTGGTGAGACCCCACCTGGAGTAGTGTATCCAGCTCTGGAGCCCTTAGCACAGGAAAGACATGGACCTGTTGGAGCAGGTCCAGAGGAGGGCCACAAAAATGATCAGAGGGATGGAGCACCACTCGTATGAGGAGAGTTGTGGTTTTTCAGCCTGGAGAAGAGGCAGCCCTGGGGAGACCTTACAGCAAACTTTCAGTATTTAATAGGGGCCTACAGGATAGATGGGGACAAACTTTTTTAGCAGGGCCTGTTGCGACAGGACAAGGGGTAAGTTTTTTAAACTAAAAGACCGTAGGTTTAGCCTAGATCTAAGGAAGAAATTATTTACAATGAGGGTGGTGAAACACTGGCACAGGTTTCCCAGAGAGGTGGTAGATGCCCCATCCCTGGAAATATTCGGGGTCAGGTTGGAGTGGGCTCTGAGAAATGCGATGTTGTTGAAGATGTCTCTGCTCACTGCAGGGGAGGCTGGACTAGATAACCTTTAAACGTCCCTTCCAATCCAAACTATTCTGTGGTTCTATGATTTATGATTCTGTGAATCTATCCTGTAACATTACCAAATTTTGATTTTTTTAAAGACAAGACATTCTATTACATTGAAAAAATCTTGGTTCATTTATTCTTATGTCCAGAAATGTCTTAGCAATTATGAAGAGAGTCTATAATTGTAAAAAAAAATTTGTTTACTCTGGGTGATAGACTCGTAAGACATTACTATTTTTCCTGATCTGTATAAATTAGTAGTTCTTAGTAGAGCAAGCCTATTTATCATCTTGTATACTGTAAGTTAACAGTAATTCCATAGAAAAAGAAGCTCTTCTAGCATTAAGCATGTGTTATAAATGCATAGAAATGCAATTTAATATAATGAAGTCATCATCCAGTAGATAATGGTAATGTATTTGACTTATACATACATTTGTTCTTTCCTCATGTCTCTCTCTCACCCATCTACATGCAAGCTTTACCAGTTAAAATTTCTTTTGAGATACTCTATATTTAACTAGATACCAAACAGATTCAGAAACACCTTTGAAAAAGATACAAGTAATGTTTCAAGAAATTCAGGAGAATCTAGTGGTGGTGTTCTCTTAGTGAAAGAACAAAATAAATGTATCACATATTAGCATAGGTTCTTATATTAGAATTCTGAAATTTTACCAGATACCTTGTCTACTTCAGTAGGCTTTATGTAATATAAGTCTGTTCCATATATATCAAAAAAATAAAATCCCAGTAGAGATTGGGAACCTTGACTATTCTTTTATCAGGTATGGACTCTGTTCAGAGAATCACAGAATCACAGGATCGTAGGGTTTGAAAGGACCACTGGAGATCATCTAGTCCAACCCCCCTGCCACAGCATGGTCACCTACAGCAGGTTGCACAGGAACACATCCAGGCGGGTTTTGAATGTCTCCAGACACAGAGACTCCACCACCTCTCTGGGCAGCCTGTGCCAGTGCTCTGCCAACCTCAAAGGAAAGAAGTTCCTTCTCATATTTAGGTGGAACTTCCGATGCTCAAGTTTGTGCCCATTACCTCTTGTCCTGTCCCCGGGCACCACTGAAAAGAGCCTGGCCCCATCCTCCTGACACCCACCCTTTAAGCATTTGTAAGTGTTGATAAGATCCTCCCTCAGCCGTCTTTTTTCCAGACTGCAGAGACCCAAATTCCTCAGTCTTTCTTCATAAGAGAGATGTTTGAGTCCCCTAATCATCTTGGTAGCCCTTTGCTGCACCCTCTCCAGCAGTTCCCCATCCTTCTTGAACCGGGGAGCCCAGAACTGGACACAGTACTCCAGGTGCGGCCTCACCAAGGCAGAGTAGAGGGGGAGGATGACCTCCCCCGACCTGCTGGCCACACTCTTGATGCACTCCAGGATGTCATTAGCCTTCTTGGCCACAAGGGCACACTGCTGCCTCATGGTCATCCTGTTGTCCACCAGGACTCCCAGGTCTCTTTCAGCTGAGCTGCTCTCCAGCAGGTCAGCCCCCAACCTGTGCTGGTACGTGGGGTTATTCCTCGCCAGGTGCAGCACCCTACACTTGCCCTTATTGACTTTCATAAGATTCCTCTTTGCCCAGATCTCCAACCTGTCCAGGTCTCTCTGTATGGCGGCACAGCCTTCTGCTGTGTCAGCCACTCCCCTCACCTTTGTGTCATCTGCAAACTTGCTGAGGGTACTATTTGCTTGCTGAGGTTCATTTTGCTTATGGGTGAAGTGACTTGTGCTTCACATGCAGGGAACATTTAAGATAGCAAATATTAAGTAGAAATATGTTTCCCAATTTTACTATTCAAAGAAGAATTGGAATAGATTTACTGCATTTGAAATTGGGCTTTTTTTCTGCTCTTGTCACAAGTATGACTGGTGCTGTAGGAAGGCTCAGAAATGCCTACTTTAACCAAGACAATTTAGAGCATTCCTAATAGTTGATATGTATAACAAGGGAAAACTTGTTTCTTGCAGCCCAAGGAAAATGAATGAAGCTCTCTGTAAAGGCCTCTTGCTTTTTAAGAGTGAAATACGTGCAAATAATTTGTCACTGTTTCTTAATCTGGATACCTGACAAATATGTTATCAATTCAAATATTCACGATAAAATTATTTATTGTATGCCTCGAGGGGCCTCATATTTCCTCATGTTAGACTGTAATAATTACAAATTAGGTATGGGTCTAAATAGATCAATATTTTCAAAGTTTGTATTCACTGTAATGAAAATTAGATGAAAACAGAAATCAAGATAACCACAATACAAGATCAAAGAGTTAAACAGCTAAAAACTTTTTCTCATACAACGAAAAGCAGAAAAAAGAAAGGAAGGAAAAATAAGCCAACAAGTTAGCTACACTACAATAAATTATTTTAATATAAGGCCTTCAGATTTTTTACATATGCAAGTAGATTAAATATGCCTGGGAAAATTTCTGAGCACTGAGGCCAACTGGCATGGAATGATGTGTGTCTATGCTAATAAACTCTCTTAATCTTCAGAACAAGGAATGACATGCAAATTGCTTGTTAAGGATAGTTCCTGGGATGTTCTGGCTCCTAAACCCTGCCCAGGGATTGTTTGGAAAACCGCTAGCTGGCACAAATAGGAAATATTTAATATTGATGACTGAGGTCTGATACCAAGGAACATTCACTAGCCTGGTTCATTTCCTGGTAGCATAGTAGCGGCCTACTGTTGAGAAGTGTTGAAATATGGTGATGGAAAACAAGCTTGTCGTCAGGCTTACGTTTGCTAATCTAGGGTCTTCATCTTGACTGGAAACAGTTTTGGTCCACAAACTGAAGAGGGCTAAAAATGACAAGGATGGAACAGGTTCTTCTGAACATGCAGAGAGAGGGCAGCATTGCACTCAATCAGTTGTGAAATGAGCATGCTTTGGGAAACATATCTAATGAGCTGTTCTCAGGTTGTTTATAACTTGCTCATAGGCTGAAAACATTGACTATTTTGGTAGAAGTATATTTTTGGCTAAATGAACTAAATTAAAAATCTTTAATTAGTGTCCTGAGTTTAAACTGTTTGTCCAGAAATAAGTGGTTACAGGAACTATCTATGTGGTGTGGCATATTTTAAAATTCAAGAATGGACAAAACTCTTATAATACTCTGGGATACAGGCTATTGTAGCTATATCTTCTTGATGACAGGCTGAGCTACTGAAATAACCAATGTTTCTTGTGATCTCTGTGGGAGAGAGTGATTTATATTCCCTTTGAAATAAAAGCTGAGAACAGGACAAGAAAAGCTGCACTTTGCACTCTTTATTGCCCTCTTTGCCCTATCTCACATATCAGAGAAGATATTTCACCACAAGATCACATACTTGTCATAGGTAAGACTGGTAAAGAGTCATAAGGGCTATGTAAGAAAGCTAGAATGATTTTAATGCCTACAGAGAGACAAGAAGGAGTGAAAGTGAAAGAGATAAACCAATGCGGGATTGCAGCACAGACACATGCCAATAGGACTAATGGGATGTGGATTGCTCCCACCAAAGAACTCTGGGAACAACTAGAAAACTGTCTTCTGGGCATATCCCGTTCCAGCAAAATGAGTATGGAATATTGGAAGGCAGGTTTCAAAATATACTTGCTGAGCTTTTCCAAAACAGAGCAGCAGATTTAATCGTGAAATATTTCCCCCTAGAGCTAAGAGGAATCATACAGTAACATCCTCAACTCTGCTTCCAAACATTCCAGTACTCATTTTTATATATATAGATATATAGATATATAGGTATCTGTATATATCTATCTATAAATATCAGTGTTGTCAACTTTAAGAAATCCAATGTTTAGAATGAAGTCTGGAGATAATGGATTTCTTCTTTAATCCTTGAAAACAATAATAATTAAAAAATGTGACTAGTGGATATTGTTTGTGAGTGCCAGCGATTGCCAAACAGGCTGTTAGATGGGGAACTTTCTGATGCAGGTCGGTTTCTAAGGGAGGGTATCCAAGGTCCTTTTGTCCCTGAGCAGGGGCCTTACGGGTCACAGTGAAACATTGGCTAGAGCTTTGAGGTAGATCTACCTGCATCTTTTCATTAGTTTTTTAAGAATAAGAAGGGGCTTTTGTTTTCTAAGGACGTATTTAATTATCATATGAGCGAAACCAATAAAGACAACTCAGTTCTGCTGGTAAAACACAATGGACTGGAAGAAGTTTGTAAGCAACATCCTGGCTGCTGTGTTACCGCAGAATAGACTGTTCCCGCTAGTTTTATACTTGGACAAGCAACTTTTAGTATCCTTCTGGGCTGCAGCAATCCAGATGTTTGTCTACCTTAATGTTTGGCTAATGTTAAAAGATTTCCAGGATGTCTGGCAAACTGCAGCTAATTCATTCCCAAGAAAGTAGCAGTATTTGAGAAGTAGTTCTGGTGTGCAGTGCTTGGGATTGCAAAACATGTGAGGCATGTTCCCCACAATCCCCAGTAGATGTCTACTAAAACTGTTCTTTTCTTCCTGTTATATTACATATCAGACCTGACTGTCCACTTCCTACTCTCAGAAGTCTCTTAAACTTCCGTCTGTGTTACAGCCTTTCCCACACTGTGTGTTTAGCTCCATCTCCCTCTTGTAAACCATGCTAAATAAGTTCCTCTGTCTCCTTTCCTTGCCCTCTCCCTGTCTTTCTTAGTCACTTCCAATGGAAGAGTAACCTGCCCCTGCCTCCAGAGGCTCCCTCTCAGGACAAGGCAGACAGGCAGTCTTTTTATCCCTGCTGCACAGCTGTGGGTTTTTTAAAGAAGCATCACACATAGTACACGATGAACAAACAAAATAGGTATATAATTCATCTTAGGGGTAATTCACTCCAAGGATTGGGTGCTATCCTCAGTTTTAGCTCAGACAATGTTTTTTTTGTGTTTGTATAGCTGCTTACTTACAGATTTAACTATATGAAATAAAATTTTCAGAGTGTAAGAAATTATGTACAGGGACTGAAAGTCTGCTTAATGAGTCTTCAGATGGCATCTTCATTAACCATTTCATTGGTTAATGGAGTGAATTGGTAAACCAATTGTTTGACATACTACGTAAGGACTGGCTAATTTAGTAACTAGAGAGTTTTATTTATTGTCTGATTGGTCTTTATTGAACAACACCCCTAGAAATGATATGACTGTGTTTAGAGCTGCACAACGACAAGAATTCTTTCAGAAATGAGATAACTGAGTGAAAATTACTAATAACAAGTAGTGCTAATAAGTATTTTTTAGGAGTGATTTGTGCCTAAAAGTACGCAGAAAATGGCCACATAAGGATAGTCTTATCCTGACATCAAGGACTCATTTGGTCAAACCAAAAATGTGGGATCACAGTCTGACCTGTAGACTGGATTCCAAATATGTAAGTGCTTGTGTCAGCACCGTGCCACTTTAAACTAGATTAAAAAAAAAATTGTGGAATGAAATCAAATGCAGGTCACTTTAAGCCCAGCTTTGTTTTATTTCCATAAAGCTGTCTTAAAACCTAGCAACTGCTTTATTAATCATTGTATTTTTATGCATGATTTTAACTTGATGTTTGTGTTAAATGATTTTCAGAAAATCAGGCAAACTGCAAATATTTAATTTCCAATGCAAGAATAATATTAAAAAAAAAAAAGGCACTGTCTTCAGTTTTGCATTGGCTCATGCAACAGGAAGTATATTCAAGAATTATCAAGGTGCTGCTGCACTGGTTTGGAAGCTAGTTAGTTTCTTAAAATATTTTCTTTTGATGAACATCAGATTATCTTTGGCTTGAAACAGGGCAATGAGGAAGTGCCAGAACTTCAAGAGTTTCCATCTAACTTGTAGGAAAGAGTTCCTGAAGCCCCTTACTCACTGTGACAGTGAAGAAACTGTGAACTGTGAGAAAATTCTGTGAAATTCAGAAAAGTAATTGACTACTTTCTCTTTTTTTTTTTTTTAACAAAAAGCACCATCGAAGCAGGTGAAAAAGGTCATGTGTTTAGGTGTAAGATTGGAAAAATATGAAGAAATACAACACAGACTGTCAAACGTTGTCAAAAATATGTCAGTATGTTACCTTCATTTTTAATAATTTTACTAATTTGAACACTGAATTGGATACTTTTCTTTTCTGGTCAATATAATGCAGTTCAGTTCAATGCAGTCAAAAAGCAGTACCTACACATGACTAATTTACAGGAGAACACAGTATGTAGAAGACATTTTCTATCAATCACAAATATAATTTACTTGTGACTATCTACCACCATGGTACAGACTCTGAATCTGCTATCAAAATGGTTACAAATAAAAGGAAGAAAAACTCCTGAAGCAAAAATCTTCTTTTCATACTATTTTTAATATTACTGCCAAGCTGTATCAAGTTTTTCCTCTTTTTTGTTTAAATTTTATTTTTTAATATAGTCACTCTGTTACCCTGTATTACTGTTGCAGTAATGGAATAACACTTACCGAAAATAAGGACTCCATTACGCCAGGCAGTGTAAAAGCACTGAACAAAAAGATGGTCCCTTGGGCAAATAGTTTACAATCTAGGCAAAAGTTGAAGCCAAGAGAGGTATTCCTCAATATACTGGTACATCCTTGAAGAAATTATGAGGTTATAATGATTAACAGTTGTTATCGACAGACAATGGCAAGAACAGATTGTCAGCCAACCTGCTGACAAATTTTCCATGGGAATCATAGTAAAAAATTGCAAAGCTGGAACTGAAGAAGATTTAAATGAGTTCTTTTTGCAGAAGAATCATCCCAAACCAGAGTAGTAGTACATTTGCTCAGAGGCGTTTTCTGAAAAACAAACCAATGGGTAAAGATGGCTGGACAGTTGTCCTTTTACTAGTGAATAGGAAATCTTTGATAGGCTAGAAGGCTTTGAATGTGAAGAAAAATGGGGAAAAAAACCCATAGGTATAATCAAAACATGGGAGGAAATAAAAAATAAAAGCCTTAAACAAACTTTTAAGAGATTAAACAATACCCTTTGTTTGTACAGGAAAAAAAAAAAGAGATGATTTTCAAAGAAAGGTACACCCAAATAAATATCTGTAATGTAGAAAAGATGGTAATACATTACCATTAGGCCATTAGATGACACCTAATAATTAAAAATTTATTAAGAATATCTATTAAGAATTTCTTAGAAAAAAAAAAATTCTTTCAGAGGTTTTTTTCATATTGACCTTCATTTTGAAATGTTCCTGCTTTCCAGGAAAGAATACTATTGAAAAAAAAAATAAATCAGTATTTCATTAATAACTGTTTTATTTAAAAAAAAACAAACAAAAAAAAAAAAAAAAAAAAAAAACCCCAAACATGTCAGAGAATGAATAAGCTTTCCAACTGGAGAAATCCTCAATTATAGAAAGGTTGATTGGAATATATGTATATAAAACCTTACTCTTTACCTATAGCTAAAATAATTTGAAGAGGTATTGAAGAGATATGTTTTTAATGGAGACTACTATAATTATGTACATTATGTAAAACAAACCCATTTACTTAAGATAATGACAGCATGATAAGACTCTCTGATGCTGAAATAATGGAAGTCAATTTATATAATATATCTTTTAATTAAGTTGAGGTTAAAATCTTGAGAGGTGTCTTTGAATAACTGACAATATTAGAGACTTAAAAGGCCAAAGCAACCTTCCTACATATATTGAGAAAGAAATTTCCACTATCATTTAGTCTAATAACTTGAAAAGATCAAAGGCCTCCCCTTCTTCTGTTTTCCATTCCACCTATTTATCTTATTAAATGTCATTTGATTAATCAACAGCTCTTTCAGAGTACTAGCTCTTGCATTCAGGAAAAAAAATAAAAAAAGACATGATAAAGACAGGGAGAAAAACAAATGAGTATTCAAAGAGCCCAGTCAGTCATGTCTGTTTAAAAAATAGGAACAAATTTGGCAATAATAAGCTATTCCCAGCACAATACCATGGCTGAAGATTGCTGATAGATTAAAAAGAAAAGAAATCAAAAAAGGGTCATAGAATTGCTCGCTTTCTGCTCCATTTTTGTTACCTTGTAGACTTCTGTCAACAGGGGCCTATGACAAGGCTGGCAGCCTGAGCTACAGCAGATGAAATCTTTCTTTCTCCAAATCTTCCATTACGCAAAGGTAAGGCCATTTTGAGTGTTTTTGTGTAAAGGAGTTTACAGAGGAGAAAATAAAAAGTTCAAATAATAGTAAAGATAAAAAGTAATTTGCCAAACTGCGTTTTTATTTGAAAACTATCAGATTAAGCTGACTGCACGTATTGGTCCAATAACAAATATAATCCAGCCTCCAATGGAATTGCTACGCCCCCCTCATACAAGAAGGGAAAACACCGTTCATTTATTCAGAAAAATAAGTTGACATTTAAAATCGTCATATCTCACAAGAATATTTGGCTTGCATGCATTATGGAGGTCCTTTACTCTCCTCTGAAAGAGCTTATCATGACAGTGGCTGGAAACAGACATGCAGGAGAGTCAGGTGTTGTGTGTCAAACTTTGGGTGTCTGTTCTGCTGCCAATACGCAGAGCATGTCAATGTGCAGATAATGCAATATTCAAACACCCTCAAACGCAATTGTCTAGAACTGAGTTCAGATTTACAACCATATATTTGCTGGTTTAAGATGCACTTCTTTCCTCTGGGGGAGTTCTGTGAAAAACATCTCCATCTATGATTCTGATGAGGTTTACAATGCCATTTTCTGCTTTAGTTGTAGGAGCTTCCTGAACTCAGATTTTCAGAGGAGATACAGTAATATACTCTGAACTCTACCTGGAGCAATTATTGTAAGGAGTTAGACTCCTGAAGAAAGAGATAAAATCCACTTAAGTCTCTTCCATTTTCATAAGAGTTGTAGATTGCGCAAGTGTAGAGTACTTTAAGAATTCTCTCTGTAATGCATCTAATACTTGTAAAACTATCCTGGGTATTACCTCCTTAGTGATTATTAATTTTTTTGAAACATACCTAATTATTGCCATATTTAATTTTTTTTTTTAATCTGTCCAACATTTGTAAACAGAAGAAATAAAAAAGGCTTCAGCTTCTGTGAAATGTCACTCAATGTGAAATAATGTAGATAAATAGATAGATAATAGATAAAGTCAGCTCTGTGGAGATTTTCTGACAAGCTACATATGTACTTCTAAGGGTTCTGGAGAAACTAATGACCTTCATGTAATCTATGACACAATTATAAACTCACTGAAATGGAACTCCCGAATTCTCCTGAATTTGTTTAATAGGGCAATGCTTTTAGATACTAAAAACATTTCTAAAGCTTTCCTCTGCTTTTGACATTGCTTTTTCTTGGTTGTGATATTTAACTAAATAAAACCTACTGCATTCCTATCTTGTAGAATAAATGATATATAGAGAAAATAAATAAATTTATAATCTTACAAATTTTACAAAACTGAAAAAAAAAAGTATTAACACTATTAACACTTTTTTCCCTCTCTATTTTTATGTGTTTTCTTTCTGCAGGTGAACAAACTAGAAGGAGGACAAGAACATCCGCAGACACAATTTTATGCATATTATCCCTCATTCCTTCTATGTGTTAGTCAAAATCTAGGCATCAATCAAAATGATAGAAAACAGTGCAAATGAAATGGCATAATAATATAGCCTCAAATTAACACATTTTCTTTAATATTCTCCCACACAGAAAACCTTTCCAACTGTCAGATGATCCATTAGGTTGTTTAATGAGTTCTAGGGTACCTCTAAGCTGCATATATTACTAAACTATAGTACTATAAGTGTATTAAAAGACAATGTACTTGATGATTCAGGTCAGCAGTTCCTTGGCCGATTAGTTAGTTAGCAGCCCCCTGTGATGACAACATTTATGTTCAGGACCCTGGGTGACTCTCAGGTTAGTCCCCACTGCCAAGACACAGGGCTGGCAGGGTGAGTCATTGACAGCTCTGGGGACTTAGAAGGGGACAATTAGCCATTCCCTCATGACTCAGCAGATATACTCTACTTACTTCAGAGCAAAACACTAATGATCACAGCATAAACCCACAAAAATGGAAAGTGGCCCTGTGAAAGCCGAGGCAGGAATAGAAGAATCCAGAAAGAAGATGAAAAAGACGGAGATGCCAAGTTGGACAGGACAGAGGAAAATCTTGGAGTGCACAGCTGGTGAAGTCTGGCCAACTCCTCCTCTGACAGGATGACTCAGCCAGGAATCTCAGCTGTTTGGAAGAGATAGTAGAGGCTCCAGGCTCTTGGGACTGTGATACTGGTTCACTGTCTGAAGGATTAGGAATATTGGATTGTTTGAAAAGACTAATTTCCTTAAATCAGTGCCAAAGAGATTGCTTCTACTCAAGCACTCAGGAACTATGACTTTTGATCCTGCAACTCCAAATTAGAGGAACTTGAATAAATTTACTGTAAATTTTTAATTAAAGTATCTATCTAGAAATCTATCTGAATCTTTTTAAGTATCAAATTTGAATACGCTCCCTTTTGTATCAGTGATGGTTGTTACTTTAGTCTATGATCCTTTTTAAATAATCTGTTGAACACTTGCTTGTTTTGAGGGGCAGAGATTATGTGGTCTTTAAACTCATTATCTGATTTGAGCATGAAATACCAAATCTTTGAAATAGGACACTCATAAAACCACTGTGCAATACCTAGAAGAGTAAAACTTTAAAAGCTAAAATTAAGAAGTACGGATGTACAAAACAAAATGAGTTATATAGCTGAATTTATACTGCACCAAGCAAGCACAAACCTATTACCCAAGGCAATAGAAAGCTGATTGATGATATCATGATGACAAATTAATTCTCATTTTGAATTCTGCCTGCTAAGTAATTAGTAATGTCATCAATATCATTACTGGCTCTTCATTCAACTTCATCAGCAAGCTGTTCCCGTTGCTCATTTTTTAGCTTTTCCTTTCTGTGCTTCAGTCAGAGGATGGATCTACACTGGGGACTGTTTCTAGCAACTACTCAAGGGAGAAACAAAAAAATTAGTTGTCAGACACAAGCGGTCTATTGAAAGCTGAATTACATTTTAATAGCAATCACATCATGTTATTTTAAAGTGGTCACTAACTTAAGAATTAGTGTCTAGGACATCTTTGTTTCTGAATTATATTTAGAAACTGATATAATAGGAAGGGGAAATAAAACTAGTGACAAATACTTAGTGATTATAACTGAGGAAGTGACTGTGGGACAAAAGCTTATTAAAAATGTCTTCTCATCTTATTTTCTCATGCACCTGTGATGGAAAGCAGCATTGCTAGGGAAGGTGAACAAAATTTTACCAAAGCTTCCAGTGCCATTTTCCATTACAAAAAAAAACGCAAAACCAAACAACAAACCAAAACCAAAAACAAACCCAAAACTTATCTTTCAAAAAAAAAGAAAGAAAGAAAGAAAAAAGGGAATGAATCCTAAGGAATGCTGAATGAAATATTTTAAACACTCATAACTGTATCTTTGAGGCCAAGCTATAATCTGAGCATTGTTATAATATATTAGAAGAGGTCATAGGATTGCCAGTATTTGTTGTTTCTCATTTTCTCTGCAACTGGCACTGTACTTTAACAGAATGTGATTAAGTTATAGACACTCTTCAGGTTTTGCTTTGTTTTTTTTTAGTAACTTAGCCACTGTATTTATTTCATGGCATTAGGACTTTTCAGAGTTTATACTAGTTTCACAAGCAGACTTGTCTACATTTTTATCCATTTGCTGTTGTATTTTAGGAGCTCTGAAATAAAACTTGCCAGGGGTGCTTAATTTTTAAAAGTATATTTTAGTACATGTACTGGTTTTTGCTCAGCAGAACTGGATTGAAGCTTCTTAGTTTAAATAAGTGTGTATCTACACAGTTAATTTACAGATCTTGCTATTCAGAAAGAATTGTAGCAAATGAATGAGCAAGGATGAGTAAGGATGAAGGGAACAGGATTCTAATTAATGCTGGAGTCCATTTAAACAAAAAGTCAGGTGACTTTAAACAAATTTTATTCCAAAATACGCAAAATAGAAAAGATGCGTCAGTCAAGGTAGTCTTTGACATTGGAATTCTTTCTTTGGCCTTTTGTTTGTGACCCAGCTTTTAATCACATCTTGCGTTGTTTAACAGAAAAGAAAAAAGATACTAAATTTTCTCCAAAGATGATCTATAATTAGTTCCCCATTTTCAAGTTACTTTGTTTTGGACTGTCTGGTTCACCTGATGTTTCAATATGATAGAAAAATATTCCGGTTTTGATGATAAATCATTTGTCTACTTATGTTCAAAGCAAGATTTCCTAAAATTGTCTTCCTGACAAATTCTCAGAGTGAAACAGGGGCAAGACAGAGTTGGGGTCCACGACAGATGATCAGTAAACCATAGGTCCATCTGAAGTTTTACACTAAAACCTGTCACAGTAACTTTACCACCGGTGAGGAACATGAATATGGTGACATTGAGTCAGTTGCCTAAACAGAAACTTCTGTGCCATGCCCACACTCCTGCCTATCTGCCCTGGTCTCCAGCTGCCTCTGTGGAAGGGCTGTACCCCCATGCAGTCTTGCTTCCTACCTCCCAGACCTTTGTGACTGTCCTGAACACCCTCAGGCACCAGATACCTATGTTCAGGCAACTGAATTGAGCCCTTAATGTTTTCCCACATTATCAGCTGTTGAGATTAACAAAAAAAAAAAAAAAAAAGGAGGGGGAAAGAAAAAAGAAAAAATAAATCCATTAGGTCTATGGCAATGTGTTTATCTCCCCTAACTGGCTTAACTGCCCTTTTAATGGCTCTTAATTCATCAGTACCTTGAAATCTTTTGCAGACTTTAACGTTTGATACACTGAGTCAGGAAAAAAAAAAAAAAAAGAAGACAAAAGCTTCTTATTTCCTTTGGTCCTATAGCTATTGAATGATTGAAATCCACTGTATTTCCTTTAATATTCTTAATTGTTTTTTTCTAGATGCTCCCAATTGCTGTCTTCAGTAGGATACTATTTGTTACTTCTGCTAAATATTTTTTTGGATTGAAATACCTCATTGAAGGTTACAACTTGATCTCATTAGTTTATTCCTTTCCTATTGGCAAGAATACAGTATATTATGATATTTTTTGTTGTGTTTTGTTTTTATGACCTTTCCCTTTCCTTCCCTTCCCTTCCCTTCCCTTCCCTTGCTGTTTTTTTTTAATAGGATTCTATTTCCTTTTTTTTTTGAACACTTTAATTTGGTATGCACTTTAAAAAGCAAATAAAACAACCATCTGAATTTAAATCCCAGTCAGAGGAAAGTGAAATGGGATGATTATGTTTATATTTAATATATTGATTTTGTTTAATTATCATAATCAACAAAAAACGCTTTATTGCCAGAAACCTGTGTATGATTTTGTGTTTGATTTGTCTTAAAGAATTTTTTCTATCAATTTACAAATTCAGTAATCTGAGAAATTAACTAAGTAACAGTAAGTTTTAATGTAGTTATGGAAATATGCCACAATAGTAGCATTTTTTTAAAGCCTCATTCTACCCTATAACTCACCAGCTTGTTAAAGAAATGATATCAAAAGGAAACATTAATGAAACCTAAATTCAAATTAAATTTCAGTCCATTTTACTGTACTTAATAAATAACATGAGAAACTGACCTAAACTAACATTTCAAGACTCATTAAAAATAATTTTCAGTAGCAGCATTAGCCTTCACTGTTGCTCATAAAAGATTTTATGTAACACACTGAAACCTAGGAGTCATGGTAGCATCTGGCAAAATTATAGTGCTTTTTATGGATTCAGACCATTGTATTCTTGTGATAATAATTCTTCCTTGATATGAAGTTTCTTTTCTTTGTTCCAAGTTTCTCTATTAATTATGCAGTGATTCATATTTGGAGTCTTGTTTTTTGCTTTGGATGACCCTTTTGGCAGTCCTGAATATACATAATTTTCAAGGAGTGAACTCTCTTTTCCCTAAGTTTTTTGAATATGAGGAAAGTACCTTACAGGGGTGATTGAATCCAGCTGTTATTGCTTGTCAGTTCTCCATTGACTTATTTCCTCAGGGAATGCTTTCAGCTGCTTCTTCAATTCATGCCTATGTAGATATGTAACAGAAGTTATAAATGCTTGTGGAAGTTATTATCTTTTTGTGTTCTAGTACAGAAAGTCTTCAGAACCCATGAGGTTTTATCCTTGATTTTTTACTATTATTCAGTCCATTTTTCAAGCTGCTATTAGGTTTTAGAAATGCACAAGAGTATTGGGAAGAGCTTTTCCAGAAAAATATATATCCTTTTTTTTTTGCTTTTTAGATATAGTACCCTTTTATGTGAGTTTTTAGCCCAGAACTTGTATTTGAGCTCATTTTCCACTGCACAGCTCCAGTCCTCATCAGGCTTCTTGTACCAAATGTTTCCTGCCACCTGATAGCTCTGTATTTTCCTGTTCCAGGGGAATTAATATGACAAGCATGGAAATCAAACGGTAGTACTATATTATTCTTCAGACCAGGAAAAACATTAGGAAAAAATCTTTTTCTTCTAAGTATAGCATGAAAGTTTAAAAATATTTGAAGATGATTGGCTTTTGCATATTGTTTTCCTCACACACAGAATTTGGTTTTACATTTAAACCCGTATTTTATTCCCACATTTACATAGCTGTTGTCATTATCTTTGTTATACTACTTATTATTACCTATGTATAGTGGAATCTAGAGATGTAACAAGATCAAAGATCACCTGGTCCTCGCTTTTAATAGCATATGATAGGAAACAGATGTCATTTTAAAAAAAAATTGCATTCTAAATAGAGAAGATACTACATGGCATAGGAAGTAGAAGGGAGAAAGTGAGTGGCATAGTGGGAATTAAACCTAGATCTGTGTCCTCCGTTGCTGTCTTTCAACTGTCATTACAATCAGCATGAGAAAGCAACGGCAAATGTGTAAATTATCTTTTAGAATAAGTAAGGAAGCAGTTGGGTATCCAAAGATGCATCTACTAATCTTAAGGTATTTGTGAAAATATTTTGGAGATCCCAAAGAAGAAATTGAATAAGAGAAGAATTGAAATTCTTCCAAAGAACAATGGAAAATGCTGTCTCTGGCACTGATTGTAAACATTACGAGGAGGAAACCACATTTGAGTGGGAGACCTAGAAAAATATACTCCAAACCACAGTATGAGTTTGTGATAAAATAAAACAGACACTAAGAGCCTACAATAATTATTTTTAGACACAAACCATAAGAATGGAAAAAAAAAATAATCTACAGTAATCTGCAAACATTAAATCCTTCCTTTCTGGAAATTCATAACAATTTTAGTCAAGCCACTAGCTTTCATGAAAGCAGCAACTGGATGGGTTGTTGGTATGCAAAATTTCATACCAGGAGATAACTGAACCTTTTTTACTGGTGACTACTGAAAAGCATGAGAAGATAGAAACAGTCGTATCATGAAAGTAAGTTCTGCATGTGAATGTGAAAGCTAACAGGTAAAAACAACACATGTTCAAGTACTTTCAAACTTTCTTTTTACGTATTTAAGAGAACAAAGGAGATTGACACTACAGGCCCCGTGGCTGTTTCCAGTCCCACTGCAAATCACTAGCTGACAAACTCAGTGGTTTGGAACCTGGGAAAGAGAGGCAGTTTGATAAAGACTTAGCTTAGTCACACATCTTCATTTAGATGGATTGACAAGCAACAGAACAAATTTTATGGTAAATAAGCTTAAGTCAGATACAATCTCCTCCCTGTTTTCAGCAAAATTGGTATCCCCTAATTTTAGTCTTGTTTAAAGTGTCTGCTTATACTAAGGTTAACTATTATTTCAAAGGTCAAGAGAGAGAGCTTTACAGTGGTTTTTTCCTTTTGACATGAGGACTAATGCTAACTTAATTAAAATCCACTGCCACAGTTTGAAAGGGATTAATTTTAAACACCCCCAAAGGGAAACCATATCTTTCTGGAAATTTCCAGTCTGAAATGGTCTCAGCTAATTGAAAGGCCCAATTTTTCCCTACTGCCTCAAGTAAGGAAGT
Source organism: Larus michahellis (assembly GCF_964199755.1). Lineage (NCBI taxonomy): Eukaryota > Metazoa > Chordata > Aves > Charadriiformes > Laridae > Larus > Larus michahellis. Next base: position 19,738,870 of record NC_133896.1, read on the forward strand.
GCTTATAAAATATAAGGAAATTTACAGGATAACTTGCAAAAAAAAAAAAAAAAGGCACTAAAAAGTGACAATTTTTCCTTATAAAAAGAATGCCTTAATTTACATAATGATTAATATATAAACAATGTGAAAAAACAGAACCATAAATCCAATGTTTTTATTGAGAAAAACATTTGCATTATTAAAAAGTTATCCTAGAATTTTAAATAGACAGCATTTTTTAAACTGTAGACTCTCTCTTTGATTCAATTCACTTTGATTGTTCCATGTAAGACATCAATCGATATATACAAAGATAAGTAATATTTTTTCTGCCTAAGAATCTTCCCCATTTTTCTGGAGTACAGTAAAAACCAGTCTTGGGTTTACCTTAGCTTGATCCCGTTCTTTTTGAAACAAATAATGGTAAAACTCTCGTTATCTTCAAAAAGAATTACTGTTAAGCAGTTTCTCAGAAAGCTCTCCATCGAGTCTGGATCATTGAAGTTTCTCAGTCAAGAATGCCATCAGGGAGGAAACCTACTATCTAACGTTTTGAGATATATTCCCACCACAGTGTCTATGATGCACTGAATCTTTCACAACAGCCACGGATAACATAGGTAACACAGTCTTTGCAGATGGAAGAACATTAATGTGAATCGTCCTTATTCCCCACCTGTCTTGGAAGAACTGACAATGGTCTGTCAACATACATTATTATACTATGTTCATCCTCTAAACAGAACATAGCAAGTAGTCAAAACAAAAATGAACAAATAAAATCACACAAAGAACTATGGAGTTTGGGAACATGAGGAGATAAAACCAAAGTGCTGAAGATGTTAGGGTGAAATGTGGGCAAGAGAAGCAATGAGGCTTGGTGCTGGTAAACGTCAAAAGAGATACTGGGGAGATACTGTGAGGAAAGGGATGGGAATACAGCTATGCAACGGTGAAGACAAATAATGGCAGATATGGGAGCAAGTTGGGAAAAGGAAGCTCTGAAAACCTCAGAGAAAGCATAGGTTAGGAATATGTGTGACAAGTAGGAAGATACAGGGAAAGCTGAGATAAGATGCGAGAACGACAAGGAAATAAAATTAACAAAAAGAATGATGAGGCTATTACATGTTTGTTGTAAGACATGGTTGTTAGTATGTATGGTTTTAATGTATATGGGATTGAATTTAAGGTGGGAATTGATTACATAATAGAGACTTTGAGGAGGTAGGCCGTTAACAGTTTAAATTAGAAAAACAGCCATTTCCTTCAAGTCCCCCAGAAATATTATTTATGCTTTCACTTTAAAATTAAGTCTATTATTAAACATGTGATGTCTGTTATATATATTTCTAACAGTATAAGCAATTGTGTAGTGGAAATTAATTGGAAATTTTAGATTTTTGCCATGAATTTCTAGGCACCTGAATCTTGTTGAAAGAAGACATAAATTATCTATTTCCTTCCCTGTCTAGAAGGTTCCCTAAATTATGATATCAAGGTTTGATTGTGGGTTCCTCAGATCCTTGAAACTAATCTTAGGTAGGACTTTTTTTGCTTTTGTTTTTTTTTTTTTTTAATTTAATTTAATTTTTTATAACTAGTCATATTAATCAATTTATATCCTAAAAACAAAGGGGAAGAGCCACGTTAGAAGAAACAAAGTAGTCAAAACCTTAATTGTGACTTGTCTTTTAAATGGCTAATACATTACAAACTGAATGCATGCAGGTGTTTCAGTCTCCAATTTTGTTGACGCCACTAAAGTTATAACTACCTTTGAGTGAAGCTATGAAGGAGATGATTAATTTATGCTGTGTTTCTCCTTAGCTGAAGGAGACAGAAGAGAGCTCTTTGGTGTCTCTCTGGTGTCTGTCACTGATGTACATGGACATCATGTTGTAGTTAAGACTTGCAAGAAAATTTCACATTTCTTTACTTGCAAAGGATTATGTTGTGGAAGATGTCACACACAATCAATTTTATTTCCTTTTATAGGAAATATTAATTTATGAAATTGCTACTAGTATATTATTAGTATATAGTAGCACCCATAAAGGCTCATGCTGATAGGCACTGTAGAAACAAATAATAAGTGGCAAAAGAGAATTTATAAACTAATGTGGAATAAATACTAAATTGGCTAAAAATACAAAAGTACAGCATTGTTCACACATTAAGGAAAAGTACAAAATCAAGAGGCTTCTGAGGTAGAAAATAGCCGCAGCTGGCATGAAGAATACAACATCTGTGGTTCCCTGATAAGCTACATGAGGTACGGGATGGGATACAATTATTCCGTGGCTTTAACTTATGATGTATAGCAGATACGGGAATGGGATGATACCATGAAACAGATAAGCTGCCAATTAGCTGCCCGCTCAATACTTGGAGCCAACATTTTGTTAAATTTTGATGAAATGCTGTCCTTTGTGCGAACTTTGCTCATTATAATGTCATTATAATACCAAAACACACCTCCATCCCGAAGGCTACCTGCCTCCAAGGTGCGACCACTCCTTGAGTCTGCGCCCTGAATTTCTCATAAACTATACCTTTAATTGTGAAGCGAGAGAAATTTACACCAATCATGATAAAAGTATGTATGACTAAAGTCACTCAAACTCCACCTTGAAGATAACAAATAGTATAAAAATAGCCCGAGAGAGGGGGGATACCCAGGGAAGACACCATCTCAAAGAACTACATCACTGACTTCTGGGATCAGTCAACAGGCTGAGCCTCCCTTCCCCCCCATAGGGACGCCTTTGGGTAAGACTTAGATTATACCGAGTGCTTCCTCGGGAAACTTAAAAATTTCTCTAGAAACTCTCTTTTCTACATTTAGAGCCAGGCTGTATCGTTTATAACTTTGTTGCGCGTTTTGTATATGTAACAATACTTTCATTTGCACGTGCTTTGCAGACAGTGTATTTATCACCGGCAATCCTAAGAACCTATATATCTGTTCTTTAAATAAACTGCACTTTTTTTTAAGTAGCTAGTCGTTTCGGTTTCTCACTGAACGTGACCAAAGACTCGAGAGTGGCCGTGCTAGTTCATGAGCACGACTAGACTGAAGGTGCAGTCCACTATTAGTGGATCCAAATTGTAACAGTTTAATACATATTAAACGCGACTGGACTGATAGTGGTGAATTGGGCATCACTCAGAATTTAAACCTAGCTGCACCTAGCCTCCCACCTTGGTGAGGAGTGTTAGAACGCAAGGGGGTTTATTTTCTGCCAAAACCGCTTTGCCCCTTTTCACGCAACAACTAAACAGGCATTTATTTATAGGTTTACTGTAGGGGTTATGGTTCAGAAAATATCAATACCTAAGGGACAGGTCAGTAATTACAAGTGTGTAAGTAGAATTATCAAAAGTGCTACCAGACCCACAAAAACACTATGGATTTTTTTTAAGTTCATAAGTGCAAACAAGAAAAGCATGAAACATGCACATTTTTCTTATGCATTCTGGTGACTTTTAAGTTCTACATTTTCATCTAAAGGGCCATTTGTATTTCATAACAATGCAGGAATACTGGAACTGTCTAGAGCTGTGAATCTCGCTTCCAGTTCTTATTTTTTTAAAATGTCTGTCTATATTATAGACATTTTACTGGGAAACATCTTAACTCCTCCACATTATTTTGACCAAATTTTTTGGATTATTTGGATTTTCAATAGCATTTGTTCTTTTTAATCACATAAGCTCTTCTGAAAAATTCACTGCTGAGTTACCAAACTCAGCAGCTTAAATCCTCATATTAACATTTTTTTTTTAATTCCTTAGAATTCATATAGCCCTCTTGAACAGTCAGGAGCACAGCACTACTCATTCAGCAAAGAATTTGTGACTTGCTATCCTGTTTCATATCGAGGCATGTATGTAAGCAGTTTGCCGTTAATTGAAAAATATGTTCCAGATGTCCATTAAAGACATGTTCTTTAAAGCTATGTCTACATTCTCAGTTTTTTTCTATATGTATACATTAAGGAACAGAAGAATAAATGTGAAGTGACTGATAGTTTCGTATATGGCAAAGAGTAGATTATTTTGATCACCCAGTAGGTTAACAGTATTTCAAACCTTTCAGATGAAAAACTTTGGAGCCAGGGAAACATTGTTGATCATAAAGGAAATGGTGTTATTTACCTATACAGCTGGAGAGGGAAGGCAGGAGATGTTTATTGGTGAAGCATAAAAGCAGGAATATAGTCAGACATCTCAGGTTTATGTATATAGCTTCTCTCTTTTTGTTGGTAGAAGGAAATGCCTTATATGAATTCTGCTTCTCTGTGAATTCTGGTTGCCATATTGAGCAGAAATACTTGATTGCCATGCTCCAAGGAATGGTGGCAAAAGATGTGTAATTAGGCTAGCAATTGTGTACTAGTCTGCACAGTGATCTGCATTCTCAATATTCTGCGGAAAGCTGAATTCCTTGCTTATATTTCTGCTTCAGCCAAATCATCAGTAGACTGAAACTTCTGCAACATTCCAACAACAATTTGAAATTCAAAGTCCTGTAGTGTAACTGCATGAGTATTTTCGTTGGTAGTTTTGTTTTAAGAGATTGTATGGAAATACAGTCCGTTTCAGTGGCTACTAAAATTTCTTTGTCTTCAACACATTCAAGTGGTGAACCAGTGTAATAACATTAGCTTTCAGATGGGTAATGTTACCTTGTGGAGGAGTTCCTCTGAGGCTGTTCTGCTACGTTAATCTCCTTCCCTCTTTCCTCTAACTGAAGCATAGCAGCAAGGTATTTCTCCTTCTTCTGACCCCCACGTGACAAGCATAACTGTTTGACAGATCACAGCTAAGGCATGCAGTTGTGATTGGCATGTGGGATCGCAAAGTATGACAAATGATCTGGTTTTTCACTGGTAAAATGTATGGTACAGAAGTGTTGCTGTGAGAAGGTGCAAACCATATGCCATGTGTCTGAGCCTTGTGCTCATTATGCGAGACATGATGGCTCTGTTCATAACACACCGGCATATTTTCTAATATCCTGTGTTCTCTTCAAGCATACAGAAGTCAAATGCAAGATTATTGGCAAAGAAAAAGCAATTAAAGTGAGATTATAGTGTCAAGTATAATTTTAAAATTATATAGTATATGTACACACATGGGTACACAGTCACATAAATACGTACATACATACACACACACACGTTTCCTTTAAATGTGAGGACAACCTTGATTGTAAACCACAGTACGAGTAGTCTAAGTCTAAATCTAAGAGTAGTCCCTAGGTATAAGAAATCAGGAAAGGAGGGCAAGAGACCAGCATGGCTGACTCAAGATCTGCTGGTCAAATTAAAGGGCAAAAGGGAAATGTATAGGCATTGGAAGCAGGGACAGGTATCTGGGAAGAGTATAGGGACACTGCCTGGCTCTGTAGGGATGAGGTCAGGAAGTCCCAGGCACTCTTGGCAAGAGAAGCAAAGAATAATAAGAAAGGCTTTTACAAGTAGGTCAGCTGGAAAAGGAAGGTCAAAGAACGTGTACCTCTCCTGTTGTAAGAGAAGATCAGGTTTGTGACCACCTGAGGAGCCTGAATATACAGAAGACTATGGGACCTGATGAGATGTATCCCAGAGTCTTGAGGGAATTGGCTGATGTAGTTGCCAAGCCACTCTTCATGAGATTTGCAAAGTCACGTCAGTCAGATGAAGTTCCCAGTGACTGGAAAAAGGGAAACATTGCACCCATTTTTAAAAATGGTAGAAAGGAGGACCCTGGGAACTACTGACTTCTGTCTCACCTCTGTGCCTGGGAAGATCATGGAACAAATCCTCCTAGAAACTATGCTAAGGCACATAGAGGGCAGGGAGGTGATTCAAGACAGCCAGCATGGCTTTACCAAGGGCAGGTCCTGCCTGACCAACCTAGTGGCCCTCTATGAAGGAGTGACTACCTCAGTGGACAAGGGAAGAGCTTGTCCATGTTGTCTATCTGGACTTCTGTAAGGCCTTTGGCACAGTCCCCCACAACATCCTTCTCTCTAAATTGGAGAGATACAGACTTGATGGGTGGACTGTTTGGTGGATGAGGAATTGGTTGGATGGTCACATCCAGAGGGTAGTTGTAGGAATGTGTCTGAGAGAAAATGGTCACGTGAGCCAGCCTCCCTACTATGAGAGATGAGATTAAGAGCAAAACAGGTGGTAGAAGATGGAATTAGTACATGGGAGAAACGGGAACTGAGAAGGTAGAAAACATGTTGTGCTAATGACTAAGTAATTTACTATGTGAATTCTTGTAACCAATCTGATCTGTGAATGAACTGCATGGACAGTGCGTGAACAGAGACTGTAAGCCAATCATATAGCTGCCGCTAGCGCGTGCTCTTATTGCCTGTCTATATCTACTCGGTGTAAACTGGAATAAAGGGAGAACGATCATACTCATATTGAGACTCCATCGTTACTCCGGGTCCGTCTCCCACTCCAACAGGTACGGGTAGTGGTCAACGGCTCAATGCCCAGATGGAGATCAGTGACAAGTGGTGTCCCTCCAGGGTCTGTGTTGGGCCCAGTACTGTCTAATATCTTCATCAATGACATAGACAGTGGGATTGAGTGCACTCTCAGCTAGTTTCCAGACTTACCAAACTGAGTGGTTGTGGTTGACATGCTTGAATGATGGGATACCCTCCAGACAGACATGGACAGGCTCGAGAAGTGGGCCCGTGTGAACCTCATGAGGTTCAACAAAGTCAACTACGAGGTCCTGCACCTGGCACAGCAACCCTTGTATCAATACAGGGTGGGGGATGAAGAGATTGAGACCAGCCCTGCCGAGAAGGATTTGGGGATACTGGTGGATGAAAAGCTGAACATGAGTTGGTAATGTGTGCTCACAGCCCAGAAAGCCAGCTGTATCCTGGGCTGCATCAAAAGAAGCGTGGCCAGCATCAAGGGAGGTGATTCTGCCCCTCCACTCTCCTCTGGTGAGACCCCACCCGGAGTAGTGTATTCAGCTCTGGAGCCCTTAGCACAGGAAAGACATGGACCTGTTGGAGCAGGTCCAGAGGAGGGCCACAGAGATGATCCAAGGGCTGGAGCACCTCTGCTGTGAGGACAGGCTGAGAGAGTTGGGGTTGCTCAGCCTGGAGAAGAGAAGGCTTTGGGGAGACCTTATAGCAGCCTTCCAGTATTTAGAGGGGGCCTACAGGAAAGATGAGGACAGAATTTTTAGCAGGGCCTGTTGCAATAGGACAAAGAGTAATGGCTTTAAACACGGTAGATTTAGCTTAGATCTAAGGATGAAATTGTTTACAATGAGGGTGGTGAAACACTGGCACAGGTTTCCCAGAGAGGTGGTAGATGCCCCATCCTTGTGTCGTGGTTTAACCCCATACAGATACTAGGACCACACAGCTTACTTGCCTATCTGGAATGTGGAAGAGAATCAGAAGAGTAAAAGTGAGGAAAAACTCATGGGTTGAGATATAGACAGTTTAATAGGTAGAGCAAAACCATTCATGCAAAGCAAAACAAGGAATTCATTCACTACTCCCTGTTGGCAGGCAGGTGTTCAGCCATCTCCAGGAAAGCAGAGCCCCATCACGTGTAAAGGGTACTTGGGAAGACAGACAACATCACTCCAAATATCCCCCCTGTTCCTCCTTCTTCCCCCAGCTTTATATACTGAGCGTCATGTCACATGGTATGGAATATTTGTTTGGTCAGTTGGCATCAGCTGTCCCAGCTGTGTCTCCTTCCAACTTTTTGTGCACTCCCAGCCCTTGCTAGTGCAGCAGTATGAGAAGCAGAAAAGGCCTTGAGAGTTTAGCAACAAATAAAAGCACCAGTTCACTATCAAAAGCACTATAGCACTATACCAGTTGATAGCAAAAAAGCTAACTTTATCCCAACTGAAACTATGACACCCTGGAAACATTCAAGTTCAGGCTGGATGGGGCTCTGAGCAAGCTGATGTAGTTGAAGATGTCCCTGCTCATTGCAGGGGAGGTTGGACTAGATGTCCTTTAAAGGTCCCTTCCAACCCAAACTATACTATGATTCTATGATTCTAAAGCTAACATGCAATGGCAATAATACCAAGTGTAAAAAGTTATACCAGAATATACATATAGAAATGTGTATAACCCAAAACTTATTAAGAAATCTTGAATCTTAAAGATGTGGGTTTTTATGCCAACATTTAACTAACTTATCCTTGAAATTATAGACTGAAATGATTCCAACTTGTAATGCTGCCTTTCATTCAATCATACAATATTTTAAAAATGTCACAAATTAACTTTTCCCAATATATATATGGATTAAAATTAGTTTCTAGACTGAAATGTCATACTTCATATGCCAGGTTTTCATCTTTAGAGGTTTTAACATGGAATAAAACCTCTAAAAATAAGGATTTATAATAAAAATTCTGACATTTTGATTTCTTTCTCTGATATTTCTTTTTGGTTTTTATTTTATGAGCTTGTTGGTTTTTTATGTATATTCCTCCTTATACTTTCATTTCCTTTCCTGTTACTATATATACTGTAAATCGACTCTAACCAAGACACCTGTGCTTGTGTTAAAGCTGTTTCTTTTGGGGGGAAAAAGAAAAAAAAAAGAGCATAATTTGCAACACTTTCTTTTATAAACAAGGGTGGTGGGAAGGGATGTTCATATGGCTTTTGTTTTTAAATGAGTCAGCTGAGAATAGCAGAGAAAAGGACCAATAAGTTAAGTATGCTGAAATCCCTTAAGATCACCCAGGAATAACTTTTAAATTAATTCCAAGATGACTAATGATATATTGAAATAATTCCCTTGTAGACAAAGGCAAGAATGTGACAAAAAAAGAAAAGGACGTTATGTCCTTCTGTACGTTCCTGTTGATATCTTCCCAGAATCACAGTTATAGAAAGAAAGACAAGTTAAAACAGGGATGCCGTTATCATTGGTGTACTTAGTGGCTCTGTCTCTGATAGTAAATTAGAGCTTGTAGTAATTCTGATCTTCAATTGCTGTTGTGCAAACTACCATCTAGAGTACACTCCTCTCACTTTTCCAGAATTCTCACATCTGAGTCAATGTGAGTGTGACTTTTGTAAGGAAAATCTTCGGCTAGATGTGGATCAATTAAACATCAAGGCCTCAAAAAAGTTGCAATCTAGTTTAAAATGAAGGACAGAGCAGAACAATGAGTACAGCTTTTCCAGCAATTAGAGAGCTGAGAGAAACCCCATGAGCCATGCTGATGGAACAAAGAAAAGGTCAGGGGATTGCAGCTAGGGAAAAACTGTGTTACTAAACACAGTGTGTTCCCCCCTGTTTCGAGTTTTCTCTTACTGTGTACATAGCGGTGCCTGTAATGGAAAGAAAATTTATGATGAAAAAGTAGCTAAAGCAAACTATAACTGAGAAGAAAGTCAGAACCCTCAACATACCATCACATTGCAGAGGTTTCTTAAAGTAATTCCCAGAGGAAGATGTGACATATATATAATTACAATGTGATGGAGACATACTCTCAAGAGAGTAAGGCGTGCTTCCTTATGTGCTATAATCTAGCCTTTTTCTGCCTCTCATGTAAAGATATGTAATATAGGGACATTTAGAGAATGTTGTGCCTAGGTTTGATTCCTTAGGGACTAAAATGTTGGGTAGGAGTCCTTGTAGCTTCAGGACAAGCGTTTGTGCTTGTCCAGGCACTGTCTAGCCTAAAGAAAGATGGTCGGTTTTGAGCTAAATATAATTTAGAAGTTGAAATGAATGGGACTTGAAAGGCACCCTTAGGTGCTCAAGAATGGATTTAAAAGCCTCGAGGTAGGCTTCTATTTTAGAAATGTTATAAGTTCTTTTGTTCAAAAAAACAGACTGAAGCTGGCTTTTGCTAGTTATTTGTAAGGAAAGCTGTTACAGTGGACTATTCATTATTTAGGAACACCTACAGATAACAGCCTGCATTATCAGTATGCAATCTATATTACACGATCTGCAGGGGTGGTAGAGAAAAGCACACACCTGAAAATCATGAACAAAAGAAGTACAGAAAACATTATCCTTTCAAGGCTTGCTCAGGATTATCTTTAATTGCTTTGTACTGCTAAGGGCTAGTCTAAACTAGAGAGGGATTGCTAACACATCTATCTCAGCAAAAGCTCTAAAAGTAGATGAAGCTTCTACTGATAAAAATATGTTTCTTTGGATGTAGTATATACCAGCTTCCCACACAAAATAAGCTATATGAGAAAAGGACTTTTTTTTTTTTGTTCAGAATTGCTGTGTCTACATTCGGGCCTTTGGTGGTCGAAGCAGTATCGTTAAAAAATTCCCAAATGTCTATAGCTGACAACGTTGTGCCAGGCAAATTTTCTAGGGTACACCCAAGGCATAGTTACTATGGTGACAAAGCAACTTGGAGTTATCTTGGTTATTGTACACATTTTGGCTCATTGTAGTGTTCTGTTTGAGTGTTCTACCGCAATTCAGAAGTATGAAGAAGGCTTAAACCGGAACAAGGCAAATGCATTTCCTATGTGACAGCTCACGTCTTGAGTATATAAAAGCATTTTTTCCCATTAACATATATCAGTTTCACAGAGGAAAAAACCTACCATGTGAAAATAAATATCTGGAGCGTCCTAAACATTTCATTGTTCAAGAGGAACAGCGAGAGAGATCATGTGTTACTTCTAGGATATGCACCAGGCATCAACTGCTAATATTACCATTAAAGTAAATATGCATCTTGAATTGAAATCAATGTAAATACTTGATATAAACCAAATTAAAGGGATGCACCCCGTTTGCTATAAATAAATAAACACTTTGATATTGTAAGCAAAACTTGATGATTGCTGTGCACGGTCCCAGGTGTATTTCTACAGTGATTAAGTTTGTCTTAATTATCAATAATTGTATTTGTAATGAAAAACATCCAGAAGTATTATATAAGTAGAGGTTTAGAATTGTGAAAACTCTCATAATTTTCCCTGGTAAAGTCTCTTTTTCAGATATGACATATTCCAGAGTCATAATATTCTCCTGATTAACTTCATCTAAAGAGGAGAAACATTTTTACCACTGCCCCAGAACATGCATACATGTTTCTCTCTGTCTGTATACATGTTCAAAAAACAAATATGTTCCTTCTAGTGTTTGGTGGTTTTCTCTACAGCTGTACAAAGCTAATATCCCATGTCCTTGATTACCTTACATGAAAGAAGAAATATCTAAATGGTGAATGGAGTTACCTAAAAGAAACACTGGACCATGTTCTAAGTGAAAATGAGTTTGTGTAAAAACTAAAGGGCCTGACAATGTGCCTCGGTAGTACAGAAAAAAGCTAATATGTAATGACACAGATGGAGACGTGTTTGATAAATAAGATTGACACTAACTCAAAGTGGTGCCAGCTTATCCTACATAATTTCATAAATGATCAAGCAGAATGTTATAATCGACAGTGTCAAAGACAGCATTCAGATCAAGCAAAATGAAAATGCTTGAGCAACCAAAACCAGACTGCATTAATAAATCATTATAAACTGTAACTATAGCAGACTCGGTGCTGCAACATGATTGAAAAGTAGATTGTTATTTCTCAATGAGTTTGTTTCTCACTAAATGGTGATGTAATTGGGAAGCATTGAGCTGCTTTAGGGTCTTGTCCAAAACCAGCAAATCTTAAAGAGGTCAATAACTGCAATCCCCGTTTTGAATCAAGAACATTTCTTTAGTAATATGGTAATCCATTGAATTTTTAAATACAGTGGAGCATTTCTGCAGCTGAACAAAGTGTTGAGAGTTTGAATAAACTCAAGAATAATGTCACAAAAAATACCCGAAAAAATATGGATTACATATGGATGTGATTACATATGGATGTAATACATATGAATGTAATTATATATAGATAAGGGGGCATGGCTACAATGTAAACAGATAAACAGGTAAAATCTGAAATTCAGCTGGAAAAAAAATAGGTGGAATCCAAACCTGAAATAGATAACTTTGTATGTCTTAGGAATTTCATAGATGCATGTAAACCCAGGTTGTTTTCTTCCATGGTAAAAGCCTATGTAGCCTTCTTGTTCACTCAATCAGGAAGCAAGATTTCTCTTATTTTTGCATGGAGCACGTAACCTTCTAACTATAGTTGCAATAAATATTTTAAAATTCTGGATAGTAATACAGTAAGGTTGAGGTATGAACAGAGGGAAAATAAGGACCTCCTTAGGTCTTCTGCAAAGGAGGACACTAGAACTGCTGAGTGACAGATCAATAAATATAGCATAGACAAATGCTGATTCTAAGAAGGAAAGAAAAAATTTATAATTCACAACAGCTGTATTAATATCTATCCAGTGTAGGGGGAAAATACCTAGAGAATGACAAAAATATGCAGATATAGAATACATCCAAGGGAAAAATGCCATGAAATAAAGAAAAATATATTCTGCTAAATTTAGGAATACATAGTGAAACAAAGAAGTCAAAGCTACTGAAAACATTCAACATGCAACCACAGCTCGTGAATCGAACCTAGCATCTTTGCAAGTTAGGATCATGGAATCAAGGAATCTGGAATCTCAATGAATATTTAAATGTACATTTAAAAAACATTAGCAATTCAAATTCTGGTTTACAATATATAAGAAATCAGTAATACCAAATCCTCTTTGTGAAGTGTCTTACAAAATCTGCATTTGAAATTATACTTATGGGGCTTTTTGTCCTAAAACACTTAAAAAAAAGGAGAACAACCGTTTAATTTACTATCACTATGTTTATTTTTTATTTTTATTTTCCTAGTCTGTATGCTTTGCAGCAGCAGCAATATTAAAAAAAATGTTCCTGACATTGGTCTGGGAAACTGTTTTCAAGGTCATGCAAAGTGTAAATGTAATCCACTCTCCACATGATTACGCCAGTGAGACAATATCCAGTTCTTCACATGGGCAACTGTGAGGCTTCTCAAGCATGAACTAGCATATTATTATCAATTCAAGTCCATTTGATAAACATTCATTTTTCTAAAGTAAATAGTAGACTAAGATTCCCTCAACTTATTTCAGTGAATGTTTCTTAACTGTTAAAAAATATTGAAAAATAACTAGGAAAGGTCACAGCCCATATACAACTTATTAGCATTTTGCTGTTTATTGAGTTTTTATGCATGGTTTGAAACTGAATTACCACTGCATAGAGCTGAAATGCATTTATGCCCTTCAGGAAATTTTGTACATAAAAATTAAATTATAGAGACAGTAATACTAATGCTAAAAAGAAAGAAAACTTGATTGTGAGGTCTGATTGTATGTGTCTATGCTTTCCAATTATTCAGTTCTGCAATAGCAATTTTTATTCATAGAATAACAACTGTAACTGCAATCATATTGTTTCTTGGTTTGTTCATTTTGTTCTGTGTTAAGATTTCAGGGGGACTTTTCAGCAATTGACATGCTTACGCAGCATTTGTTAAGGTTAATGGGTACTGCACTTCCACACTATTGCAAGAATAAAGCCCCTAGTTTGCTAACTGGTTGTCCCTAGATCATAGATTATCAAACCAATATGGGTTGATATGGTCAAATGAAGTTATATAACAAGTATTACAATAGTAATATTTGAAAAACCAAACTACAAAAATTAGATTTATGCCTTTTTCTTTGTTTATTTATTTTATGCTATTTTTGGTATTTGTGAAAGATCAGTAGCAAACAATCTCTCATTGCTTTCCATTTATTTTTCAAGATGGATTTTATTTAGGTTAGTTTTACCAGGAAAGATTACCTCTATTGGAATGGAAAAATAATCCAGGCAGGTCCCATGGCCCATTCAGGAGAATTGATTCTTCTGAGATCTGTGCTGGCCATTTTCCACTTCTTTGACTACCGTAGAAAATCATAATTGTAAAGTTAAGAATGGGAGTGTTTGTGATCAGCTGTCACTATGGACTGTACTGAAACCACTATATACCATAAGCAGGTTTTAAAAACTAATTTTAATGAGAAAAAAAAAAGAGGAAAATCTAATAAAACAATTATCTGCATCCTGTTTACATGTAGTACTCACAGAATGGCTCACTTAAGGCAACGGGAATTTTTCTGAGAAAAAGGCAAAATAGGAGCAGAATACAGAAACTGATTTTTCTTTATAATTTTCTTGGATTTTGTACAAATTTTATCTGAAGAAATGGACATTGTCATTTTAATTTATCTACTGCCAAGTCTTCAAAAAGTCACAGCTTTTACTTGGGTGACATAAGCATAATTTATTTCTTGATCTGACATTTGTGAATTCTCTGAACTTTGCAAAACATTGCATCTCTTAAAGAGCAAAGGTCAGACCCTGTAACCTGTTACAAATTAACCAGTAGGGCATTCCAGGCATAAAGGCTATTGGTTGCACTTTTTCAACAGACTGAACTTTGAAAATATCCAGCTAATCTACAAAAGGTTTTACTCCGAATTTGCAAATTAATTTAAAAAATACCAAACAAAGCTATTTTTATATTGTCTTTTTCTTAACTCCTCAAAACTGTCTTCTGACATTATATCCCAGCAACATTTCTTTTTAAACAGATCAAATGTACCTTATGCATTATTGAAGAGAACATACTTTTGTCACTTTATAATGCTGTCATTGGGGAATATCAGGATGTGTTGTCTGACCTAAATATCTTATTTTATGATGGCAAAGATGTTAAATTAAACTCTGTATTCTGTTTTCTCTTTCATCACCTTTCACATCTCTGTCCTTCCATTCTACTCATACTATTTTATCTTTAATGTCTCATTCCTTATAGAAAAAAAAGTTCTAACACAAATACCACTCTGTTTACTGGCTACAAGACAGTAAACCATTTGACCATGTCAACCCATATTGGTTTACTAATCTGTGATCTAGGGACAATCAGGTAGCAAATTGAGAGGTTTATTCTTGCAATAGTGTGCAAGTGTAATTGCCATTAACTTGATATCCCGTTCTTTCAAATAAAATGCCTTTCCATTGCTCCTAAAAGCCATAGCTCATGACATACTTCTGACCTAGAAGTAATTATCCAGAACAGCAAGGGAGGACGTAGAATATAGGTCAAATGAAACCTAGAACATATAGTGAGAAATATCTTTATATGCATAAAAATTTAACAAGAAAATTATTAATAGGTGGTGTTTATGGGTTTATAGGCTTCATAGCATTGACAATATTTTCATTTACCACTTTCTTGTTTATGTCAACTCTAGGCAGAATCATAACATTGTGAATGCAAGTACAGCAGCTTTGAAGAACATGACACTATAATTTAGCCTATAGAAACATTTTAGATTCAGTAGCCAGGACATACTCTCTCTTCCCCCCTCCCAAAACCCCACAAACATTTCAGTATTTTACGTTTATTCAAATTGTGACGCTACTCATCAGGGTGGAGAAGATTTATGTAGATAAGATTCCTGCAGTGACCTACAAAGGGTTATGATTCAAAGTTTGATATTAAGTCTTTCTGTAGCATTAGGTTCTTCAAATACATCATCTTGTTCTAGCTTGTACTCTTTTTGGGATCCAGACTAAGAATCCCGGATATACTAAGAAATCAGGAAAAAGAGATAGAACTTTGGTAAAGTGTTTTCTTCTACATCTCCTTTTAAAGATGAGTTGATACATAGTATACAGTTGGAATTTCCAATTATCTTTTGCATTATTGCCATCAGAAAGCATTTTAATAACTAAACTAAGGGTGAAAAAAAGTGTCTACCGCAGAGGACATATAATGGAGAAAAAGGTTGTTTGTTTATTTGTCATGGTCCAGCAAGGCGCTCAATAACCCTTTAAATGTCTATTACCTGTATAATGAGAAGAGGAGAAATGTTTAATTAATGTCTTTCAAGTTTCTGAAAACCTTTTCCTCTCCCTGTTGGTACTGCCATTATTTTGTTTGAGCCAGGAGCTCTGCACGGCCTAGTGTCATGTCTGTAATTGGTGTATGAGGGTCTCACTTTAGTGCATGGAATTATTTACTTCTTAAGAAGCCCATCACAAAAGAGACATCTCAGAGTCCTGTAGAACACTGAAGATTAGCAGTTTTAGGGAAAGGGTACAAGTGACCAATGACTACCCAGAACCCTCTGTCTGGAATGAGCAGGGATAACCAAATCCAGCCTTATGTTATCTCGCGCACAAGTAATTGAGAAATTGTGATGACAGCTCCTGAGATGTCCAGGTGTATCAGCAGAGATAACTGTCCTTTGTTATGCAGGGCATCCCTATCTGAACTATTTTTTTTAACCTGCCTACATTGCAGTCTCCACAGGCTTTCATATTTATTTTGAATAAGTCTAGGTGGAACTTTTTTTATTAAATTGGTTTGGCAGTGTAAACAGTCTTCTGCTCGGAGGTAACCCACATGTTAAAAGGAAAGCAGCAATAATTCCCCAATGTTTTAGTATTGAAACATCCTGTTCTGTCATTCAAGGAAAAAGATTTTTTTTTTTTACTTTCTAATTGACTTTTGAAATTAAATTCCTATTTATAGCTTCAAAAACTACTTTTAAACACTCAGAATGTTTTCATCCTATGACAACAAAATTATTTGAGTGAATTGTATTTCAGGAATCTTATTTTTCAGAGGAAATTTAAAAAATGCGTTATCATAATAGGAAAAAAAGACAATGGAATTTCCCAAGAACTTAAAACTCAGTTTATTATGGTATCTGCATCTTTTAAAGCTGAAACCTTTATTTCAGCACTTGCTGATAGGAAGATTCAAAAAAGAAACTGCTGGTATGAGCTGGCATTATTTTTGGTATAGTTATATAGCTGGGAGATGAAGATGAAAGTTCTTCCCCAGCTGTTTAACCGTAGAGAGAACAGTTACTCAGTAGACTGATATAGAGGAATATTCAATACTGCAACAGTACTATTTCTTTCATGTGATTTAATGTCAATGTTAAAAATGTAGTGGTTTTTGGGGAACATGACATTTATGAGGAAAAGTAATATATAATCAACTCAATTTGGCATATCGGTAATTTATAAAAAACATATAAATTAGGGTATGACATTTAAAAGATATGTCAGTTACAGGATTGTCAAAAATTATTCTTTTTTGTTTGTTTTAGAAACAAATTTGAATTAAAAAAAATCAGTAAGATACAGAGCATCTTTCTTGAATATTTCACACACTCAGAATATTCACTATGCTTATTTGCCTGCCTGCAAGGACTTCTGTTAATGTGTATAGGTCCTTGTACATGGCCATTATGAAAACTGAATTAAGTAAAAGTACCATAACTTGCAATGAAGTGACTATAAGCTGGTACAAAAAGGGATTTCCCCACTAAACTAGGGTTAGAAACAGGTACTTTTATTAGATGCCCGTATCACTGTAAGAACTGTGAGTTAAATACCTTCTGAGACACAGCCTGGCTCTCCCGCAATTAAACATATTGTAGTAGACAAGTTTAGAAATATTTCACTGAATTTCCTTTTCTTACTTAGCATCTGTAGTTCAATTGTTCTTCAGTAAGAGTCTGTTGCTCTTCATGCACAGATACAAAACCCTCCCTTGAAAATAAGAAGGTAACAGAAATATTTCTGTCATTTATATAAGCCTGGGAAAGAGCTAGCGTCCCACCATTATTGCTTATTGGTTTGTGGGGTTATTTGTTTGTTTGTTTTGCAAATGCATTAAGAGGATTTAGTTTATTCTAGGGTAGGCATTATCTGGGGGATAACGCCCCCAAATATTTTCTAAGATAAACTGATTGTGCTGAGAACAAGGGAAACAAAAACAAGAGGGGAGTGGCATGTGAAATGCCCTAGAATATATTGTGTGTCCTTCTGCTGCTACTTCAGAAGGGCTGAGGTTTCCTGTATGTCATGTATCTTACCTGACAGTCCTGTGTGGATGTCTTGGACATCTTAGGGAAAATTGTGTGGTGCTATGTACCAGCTTTTACACAATTCAGTCCTACCCTCTAGTTCTGCAGACTATAGTAGGAGCACGAACAGCTACCAAACAACTAGATATCTGCTGGTGGATACTTAAAATTAGAGTCCTTAATCAGTGAACTGAATCACATTCTTATATTCATGACCTCTACTGTTAGTTTCTTCTGAGTCTTGTGGGAGTATAATGACACAGCCTTAATAGGAAAGGACGGTTAAGGAGATGTAAAGCAGGAAGTAACAGGCTACAAGAGGGGGACAAGGCTTCTGAAAGGAAAGCTTTTTAAGAGTCCAAACCCTACAATATCTATTCATTAAATACTGCTTATTACATGCCCACTTGCATTCATATTTAGCAACATATTTAGTTGGACTGGATGTGTGATATTCTTTTAATATCATCCAGATCAGGACAAAAGGCTGAAGAGCACAAAGTTGAGATTAGATTAGTATAGTGAGGATTTCTGCATCCAAACTTGAATAGAAAAACATAGAGAAGGGTGAGATGCAGGAAACTGGTCATCAGAATGGGTTGGTTTGAGGAAGAGAAAATAACATCGGTAGCGAGTTGGATGTAACAGAAGCTGCTTGAGACGGATAATACAGAAACCAGCTATAATGATCAAGTAGCCAGTTTGCTTGAATTAAATCCTCCCCCAACAATGATTCAAACCACAGTGTATAATATGTCCATACAACAAAAGACTATGTAGATCTCCATGCATAGTAACTCTGACAGTGCTTTTCTCACTACGTCTGGAAATCCTTACTCTGAGCTTTCTTTTAATTCAAGGGTAGCTGAATGTGAAGTCAGTTCATTCAAGACGTACCACACAAGATTCAGCCTCTACAACATTCATTTTTCTGGTGAAATGTAGTAGGTTGTTGCTAATCTACTTTGAGTAGTAACAGACAAAACAGGCTTGTCACTGATTAAGAGCCATTCAATATTTTCTAAAAATATATGAAAAATGTTTGCTAGTTCAGAATGGATTGGCTCTGAACTCAGAGATCAATAGTAAATAGGAGATCCATCATCCAACACTTTAGCAGACTTCTGCCTGGCTTTTTCGAGAGGTTTATGATTTAAAAATGACTGTGTTGCATTTACTGTGCATTCAGAATAGATTAAATTAGGCCACAAGCCTGTAACATATGAATTAGATAAACAATATGCCTTATTCCCATCCTTTTAGCAATTATCAGGTGACAGATTTTTCTTCTGATTAAAGTATCTGTTTATAAAACATATCTGCTCATAAACCAAAGGTAATTAGCATGATGGCATTTTGGCGGTTATTATAAGGATATGTGGAACATTTACTATAATTAAATAACACAATTTTTAAAACTAAGAGCAACAGTGTCAGTAGGATGTAAATATTCTGTCTGTTAAGCTTAAGAGGGAGCGAGGTTAATGTTTGAGTTTTAAAGAATGACCACACTCCTTACAAAGACTTAAGCCATTATTTCCATTTGTTAGGATATGTAGTTATATAAAATGTAGGTGAGAAAGACTGATTTTTAGTTACAGCAGAAGACCCAAATTCCATGCAAATCAGGAGAGATTTTGTGTGCCTTGCTCTAATGGAAGCCAATTATTCGGGTAACAACATATCATTGCGAGCATACAACTTCAAAGATATTGCTTTGGTTTCTTGGGTTTGTTTCTGCTTGAACTTTTCGTTAAGGTTGCTAAAAGGACAGGAGAATCAGGGTCCTGCCTAAAAGCTGGCTTAAGCGGTAACAGATGATCAATAAAGGTGCAAGTGTTTTCCTAGGCTTCCAGATTTAGTGTCCAACAAAAGCATGGGAGGCTTGAATTGCAGTACCTGGCCAATCTCAGTGTTTAAGGAGAGACAAATTGAATACAAGTTGTGTCAGGAGACATCACAGCTTGGAGACAGGGTGAAGCTCTGCAATCACTTTCCCTGTAGGAACTATGAGACAGCTTTTCAGGCAGATCTAAGGAACAAAATAGGTGTGCCTATACTGCATATGAGTTTGATGCTCCTCATTCCTACATAGCAGCCCACAAAAAAGGTTTCAGAGAAAACAAATACCATCTGTGAGCAACTCACACTCTCTCTTGGCAGCACAGAAATGACTAACAAGCCCTAGTTTTGTTATCTACACTTTACTTTAGGAGTTCTGAGAAAAGATTGCTTTCTATGAAGAGCCAGGATTCTGCAATTGGATGTAGTACAACAGTCGTTGATTATAAAATTACACCAAAGTGTTACCTAGCTATTCAAAAGGATTTTTAAAAAATATTAATTAAAAATAGCAATATTGACCTTGAGCTATATTTTCATAGAAACACTAAACCAAGACTTAACCGTACATTATAAAAGATAACAAGACTTTAATGTCTGTTAAGCTATTTGGAATATATTATTTGAAATGAAATAGCATTTATGTAATTCTGCAGGAAGTTCTGCACAAATTCACACAGAATATATGCAGAATACTTCCCCCCCATTCCCCTCCAAAGCATCTAAGTCTATTAACCAAAAGGCAGACGTTGAGGTAGTTAAAGTCCCCTACAGGTATGAGGGGCTTCCTGTAGTTGTTTGAAGAAGCTTTTGATGCCCGAGAGTTCCTCTTTCTCATCATAAAGAAATTATATTAGTGTTCACAGTCTTCAAGGCTGTGCCAACACATAGGCAGACACGTGCAAAGTCACACACACCTATGCAATATTTCTAGCTATGTATCACTTTTTAGCTCTATTTAATTAATAAGAATGGACACACACACCTTCAGCCTTTTGTTATAAAGCCATTTCTTTACTCATCTTAGTTCAAAAATCTGTAATTTTTTGTTCTGTAAGAAAATTACTGTTAAGTTAAGAAATGAAAAAACTTGGTGTTTGCCTTGTTACATTAGGTACATGCCACAAACACTTGATTATTTGCAGGTAAATCCCCCAAACTGAAACAAAATAGAAGTGGAAAGACAGCAAATAAGGACATTAATTATATAATATAAATTCTATATGATTTCCAGGTTCCTCTTGGCTGTTTAAACTTGAAATACATACAGACTATTGATGTGCTGATCTTTATTTAGCATGGAATTTTATGGGCAACGAATACAGCTTGCTATTTAGGCATTTGTGGCCAAATTCACCCCCTGTGGGAAAACTGCTGGTTTTAAATCAATTACAGCAACAGGAATCCAGAGAGTTTAGTTTAGAGAAATGATAGAGGGAAAAAAAAAGAAAGAAAAAATAAAAATTAAACCTTTTTCACTCAAGGCATTGGGCCACAAAATCGAGGACAAATATTAGTAACTCTCATGCCAACTATATTCTGATATGCATCAGTCCATATGTCCATTAGATATAAAATTATTTTCCATCCATTAGCTATTATAATTTGTTTTGTGTGAAACATAAAAATATATTATGATGCACAAATTGTTCTCACAAGGTTAGAAATAAAATTGAGTCCATGACTGCATTCTCCTTGTTTATGACTATTATTTTTCTACCAGTGATGTACGTGAATATACTTCTCTCCTGGAGCATATATAATTCCATCCACTGTGTGAGATCTAGATACAGCAGCTGTTAGCAACGAAGCTATTTTAGTATTTTGTAAGTTACAGAGAATTTATATCATGCATTCCTAGTTTTCTCATCCTTTCTACTACTCCTCTTCCAGCTGCAACAAAATCAACAACAGTAACACAGCTGAAAATTAGGAGGAATTAGTCCTTTTAGGAGGAAAGCTTAACTGAGGATTGGAGAACATGGCTAAAGATAATTGAAGAGATGTTATACAAAATACCACAGAAGACCTCTGGAGATAGAAAGCAATCTTCACATGTGAGGTAGAGTAAATGTAATTAAAATTATTTTTGCCCTGTAGTTTAATTACTTATCATGAACAATTCTAGTAATTATGCCCAGAGACTATTCCATTATTTCGTAAATCTGGAAACAACAACAACAAATCTGCCCATAACGATAAAACTAAAACCCCAGAATTAAACTAAAGAAATGACCTGCCCCTGTGAAGAACTGTGGTTTGCAGTATGCCCAAACTGAAATTATATCAAATCAATATTATCACAACTTCTACTAATACAGTACATGACTCAAAGGAAGAATCAGTGTCAGAAGGCCAAAGGAGAGCAAGGTAGTGCTAACCTACTGAGATAACAAGTTAAAATTAGCAAAGGCTCAACTCTGCAAGCTGCTGAAGAAGTTGTGAGTGATGTTAACCGTTTCAAGCTGCCCAAGAAATTGATGAGGTCGCCTATATAAGAACCATTTACACCTTTGAGGGTTTCAGAAATGGTCTTAAATAAGGAGTCTAAGAGTAAGTTAGGGTGGTGGATTAAAGAAAAAAAGGCCACTGAGGCACAGGCCCAACCCCTCCTTAGCAACCTGACAGATAAACAGACAGAGTCCTCCTTGGGCGCCAGTCACGAAAGAAAGAGCGCTGACCCTTTGGTCCCGATCTATGCATTCCTGAATCCAGATCTGGAATCCAATTACTGTCCATCACTGAGTCCAGTCCAGGAGTAATCCCTCAGTGTTTATACTGAGCATGATGCAGATGGGATGGAATACCCTGCTCATGAGTTTTGGGTCACCTGTCCTGTCTGTTCCTCCCCACAGGTACATCACCTCTACGCTTTTCCGCTTCTGACCTTCCAATGGGGCAAATAACAAAGTTAGCTGACCTTGGTTGTTATAGCAATAAATATAAGCATGAGCCTTTCTGCGTACCATTCCTTGGCGTAAATTACAACTAATCAGGTTTTACCACTCTGAGAGCAAACAGTGTCTCTACAATATGCTGTTAATTTCAGAGAGTTTCAAAGAGCTCATTTAGTTAGAACAGACTTAGCTGCAAGGTAAAATTACTGAACAGAAAATTGGTTCTGTTTTACCTCAAACGAGGACAGCCAATAACTACTCTGTCTTCAGATAGATAGACGATACTACCAAATAATTTTCTGCCTTTAAATAAATAAACAGGTATAAAAATAAATAAATAAATAAATAAATAAATAAAATAAGGTTAATCTCAAGAAAGGAAAGTTCTGCAAAGATCAGAAGAAAAACGTGACAAAACATGCACAAGTCTTTGGTCCCAACCTAGGTCAGGCTTCCAAAGACAGGCTGTTTGCGAAGTAAAATAAACAGGGAACACCAACAGCTGGATACATCTTATTTTGTTCTAACTCGTTGTTTCCTGAAGGACTGTTTACATCCTCTCATAGCATGCATAACACTCAGACAGGTGAGTTGGCACAGAAACAGCTACTACTTTTATTACCACAAGTAGAGGTGTCACCTACTGCTGCTAGTGTTGAGCCTGGCGAA
Source organism: Larus michahellis (assembly GCF_964199755.1). Lineage (NCBI taxonomy): Eukaryota > Metazoa > Chordata > Aves > Charadriiformes > Laridae > Larus > Larus michahellis. Next base: position 19,762,126 of record NC_133896.1, read on the forward strand.
GAAATCTTGGGAATCTCTATGTCAGATTTATTCATGCAACAGTTCTTTGTATTCCTTCTCAGACTTCATCTCAGTGTTTGTGTGTACTTTTTCATGTGTTGTTCTGTTAATCAGGTGTTGCCCAGTTAAGGCAGTCATTCTAAGAACAGCAAAGCTTTTTTCTTGTTTTTTCTTTCTTTTTGTTTTTCTTCCTCAATAGTATTCTAATAACATTCACTGGTTAAGATTAGCACAAAGAGCCTAGGTTCTTTCTGTCTTATCACATGGCCTGTCAAAACTAGAATCAAAGTCATTATGAGTGGAATTTTCTTTAATTTTATGCTGCTGCTGCTATTGCAGATAATAATGTTAATAATATTAATAATATTAATAATTTTAATATTAATAATAATAATTCCATTTTTTCATAATTAATTGAAGTCTTCTATGAATATAAAAACATTTGGGTGAAAGAAGTTACTGTAGGCATAATCATGATGTTTGTTCTTGTTTCTTATTATCCTACTCTGTTTAATTGGCAATAAATTCAATTAATTTCCCCAAGTCAAGTGTGTTTTACCCATGACTGTACCTGCTGAGTGATCTCCTTGTCCTTATCTCAACTTATGAGCTATTCATCATATTTTCTCCCCTGGTCCTGCTGGTGAGGGGAAGAAACAGAGAGGCTTGGTGGGCACTTGGAAGCTAGTCAAAGTCAACCCACCACAAAAGAGTACATAGTTTAATTTTTCCACTTGCAGTTTGTTTATTTAGTTATTTATTTTAAAGGATTCTTGAATGCCAGAATACAGAGGAATGAGAACCATTTCTTACAGCAATATGAAAATGCTTTATGATTTTTGGAGGATTATAAAAGAAGTCTGAAGATAAATCAGTCAGTCCATGAAAGTCACTGTGATTCTGCTGTCTTGCAGGAGGTTCCTGACTGGAGAAATATACCTGAAAACTGATCTGCTAATGGTATCAATACATATCATAGTCTGTTTAGAAAGCACAGATTCCACAGCATAATATAACTGTGTTTATTCCTGACGTTTGGACAAAGTCTGGATAACCTGAATTCTTCATATGCCTCTCAGCTGTACATTTATCCAACTCTGAATAGCAGGAGAGGACCGAAATGTGGTGAATGTTTTTATAGGGGAAAAAAATGGAAAAGTCTTTTAAAGATTGTATTAGACTTTTTAAGGTTAAGAAAATGTAAACTTTGAACAAAATGAATGCTTAAATAATGTTAAAACCAAATATGAAACATTTTTAGTGAAAAGAAACACCAGTTAACAAATCAGACTGGTTAATACAAGCATGAAGAATATATACTAAATACTGGGGAAAAAAATACCCACCAATGGCCATTTTTATATTAGTTTGCTTCAAAATTAAGACCTTATTACCACTGGGGTAGGACCTGGTATCTGAGAGAACGTATATCACACACAAACATAAAGCTTTGCTGTCTTGGTATCTTTTCTTTTCTGTCCTGTCAGATTAGTTTTGTAAGGACATGGAAAGAAGGATTTTAAATCGTGTATTGTTCTGGGATAACTCTTTGTCACCGATTTTGGAGAACCAAAGCTATTATCTAGGTGGTTCTAGACTTACCTGAATGCAGTATGCTCTTGAAATTTGCATTGTGAATGCAAGCTCTCTTACTCAATTTTTTTTTCCTGTGTCTTGAATGGAACAAATTATATTCTCAGCTACTGATTTTAATTTTATGTATCATTTTCAGATGAGTAAGAGGGTAATGACAGAGTTCAAAAGGGTAATATTCATATCACAGTTAAGACAGGAAATTACAAACTGTTACTCTTTGGGTGTTAATTCTTCACTTATTAGAAAACACTGGATAAAAAAGGTCAGGTAGTGGCAGCCACTCATAAATAGATTCTGACACGTTCTAGCTTTCCTGCTACTACCTCAAAAATATTAGAAGAGAGAGAGCAACAACGTGTAGCTCCTGATATCTGCTGGTCCCACAAAGAAGTGCTTGGCAGGAGATCTGAGAGGTATTTAACAAAAAGCGGCTTTAAACTGACATTTTGTCCTCTGGATTTTGCAACTACTCTTAAGTCTATCAGGCATAAAGAAGTCGTTGAAAGGCTAAGCAGCTTTTCAAAAAGGCTATTGCAACAGCTGAGAACTATCAGTGCAGTGAAAAGGGTTTTGTTTTTATAATTACATGTATTGCCTTCACCAGGGGAGACTTGTGGAAGGCTTAGTCCAAAACTGGAAAAATCTTTGAGATTGTGAAGAGGCTTTTTAGATATAATTTGTGTCCCCAGAATGTGCTCTGATCCATATGACACAAGTGGGTGTGACCCTGAACAAATCAGAGTCATACTGACAGAAACATAAATGTCTAAAATATACTAGTTCAGAGATGAATCTTGTGGTTCAGTGAAGAAATACTTTTATTAGCACTCTCTTTGTGAGCTGGTTTATGGAGATAGAATGGTATGGAACTGCCTGATAATGATGAGCATAGATTCAGTTGTACAGTGTACATTTAGCTGATACTTCTGATAGCACAGGGATGTATAACTCTTAATGAGAAGAAAGTTGTAAGAATCTGACTAATGTTTAAGTGCGCTCACGATAGAAACAAAGATGGAAATCTGTTATATTGTTGTAAACTAAATACACAACTTCTGCTTTCTCTGTAACACTTTGTTGGAATTTTCTATTTGCTTTATTTGCAGATTCAGTCTGATGCTTCATTGTAGTACATTCAGCTTATTCCTAGATGATTACAAGTGCTATTCAGGTCCAGCTGGACTGGCTAATGTTGATAACTCTATTCACAATTCACTAAGCTTAAAGTGTCAAATTAAAGCAAGCAGGTGTGTGGCACTTCACAGCAATATTTCCTTCAGCACATGACCTGTGATCTGCTAATATGTCCAGTGAGAAGAGAATATAAGAACACCTCATAGTAAGTAAATAGAATTTTAACAGATGTGAGACTTGTCATCATGCCTTATAGTTTGATCTTACGCTATCACTAAAAACAACTTAATGTTCCCAAATGGATCTGTACGGAGCAATTCAAATTATATAAATAACCCACAGCTTGCAAAATCTCTTTCATTCTAACACACATTGTGAGTCATCTATTAGTCATCTAATCAAGAGCAAGATGAAAAAAGGGTTACTTGAGCCACCAGAAAATGACAGACTGGGAAATTTAAAGGAAAGCAATTATTACAATCTTCAACAGAATCTAAGAATTTTGGGGTTAGGGGGATTTCTTAATACTGTTTCTGTTCATAGTTGCTCAATAATCAAGAATGCTAATTAAAAAATGAAAATGCAAAGTAAAACTATATTTTTATTATTTTCATCATATGGAAAATCACTTGCATACACACTTATGCATATATATATATTAGTATATATAAATATATAATGTGACAAAAAACAGTCACTCCCTCAAAAGAACACATGAGCACACTTTGTTTTTCTTAGGCTAAGGCTAACCATTTCTGAACTATAAGTGTAGGGTCTTTAGAGCAATAACTGAGAAACGAGACTTGAATCAGGAAACACACAAGATTAGTTTTAATTTGGATTTTAATTTGAGACAAAATGAAAGAGTAATGTGATCATCTGGATTATATACTTCGAGTATTGCTTTCAAAAGGAAGTGATTTCAGGGACTGCTTTTATGGTGTCTTTTTCCTTGGGGCTTTCAGTGAAGACTAGGGTAAGGATCGTATAAAGCTACAGTACACAAAGCAGAATTTCAAGGAAGGAACTGTGCAGCTACGGTGCTTGAAACAAATTTGAGAGACATTTTGTGTAATTATTCTGTGAGGCATTCTTACAGATATTTTTGAGTTGCTCAAACTAAGGGAACAGCCCGAATCTTTTAGGGCCCTTTCATAAGGCAGTCTAGTTCTTTTATGTAGCATATCAAGGCCAGTGTGGCCTCTTTGACAGTCAAGCTAGTGGGGGAGTCTGGAAGATGTTATTAAGTTTAAAGTTTGTTTTTAAAATTGATCATATCATCAACTTACAAATCAATGTTAACAATGTATGTAATTTCCTAAAAAGTTATGACATGTAATTCTGAAATCTGTCATAAATATTACAGAACACCCGAAAAAAGGTAGAAAAAACCACCTTTCTGTACCTAGAGAGGTTAAAAGGTATCTTTACACTGGTGATTAATTTTCCCTTTGTCTATCTGTTTTTATTTTATACCTTAAATGTCTCAATAGGAAGATAAGCATTAAATGTGTGCATTAAATTTCTAAAAGCACTACAACCTAGTATGATTTTAAATTACAAATGCAAGTCTGAATAGTGATAGACGGTATAACAGTATCCATTAGTTAAGAAAAGGAGCATCAGGATTAATGGAGGGCATTGAGGAATGGTAACACACAGTAGGAATGTATTTGACTGCCTTTACCATTGGATTATATGTCTTGGGAACGGAACCTAAAGACAGGAAGTCAAATTAGAGCTCAGCCCTATGGCACTGCATGACTGTTTTCTAATAACTGAGCCACTCTATTTGTTCTTCAGTTAAAACTCATGGTAATTTAGAATCATAGAATCATAGAATGTGTTGGGTTGGAAGGGACCCTAAAAGGTTATATAGTCCAACCCCCTGCAGTAACTGAAGTTATTCACTTTAAAACCCTGCCTTCCTTTTTGCCCAAAAAAGAAACAAAGTCCTAGAAAGTGTCTTAGGACATACATTTTCTTGTGAAAACCGGAAAAGGAGCTTGAAAACTGATGTTTCAATTTGGGCCTGTGGCTTGCCTTTTGAACTTTTTCTTTGCTTTTTGTTTTGTACTAGAAATGATATAGGTTAGTGGGAATGTAATGATAGGACATGGGGTAATGGCCTCAAACTGAAAGAGGGTAGATTTAGACTGGATATCAGGAAGAAATTATTTACTGTAAGGGTGGTGAGGCAGTGGAACAGGTTGCCCAGAGAAGTTGTGTATGCCCCATCCCTGGAGGTGTTCAAGACCAGGCCGGATGGGGCTTTGAGCAACCTGGTCTAGTGGGAGGTGTCCCTGCCCAGGGCAGGGGGGTGGGAACTAGATGATCTTTAAGGTCCCTTCCAACCTGAACCATTCTGTGATTCTGTGAATATTCCTACATATAACATAGAAAAAATATTCACTGGCCTCTCTTTTCCTCCTACCACAAGAGCTTGTCTTTGAATGACGAAATTTGGAAGGTGAAGAAGAAGGAGGCTCAGGGGAGGGAGTGCAGGACTGAGATATTTATTCCATGTCACTGTTGGAACACCAGTGGGGATATTAAAGGAGATGGAGCAGAGAATGGAGGCAGGAGAAAGGACTATAGTGGAAAGTAATGGTGGAAAGAAGACAGAGAAAGGTTAGTGTGCTTGCAAAGAAATAAAAGGGAAACTTGCAGGAAGTTATTTGTGAGGAGAGGCAAGAAGACAGGAAAAGAAGGAGAGCTGGGAAAGAAAACAACAGGGATTGTGACAGAGTCTGAACTTCATAAGAAGCAGACAGAGAGAGGATAAGGTATAAAGGAGAGAGTCACAGAAAGAGCTGGGGAGTATATCTGGTCAGGAAACAGCAGGATCCAAATCTGAAAGGCTAACGCTGCCTCTCTAACGCTGCTGTAACTTTTACTATTAAGCAAGATGAATATCAAGCTTTGAGCCTCTCATACCTCCCTCTGCTCATTGCTTCCCCTGGGATTTTGGGAATAAACCTAACTCTTGCACATGTGCTCTCTGGGTTTGTCATGCCTTGAAGATGTTCACTGTGATCGTACAGGAAGCTTTCTTCATCTTCCCAGAGGACTTTCCACACCAAACAGTCCACAAAGTTTCAATAAGATGACAGGTACTGATAAAGACTTACAAAGAAGTAGAGAAAATTATCTTTGAAAGAATATTTCCAGTTATTTTTAAAAATATATTATTTTAGAAGGTAAACAATGTCCATGGAATGCAGATTTTGTAGTCAGACAGATGCATGCAGTCCTTTAGAACTAATTTCTAATCTTTTTTGTTGTTGTCGTTTTGCTTTGTTATATTTTTTCAGTCCTTTTATCTGCTTACGCTTAGATATGGACTCTCACCGCTTCCACCTTTTTTCATCTCATAAGTGAGGGATTTTTTTCTGCTGCTCAGTGTCATTTTTTTTTTTCCTTTCTAACTTTAATTCCAGTACTTATAATTATACTCTCTTGTATCAAGCTAAATTATTCCTCTCCTTCCTTGGTGTTTACTGCCTTCAGATGTTTGTAGTTGTTTATTATTTCCTCCTCTTTTCCCTAACCTAATTACTTCACTAAACATTTGTATTTATCCTTTTAATGTTTTCTAATAAGTAAGTCCATTCATCCCTTTAATCATTTCCATGACTCTTCTTTGAAAAGCCTTTTTTTTCTGAGCTTTTCATGACTTGCAAAATGCTTTCCTTATTTTTTCTTGTTAAACACTAATTTAAAATTTATATTTGACGTCTTAACGATGTAAGAAACTGTCCTTTTATAATTCTTTTCATTAATTTTTAATAACTCAGTTTTTCTCATATTAATTTTCCCGTTATTTGCATGGTTCTTTTTGCATACTTTTATCTTGTTCGTTTAAGTGTGGGTACTTGCCTTTTCCTCCAATTTTATTTTACAGTTTCTTACCATCTACACAGCTGCTGGATATAGATATTGAGACAGAGACAGAAACACAGACACCCATCCAGCTTTAAGTGATTTATGATTCAGTGACAGAAATAATTTCTAGCATGTGTATCCTCTCTGGGAACTTATTTACTTTGAGTTCTGTGCTCTCTCCCATTTGTGTCACCTGCTTTTGTCTAGTACTGACTTCAATCCGGACATTATTTTTGCAGTCTCACTTTGTACACATACATACTTCATCTCCCATAAGGCAGAGAGAGTGTATTTCCTTTTTTGCATTTCAAGAATGTGTCAACTAGTTTTACAGCATCTGCTGACTGATGATATTGCACTGTGGAACAGTTTGGACAAAATTAAGGTTGAGATACAGAGATATTTTTGCAAAAGAACACATTTGCTGAAATGTAAATTAACTTGTTCTCTAATTTCACTGCTTGACAAAGCTATAACTAGTTGGGGAAATAAGGTATTGTAAAATTTAAAAAAGCCTTTTGACAAATATACAACTGTGACTTAATGTCTGTTATTACTAAATACCAATTAAAAATGCATCTGCCAGAGTGTGAAGAGACATGAACAGGAGTTTAGGGAGTAGAACAGCTCAGCTAACTTATATTGCTAAATAGACTTCCATTTCTGCTGCTTCTAAGTGAGTGCAGCTGAATGAGACCTGTCTGGAATAAAAGACCTCACAATATTGCATCATACAGAAATTAAGATAATGGGAGACATGGATTTGAGCTCAGGAATATATGTCCTTGCAAATAGGAAGCTTCTGGCTCCACCAAAGTGTGAGCTGTGTTGTTTCCTTCAGCCAGACGACGGCTCTTTCCTTTGAGCGTGTTTTGACATAGGTGCATTCACTGAACACTTTGCTAGTTTTTGACTGAGTAAACACCATTGTGCATCAGTCACCAGCATTTTCTCTGCAGTTCTTTTCCCCTCCATATTTCATACACGCTCATTAGTTGCAGGTGGAGGGGTGCAAATTTACTGGAGATGACAGTTCAATGTTTCTGCATTATTGTCGCAATATGTATAGACTTGGCCACATAGAAACCTCTCATATATTGATTATATGTTTTTTAATAATGAAATATAAAAGCATATATACATTTTCAAAAGAAAAAAATCAGTTTAATTTGCTTTAGCTTAAAAAAGTTCTATCTCATTTTGAAATAATTGCATCAAAGAAAATGTTTTGCAGAGCTTAAAATACTTCTTAAATTTTTTACTGTTATTCAAATGGAAATGATTTTTCCTCCAAATTGCCAGTTGTCAACCAACAAAAGTCACAAGTTATTTTAAACAGTTCTCCTTTCCCTTCATTGCTGTGCTTTCTTCTTTCTTATGCACCAGACTTACAAAACTCATACCTTAGAACATAGGTATGCCCAAAATCATAGAATCATAGAATCATAGAATTGTTGAGGTTGGAAGGGACCTTTAAGATCATCGAGTCCAACCTTTAGCCTACCCTGACAAGAGCCGCTTCTAAACCATGTCCCTCAGTGCCCCATCTACCCTTTTTTTAAACACCTCCAGGGATGGTGAATCCACCACCTCCCTGGGCAGCCTATTCCAATGTTTAATAACCCTTTCAGTGAAAAAATGTCTCCTAATATCTAATCTAAACCTCCCCTGACGTAACTTGAACCCGTTTCCCCTCGTCCTATCACTTGTCACCAGGGAGAAGAGGTCAGCCCCCATCTCTCTACAACCTCCTTTCAGGTAGTTGTAGAGGGTGATAAGGTCTCCCCTCAGCCTCCTCTTCTCCAGGCTAAACAACCCCAGCTCCCTCAGTCGTTCTTCACAAGGTTTGTCCTCCAGACCCCTCACCAGCTTTGTAGCCCTTCTCTGGACACGCTCCAACACCTCAATGTCCCTCTTGTAGCGAGGGGCCCAAAACTGAACGCAGTACTCGAGGTGGGGCCTCACCAGTGCCGAGTACAGGGGGATGATCACTTCCCTAGTCTGGCTCACCACACTATTCCTGATACAGGCTAGGATGCTGTTGGCCTTCTTGGCCACCTGGGCACACTGCTGGCTCATATTCAGCCGGCTGTCAACCAACACTCCCAAGTCCTTTTCTGTCGAGCTGCTTTCAAGCCACTCTGCCCCAATCCTGTAGCGCTGCACGGGGTTGTTGTGTCCCAAGTGCAGGACCCAAAATCTCATTTTAATGGTGGATTTAATTTTAAAAAGAGTGTATACTTGGACAGTCTTTTCTAATAATGTTTTCATGCAGTCTTTATTGCATGTTTTTCTTACTAGTTGTGGGTATGTGAACACACTATGTGGTTTTCCTTCCTTCCTTCCTTCCTTCCTTCCTTCCTTCCTTCCTTCCTTCCTTCCTTCCTTCCTTCCTTCCTTCCTTCCTTCCTTCCTTCCCTCCTTCCTTCCTTCCTTCCTTCCTTCCTTCCTTCCTTCCTTCCTTCCTTCCTGTGTGTTTTTACACACTGTGTATTTTTATCAAATCTTACATCTCGTTATACTTTGAGCTAGTTGACAAGTACCATTCTAGTGTTAACTTCCCTTCCTATATCTATGTAACTGTCTTTGAGTTGCGTGAGCGCAAACTTACACAAACCGATCTGAAGTGTAATTAAGACTAGCAAATGCTTAGGAACAAAACAGAATCTGGATTACTTTTGAAGCTTATAGATTCAATTTACATAAAAATATTATAGCTGCAAGCTTTTTACTCACTGCAGGTGCGGGCCTTGGTATTAGGGAAGATTGGGAAGGGCAGCCTTTAGGGTGCTTGACAGAGAAACTGACAAACTGTGTCTATCTGTTGGAATGACTTTTATGCAAATAAAGCAGAATCGGAAAAAAAACGATCCTCAGGACTAGCTATATTTTATCCATGTGATACTAGTTGGATTACTAGTATCCTGATCTGAGCTGCTCAGCCAGTGTTATTGGAGAAACAGAGATCAAACACTGAACTCATGTTATACAAAAGCTATGAATTTTTAAAATGTGGCCACATAACACTTTTTAGATCTTGAGGTCACATCAAGTTTTGCAGGCACTGAGTGGTTTCTATTTGCTTTTGCTCTAGCCCATAGAGATGTTTATGCGGTAACTGACTTCAGCAATTATTGGTGCACTAAGTGCTGTTTTCAACTGCTAACAGTTTATACAAAAATGTTTTAAGCACTGCTGAGCTATACATGACATGAACCATGGAACAAATAGATAGTCATTTAGAATGATTCTGTGAATATTCTAAACATCTGTGACATGAAGTTAAATTTCACAATTCAAATTTTAATTTTATTTTGGTTTCATTAGGTTTTAGTCTTATATGTCTCTGCATATTTGCTTTCTCAATCTGTTTGTTCAAAAGAATTAAAACATACTGAAATATCCATTTTCATAGAGAAAAATGCATAATTTTCTTGTTTAAAAAAAAAAAATCCTGAGGAAAAGGCACCCAAAATACTGAAATGTGTTTTAAATATACCACATGGTAGGTATTCCTAACAAATGGTGCCAGTATTTATGGCTGCGTGAGTACAAAAATGCCTATTTGGCTCCCTGATTCAAATCTTTGTACAATCCATCAGGCATAAGTCTAGGAGAATCAGTGAAAATCTTTCAGTTAAATGATAACCGGATGTAAAGCATTTCTGAAGGCTTTTCACCAATTCCTTCTACTTTTTGAGTAGTCTACTTGAAAAGAAAACAGTTGTTCAGTAAAGAAAATAGTTCTCATATGACTGTAGGAAAAAAAAAAAAAGCAAACCACCAAATAGCCACAAAGTTAAAAAAACTTTTAGTATTCTAGAGGGGGCGTTGTTTTAGTAAATGAACTTTCTTTTATCAGGTAAACATGGTGCTGAAGGACAGTATTTTGTAGAGGTTACAGTGACTACATATAAGCAAGCTGTTTATTGTGAAGATATGTAGGAAGCAAGGAGAGGAAGAAAGCCATCCATTTCACAGCGCACGCCTTTACACGCCTTTAACTATCTTTTTGTACTTCTCTAATGGTAGAACATCAGTCTCCGCTTCATGTCCTGTGAGAGTGCGTGTTGTATTTGCTCAAGGACACTCCGTTACTGCACTTATTTTGCACAGTATGAGTTGTGGGTAGGAGGTTGTTTCTTATTGATGCAGAAAGAATTGACATCACGTCTTCTCCCTCTCTCTATTAAATTAGTAGCAGCCAGAGAAAAGCAGGTGGTCCTACCTGTATGTGATTGTTCACGTGGTCAGTTAGCACATGGAATTATGTTCACTTGATGGACTTCAGCACTATGTATTCCATTATAAAACCACAACTGCAATGTGGTCACAAGAATGGCAATCATCTGCTGAAGTTTCAGCATAAACACCAGCAATCATTGAGCTGCATCCAAGAGCAGAAGAACAAAAGTTTCACAAAAACACAGCTAGATGTGTGTATTGGGTTTATGTGGCAAGGTTTTTTTTGTGGAGGGTATGCGGAGGTGGCTTCTGTGAGAAGGCACCAGAGGCTGCCCCCGTGTCAGACAGAGTCTGTTCCAGCCAGCTCCAAAATAGACCCACCACTAGCCAAAGCTGAGACTATCAGCGATGCTGGTGGCACTTCTGTGACAACACATTTAAGAAAGTGTGAAAAATACTGCACTGGATCTGTGAGGGAGACAAGTGAGGAAAATGTGAAACAGTGCAGATCAGTGGAGAAAGAGTGGGAGAAGGTGCTCCAGGTGCCGGAGCAAAGATTCACAATGTGGCCCATGGAGAAGAACATGGTAAAGGAACTTGTCCCTCTGCAGCCCATGGAGGGCCCCAACAACAGTGAAAGTAGAGGAGGGACTGGGAGATTGTCACCTTCTTAGGTACTGTAGTTATAGAAAGAGGCTAAATAGATACCTATATGTTTCACAGCACAAAATGAAGGCAATTTTTAATTTATCTCACACAAAGCACAAACAAGGTCTCTAGATATTCCTTGGAACTTCTGCTACAGTTCCCTAACATGAAAAGCAATGATCACCAAACCTCTTCTTTGCTTCTTTGACAAGACAGTTCCATGGAAATGGACTTTCCAGCACAAAGCGCATTGCAAAAATATGAGCAAATGACTGACATCCAATTCTGCTTATCCACTATGACAACCAGACATTGCTGATTATCATTTGTGATGTTCCAGTCTATGGCATTGGAGTCAATCTCTGCTACACATAACCAGATGGGAATGAAGTGCTTATCATTTACTATTCAAGAACTTTGACACAAACTGAATGAAGCTATGCACGAGACGAGTGCTTGCTACTGAAATTCTAAATGCTGTCTCTAGTTTTAAGGTGGAGATTCACACAGATCGCGAATATGTTCTAGAGAAAGACAAGCTGACATTGCCAGTCACATCCTGATGACTGCAGAGATGGTCCCTTTGATTGCATAGCTGTTTGCAAGCCAGAAAAATTGACATGATGAGCTGGCTGCGGATGTAAGTGTCAAAGTACTTTCACCTCTATCTGAAAAGCTGATACTGGAATCGTTCCCTGATTGGTCTCTTCAGGTCAGAAATGATTGTCAGTGATCCAATAAAGGCACAATACAGTCTGAAGAGATGGCCAGAAGAGAAACTTGTTGCTGGTGTGATTTCTTTTCACTCTTCAGCATGAGCAGACTGTGACAAAAGATTCTTCCTGTGGGGAAATAATATTATTCTTCCTGACTCAGCAGTCTAGACCCACTAGTAATCTTTCTGAAGCATATCAGGGCTTTGTTCCCATGAAAGAATTGCTAATGAATCAACACCTCTGTGAAGACAGTGGTAAATGAATGTATTGTTTTCCAAGTCTCTTGTTCTTGAGACTCTTCCCAAGAACTTATGATTGCACTAGACTTTTGTTTAAAATGGCCCAGGATGATTCATTCTTATCACAAATATCTAACATGACACTTTATGCACTTTGCCATTCATTCACAACTCATGTGTCAGCAGATACTGGCATATTCAGTAATAGAACAGCCTTCATCTCTGATTAGTTGAAGGACTTCAGAAGAAGTAACTTAATTTAAGTTTCTGCCATACAATCTCTAGGCAAATAATCAACTGTATGGATGGTGATGAGAAACAAAGCTGTCCCTCCTTGTCCATTACTGGAGTCAGTCCTGCTGAACTTCTCATATGATGCTATCTCAAGAAAAAACTGAGTTGTCTCAATTTTGCTGTGTGTATGAGTGTGGGTGTTTGGTGTTTTCTATATACGTATATATACACACACATATACATAAACCTATACATACATATATATACATTACTTTTTCTTTTTTTTTTTTCTTTTAAGCGGGAAGTATCATATTTTTCAGAAGTCCTGAAGCTGGACCTAAATTATGTCCTTTAAAAATTGTCAGGGTCACTTGTCCTGTTTCAGGAAGGTCCAGATGGCTACAGACTAAATTGTGTCCTATCATATCAGTGAACTGAGAGTCACTCCTCTTAAAGGAGTGTTGCTCTGACAAAGACTGCAGATCTGGCATCTTTGGCACTTGCTATTACTGATCTATTACTTCTATGCTGAGAATTCTTTCAAAGATGTCCACATCTTCCCATACTGCTTGAGGTAAATTCGTAGCTCCCCAGCATGAAAGAGGAAGAACTGGTGAGACCAAGCTTGGCCCAAATAATGACCCCATCCTGAAATGTATTGGTTGAGTCTGAGTGGAATATGCAAGTGCAGCCAGTCCCAAGAAGAAATCCTCCTGATGGCCCAGAAGGTTAGTGGGAGTGTGACCTGGCAGCCTAGAAGATAAAAAAGGACAGAATCCGAGAGCTGCTGGGGACATTTGTCCTGTTGCACACATTGAATTGGAGTTGTGGGATGCACCTGCTGTAGCTATCTCGATTCTTCATGGACCTTTGGCTCAGCCTGCAAAATAGCCAAGACCCATTTAAGTTTGGGTGTGTGGCTTGGTGTGTGTCTCTGAATTCTGCACCTTTCTTCCTTCCGTTTTGATCAGCTGCTCTCAACAAAAATAAATTGGAAGTAACTTGTTGGACTATTTACTTCTCTGGGTAACTGATATTATTGTCCTTGCAGGAGTGCCCTCTTTGATGCAGTTGCCCAAGACATACATCTTAGAAACTTTGTGAGCCTTTTTTATGGTTAAGGTTCTCCATAGCGCATGAATGATTAAATCATCAAAGGGGGTTAGGAGCACTCTACATGTATAAGGAAGGTACTAGTTTTGTGGGGTACAAATGATCACCTAAGATGTCTTGCTGAATGCATTGTTTTCTGTTAGGCTGTAAAGACTCTACATCCTTCCCTGTCTTTACATCTCATATATTGCCAATCAAATCAGAGTAGGGTAATGAGAAATAAAATCAAATCTTAAAACACCTTCTCCCCACCCCTCCCTTCTTCCCATGCTAAACTTCATTCCAAATTCTCTACCTCCCCCACATTCAGCGGCACAGTGGGGACGGGGAATGGGGGTTGCGGTCAGTTCATCGCACTTTGTCTCTGCATCTCCTTCCTCCTCAGAGGGACGACTCCTCATACGCTTTCCCTGCTCCAGCATGGGGTCCCTCCCACAGGAGACAGTCCTCCATGAACTTCAAGGTGGGTCCTTCCCATGGGCTGCAGTTTTTCATGAACTGCTCCAGGGTTGGTCCTTTCCACAGGGTACAGTCCTTAAGGAACAGACTGCTCCAGCATGGGTTCTGTACCATGGGGTCACAAGTCCTGCCAGCAAACCTTCTCCAACACGGGCTCCTCTTTCCATGAGTCCCCAGGTCTTGCCGGGAGCCTGCTCCAGTGTAGGCTTCCCACTGGGTCACAGCCTCCATTGGGCTCATCTGCTGTGGTTCACAGCTCCCTCAGTTGCACTGGCATGGTCATTTTTGCATCTACTGTGTAAAGCTGATCCTTGAAAAGCTCCAGTTAAAAAATTGTCTTAGAAATATAAAAAGGTAAGTGTGTAACAAATTCCACATGTAGTACTGTAGTGCGGTGAATATGACTTTTTGACATAAAACAGAGCCTGTTAGGCTGTACAGGGCTGTACCCTGAGCTGAGAGCACAGATGTGCCCAGGGCTGGCCTGGGCTCACCTTGGCCAGGGCTGGCTGAGCTGGTTTCTGCACCTGCCTCAGGGCCAAGTGCCTGTTTCCTCCCCTGCCTGAGCTTGAGCTTGCCAGCACCTCCGTGGGAAGGGTCTGGCAAACCCAGGGGGTCACTGCCCAACAAAGAACCTCTGAGGGGCTGAGCCTGGGGAGGCTGTGGGATCACACTCATACTCAACTGGGAGCAGTCAGAAGGCAGCAACATGGGGCAAGGAAAACCATAAACTCAAAGATATCCAAGACTGAGGACAAAGGGACTCTATCATCCGTGTTATACTCTTCCCAACAAAGACCTTGGGACATGGATGGCTTATTGTAAAATCTTACCACCACTGCTTGAGGAAGACTGGCAGTTGACCATAGATTCAAATGGGCATTAGAAGGAAGAGTACAATACTAGCAAAACTGCTAACAGAGAAGGAAACCAACTACATAAAGATGGAAACAAAATAACCAAATCCTTTTCACTGAAGAGAAAGAACTGTGTTAAATGTCAGCATGTCTGCTCAGTACAAGGGCCAGAAATCAGCTTCTGACTATAAATGACAAGGTCTACAGCAGTCTTGCAAAAAATCCAAAGAAGCAAACAAGCTTTGGTATCTCAAGATTATCATAGTAACTATTCAAATTAAGGTAGACTCTCTTTCTAGGTTCAACTATAAAACCACCCCAAATATTCCCTGCCTCATAGAGCTATTCAGGCTTTGATCTTCTTTACTACAAGTTGGAGGAAGAGACTAAGATTAAATAAATTAAATTTTCATTTAAGTCTCAAGTTTAGTTTACAGAATTTTCCAACTTTATATTATAGATGTCTGAGATTTTCTTGTGATGCTAGTAATTTATTGAATCCATGAAAGATTTAGAGAAGTCACCAAAACACATGAAATGCAATTAAACTTTGACACTAACAACTTTGATCAAGTAAGGTCAGAGACAATAGTAGCATCTATTAATATTTTATGAAGCAAACTTTTTGCCTTGATTTCTGAATAAGAGGGAGAAACTCAAAGGACATGATGTGTCAACAGTGTCAGACAGAATTTTTAAAAATAATACACAAGTGAATCACTTGATGACATGAGTCAAACAAAAGCCATTCAGGTTTAAGTTGTTGTGACAATTGTGCTAGCAACATCTTTCCTCTAGATACTGTCAATGTTTTATTTAAAAAATAATTTGAATTACACTTTCATTTTTCAGCCCATCTTTGTTTTGTACTGCAATTGATTTATTGACTCTTGCAACAATAAAATAAATAAATATTTTAAAGAAAATAAATATATTATCTAAACAAATAATATATATACATATATAAAAATTATTTATAAATTAAATAAGTTAAACTTCTAAACCATTCTCTTGAAGCATGGAATAGATATAGGAGAATTAATGCTTCTCTTTTCACACTGTAGGATTCTTCTGAAATTAAGTTAAAAAACAAATAATAGGTGCTCCACTGGTATTTAGGCGCGGCCCAAATATAGTAAGCTAAAAAATGATAGAATGAATAGCTTCACAGTTTAGTTGGGTTTTTTTGGTGTTTTTTTTTTTTCCTGCTGCAGAATCAATAACTTCGTTAAAAATTTGAAGTCACACCAGTACGTTGTTATCTAGCATCAGAGAACTCACTCGCAAACTGTTGCCTCCATTCTTTGAGGCTTGCTCCAACCTGGCAGCAAAAGTAGACTGGCCACACTGAGTGTGGGTAGATGGGTGCTCCTTTATTTTTTCTGTTGTTTTTTCGCCACAGCAGAAAACATTTTTGACAGTATTCCATACTGAATACTATTTAACCTGCATAAGAATACAGCAGCACTTGGAAGGCCCCACTTAGTGTAGAGTAAATCACAATCCATCATAATAATCTCAAGCACATACAGTGGGAAACCTCTTGAGGAAACATCTTGTGAAGTCAGCACCATTTGTGTTATTAAAGCAAAAACAAAACATAGGCTAAGCAAAATGCTTTGTACAGCTTTCCCCAAATACAATGGAAGACAACAGACTTACATCCAATTGTGATGAAATTATCTAGCACTTACTGAGAAACTTCTTTGTGATATGTTTTTCAGTTTACATATTTTGCAGCTTCTCATTATCCCTCTGTAATTCCATCATACATTCACGTAGCATGTTTTTTTCTTCTTTTTTTTTTTTTTTTTTTTTTTCAGGCTATCCTCCTAAGTAATCCCCAGTCTCTCATCTATCATTTCTCTGTTTAACTATTGATATACTCTGTTCTCGAAAGCCTTTGAAAGAAAAGGCAGTTGGGAATTTGCTGGAATTCAAAACACTAATTTTACTCTTTCTAAGACAGCTGTTTTCTGCACAGCTAACTGATCACCAGCTTTTCGAATAGTAATAACACAACATAATTTTTAAAGTCACATGTGTCACCTCTAACATTTTGTATGGAAAGCAGTTTAGTGAATCACTAGCAAATGTTTATAAATCTTACAACACAATAAAAGGATATGGGGACAACTGCTGACATTTGCTAGTGCCAAGAGAGAAAACTTTCTGTGTCACTTGTTCTTTTTTGGTTGCACATGCACAGATGATAGATATTAAAAACAAATAAACAAAACTGGAAGTTTTGTGAAGTTAGCACCTATTTGTGATTAATGGTCAAGGGGAATTCTGAAAGATACTTTTGAAATTACAGAGGTTGGTTAAGTATCTTATAATGAACAACCAAACAAGCGTGCATTAACCAACACAGATTAAATACCATACTTCATCATCATACTTGTCCAGTCTTTAATTATCTATTACCATACTTGCCGTAAATAGGAGTATGTAGAGCCAGGAGATCTGAAGTTCAAGCCCATAACCTAACCAACAGCTTACTCTTATTCCTAACTGCAAAGTTACCACCATGTTGTAGTCTCTCAAACTCCAGCATAAATCTTAGTGACTGCACATGAAACACTCCACAATGTGTAAAGGAAAATCTCCTTATTCATTATAAGGCACTGTGCACGTTTTCTACATGGGGAATTATGTGCCATCTCTTTCAAGGACATCAAAGGAACTAAGTGAAGCATAATAGTTTTTTGTATAAATAGTACGTATCAAAGCCTTGCTAATGCCAATCATTGAAGTATTTCTACGGATCACTTCCTTTGACACTGTTATCCAAGGAAGGATGCAATATGTCACTTTTCTTAGTAGGAGAAACTTACCAAAGTATAAAGTTGAAATTTCTGGTCTTTCTCTTGTTATAGAAAAATAAAAAATTCTGATCGTGGGATGGTGAACACAACGGCATTTTAGGTTCAAGGTAGCATTACTGAATAAAACATATTTGTGGGATATTCTCAAAACATAAAGTGCACTGAAAACCATGATTAACAGACATCCCATTTTCAGAATGATCTCTTTATGGACATCCTTATCTCTGTTAATAGAGTGAGGCTGACAGTTTTCATAATGCCATTTAGTCTTTTAAAGTTAATGATTATAGAAATGCAATAAGCCAAATCTACAATGGGACTTTAATGTTACTGAAGACACCATTCTTCCTAGGGAACACAAGACACACAGTAAATCCAGTCTTGATTATTAGGTGCTACAATTGGAAACTTTACCAAAGACCATTCTGCACAGTTTATTCAAGATTGCCCATAGGGAAGGCCAAGTCTTTGGCCTGTCACACAGATGGTTGGATACCTACTTTTTCTCAAAAATCATAGCGAACATTCGGTAAACATCTGTCTGGAACTTACATACTCATGTCAGGCTCATCTTCCTCATGATAGAAAAATGAAAGAGATTTTGTTGTAGCCAGATGACTACAAATGCACTTGTTGCAGCCAAACAGTAAACTAGATCCTTTATTGGTGCTGACATTGTCAAAACAATGTTAAATTCACTGCAGGCAATATCCCAGTGTTAATGCATCTCCTTAGAAGTGAAGAAAATTCTATCTTTTTCACGACTTAGGGGACTCTATACAGATAGCAGGAGCTGTAAGATGCAACTGTTCAGAACAGGGAATTCCAGACATTGCAGAAATTATGGTCAGGGAAGAACACTCAGTCCAGTTCTCCCTCTGCTTCCCTGTGTGCTTTTCCCAGAGTTACTGGCTAATTAGGAGGAAGGCACGAGCCCTTCTGTCAGCATTGGAGTGTATTGGGGAAAACTTGACTGTTGTCAGCGTGTCCCCACTCACACTGTAACTGGGATGAGGTCAAAAGGAAGTTCAGTTTGTCGGTTCTACTTGGGCTTAGATACGAGTTAACCTGCCCGCCAGTTCACCTATGAGATGGGTCGGGATATGAATAGGGATGCATTTTTTGGTGCTTATGAAACTTGAGAAATTACTGAAAGCTGAGTAAAGGTTCAAAGTCATGGCTCTAAATTCTGGCTCTAAATTCTGGATACGTGTATAACAGGGATAAAGTAGATATATATAAAATATATAAAATTTTATGCCTAGGTCCTAGCTCAGTCCTATGGCTTATTCAATCATTTGTATACGCTCTACATCCGACAAAGTATTTTTAACACCGAACACTTCTGGAGGACTTTTTATCTTCAAAGTGCCTTTCAAATTTTGAGTCTGATGATAGTCCTTATTTTATGGACTCTGATATTTGATGATGCACCCATACACTGGAAAATCATTACTATTTATTATCTGTCTCAATTAACATTTTGAGGGAAGAATGAAGAATTAACTACAGAAATGTCTATATTACAGTCAAAAAAGCTCTCTGACAGGGAAAGAAGGGAACAGCTTCACTTCAGGCGTTGCCCAGCTTTATGACCAGCTGTCTTGAGGAAGGAGCTGGTTCTTCCAGCTGTTCTTCAACTGAAAAAGAGGTCAGCATGTCCAGAAATTAAATTCACCTAGCATATAGGAAGATGTCAGTTTTGCAGTTGGAGACAGCAAAGATAATAATGAATTAAGTAAAACTTCAGAAAGCTTTTATGTTGAGGCCTAAACTGAAATACAAGACTACCTGTATTTTATGGTGTTTCAAAATAAGTAGGTGATACTTTTCCCTCAAAACATGTTAAAGCTGACAGCAGAACTGCTAACTGTGAGATAGCCCAGAAATCAGTCAGAAACACCCAAAAAACGATGTAGCTATATATCTATTGATTCTCCATGACATTAAGGAAATACTTCTTAGTATTAAGTTAAGAAATGTTTTCCCCTCCTACTCATTTTTGAAGGATATTGCTCTACAGTGTGAGAGCCACAATGGAAATAGTGCGAAGTACTTTCAGCAAGTACATACTCATTTAACATTTTTTCTTCCAGAAAGTATACCAATTTAAAACATTTTAAATCAACAATATAGATATTTTAAAAGTACATAAATTTAAAAAAAATGTTTTTGTATTCAAGATACTCATAAATTTTATTTGAAACTATTTAAAAATCTTGTAATTATGGCAAATATTCCCTTTATATTCAACTTTATTAACAACTAATTAATTTGATCACTAAGGCAAAAAAAAAAAAGCCAAAAACCAAAAAAACCCACCCTTAAACATTATTTCACTCTGAATGGGGCACTTTTCCCCAGTACTGCTAATATGTCATAGTTACCTAACTCCAATCGCTATCATATGAAACAAAATACCATTGATGATCTAAATTCCGCACTTACCTGCTACAGGGGGGATTACATTAAGCTTCCTGGTGTGTCCCAATACCCCAAATCATTATCAAAACCCACACGTAATTTCTAAGGCTGCTATCTTGAGATCCAAGACTCTGTACAATGATCAAGAGACAAAATTTATGGTACTCAAAGAAAAGATTTACTTTCCTTCATTTCTTTATGACTGCATTTTTCTAGTTGTCCATTCATGGTCTTTTAGGGTTGTTTTCTCCTTCATTTACAGCAAAATTTCAAGAACAAATGATCTGAAGGGGTAAACCAAACGGACATTGCACAGAAAGGCAGGTTAAAAAGCCCCAAAACACAAAACTAAAACCGTTGGAAAACATTGCCAAGATTGGTTCAAATAGTTTTGCTCCTCTGGGAAGGAGAAAAATGGATTCAATTCATAGCCCACAGTCATTAATATTCATTACGCTTCCTTTCCTATCTGGAAATGCATCAATTAATTAATTAACTATTCATAGAAGTACTTCGTTTTCCCCTCACTTTCCATGCAAATTCTTTCCATATTTGAATTCTTCCACATGCTACATTTAAAATACTTCTTGCCACTACATTAAATGGGAATATGAATTTACATGAATAAACAAACAAATAAATAAACAAATATGATCATGGTTATAGTTTGTGTAAGAAGGAAAAAGGAGGGGAGTAGAAAGAGAGAACTGTGAGTTAAAATTCTATTGCCATGACTAAAATATGCTTAACTGTCACATCTGGATGGTATGAGGGCCTACAAGAGCAAATACTCTTGCCGCCTTCTGCAGTATTCAACAGATGATTAAACAGAACCTCTTGAAGTTCAACGAGGCCAAGTGCAAGGTCCTGCACCTGGGTCACAGCAATCCCAAGGACAAATACAGGCTGGGCAGAGAAAGGATTGAGAGCAGCCCTGAGGAGAAGGACTTGGGGGTGTTGGTGGATGAGAAGATCAACAAGAGTTGGCAATGCATGCTCGCAGCCCAGGAAGCCAACCACATCCTGGGCTGCATCAAAAGTAGTGTGGCCGGCAGGTCAAGGGAGGTGATTCTGGCCCTCTACTTTGCTCTTGTGAGATGCCACATGGAGTATTGTCCAGCTATGAGGCCCCCAACAGAAGAAGGACGTGGACCTGTTGGAGTAAAGTCCAGAGGAGGGCCATGAAGATAATGCAAGGGCTGGAACACCTTTCCTATGAAGACAGGCTGAGAGAGTTGGGGTTGTTCAGCCTGGAGAAGAGAAGGCTCCAGGGAGACTATATAGCAGCCTTCCAGTACTGAAAGGGTGCCTACAGGAGAGATGAGGAGGGACTATTTGTCAGGGAGTGTAGTGATAAGACAAGGGATAATGTTTTTGAACTGAAAGAAGGTAGATTTAGATTAGATATTAGGAAGACATTCATAACCTGGTCTAGTGGGAGGTATCCCTGACCATGGCAGGGCGGTGGGAACTAGATGATCTTTAGGGTCTCTTCCAACTCTAACCATTCTATGATTCTATGATTCTATGGAGTTACCACACTGAAGAAAAAAGGCAATAGTGTAGTTGTCAGTAATATATTCCTGTGTATAGTTTTATCTGTAAGTGATCAATTAAAGGTGTTAAAATTTTGTGTCATTACAAGATCCACAGGTTTGCATGTAGGTTCTGTAAAAATAACCATACAAGTTTTGTTCTGTGATTTTGACAAAAATAGAGCTCTGGTTGATATGAAAAAAACAAACAGGAAATGTTTCTTTGATGTTTTACACCCGATTTGTCAGTGTGACAGAAACAAATGGAAAAAGTTCCAAAACTTTTAGGGCATTATTTTCTACATACATAAAGGAGAATCAATCCTAAATTATAGTGAGGGACTGGGACTTCCACAGAGCGTTTGAAGGGGAAGTATTTCCAGATGTAGAAGATGGAATTCTTGTTATATCTTCTAATCATATCTTTTGCTTCAAAAGGAAACGCTAGTATGCTAACTCTGCCAATACATATGAAACCAAGAAAACCAACCAAACAAAAAGAACCCATCTTTGGTTTTAAATTTTGAGGACCCAACTATTCAATATAATATATAACGTATGAAATATGTGCCCCTAAGGATAGGAAGAGCAATGCAGATTCTTTACTTTTAGCAAAAGTCATCCTACGATTTTGCTGAACTGACTGTAATGAAAACTTCAGAAATTATGTTGTCTGTATTCCACTAAGCTTGTTTTAAGAGATGAGGCTTGTCTTAGAGGATGGGCAAACATTTGCTGATATTCCTTTTTGCTCTAGAATTAATTGGTATTTAAAGAGAGTGAGGAAAAGGACAAGATTTCAGCAATATAAGGTCATATGAAGACCTATTAATCAATTGAGACATTTGATTAAGAACTCTGGGGAAAAAAGGTCACAAAGGATTAAATTAATTCAATGTATTTTTTTAATTTTAAATGAGGTGTGAAACATACATGTGGGTCAGAAGGGAATTTCAGTATAAATTCATTGGTATGTATGGATTACTGATTTTACTTTCAATGAAGAAAGGTGGTTTTGTTTTCTTGGTTTTGGTTGGGGGTTTTTTTGTTGGTTTTTTTTTTCCAATTTCAGTTGAATCCATAAAAATCCACTGCTCATGCTATTAAGGTTTTCTCTTTTCCTTTCCATGCATATGAAGAAGGGGTCTGTGTTGGCCCAGGTGTTTAATGGAAACAGATCTACTCAACAGAACCCTTAATTAGCATCCTTATCTCACCTAAAAACTTGTGCTGTAATTATATAGAGAGTTGAACTGAATATTCAGTATACCTTTTGTAATCTTAAAAATATGAACCTGTAAATCTCTTAAGATTATTTTAGTAATTATATCCCCTGCCTATTAATATATAGATTTATACTGAAGGGGTTGGGATGAGCAAAATCTAATTCAATTTTATTCTTTCTTAGCATTTATGATAAGTGCCAGAGGTATGCACACATACTAACTTATGAGGGTCATTTTGATAAATACTTGAGCAGGTAAGTTTTTTTACTATACCTACTACATAGCCTATAGCAGGGTTCATAAAAGTTACAAACTCATTTGCTGTGAGTTTCTACGCTGCTGAGTATTTTTTAAATTTTATTTAATGGCTTGATTTAAAAAAAATGTTATAGGATTAGCATTTGTCATTGGCCTCTATTTTCTCTTTTAGTTGTAACTTCCCATGGAAATCGATGATGCCATTTAATGAAATGAAGAGCTCCTAGCTGGAAGTTTTCTGGGCATTTGCAGAAAATTACATGTTTCTCATTGCATTTCAGTGTGAGACTTATGAGGCATAAAGTTTTCTTTATTTTTCCCCATGATTCCCCATCACATCTCAGTAGATAGCACTGTGTGCAGAATAGGTGAGAGTTAAGCCCCAAAGTATGTGGTTTATTTGCAGTTGGTGATAAAGTAAATGATATTTCTTCTTTCTACAGTAATGTTTATTTACATTTCCCTTGGTTTTTGGGGTTTGGTGGGTTTTTTTTTTTGGTTTCTTTTTTCATTTAGTTCCTTATTCCCTCACTGCTCACTTTTTC
The DNA here is from genome assembly GCF_964199755.1 of Larus michahellis. Classification (NCBI taxonomy): domain Eukaryota; kingdom Metazoa; phylum Chordata; class Aves; order Charadriiformes; family Laridae; genus Larus; species Larus michahellis. The sequence continues at coordinate 19,786,008 of NC_133896.1, forward strand.
CAATCATTTGTATGCACTTTGGGTTTTTCAATTACCTCCATATTACCTATTTGGGGAGCATTGTTTTAAAGGTGTATTTTAACAGCACAATTTGCTTTGACAGAATGATTTGTAGAGCTGCAGCAAGCCATTCACCAGAGACTTGAAATCTTGTGCACTAACTCCCTAATCTAGCAAGCTTTAATTCGCAAGCTTACTGCTGTTCCTCCATTAAGGTAGTGATGAAATGCAAATCGGAAATTGTTCTGCAGAGCTTCTAAGCTGCGAAAAAAATCAGATCTGCTGAAATCCTACAGTACTGTGACATTTACAACATCATTGTATCAGAGTCATCATTTTCTTCTAATTGGGAGCAGGTAGAGGAGAGTAAGGGGAGTATTTAAGTGCACATTAGGATGACGGAAAAAGAATGAGGAAGTGAGCAGTGCCCTCAACAGCCTCACTAGATTACTAAATCACTTATTCACTCTCAGCTCTTTTAGATCTTATATTCTTTTCACAATGGCACATTTCCTGTTAGAGGTAGGGAAACAAGTGCCATCCCATCTTCACCAAGCGTTTGTTGGTTAAGACACACTCCAAGAATTCAGTGTTCTGAGCTTGAACACACCCACCTGATTACCCACACTTGCAACCCATCTTTCTTATTACTTAAATCACCAAAACAGCCATACTTAAAAGACCGCTGACCTCTTCTTTTCTATTACTGGTCAGACAGCTAAAAACATCAGCTTTACTTTGGGGCAAGGATGAGTTTATGACACTTTATATTTGTTCCAGAGTAGGGACAAAAAATGGCAACAAAGTTAAAGCTCAGTTAGCATTTTTCATGTTGGTCATGATAAGCAAGTTGCTTACATTTTGTGGTTTTTATTCTGAAACTAAACTGTGAGTATAAGGAGCCATAAACTTTTTGTGTAGGCAAGTGAAAATAAAAAATACTGCATGTTTACAGGAAAATAGGAGTATGTCACTGAAGTCTTAGTTCTTTTGGGACAAATATATGTGCAGGCCATTATACTTCAGGCTGAGTTCAGAATTTTATCTGAGGTTCTGCAGATGCAGGGCCTGCTCTTGATACTTTTTGTATATGGCAGTGGATGGCAACGTCCATTATATTACAGATACAGAATAATGTAAGTTACTATTAAGTGTTTATGTTAGTGGAACTTTTTCAATAAAAAGAACTGCATTGCCTTTCCAAAATGAGCCTAATTGACGATTAAAATTTGTTCCACGTGGCAGATTCATAATACTCCACATGGAGAGTTTAGATAGAGAAGGACATTTCATGAGGTAAGCCGGTGTTTGTCAGGTTTCCCCTTCTCCAGACATATTCACCCTCCTATCTTTGGTCTCATTTTGCTCCCTGCAGCAGCTTTCAATGGCTCCAGTAAGTCTCAACAATGTTTTTCTGGATATCAGAAATATCTTGTGGGCACTTTCAGATTCTCTATCTCTTCCTCTACCATGAAAAAAAAATATCCTAGGAGATGTGGATGATCATAATCACTGAATCATATTTTTGCTGGTAGTTAATGCTCACCTTTCCCAGACCACTATTACTGCGTTTTAAAGATATTTGAAACGCATATTTTTCAAGACCTCTAAAACGAAATATTCCATTTTATTTCTACAAACAAAAACATATATGCACTTCATTGCCACATGTTATTTAGTATTCTTAATTGTTCTTTGTACTTGTCAAAGAACTCTAAAGGGCTGTACTTCCTTTCTCACATTCAAAGGACCTTGGAGAACTAACACAAAGTACTATCACTACTACCATTACTACAAAACCTTCATAGCTTTTAGCTGACTGTCTTTTAACCAACCTTGTTGAGGATAAACTACATATAGGTGATGTTTTGCATAGAAAGATAAAATTTCTTTTTATTCCAGATTGTTTCATTAAATTTCATGACAATTGTCACTTTACCGCTCCATAGCATACCCCTCCATAGGATCATGTGAACATTAAAAAAAACGAAATTCTGTAGAAAATCCAAATCAACTTTGTTGTCTAAGCAGAGTTTGGGTATGAATTAGAGACATATTGAGACTCAAAATTCAAAGAATATTCATGTACTTTATTTGCACAGATTCCCCAAATTATCAGAGAATATCTGTAATGCAGTTTGTAATGTATATACATTTGCATTATTCATGCTGACATTTTGTGTCATTTTAGGTATTTGCTGAGATTGCTTAAATGTAAGTTATAAGTATACACCAAGTGCAGGAATCAACTGATCAAGTTGCAATTGTAAATTATCTTCTCAAAATGGGGGCAGATGCCTCTGTCTACAATGGGGTCACAGAAGTAGGAAAAAAAAAGGAGCCTTCCATATTTTTTTCAATGGAACTTAGAGACAGACATTTGGAACTGATTTCTTTTATAAATACTTGAAATTCTTTATTCTTTAACATCAAAAACATCTATTCTGTAAAATAATTTCCAGAAGGTACTTGCCATGAAAAAATAATGCTTCTATTTCCCTAAGCAAAATTGATTGATTCTTTAAATGGTTAAAAAAAGCCAATCCTTTCATTGAGAATTAATAAATTTAAATGCAGGCTTTTGTTTCATTGTTGTTTGAGTAGTAAAATGCATAGTAAACCAATACACTAAAGTCTTTTGATGTTTTAATCAGTTCTAAGGTAAGAAACCTTCAAAATATTCATAGCAATTAAATTAATAGAAATATTTTAGTTAATTGATTTGGCAAACATTTAATAACTTCTTAATAAACAGAAGATGATTAAAGGGAATTTTTAATACAATGGTAAGAAATAGACACAGAACCTTTTGTGATGCCTCAATTTAAATATTTCAGAATAATTTTATTTCAGCATTTTAACAGGATTTCTTGAATTTCTTTGAAATAGATTTCCAACTCAAATCAAGCATAAAAAATGCAGGTCCATATCTTTACTTTACTGGCATAAATGTCTTCTCAGTTTACCGAGTCTGAATTTGAAAATGATTGCAGAAAATATAATACATATGTAAAATGGAAAAAATGGAATATGTATTGCTTTTTTCTGACAGAGTGGATGCCATCAAATGTTAAATAATTAGTTTTCCTGTGAAGTATTGAGGATGAGCTATGATTTTGGATTGTCCTGACACATAGCAAGAAGAAGCCTGCATGAAAAGAATTACGCAACCCCTGTTCATTTAGGGATTGTCTGCCATCCTACGTAGGGGACTTCTGGCGAAAGGAGTCATCATTTTGCTATATACAATACTGTTTGCTCAGATCACTTGTACATTCTGTTGAATGAAACTATCTCTCAACAGACAGACAGTCTGCACTCTGGTCTCTCTAAACCTTGAAAGGTTAGACCTGGATTTCTCATCAGAATAACAGAAGAAGGGATCTCTGTGGACAGCAGCACCCCTGGGTGTAGCTTACCTGGGCCTGCTACCCAGATGAAGAATGTCATCTGCCAAACTCAAACCAACCAGATTAATCTCAAAGGAGCTGAATAACAAAGGTAACTTTTTCTTTTTTATGACACTTTTTGTGGAAGCCGGAGGGTGATAAAAACCACCCTGGCAGCTGCAGATTGGCATGGGGTGCAGAACTACAAAGCCATCAGCAGTTTATGCTGATAAACTACCACAGAAGTCAGTAGATAGTTAAAAAGAGGTAATAAATAGTTCAAAAAGAAGTAGGCAGAATTCAGGGATATCTGTGGAAGCTGGAGGCTGAGGATGAACTGCTATGTACAGGGGCCGAACTGCTGGCCACAGACCTGACATCTCAGAAGTGTTCTGCTCCCCTGAGCCAAGTTGTGCTGAGATAAACTGCCGCGGAGGAGCTCGAGTTGTGATTTGCATGTGTGCTTGTGCATTAGGGAGCAGGAATGGCTATTCCTCTGCTAATGCTACTGCCTGTCCTGCCAAGCCAATAAACTTGAGATGCCTTGTTGCTGCGTGGTGTGATTCTCTTCTGGTAACAACCTTACCCAGGCTCCCTGTGACAATGGCTGTGTGCCTCTTCCCTCTTTCAGCTGTTATGTTTGGATGTTATCATCCAGAGGAGGAACAGACAAAAGACTTCACTTGCTGGTACCATAATCTGGCTGCTACCAAAAACCTTTTCTAGGAGTTCCAATCAAACTTCCACGCACATATTTTCAACATCAATGAGCTGAGTTCAAGTCCTTTATAGAGACAAAGCAGAAGAAGCTTAAACTTTACATTAATCAGGTTTTCCTTTTTGCGTAGCTATGCACAAATGCAGGTATGTAGGAGAAAAACACCATTTGTCGTTTTCTAAAATAAATGCATCTGCCAATAAATAAATCAATAGACACAGGAGTTAAAAAATGGTATTACTTAAAATATTTTTTTTAGAAGGAAATAATATATTTTAATGACTAAATAGCATGCTAGAAAGAGTAGACAATTCCTTTGATTAAGAATCTAAAACCTTTGTTGAGCAGCTTAGCTCAGAATAGACACTTAAATGAAGAACACATATATCTTGCATATTTATTTGCTTTTCTCTAGTAGGAAATTGTAGCTGCAGTGACTGGAATTGCTTGTTCCCCAGTTTTAATGACTCTGAACTATATTTCCTAAAGCAAATTTAGTATAAAATAACCTCATCTCGTGTCAAACCCATAATTCAGTGATTACCTGTTACAGTTGAAGATTTAGATGTTTGAAAATAGTTATTTATTGGCTCAGTCTTTACTGTGACCTCAATTAAAATTGTTCTGTCTATAATTAGTTTAATTAATTGTACTAATATGCTTGTTTAGGTGAATATTTGCTTGATTAGTCACTTCAATCTAATTAATAAAATACACAGAAATGGTTTACTCCATCAAGTTGCAAGCTGGGTCATGAAATCTGAGAATGTAGCTTACTTCAGGAAATACTTTTGCAAGCATTTTGAATCTGTTTTGAGAATAAAACAAAGGCACGGATTTAATCCCGCCTGCCCGCTTTCGCCCCGTCCTATGTATATAGACCCTGAATTAGCTAGATAGAATACACTATTCTATGTCAAAAGTGGTAATCCTGAAAACTCAAATATCCACCTAAGGTTAGTGACATCTAATTTTCGTATTATTTTTTTTTTTAAATCTTAATTATAAGTGCTCCTTAAGTACACAAAACTTTTTGTCCTGAATGTGGCAGTAGGTCCCTCAAATTTGAGATTGATGAGATATATGTTGTCATATAAATGTCAGTGCCCAACTGGATTTCAGAAACTAGCACTTTTGTGTGCAAGTCCCCTGAGGGGCTTGAGCTCGTAGTATTTTTCAGAGAATCCCTAACACATAGTAACAAGATCAGGCACTTCACACAATACTGTAGTAGCTGCTGCTTTCTTTTCAAATGCTGCTACTACCACCGGCTTATTTTCATAATAGCATAGTGGTTAGTGCACTTTGCCAGGAGGCGGAAGACTTGATTTTATTCTCACTTCAGTCTGCCAGGATTTGAAACCACGTCTGCTGCTTTCCAGAAGTGTGCTGTAATCATCTAGTTGTAGACAAGGATGGAGATCAGGAAAGCAGGAAGGGATTAAAAAGCACCCTTTTTGAAAAGCTGTGCCACTCTCCTGAAAGAAAGCAAGACAGAGAAAAAAATATGAGAATCAGCATCTTTTTTTCTGGCCACTAGGGAGGAAATTTTCATGGGAGGTATAAGACTCAGAACCCAGTCCCTTATTTGTGTAATTTACCTTAGATATAGACATTGCGTAAAAACCAGAAGTGGCACTAAAGTAAGTGCCATACTCCATAATTCCAGTTATGGGATGTGGTTTTAACTTATCTAAAGAACCCCATCAATGTAAGAAGCAAACATATTTCAGTGAAATCCCTGCACAGTGACCTAAAAAAATATACTGTAACTGAGGAATTGCTTAATTTTTCTTTCTTGTTTTCATCTTTAAAAAAATCACAAAATATTTTTTCAGATTATTTTGGTGAACTTAGTTCATAGCTTCTTATAGAGATTTCAAAAATAGCTCCATGTCACTGAGCAGCAGCAGCCACATTTTTGAACTAAAATTTGAAGCCATAATTGCTCTCTTTCTAGACTGCATTGCTGATTTAGAAGTCTTTATGCATAATATTATTCCCCACATTTACACCCCAATTACACTGACAATTGAAAAATCTGACAAGGACTTCCCATACTTTCTCACAGGTGTGCTATTTTATAAATTGCCAGTAAGTGATTTGAAATGTCTCAGCAGTGCCCATTCCCGACCCAGGGTTCTCCGATTAGTCTCCCTCTTTTATTCCTTCCTACTATTTGTTCCTTTATTAGTGAACATGAGTGAATCTCGAATTCTTATGTAGTTTTTGGTTAATATTACTCACATAAGCTAAGTTAGCAGTTTGTGTGTGTGAAAGCAAAATTCATAATTCAACAGTATGGTGACTGCAGTATTAGCTGGAGGCATTTTCATCTTTTCACAGATGATATAGAGATGGGACTTTCAGGTGGTAGAATACAATGAAATATATTATTATTACATGGAACTTGGAAGCTGCTTGAAAAATATTGATTCTGTAAACTAAAATGACTAGCAGTTCATGACATTTTATTTTTCCTGTGAAATGACTGAGTTATTTAAAAGGAAATAGTACCATTTTTCTCTCACAACACATTTCAAAAGTTTCAAAAATGAAATACTTTCAGGATAAGCAAATAAACATATATTTTAAAATATTTTTCATACAGTTTTCTGTTTGATTTTTTTAAAAAACATCATGTCCCTGGCAAAGCACAATAGACTTTTTTTCTCCTAAGCCACTTCTCACAGTGATATAACGAAATAAGAAGGCGTTTTTTCTGCTACATACATGTCAGTGGAGACATGGGCCACTTGATACCTGGTCCTTTTAAAGTGTTTTAATGTGCTTTTGGTTTCTTTATACTTTAAAGAAGAATTTGTGCTCTAAAGGTGGTGTTATTTCAGCTGAACCTGAATTTGTGTATGGCTTTAATTGATATACTACGTTGCTAAAACACATTGACTGCATGCATTTTTTAAAAAGAAAGTCTTAATGTCATTACTATCTGTCAATAAAGGTTTTCAGCTCTGCAAACGATTGAATCTCTGCTAATGCTAACCATTGCAAGGTAACGAGTATCCTAAAGTACACCCAGAGCCTTTGAATAACACCACTATATTAAATAAAATCTAAGATACTGGAGACCAGAAGTGGAGCACCTAACTCGCCTAACTTCATTTGCCGTGAATGGATGATGATGAACAAGTAAATACACAGCTTCAGAGGAGAGATAAGTGTGTGAAAAAGAATATAATGACATTGCAATTACACTTCCATTCTGATTTCCATTTCAGAGACAAATGACCTAATAACCTCACTAAGGTCCACAATATGTGTGTCAGGGAGGAGCAAAAGCGAGGCTTCTCCACAAGTGAAGAGAAACCAGAAGGTGATGGTCACCCCAGTGCAGGCAGGAATCTGGAAACTTCATTCCCATTGAAATCAATGACATTCACATTTCTAACTGTTTATATGGAAGCATTTTTTAGGAAGTTAAAGTGGGATTTATCAGGAAAATAAGTATCTAAGTCCCCTAAACTAACTGCTTACTTGTCCGCTAGCCTCTGGCTTCCTCCTCGGACAATGAGAATCCAAAACTGCTCCTTGTATTTCTTTCTCCCTCAAGGTCCCTTGTCCCCCATAATGACAATTACCACTTCCTTGTCGGTTTTGTATGGAAATAGAGTTCCCTACTTCCTTTATATGCAGTGGATTTCCAGCTGTCATAGGATTTACTTTACTGTTGGATGAAACCTACATTCACTTTTTCTCAGTATCAGAGTGGGTTGATTACCAGCTGCTGCTGCTCTGGCAAGAACCGACAAATACGTCTAGGCTTCAGTGACTGGGTATGTATTTTATATGAAAAAGATCATTCACTAAACTACATAACCAGGCTTTGAACTGGGGATTGGGACCTACAAACCTCCTTTTATTGAGTGCCCTACACAGTAGACTAGAAAATCATGTTCATTTTCATTGCACAGTCGAAGAGTTTCAAATGGAGATATTAATTTCTTCTCTGTCCCTAGTTCCCTACACAAAAACTGTTTAAAGCTTTCTGCCTAAAGCATTTTCCCAGGATGTGGGTCTTAATTTGTCCCAGGTGGATGAGGAAACCGAATACTCATCTCAAAAATCAGTGTTGGAGCACTTTAGACACTCATCATACTCAATACACAAGAGTAACTGCCCCTTCCCTGCGTGTTTTTTTTGGTCAGGTTTCTGTTTTGGGAGGTCCTGGGTTGCTTTGTTTGTATGTTTGGTTTTTGGGGGTGTTTAGTTTGTTCCCCACCCCCCAAAGCAGCAATTTCCAGTTATTTAAATAAAGCTGAGTGGGGAAGAATTTCTAGTAAGACACCATTTGGACCACAGAACTTTTCCTGCCAAATATGATACACTTTTCACCAGAGACTTTTTCTAAAGAATAACGGAATAAAAAACTAACAAACAAACAGGTAAAACTACCTCTAGGATCTGTTGCTAACCTTTCTCCCCCCAACATAACAAATTTAAAATCCCTTACAGTTTTGCTGAACTCTAAAAATAGTAATATTTGAAAAAAATCAATTTTAAGCCAAGTATCAATTCATTCAATCCACATTTTTGAAGTCTGACAATATGACATGCAACTGAAAATGGTAGGTTGTAAAGGAAAATTGAATAACCTTAATATCAGAGTGCCAGCAACTGTCCATATAATTCCACACTCACATTATTTTCATCAATGTAACTGTAAGTAATACATTATTTCAGTCATGTCACCTTAAACTGTCAGAAATCCTCAGGACTATCATTACCTCCAACAGTGAATTACTTTCAGTCCTCTTGAGTTCTTTCACAAAGGCCTATTCCCCATGCAACATAGTTAACACACATGATTTTGAAATTTCTTTACAGAGCCATGGGTTCAATAAATATATTTGCTAAATTTGTACTATGTACATCAGAGCCCAAACTCTGCCCATGAGCATTCCTTCAAAGTTCATGTATCTGAAGGAAGAATTTGACCTTTTAGTAAGGTTAAGTCTGCGGTTCTTTTGTTCACATTTTGAATTACTCTGTTTATTTAGAATTACCTCACTCATAATAAATGATAGGGTTTATTTCTTTGAACATTTTGAAGCTTTGCACTACTCACAGAAAATTCTTATACAGCCATTACAGTATGTGAAGAAAGAAATAATGTCTCAAAAGGCTTCATCTACTTTTGGGTGCATTGCGTATCTCTTTTACTAATACCAGTATCTTTTTAACTCACACAGGGATCACCAGCTCCAATTGTATTTTTTAATCTTTAAAAAATTGCCAGAAAGTATAAACTTCATAACTGTTTTTTTTTATTACTTTTCATATTAAAAGTACTCTAATCACTATTTTATAAGGTGATTTTTTCCCTTACCTATTCAAATGTCACAACTGCCTAGATATACAGTGTTAGAGAAACTCGTATTTCTTCAGTTGATTTGTTTTGTTTTGTGGGGTTTGGAGTGAGGGTGTGGGGCTTGGAACATACATTCAGCAATTATACATCGGTGAAGACGTACATCCTCACAATTCGGTCCCTGGTTTCTTGCAGCAGAAACAATGTGTGCTTCCCTTACACAAAGCTTGTTGCAAACCTGCAAATGAGTTCTGGGATACAAATGCTTCAGGGAAGGTACATATCTCATTTATGGAGTACCCACCCTGTTTCCTGTTTCTGTACCTGAGAGTGTAATTTTCAAAATATCTGCATTAACTTTCAAAGGCATTTTTTTGTCCAAAAAGCAGATTCCTTAGGCACAGTGGAAAATCACTAGAAATCATAGTATAAAGAACAACAGTACCATTGTTCTACAAGTTATATTGCCTTCATAATACTGCTTAACAAATCCTTTTCCGAATGCTGACCCTGATTCTTGGTGTCATTCAGGAGTTACACGGTCTATATTTTAGGTAGAGCTTTTTCTTCCATGTTATAAGCACTACAAACAACTAATACATAACCTGTTTTAAGAACCTAAGGCTGGAATAGAGGTGCACCATGCTACCAGGGAGCATTCCCAGTTTGTTTGATATTCAAGATAATCTGAAAAGTCTAGGTCTTTTGGTCAAACAAAATGAAATGGGAAAAAAAAATGCCTCCATAGTAGTTTTCTGGAGCCAAAGCTAGAGCAAGGGAGTATGGTGAAGTATATACAAGTTCGTTGTTATAAGCTAAAATCTCTACATTTCTGTCAATAGAGGAGTGCACTGAGAGGATGGGAAAAAACCCAAGAACTTCTGTTAAGGGTGCGTTGGATCAGTGATATTTTTCAGGAAGTAGGTAAGGTACAATTTTTTCATCTTTCTAAAATCAGGGATAAAACTGCTACTGGGTGTAACAGGAGATAATTTAATTGCACAGCCATTAATTTGTTTCAAAAATTTCTCTGTTCATTTGAAAACATAAAATCTAACCTGTATGCATAACCGACATTGGTTTTCTTATTAAAACTCACTGACCCTTTTCAATTACTTGAAAACATATACGACCAGAGTATTTCAGAGGAGATTCATTCATGGCTACTTTGTGTTTCTACCCTTCCTCCCCAAAATCCTCACAGCAGCCAAAAGTTTATTTCAGCCTTCAAATGTATTTATTCTGCTCCTATTGGCATTTTGTGCTTTTAGGCCTGCAATTCTAAACCTACTTTTCTAATTTACTCCTCTTTTATGAAATTCTCCCTGTTTATAGGCCTATGCAGTTCTTAAGTGCTGTATCTTGCCCTGATTGAGCTTAAATGATATGTCAGACTTGGATTGGCCCTATGTGAAATAGATTCCGGCCCCCTTTATCTGTCTGTTTATTGTGTAAGATGACTTGTTTTACTTTTTCTCAACATTTAGTAACATTGTGAGTTTCTTACTTTAAACATTACTAAAGACCACACTGACTGTCAACAAAAATGCCAATTAATTTTGCAATACAAAAATAATTTTAAAGTAGGAAAAGAGCAGACTGAAGATTTATCATTCAGCTCTGTGACATCCTATGGCTGTCATCCTAATAAGTTATCAGGGTTGCTGAAATATCAATTTGGCACACGGTTTCACATGGTTGCCTGCATTCCTACTTAGGGCCTATTACTTAATTCTTCTGTCATTAGGAAATTAAATCAATGATTCTAGCCAGAACTGGAGATAGCCTGATATTTATATTTAAATTGACTATTAATTGTTGCATCAGAGAGCTATTCTGAAGGCTGAAGGACCTGAAATAGATAATGAAAAATGTGGTCATATTTCATACAGAAGAGCAGAAGGGAGGAGCAAAGATAAAAATGTACCAGTGAGCAATGGTTCATCATGCAATTGTATTGATTTTTCTGAGACAAAAACAATAAAATAAAACAAAACAAAGCAAAAACTTGTTCATGCTTAATTAACTGTAAAGAAAAACCTATAGATTTTTCTCATTCCTGTTTTTGCTGGCATAATCTCTACTTGGAAAACAGCGTCTGATCTCTAAACTCTTAAACAGCTATTATCTGTATTTCTCTCAGCTGGGGTACCGTTAACCATGAAAGCACATTTGTTTGATTACCTAACTGCCTGCTCCAGATAGGTAATTAGCAAGAAAATAAAATAAAAAAAATTACAAAGAAATGTGATCAGGTATCTACCAACACATAATTTTATGTCCAGATCAGGATCATTAAAATAAATAAATAAATAAATAAAATAAGCAAAGAAACTATTAAAAAGTCTTGATGCTATGCCTGGCCATGGTGTGGGAGAGAGGACGGAGGTGACACAAGAAATTTAGAGATGTCCTAGTCTTTAAGGATTTTTTAATACTGTTTGGCTGGTTGAGAAAGTGACAGAACAAGAAAATGTGGGGAATCCCTTTCCCTCAAATGAATTCTCTTGCTACTGAAAATATGGAGGGGAGCTCTCAGTACAGAAAAACAGGCAAGAAAGATATAAATCATAGGAAGAATACCTATAGATGTGCCAGGATGACATACACCTGCTTCTCTGTACTATACATTGGGCCACTTTGTCTTTTTTCCACAAAGGAAATTACCTGCATCACTGCAGAGTGTTGCAAAAACTATATTTTCATTATTTTGTTCAAATACACTAAATTCACAGCTGCTGCTTCAAAAGCCCACAGCCTGAGATACATCACTTAATGAACTTGAGCTGAACAGATGACCTGTTCAGGTGCTACGGCCATTTGTGTAGGATTTACAGTTTTTCGTAGCTCAATAAGATCTAACAAAATCTCAGATGAATGCCCAAATTCCTGTTGTTTTGGGAGAGGGGGAGGTGGGTGTGGGTGGGCAGGGGAGGTCTTGTGAAAGAAAAGCTGGAGCTATGACAGCTTTTTTTCAAGGTAGTTTCATGAAACCTTTCTTCAATTGGATCTGTGTCCAAACCATTACTGACTATGCTCAAACAGAGATCCTGTTTTCTAAATGACAGACTCTAGGCAAAACCTTATGGATTTATCTGCAAAATACACCAAAAAAAAAAAAAAAAGATTAAATGTGTCTTCAGTCTGAAGGCAGGACGCTTTCCTGAAATACAGCACATCTAGATTCAGCTTGTGCCCAGGCGAACACTATGTCATGAGAGAGCTTCAAGTAAGAGTAGCATAAGTACCTCCAGCCTTCCATGTATCCCCAGGTATTCACAGAACATCAGTAGCGAGGCGATTAGGACAAATTCGTCAGTGATGTGGCCCATTAGCAATGTGGATGAGAATGTATTTACAGGGGAAGTGTGATCACAGAATCACACAGAAACTTCAGAGTTGGAAGGGACCTCTAGAGATCATCTAGTCCAACTCCCCTGCTAGAGCAGGATTGCCTAAAGCACATTACTCAGGACTGCATCCAGGCGAGTCTTGAAAATCTCCAGAGAAGGGGACTCCACAACCTCCCTGGGCAGCCTGTTCCAGTGCTCTGTCACCCTCACTGTAAAGAAGTTTTTCCGTGTATTTGAACGGAACTTCCTACTTTCCAACTTGTGCCCATTGTCCCTTGTCCTGTCACTGGGAACCATTGAAAAGAGTCTGGCACCATCCTCCTTCAACCCACCCTTTAGATACTTGTATGCCATAATAAGGTCTCCCCTCAGCCTTCTCTTCTCCAGGCTAAAGAGTCCCAGCTCTCTCAGCCTTTCCTCATAAGGGAGATGCTCCAGTCCCTCAATCATCTTAGTTGCCCTTTGCTGGACCCGCTCCAGCATTTCTCTGTCCCTCTTGAACTGGGGAGCCCAGAACTGGACACAGTACTCCAGTTGTGGCCTCACCAGTGCAGAGTAGAGGGGGAGAATGACCTCCTTCGACCTACTGGCCACACTCTTCCCTATGCAGCACAGGATTCCATTGGCTTTTTTGGCAACAAGGGCACATTGTTGGCTCATGGATAATTTACTGTCTACCAGGACCCCCAGATCCTTCTCCCTAGAACTACTTCCCAGCAGGTCCACCCCTAACCTATACTGGTGCTTAACATTCGTCCTCCCCAGGTGGAGGACCCTGCACTTGCTTTTGTTGAACCTCATTAGGTTCTTCTCTGCCCAGCTGTCCAGCCTGTCCAGGTCACACTGGATGGCAGCACGGCCCTCTGGAGTGTCGGCCACCCCTCCCAGTTTGGTATCATCAGCGAACTTGCTGAGGATACACTCTGTCCCATCATCCAGGTCATTAATGAATATACTGAACAAAACTGGACCGAGTATTGACCCTTGGGGAACACCACTGGTTGCAGGCCTCCAACTAGACTCTGTGCCGCTGAACACAACCCTCTGAGTTCTGTCACTCAGCCAGCTCTTGATCCACCTCACTGTCACCTCATCTAGCCCATACTTCCTCAGCTTCCTAATGAGGATGTTACGGGAGACAGTGTCAAAAGCCTTGCTAAGGTCAAGGTAGATGACATCTACGGCTCTCCCCTCATCCAGCCAACCAGTTATAACATCATAGAAAGCTATCAGATTGGTCAAGCACGATTTACCCTTGGTAAATCCATGTTGACCACTTCCAATAACTTCCTGTTCCTCAATGTGTTTGGAGATGACATCCAGAATGAGTCGCTCCATTACCTTCCCAGGGACAGAGGTGAGACTAACCGGTCTGTAGTTCCCCGGGTCCTCCTTCTTGCCTTTTTTGAAGATTGGAGTGATGTCAGCCTTCCTCCAGTCCTCAGGCACCTCTCCTGTTCCCCATGACCTTTCAAAGACGATGGAGAGTGGTCTAGCAATAACATCTGCCAGCTCTCTCAGCACTCGCGAGTGCATCCCGTCAGGGCCCATGGACTTATGAATGTTCAGATTGGCCAAGTGGTCTCTGACCCAGTCCTTCTCAACTGAGGGAAAATCTTCCTCTCTCCAGACCTTCCCCCTTGCCTCCAGGGTATGGGATTCGTGAGAGACAGCTTTAGCAGTGAAGACCGAAGAAAAGAAGGCATCTCTGTGTCTTCCACCACTAGGGCACCCGTCTCATTCATCAGTGGGCCTACATTTTCCCTAGTCTTCCTTTTTCTATTGATATACTGAAAGAATCTCTTCTTATTGTCTTTAACTGCAGTGGCCAAGCTGAGTTCTGATTGAGCTTTGGCCCTTCTAATTTTCCCCCTACATAGCTTTGTTACATCTTGATAATCCTCATAAGTTGCCAACCTCCTCTTCCAGAGAATGTAAGCTTTCCTTTTTTTCCTGAGGAAAAACTCAGGTTGGAAAAACTCTCCATTTATCCCATTTCTCATTTTTTTTCTGTGCTGTAGGTTTTCATTTAATTTATTTTGCAAGAATAACAGACGTATCTGACAGAAAGAAGATATAATTTGTAGACCATGGAGTTAGCATACAGGACATGAAGTTGTTGAGTGTTTTATGATGAAGGCTTTGCTCTTTTTTATATGGGTTTTGTTTGCCTGTTTATAAAATATTATTGTAATAGCGAAAAATTTAGAAGCAGTATTCAACCAGATTTATATACATATGTATAGAGACAGAGATGGTCTCCAGTTAGAAAAAACAGAGAAATCTATTATTAATATGAAAATCATATGCGTATGGACCTTAACACTGAGAGAAAAGAAGATGAACAGAAAAGAAAGAGAAGAAGGAGGTGGTAGTCTCTGTGGGTTGTCAGGTAGTCATCTTAGTGATCTCTTATTTTAAATATTTAAACTTGAAGATTTGGATTGCTTTTTAATTTGTTTTTAAAAATGGCATTGCAAATTTAAGATCCTACTGATCGTACCAAATGCAGTGGGTAGTTTTACAGTCAAATAAATATTGCACAGTGAGAAAATTTCCAGTGTCTGATCCAATGCTCATTGAAATTGGTTGGAGTCAGATCTTAGACAGAAAATCACCTTGGCATTGAAGAAAGCTTTAAGCAAAGGAAAAATGTTTGAGGATGGTCTCATCTGGACACTATTTGGGAGCCAAGAGCATACTTATTTCACTGAATATAACACCAAAAAAATTTCTGTCTGATAGACCTGTTTTATTCAGATGCTACTTGTATGATTTCCATAGCGTGTCAAATTGGTAGACCACAAAATAGTGCACACAGATATTTACCAAGCCTCTTCTTTTGTGGTAGCATTTTGTCCTTAGTTATGAGCTGGCTCCTCTACCGTAAGATGAAATTGTCATCTTATGTTGCCTGTGATAAGCTTTTCTTCCTGATTTTTATTTAATTTTCTCTATTGTCATTGTTTATAAACTTTCATGAAGTAAATCACATTGGATAAAAGAGACAGTCTTGGAGAGCTCTATCCTAACTTTATGCAATTGCCACGGTATTCATCATAGTGTATTTATAATACATCTAGGGGTTGACTAATACCTTACATGCACAGATTTCATTAATTACTCTCTAAATTGTTCCATCTTTCCCCAGATCTTTCACTTCTGCCCAACCACCTTTTATTCCCCACCACCCAAACAGATCAGGTTTTTGGTGTGGTATTAGAGATGTCACTCCACTCTGGTAATTCAGATATCATCTGTCTTGTCATATTTTCAATTTCACAGCTCCCAAAGACATCTGACTATCCTAAAGTCAATGGGAGTTAGATAACTAATCTGCTTAGTTGCTTTTGAAAATCTCTTACATGCCTAATGACATACTTAGGGCTTGTCTGTAAAATAAACTCCTCGTTATTCTGTAGAATCTTATACTGTCTTATTCTGTAGCCCTTTGAAGTGTAGACTCTCCCTTGTTAAAATCATGTAAAGTACTGAGCACAAGAAGACGGCTACTCTTGTCTGCTTTAACATATATGATTAGAGGAAAGAACAAACACTGGGAGAAACAGAGGCTTGAATGAGTCATAAGACTACATACTTACAAAATAATTTTATATATTTAAGGAACACTTTTTAAAAAGATTAAGAAAATCACCTTAAGTATCTTATTGAGTAATAACACTACTCAAACATAGCACTGTACAGAGAAAGAGAGTAGTATGAGATATCTGACATACTTATGTGGTATCAATCCACTAAAGGTATCGATCCCCTAAAGGTATCAATCCATTAAAGGTATCATGCAAAAAAAAAAAAAAATTACTCATATTTTTTATCGAATCGGAGGACCAACATTTGTCTTTAACTTCATCACAGAGAAAGCATTTCATGGAAGTTCTGTAAGTGGTTTCATATATTTGATAAGCAGTGGTGTGCAAACAATGACAAGGTATGTCTCTTAAAGTTCTGGAAGTCCAACCAGAGTGATTTTGGCTACATTTGAGTGAGTCCTTGACGAAATGTGTGGGGTCATTTCCAACACACCTGCTGAGGAAGTAGGCAAAGAGATACAAATCTGTTTAAATCAAGAAGATTCCTTTTCATTTGAGGGAGCTGTGGGAGTGTAAGATCTGATTTATTTGTGATTTTAACATTAACCAAGTTGGCAATAGTTTGTAACGTTTTTCAGAAGCAAAGAATACTGTCTGAGTCAAGAGCAGAACAGGAAAGTGCTATGAAAGCCCTTTAAAAAACAGCACTAGACAAAGTAAGACACTGTTTAATTTTTACTATTCTGGAGCATAAGGACTTATCAGTATGTTAATTTTCTGATTAACTCTACCACAGAGTAGTACAGCATCACTTGATATGTACAGCAAGGCTTGAACAAAGCCGTCTAATTCCTGACTACCAATTTTCCCTTAATTTTTGCCCTTAGGCATTTTATACATTTTTATCATAAAGATGAATATTTAACTATCCATTTCCACAATTAATCTCAAAATGAATGGGAATTTGTGGGGAAGCAAGAAGAATTTGATCCAGAACCTTTGTAACCATGATAATGAGTTGTTACAATTGAGTGTGGACAGTTTGAGTTAGGCTTGACAAGCACAAATATGTTTTAAAGTCTAAAAGGTTGTGATTCTGTGATTCTCTGATTTTCTACATTAAAAACGTGAATTAAAAATGGAGAATACAGAGGAACTTGCTAGTATATGTTACCCTTGACTTTAAAGTTTGTTTCTGAATTACATTCCTAATGTGTGGACTTGATATTCCTAGGAAAGAAGACAGGTCCCTCTGTTCCATCAAAAAATCCTGTTACAGGCAATAGTGAACACACCATGTATATGAGCTAAGAGTTTATTGTTAAGCTCATTAAAATTTTATCAATGAATCAAAACAAAGTACAATTACTGTCATTAGTCCAATTTACAGCACCACTATTACCAACTCCAAAAATCCTTGCTCTCTTAAGAGAATGAAAATTGCATACGCTTTCATCCTATGGCTCAAGAATGAATTCAGTGTTGTTCAACTGTAACAAAATATCAGATCTGATGATATGAAATCAACATACTTTATAGATTTCAAGTCACATTGCAAAACATTTTTTCTGCTTCCTGAAAAACATATCTGTTATAAGGAGATTGGTGTTCAGTGTAGAATTAATCAAATGATAAAAATTCTGAAGGAAAAAAGAAAATTCAGTCTGATTTTTTGGGCATAATTAATTTTTGATCAAGGTATTCGTCTAAGAATGAGGACTAGAAATTTTACCCCAACAGAAAAGGGTGTGGGAGAATCAAACTAAGACGTTGGGGTTTTTTTTCAAAGAATATCCTGTACTTTTTATTTTTTGGTTCTGTAGAATATCACACAGTTTCTAAGGTACTATATTCTCCATTGTACAATTCAGAGAAGTTCTTACCTGAATGCTTTCAACTCAACAAATTTTGAATAACAAAATATGGCACTATGTCCTGGTTCATGTTCCTGGTCTGAAATAGTGGCATGGAAAAAAAAGATAAAAACAAAACAAAACAAAACAGAATTTGATTCTAATATGCTTGCTTATGTGAACTAAAATTCAAGGAAATAAGAATTTGGTCATCAATGTGATTCAGATTTGGGATTCAGACTATTTAGCTGTATGTAAATATCTGTACAAGGCTCACTCCCATCACTGTTTGATGCTTCTTTGATATAGCATATCAATATCTTTTAAGAAACATATCCAAAACATAGCACATAGTTAACTTTTTGTTGCTTGTCTCTGACTTCTTTTTTGTCTCAATGAAAAAGAAAAATACATCAAATGTTGTTTTTCTATCACAGGGACTCATACAAAACCAAACGTCTTGAAGACAGTTTTTCATCACCTTTCTCACCGTAACAGTTAACATTTTTGTCGCACAGTGTAAATCAAAATCTGAAAAAGACGCTTGCTTTTCTTTAAAAATAATTTTTTCTCTGAAACCTTTGACAAAAATGCCAAGTTGGACAGTGTCCTTGACATTAGCTTTCTCATCAGATGGAAAACAGATCACCTCTTATAAAATAGTTCTGACAAGTCTATTGCAATGTCAGCTTTTCTTTCTGCAGCTTTATTGTGAGAAAGATAGTTTCCCCTGAATGCACCTTTGTTTTAAAGGGCTCTAATTTCAAGTACACTTAGAAGTTCCTCCCTCTACAGGCTGTAGGCTCTGTCAATTTCTGAGGAGTGTTTGCATATACTAGTTAATGGACTTGAATTACAATGAATTACAACTCGCTGTTCCTGCTTCTGTAAGTCATCTTTGATCTTTTACTTAAAAAAAAGGCAACTGAATTTGTAAGTTTAAGAAATATAAAGAACCATCACATGTAATATTTTCTTCAGCATTTCCTAATATGTATCAGACAACAAATAAGTTTTGCCTCAATTGTAGGGATAACATGAAAAATTCTAATACAAATTGCACAGTGCTTATGATGGATATGCATGTCTAGCTATTGTATAATTAAAGAGAACAATGAAGTCTGATGTAAAAAAAATGGTCTTCTGGAAAACATGGAAATTATTATTTAATGACCAGTTATTAAATAGCAATGATAGAATTTGTGTACATACAAAACCATTACAGGCAACACATTTCATGAAATCAATTATTATATACTACAGAAAGCAAATAAAATTATTGTGTTGTTTATGGATCTACATATGTACCTCTGGTGATACGTTTATAACATAGCAGGTCTCTGTAACAAACTTTAAAAACCTGCAAATCATTTATGATTGAAACATCAACATTAACTGTGGCCCACTAGATAATGCTAAATTTCACACAGAACTTTTACACCAAACTTTTTATCCTGTATTGATATAATTCAAGCCTTGGTGGAGGACAACTCTGTGTTTATGGTAATGTGGTCATAGTGATTTTCATACAATATTATTGAAATACCACATTTTATATGGAAATCCTCAAAAAGACAGGTTATAGAATAACATTGAATGAGCGCTGTGACAGCATAAAAGATTACCCCAGTTTTAAAAATGCATTATTATTTTATAAGGCAGTCCCACTCTGTCCAACTATTAAGTAGAACAGATGTGATGGAAGAAGTAGTTAGACAGATTGACACATTTCTGACCCTTTCTCATGTATTTCCTGAAATGAAGCTGTAATTATTATGCATGTTGCAGGTTATACTGATGAGCTGATAGAGGAGGTTGTCAAATTATACAGCACACAATCACTCAATGACACAGTAGAAAAAAGAGTGGAGCAGGATTTCCAAATCTATCTACAACACATAAGCTTCCAGACAAAACGAGTGTTCTGGAAAGTCATATGTCACACTTAGGCAAATTAGACATGCATATGTTGTGGACAAGAAAACACCCATAAAAAAATAAGGAGATGAACTGTTTGTAAGTTATCAAATGGGATCCAGATCAATCATTCTGTACAACTGAGAGACATCTAAGATGTTATTTCCAAAAGGATACAACCAGTTCTACTCAAGTGGATACCATTTTATACTCTTTGCTTGGTGAAAAGAGAAAGTTATAGAATGTGAAAACCTTATTATTAAATCCAAGGCAGATAGCGCCTTAATAAAAAACATTAGCTGACAAAAGTCAAAGAGAAATATGAAAGTGTTTTTTAATAATTTAAAAAAATATTATTTCAAAAGAGGCACAAGCCACTTCACAACTAAAATAAAGCACACAAAATCTTTATAAAATTACTGATGCTGGCACATCAGTCATCATAACTAGCAACCAAGCAATAACTTACTAAATCTTTATTCCACCTGGAAACTTATATTAGTATATTATAAAAGCAACCAATTTATTCAACAGAGCCTTTGGGTGGCAGCATAATCTACCATTTTTCAGTGATCCATACTCATGTTCTGCTTGCTTTGGGGTGTTTTCAACCTTTGTAGTGATCCATTTGATTTGGAATACTCTTCTTCCTGAATGACATAATAAACGATGAAAATTTTTTAATATACTTCAAAGTATGTCTCTTCTACAGATTTTATCAGAGAAGAAAGACATGAGAAGAAAAGTGAGGAAAGGAAAACAGAAGAAACAAAGAAAGCATAGGGAGGGTGTCTCTTTTGTTAGGTGCCAATTATTTTGGTTTTGATACAGAAGCCACTTCAATCTTAAAAAAATAATCAAATTCACATATACACTAACTGGTCCTCATGAACTTAATACACTTTGAAGCAAGCAATAAAACTTATAAATCTTCTCCATTACCTTTTTTTCTCTATAACTACTTCTTATCACCTGGTAGTTCAGGAGATATATGTATGTGACCATGGTGCTCACCCTGGGTGGAAAAAAAAAAAGCTAAAAAAAAAAAAAAAGCAGAATAGAAGAATTAATTATTCTCCTCAAGTTCTGATGTGGTGGTCTTAATCACTAATGTTTTTTTTCTTCCTGTTTATACTTTCTCTCAGACACATTTTACTTTGATTTGGTACATCTTTGGCAGGTGTCTTCAATAACAGATGATAGAATTTGCCCCACTGTGTCTAATTGTTACCAAGCAGAGAATGTAAGTAGAGAGAATGTAAACATACAATTTCAAATTTAACCAATATGTTAGGGCTAATGTTTTCACTACAAAGACCTACTCGTCTTTGTCCATCAGTTTTGGCTTTCTGTTGACTTCAAAAGGTTTTGAAATTCTTGCCCTGCAGTATTGAAACTCTTATTAGATCACACTGTGAAGGATTCCAACTAAATACAGAACCACTAATAAGCCCTGCAGTGTTTGGGTTTTAATCTCTAGTACTGGGCATATTTGGCTTTGTTTAGTTAAGGAGTTCCTGCAAAACATCAAATATGACAGGAATATGGGTTACAAATCACTTTACATGCCCATGTTAAACTATATAAATTGATTACAAGCACTGTTTAAAATAGGATCTCATAGAAATATATTGTTAATAATAATTTCCTGAAGATTAAGTTTAAATAATGAACTACGCCAAATGTCAGATACAAAATGCAGCTAGTGCCAAAGTTAAATGAAAAGCTGTAGCAGTGTCATTGACAATAGAGTATCACTGCTCACATTCTATTATAAAAATGTTGGACTTCGCAAGTCTAAAGATTAAAAAATTTTAGCTGTAATCTTGGTCTTGTCTGACATGACATTTTGGAAGCAAAAGCTCAGAAACTTTTGTACTTAGCAGTAATAGGATAACATGCTACAGTAGTTACAGTAATTGCCCAACCCTTCTATTTCTTAGCTGCTTTTTTTTGGCTTTTTTTTCTCTTTTTTTCCCCCCTGTTTCATCCTCTTATCTTCTCCCTCTGTCTTCCACAAGGAACATACTTGCAAAAGCATTAGATATTTCAGGGAAAACAAAACGAAACACACACGCAACCACCCAAACAAACAAACAAGGCTGCTCCAATCTCTTCGTGAGCAAGAGATATCACAATGATTTGTACAAGTGACAATATATTCTTTGAACACAACAAAATGTATCTATTATTGGAACAAAGATGCAGTGAAAGCATTACTTCTTGACTGACTTGTACAACTGTGAAGCTATTTTTCTTGAATTTTCTTGTGTGTGGTCATGGTCATTCTCAAAATAACTAGTTCTGGACATCTATTGAATCCTTTAAAAACCCAAAATATTCTCTTCCCTTCTCCTAATTTTTTCTGTTGTCATTTTATTGGACAGGGCTTTTGATACATTGTTCTTTTTTTTTTTTTTTCCTCTTTTTTTTTCTTTAGGTCTAAAAGGAAGTCTAAAAGAAGCCCAGACAAGGATTTGGAATAAATCACTATTTGGAGTTCTACACGTAGTTTTACTAAAGCAAACTAAAGGACATTGTCCAGTCTGAATCATATGAAGTGTGAATAGTTTTTTTAGTACAGGAGACGCAATGGCTAATAGACCAAAATAAGAAATGTTACCCAAGACAGAAAGATACACTGAGCTTGATGCAGGAGTTAACAAAATCTAATAAATACAGGTAAGTATAATAAACTTCAGTCAATATTATAATCCATATACAGGGGGGAAAAATAAACAAAGAAAGAAAATAAACAGGCCACCTAACAGTGGACAAGCAGCAGGAAAGTTATGTACTCCTTAAAGGTAGAGGATGACAGAAATGCCACTGGATGAGTGGAATTTCTCATAAGAATAGTGGGTAATGTGTGGTAGAAGAGAAGTGGACTAGCAGCCTAGAAGGAAATGAGCGTCTCACATGGACGCTTGTTTACAACTCAAACTTGAGCAAATGCAAGGAATAGTAGCACGGGAAGAGTAGTCATAGAATCATAGAATCATACAATTGTCCAGGTTGGAAGGGACCTTTCATATCATTGAGTCCAAACATTGACCTAACTCTGATAAAAAACATCACTAAACTATATTGTTAAGCACTATGTCTACCCATCTTTTAAATACCTTCAGGGATGACGATTCCACCACTTCCCTGGGCAGCCTGTTCCAATGCTTAATAACTCCTTCAGTGTAAAAATTTTTCATAATATCTAATCTAAACCTCCCCTGGCACAACTTGATGCCATTTCCTCTTGTCCTATCGCCTGTTACCTGGGAGAAGAGACCAACCCCCACCTCTCTACAACCTCCTTTCAGGTAGCTGTAGAGAGCAATAAGGTCTCCCCTCAGCCTCCTTTTCTCCAGGCTAAACAATCCCAGCTCCCTCAGCTGCTCCTCATAAGACTTGTGCTCTAGACCCCTCATCAGCTTCGTTGCCCTTCTTTGGACACACTCCGGCACCTCAATGTCTTTCCTATAATGAGGGGCCCAAAACTGGACACAGTACTTGAGGTGGGGCCTCACCAGTGCTGAGTACAGGGGGATGATCACTTTTGTAGTCCTGCTGGCCACACTATTCCTGATACAGGCCAGGATGCTGCTGGCCTTCTTGGCCACCTGGGCACACTGCTGGCCTACATTCAGCCGTCAGTCAAACAACACCCACAGGACCTTTTCTGCCAGACAGCTCTCTAGCCACTCTTCCCCAAGCTTGTAATGCTGCATGGGGTTGTTGTGACTCAAGTGCAGCACCCAGCACTTGGCCTTGTTGAATCTCATACCATTGGCCTCGGCCCATCGATCCAGCCTGTCCAGATCTCTCTGCAAAGCCTTTCTACCCTCAAGCAGATCAAGACTCCCACCCAACTTGGTGTCATCTGCAAACTGAGGGTGCTCTCAATCCCCTTGTCCAGACCATTGATAAAGATATTAAAAAGAACAGGCCTCAATACCGAGCCCTGGGGAACACCACTTGTGACCAGCTACCAACTGGATTTAACTCCATTCGTCACCACTCTCTTGGCCAGCCCAGCCAGATTTTTATGCAGTGAAGAGTACTCCCATCCAAGCCATGGGAAGCCAGTTTCTCCAGGAGAATGCTGTGGGAACCAGTGTCAAAGGCCTTACTAAAGTCCAGATAGACAACATCCACAGCCTTTCCCTCATCCATTAAGTGAATCACTTTGTCATAGAAGGAGATCAGGTTAGTCAAGCAGGACCTGCCCTTCATGAATTCATGCTGACTGGGCCTGATCGCCTGGTTGTCCTTCATGTGCTGCATAATGGCACTCAGGATGATCTGTTCCATAACCTCCCCAGCACCGAGGTCAGACTGAGAGGCCTGTACTTCCCCAGATCCTCCTTGCGGCCCTTCTTGTGGATGGGCATCCCATTTGCTAGCTGCCACCCAACTGTGACCTCCCTGTTTAGCCAGTACTGATGGCAAATGATGGAAAGTGGCTTGGTGAGCACTTCTGCCAGCTCCCTCAGTACCCTTGGGTGGATCCTATCCGGCCTCATAGACTTGTGTATCTCTAGGTGCTGTAGCAGGTCCCTCACCATCTCCCTTTGGATTACGGGGGATTCATTCTGCTCCCTGCCCCTATCTACAAACTCAGGGGTCTGGGTACTCAGGGAACAACCGATTCTACTACTTCAGACTGAGGCAAAGGAGGCGTTAAGTACCTCAGCCTTCTCCTCATCCTTTGTCACCATGTTACCGCCTTCATCTGATAAAGGATGGAAATTCCCCTTAGTCCTCCTTTTATTATTAATGCATTTATAGAAACTTTTTGAATTGTCCTTAGCATCCAAAGCCAGGTTATGTTCTAGTTGGGCTTTGGCCTTTCTAATTTTCTCCCTACATAGCCTCATAGATATAGTAGTGAGTAACTGAATGAAAACTTTGGGCTATGATAATGAACATGAAGTAAAGACAAAAATTTAATATATGAGTAAACAAAAAAAAAAAGGAAATGTATGATTTATGAGAAGATCAGGAAAAAAGTAACTTATGTTTGGTTATAAATAATATGTTGAGTTTTTAGTCTCAGAAGTTGTATCATTGAAGTTTCAAGTAAGAAAATTGAGTCTGAGGATATCTTTATCCTCAAATGGGAATAAGGAAGCCTTTGAACAGAACAAAGCTGAAAAACCCAACTCTTTCACAATTTGCTAGAGCTCTCCTTTTGCCCTAAGGTAGAACCTAATATATAAGATGAAATGAAATTACTACCCATCCTTATTACTGTAGACTGGAAGGACAAAATCTGGTGGGTTGTTTTGTTTATTTATTTGGTTGGTTTGGTTGGTTGGGGTTTTTTACTGCAATTTCTTCATCAGCAGTGCCTGCAATTTTGCCCTGAGAAAAACAGAAAACATTGCTGTTCACATTTCATATCCCTATGGTGGAAAATGCAAAAGCTTTTCCAGACTTTGTCAATGTTTACACAGATCAGGTTTGTACAAAAAAGAGGCTATGATGTAGCATGTTTTGTAGAGATGTGCTGCCTCTTCTAGTGGGATACAGATAGTAGTCTGTACGTGTCTTTATAAAATTTACACAAATGCGTGTCCAACTAACTAAGTAAAATGATGGGACACAGGAAGCAGTACTCATAATTTGATTCTTTTTACATACACAAAGCACTGAACACCCCATAATCTCCATACTCACACTCCTCACCTCATAATGAAGCTAAATCCAGCACAGTAAGGAGAGAAAGTGTGAGTTACTGTTTTGCCTAGACTTCAGTTTTGTGTGTTGCCTGTCTGGGTTTCACAGAGAGAAAATGTTTGACTTGCTCTTTTGTCCTTTTTTGCTGTACAACCTCTGCATCCAGCAGATGGTCAGACAGATTCTGACCCAGTATAATTATGCTAAAAGCTAATGCTCTGTGTAAAACCACTGTCTAGTCACAGACGAATTTTGTTTTCTCCAAAGGCATTTTTCTAAGTAGTAAAATAATAATAAAAAAAAATATTCAGGACACTACCTTTGGCTTTCAATACTTTCAGGATAATAAAATTGCCAGCATCTTTACTGTGTATATCTTTAGGTCCACTGAACTGTGTCTTTGCACTAATTTCTCCAGGGTCCTGAACGAGAGACACATTTTTTTAATCAAACCATGTGTTAGACAAACATTTCTTCAGCACCTTTGTGGCTTAGAACTTTAAGAGTGAGACCTAACAGCTACAACGACTGTCAACAAGCCATGAAGTTACAGCTTTGCAAGCATCTGCCTAGGTACCTGGAGGAACTCTCTTAATTGTCATTTAATTAAGATAAAAGTATGTTTCTTGTTCCTATTTACTCTAAACACTGCCTTGTGCTAAAGGGAAGGCACATACATGGGTGTAGCTGACTCTTTTTCACATTCTTAATGAATGTCCTGGCTTTTAAATGTAGTGCAAGACACATGTTTCAAAGAAAATATATGTTGTTTGGGTTGTGTTTTTTTTTTTTTTAAAAAGAAGCAATTTCTAGGATGCAAGTCCAACAGATAGGCAGCTTTGCATCAAGGTTTAAATGACCTTTGAGTTTGAGTTCTTTTAATCCACTGACATTTAATGGCTTGTATAACATTTCACTAGATGAGAATAAAAGGAAAATTTTTAACAGACACTGTAATTATCTTCTGAAAAAGAATTTCAGAATTCAAATTATAAGTGCTTCATCACTTGTAGCCTTTAAGGCAAGATGTGTTATAACTTCTAGAAGAAGTTCTAGTTAAATTACCAATTGTTGTGAACTGAAAATACATCAATTTCAGGAGCTACCATTTCTGTGGTACAATATGCATTAAGTTATACTGAGAAGATCACATGAGTTCATTTTAGACATAAACTCTGAGAATATGAGGTTGTGAGAACATGTAAATATCATGCATATCTTGCAGGGGAATGAAAATTTTTAAGTTTTCAGCTAATAAAAACGGGATTTCAATTCTGTGGATATCTCTAGTACTAGAGATTAAGATAGATCATGAAGTCATGAAGCACCTGTTTAGATATATTTCAGTCCATATAGATTCAGTCCGACACTTAACAAAAGGTAGAGACAGCCCTTGAAATGAAAACACATCCTGCCTGCAAAGCTCAGCAATTTTACGTGATGGAAATTAATTGATTCTGCACCTCTACTCTGCTCTCATGAGAACCTAACTGGAGTACTGCATCCAGATGTGGAGCCCCCAACATAAGAAGGACATGGGCCTGTTGGAGCAGGTCCAAAGGAGGGCCACAAAGATGATCAAAGAGTTACAGCACCTCTCCTATGAAGACAGGCTGAGAGCATCAGGGTTTTTCAGCCCTGGAGAAGAGAAGGTCTGGGGAGATGTTATAGCAGCCTTCCAGTACCTAAAGGGGGCCTACAAGAAAGCTGGAGAGGGACTTTTTACAAGAGCATGTAGTGATGGGATGAGGGGTAATGGCTTCAAACTAGGAAAGGGTAGATTTAGATTAGATATTGAGAAGAAATTTTTCATTATGAGGGTGCTGAGGCAGTGGAACATGTTGCCCGGGGAAGTTGTGTATGCCCCATCCCTGGAAGTGTTCAAGACCAGGCTGGATGGGGCTTTGAGCAACCTGGTCTAGTGGGAGGCGTACCTGCCCATAGAAGGGAGACTGGAACCTTTAAGATCCCTTCCAACCTAAACCATTCTATGATTCTATGTATAGTAAAATGTGCATAAGTAAAATATGCAAAGGTATCATAAATTGCGTATTCGCCTGCCATAAGAAGGATAGTCCTTCTTAAATTCAATAATCCTATTAGCTCTGAAAAGAGCACAATTACAACATGTATTCCAGATGTGCTAAAATCTTAGTGGAATGAACTTCTTTAGTACACTCCATACTACCTTTGTGATGTACACATAGCTGTCCTACAAAGACAGTAAAAGGAGATTAATCTCATTTCAGGTATTTGCAGTGTAAAATGTAACAGTCTGTTGACTATAAAGGCAATCTAGTTCACTAGGCAGTCACATTAATCCTACTCCTAACATGAGCACTATTACAAGACATGTCTAGTGCTCACTGAGATATTTCTCTTACAGCTACTCTAAGACTACAGCTAAAGCAAGTATCAGGAGTAAGACCTATCTACTTTCATTTATTGAGCATTCAAGAAAAATTCTGTGTCAAACAACTGTCCTACCACATTCTTGTCATAACGCTGTTACTCATATAAACACCAGTTAACTTCCGAAGCTGTAATACTGATCTTCCGTTCAAAAATTTAGAATGTATTCCCATAGAAAAAATAAAATGAAATCTCCTAGACCCTTCTGTTTTATCTTTCAATATTTATGCTAATGTAAAAAATGTGATTTTCAAGAGTTTTCAAGTGAAATACAATTTCACTGTATTACTGTTTGGTTGTTTTTCTTCTATAGGTGAAATGCTCAGATGTAGTTATCCATAGATCTGGAGAATGTAAAACCATTTCAGCCTTTGCCACAACTAAATGAAGTTGTGGCAGGTGAAATCTAAATATGCAGGTGTGGTATTTATTTTAAATGTGTTTTCCTTATTTCCTTATTTCTCTTCATGGCAAGAAAAGTACTACAGTACTTTGTTATTAAACAAGAAAATGAAGAATCATTGTTGTACACTTACCTTCATACAATTTCTTCCTCAGATTTAAAGCCAAGTGCATGTATCTCCAGATCCATTTGTCCTAAACAAAATATGTAGTCTGTATTGGACTTTGCCATGAGAAGTCTTTATAAACAATTCAGTGGGATCTTGAAAGAACTAAAGGAATCAGGCTTTGAATGTGCTTTGGGGTACAAATAAATGTTTGAAATGTTTGCTCTTCAGGAGCTTTAACTACCCACACTGGGAACAAAAATAACAATCATGATCATAAAAATGGAGTGAAGAGTTGGCAAACAGTGGTGTTACTGCTATTAAGAACAAAAATAATAACAGTCATAATCTCACCTTACAGCAGTTTTTATCATAGTCATCAGTAACCTTTTTCTAATTCCTCACTTTCTCTTTTTCAGGTAATATAACAAACCACACATATACAACTCAGCTCAATTTAAAAGCTTTATTTTGATCTTCTGTCTTGTAAATAATTCTGCATCTGCAAATAGTTGACCTTCAATTCATTGTGAATGTAAATAATATCAAAAAGTTAAAAGCTTGGTGCTGATAATTTTAAAGAAGAGGATTTCTTCCCAAATTCCAGAGGGGTTTAGGCTGAGTGATATGATTTTCAGGCATAATAAGATTTTTAGACACATTTATTAGAAAGACCAAAGTTGTGTTTACAAAACCAAAGGCCACTTGTCAATTCAGACAAAAACCCATCTCAAGTTCTTTTCATGTCAGCAATCCAATACAGTTATTTATTGCATCCTGGCTGATTTCTTTTCTATATCTCTGTAAAAAATTGGTGAGTGAGTTGACATCCTTTACAAGCATGTGCTTCTATTGTCTAGAAGCTATAGAAGAATAAAAGCTATTCTAGGTAAATGAGCTAAATCATTCAATTGTTTCTATGAAAGAGACACATAGGAATTTTCTTTAATCACTTTGAATAAGCTAACCTTAATGATATCCACATCCTCATTTGAACATTTTTGGGGTTTGATCCTGTTTCTACTTCAACTTTATATCAGAAAATCATCTGACTGCTCAACCTTACCTCTAACCTGCCCCTTTGCAGCAGCCATCAGGTGTACCTCCAGAGGAAATGACATCACCCAGGGCTGCTTTCTGCTCTGAGGGTTGTGATTTAGTGAACTCGCATCTGAGCTACGACCTGTACTTCTGATATATCCTCTGTTAATAATGTCACTGAAGGTTTTATTCAGGTCTTACTGCCTTATGCTTTAGCTCAGCCCAGGGAGGATGTCAGCTCAGGTCTTAATAGCCTTTTCAACTGCCATCTTCCTTAGTAGAACTCCTCCAGTTAAATCAAATGGACTGTTGTGCTCACATGCTGGTACTCCTATTTAATTATACTAACCTAAATAGGGTTAATACAATGAGATGGATCAGCACAGGGTTATACACAGGGGAATATATATGCAAGGCTATAACACAGAGGTACAGGTTTAATACAGGGTTAATCTGGTGACATGAGTTCACCAACAAAACCATGAAATATTATTTGTACTCAGGAATATACGGATTAGAAAAACAAGAGAAAAAACTATGAAAAATGGCTGAAAATAACATTTGAACTCTGGAATTTCTGAGCTGTGAAATGGAAACATCTTTCCAAGATCTTGCCTTTATTCTGCTGGACCATCGAAAACAAGCATTAACAATGCCTTGCTGAAACATTAGTTAAAAACAACTAGCGTGGTTTTAAAAACCCAGGTAATTCTAGAAAAGGCTACATGCTGGCAGAATTGAAGTATAAAACGGTTTTTTTTGCTGCAGTTACCTTTGTGACAAAACACATACCAGTGAGTTGCACTACATGGCTTTTACTCCAGAATGACTGGGAAGCTGGTACCAGTGTTCAGAGGGGTGCCTTTGAAGTAGAGTGCCTCCTCAGCTTATACAGAGGATGCTTCCATTCATTCATCTCCACCCTTGAGTAAGATTATGCCTGAAGATGTAGTTAAGACCAGTGGTTGTGATTTACAGACTCACAGCACGGCTGAGATTTGAAAAGGAGATAGGCAATTAAATCTTTTTATAAATCTTATTCACAGTAATTACAAAGTACTAAATGTTGGGGATGGGGTGGGGAGGGAAGTAACGGGGTGAAGCTGGAATGTAATCTCATTTGCAAAATGAATTAAAACAATTACATATTCCATAATTCTTCCAAGAAGTCTGTTCTGCCATTTCTCTAGGAGATAAGAAATATGTTAACTTTTTTTAAAGTTGCAGTATACTTCTAACTTCTTGATATTAAATTTACCTTGTGAAAAAAAAAGTCAATTTTGGATACTCAGAATTTTTTTTGCCTTTTGCGGTGCCATAAATGACATCAGCTTTTAAATGCTATTATTGCTGTTTTAAGGCAATTTTACAGCACCAAGACATTAAGACTTCTGTGCATTTTTCTGTCTTGGGTGTACATTTTTGATAACACAAAGTCAACTTCATCTCAAACTTTTAATTATTTTTCTCATTTGTTTTCCTAAATGTGTGTGAATTGAGAAGTGAACACAAAAGGAATAATTATTACATGAACAGATCAAAAGCCTTGCAGCTGGTGTATATATGATATATTTGCTTGCCAGGTTTTAAGTGTCTTTAGCCTGGGCTCATATAGAACTCTTTCCTGGATTATTTATAATATTTTGTTAGTTCTTAATAAGACAACAAAAAACAGACTAGCTGAAAAAGATGATTAATAAAAGCTACTGTTGTGGCTGCTCTACTGGAAAAGGTGATCAACAAATTTTGCAGTGATACGACAAATACTTATAAAACTAAAAATATCTGACATCCTAATGCTTGCTACGTGTCAAATCTCCAAATGTCTAAAGGAGTTAAACAGCTAAATGGTCATTTGGTGCATAATTAGTCAAGGATGTATTACATTGTATTCTACAAAAAATCTTATATCACAATAATCATTATCTAGGATGAGAGAGAGAGCGAGCAAAACTCATAGGAAAAATATTACTAATGATACTTTATGCATCACTGAAAGCTACTCATTATTACAGTTATGAAGGTGATATAAAAATAGAAATAGAATGGAAAAGATTCTATCTGTTCTGATGGATATGTCACTGAATTAATAATACTGCTAAAACTAGTAATAACTATTTTTGAAAAAAATGGCCATATAGCTAGGGATGTGCCTTAGTAATGCTCACTTTCATTAATGGTTATTTAATCCAATGATTTAGATGCTATTATTACCTGATTGGCTAATGCTTCGTATGTCTAGTAAACAATCAGTATGCCTACATGCTTGAGTAAGGACAAGCCATGCTGATCTATCAGCAAATGATTTTACTGCCTAGATACATTTTACATTGTTTAGATATGAAATGTGTTTGTTAAATCTCTTGCTTGATCCTAAGAAATCACTTTCTAATTGGGCATTAGGAAGAGAAACATTTTTTATCTATTAAGTAGTAAAAACTGCAGTATTTTCCATGAAGAATTTTGAACTCTATCACTAAATATACAGATGAGATTATTAAAAGCTAGTAAAATCATGCCATTTCTAATCATAGTTTGATTTAATAAAGAAAAATTAGAACAGGAAATGGTTTAAATGTTTATTTCAATATTTTCTCAACATTTTAGTTTTTCATTTTGAATCACTGCTTCATTTAAAGATCTTCTTAAATTGATTTTTTACTAGAATTAAAAACAAGAAAAGAAAAAATTTTAAAAAATATCTTGCTTTTAGACAAACAGATTTAATTATATCCAAACCAAAATGATTGCAGGTTTTAATTCAATTTGGAAAATGAAAATATTTTTCACTTCTGCCTGAAATGGTTTGAATTTCAAAACCTCTAATAAATCTGATGAAAATCAATTACAGCTATATCTCCACTAGTAAACTATTTTATTTTTTTGCATGCTTTCTTTTGAGGTACAGTGTTGAATCATGATTTTTACCTGAGAATCTTTTAATTTCTTATAAATTTCTAGAGGGAGAGGAAGACTGATTAAAAGGGAAACTTTACGAGAAGTGCTGTCAGGTGGGAAAAAAGAGACTATTTTCCTTGGTCTTGATGTCGTGTGCTGCTGGTAGTTTCTTGGACAGTGCCAGAAAGAACTGTGCTTAGAAAGCTCTCATCCTAGGTATCCTCAAGATGAGAAGCGATTCAAGATGAATCAAAACTCAGTTTCATAAGTACTTTTGTAATTCACCTACATTTACAAAACAGAAAACTGTCTGGATTGTATAAGAAATATCGCTATAAGATTTTTACTAACATCAGTATAAAACTGAGACACTTAATAACAATTATCTTTACCCTTAAATTAATTAAAAGGCAGTACTGGCCATCACATTCTTCCTTTCAAATATGTTGTTAAATATTTGTAGAAAATCTGGAATTCCTATTTATATTCAAATCCATGAAATCCACTTAATATTTATCTCTCTACTCCTTTAAAATGAAATATATTGTGTTTTCTACTTCGCTTATTCGTTTGAACGTTAATACTGCAGTAACGCTTTAGAAAAGATAACATTTACATTTCAGCATGTTGAAATGGTTTTACCCGATAAAGACATCAATACATTTTATATTTTTTAACGGCAGAAGTCCTTAATGGGATATCCATAAGACTGAACAGCTTAATTATTACATATGGTACAAAGATTTCAAAATTCAAGTTAACTGTTTTTTATTTACCCGTGGGGAAAAAAGCCAATAAAGTAATATACTATGGTGTGACAAAGTGTACTGTTTGTATACTACTGGTAAAGCAGTGTTCTACCATTGGAAAGTTTTGCAGGTGTGCAGCTTAAAGTAATGATGCCTAGGATTTGCTGTAATGATTGTCATTTCAACGCCTATGAAAATTCAAGGTCAATCTAAGGAGGAATTCATAACTCAAGGGCAGAGCTCAAATAGGGTGTAGGAAGGTCTATTCCAGACACTTCCTCTTGACATTGGACATGCGTATGCCACTGACAGGCAAATTCTTCAAACCACCGAATGTGTTGATGTCCCTACTGTTTTGTGACAGCAGAGCAACATAAAGCAGTTGTTCTCACCCTTTTCCTACCCTGAGGATAGTTTATTACATCCAGGTGTCTTATGTAGATCTTATCTTTTCTTGTTAAACAATTTACCATGATACTGTAACAGTAAGAATATTTGCCTGAGGATCTTTTACAGCTCCAGAGGTTGAAAAGGAATTTTTTTCAGAATTATTAGCACCATCTCTTCAGAGTCCTAGTTCTTTTCAAAGAAAAAAGTCATCTTCATCAGAGTAAGTGCATTGGAATGATTTAAGGAATTGTATTTTAAAAACACAAGCTACAAAATATTGTGATATACATTGTGAATATTCCATCTGATTCATGCACCACAGAGGAAGAATCTTAATGTGAATTAATTTAGTCTTAGAGTTTAAAATACCCAATGGCGTCAATAGCAGATTCATTCACAAATACCTTAGAACACACTGTTTTCATCATTACAGTATTTGGTTTTGACACATTAACAAGAATAGGAGTGATAATAATAATACTTACATGTAAAGGTTTCAACTGATTATTACTTCAAATAATGATTATAACAAGTTACAAGAGCTTGAATATTAACCTATCCCTTTTAGGAGAGATAAACCGGCTATGGAACAGGATCTGAATGGTGATAATTCCACTTTGCTTTGAACTTGAGTGGATCCATGTGTCTTTTAGAGCCATAAAGTTTGTTATACACAGAAGAATATACAAGTACATGGATCTGCTCTTTTTTACCTCTTTTTAATTAGAAGTTGCTGCACTATCACAGAACAATTGTTAAAAAATCCTCAATTTCTGAGCTCTTGCAACAGAGTAATGCTTACACAAGAAATCCAAAACTCTGAGTCAGGTGCTCAGGCACTGTACAGAAGGTGGAAGGAATCTCTCTTACAAGGGTCCTTACAATGATGTCTTCAGCTGGATTGGGTGAGATTCCACCAGCTGCTGTTCTGCTCAGTTCTCAGGTTCTCGTAGACAGCTGGTTTGTAGTCCTACATGACCACTCCAGCTCAGGCACAATCTGTCCTGTTCCTATTGCCTTAAACC
Organism: Larus michahellis; assembly: GCF_964199755.1. NCBI lineage: Eukaryota > Metazoa > Chordata > Aves > Charadriiformes > Laridae > Larus > Larus michahellis. The sequence continues at coordinate 19,820,815 of NC_133896.1, forward strand.
ACTGTCGTGATTTAGCCTCAGACGGCAACAAAGAGCCACGTGCCGCTCGCTCGGGCCTTCCTAATACAGGAAGAATCAGAAGAAAAGGCAAGACTCTTGGGTTGAGACAAAGGCAGTTTAACAGGACAGCAAAGGGAACAAGCAAACAACAACAATAACACGGACAGAGGCATATACAAACAAGATTACGGGACCGCCGCTCCCCGCCGCTCACCGACCGGACCCGGGACACCCCAGCCCGCTCCAAGCGGCGACTTCCTGCCCCCTCCCCCGGCAGCTCAGGGTGGGCATGGCTCACATGGCATGGAATACCAGGGAAAATTAACCCTATCCCTGCCGGAACCAGGACATTATCCACCCCTTATTCCATACCATCTATGCCATGCCCAGATCTTACAGGTTCCAATGAATTGCCACCACTCTCCCCTGTCATATATATATACATATATATTCATGCAGATGTAATGCCCTTAGTTTATGGGCCATCCCTCCAAAAGTGTCCGTTGAGCTCTGGTAAGCCATGGCTTTGGGCTCCATCTGTTAGAACAGTCTCTCAGGGCAGGTGAGATGCCGTGTGGTGCTGGTCTGTTGCATGCTGTATTTTTCGGAGCTTGTGACTGGTGCACCTGGCGTGGCTCATGCTCACAGTCCGTGGGCTGAAGATGTAGATCTTGAGGAAACTGCTGGGCGCCAGCTGCTGAGGTCAGTTCTTATCCCATCACCCCTGTGCCTTACTTGTAGTACAACTGGTAGCAATTATAGTAATGAGGACATACAGTGATAGTGTTACTTAGTAATTAACAACACACAATTTGATTCATTGGCTATTCTCACCCAAAATCAGATCCCCATGAGGTACACATCGGACTTCCCCATCCTGCCGCATCACCCACCAAGTGCACCCAGGTCCTTGGGCAAAAGCAATCCCACGGATGGGTTTGCCTTTGCCTGAGGCAGGACTAATCCAGACTGTCTTCCCTAGCGTATTCTTCATGTGCACTACGGGGACTTTATCCCCTTCTACAGTACGTGGAAGTTTTGATTGGGCAGGGCCAGCCCGATTGTTAGATCCCCTGGTGTTAACTAGCCAGGTAGCTTTTGCTAAATGTGTATCCCAGTGGGCACCCATTGCTCTCAGTGTAGTTTTTAACGGTCCATTGTATCGTTCTATCTTCCCAGAGGCTGGTGCGTGATAGGGGATGTGATACACCCACTCGATACCATGCTCTTTGGCCCAGGTGTCTATGAGGCTGTTTCGGAAATGAGTCCCGTTGTCCGACTCAGTTCTCTCTGGGGTACCATGTCGCCACAGGACTTGCTTCTCAAGGCCCAGGATAGTGTTCCAGGCAGTGGCATGGGGCACAGGGTATGTTTCCAGCCATCCAGTGGTTGCTTCCACCATTGTGAGCACATAGCGGTTGCCTTGACGGGTTTGTGGCAGTGTGATATAATCAATCTGCCAGGCCTCCCCATATTTGTATTTCAGCCATCGCCCTCCATACCAAAGAGGCTTCAAACGCCTGGCTTGCTTGATCGCAGCGCATGTCTCACATTCATGGATGACCTGTGCAATAGTGTCCATGTCAAGTCCACCCCTCGGTCACGAGCCCATCTATATGTCGCATCTCTCCCTTGATGGCCTGAGGAGTCATGGGCCCACCGAGCTATGAATAGTTCACCCTTATGTTGCCAGTCCAGATCCACCTGAGCCACTTCAATCCTAGAAGCCCGATCCACTTGCTGGTTGTTCTGATGTTCCTCCGCAGCCCGATTCTTCGGTACATGGTCATCTACATGACGTACTTTCACAACCAGATTCTCTATCTGGGCAGCAATATCTTTCCATAGTTCAGCAGCCCAGATGGGTTTGCCTCTGCGCTGCCAATTTCCCTGCTTCCACTGCTGTAACCACACCCAGAGAGCATTTGCCACCATCCATGAGTCAGTGTAGAGATAAAGTACTGGACATTTTTCTCGCTCAGCAATGTCCAAAGCCAGCTGAATGGCTTTCACCTCTGCAAACTGGCTCGATTCACCTTGTCCTTCACTGGCTTCTGCAACCCGTCGTGTAGGACTCCACACAGCAGCCTTCCACTTTCGATGCTTTCCCACAATACGGCAGGACCCATCAGTGAACAGGGCATATTTCTTCTCATTTTCTGGCAGTTTATTATATGGTGGGGCCTCTTCTGCACGCGTCACCTCCTCCTCTGGTGACATTCTGAAATCCTTGCCTTCTGGCCGGTCCATGATCACTTCCAGAATTCTTGGGCGACTGGGGTTTCCCATTCGAGATCGCTGTGTGATCAGTGCAATCCACTTACTCCATGTAGCATCAGTTGCATGATGTGTGGTGGGGACCCTTTCTTTGAACATCCAACCGAGCACCGGCAATCGAGGTGCTAAGAGGAGCTGTGCTTCTGTGCCAACCACTTCCGAAGCAGCTCGAACCCCTTCATATGCTGCCAATATCTTTTTTTCTGTTGGAGTGTAGCGGGCTTCGGATCCTCTGTATCCCCAACTCCAAAACCCTAGGGGTCGACTTCAGGTCTCCCCTGGTGCTTTCTGCCAGAGGCTCCAGGTAGGGCCGTTCTCCCCGGCTGCGGTGTAGAGCACATTTTTAACATCTTGTCCTGCCCGGACTGGCCCCAGGGCCACTGCATGGACTATTTCCTGTTTGATTTGTTCAAAAGCTTGTCGTTGCTCAGGACCCCATTTAAAATCATTCTTCTTCCGGGTTACTTGATACAGAGGGCTCACAATTAGACTGTAATCTGGGATATGCATTCTCCAAAAACCCACAATGCCTAAGAAAGCTTGTGTTTCCTTTTTACTAGTTGGTGGAGACATAGCTGCTATTTTGTTGATCACATTCATTGGAATCTGACGGCATCCATCTTGCCATTTTATTCCTAAAAACTGGATCTCCTGCGCAGGTCCCTTGACCTTACTTCGTTTTATGGCAAAACCAGCTTTCAGGATTCGGACTATTTTACTCCCTTTCTCAAATACTTCTTCTGCTGTGTTTCCCCACACAACGATGTCATCAATGTACTGCAGATGTTCTGGAGCTTCACCCTGTTCCAGTGCAGTCTGGACCAGTCCATGGCAAATGGTGGCGCTGTGTTTCCACCCCTGGGGCAGTCGATTCCAGGTGTATTGAACGCCCCTCCAAGTGAAAGCAAACTGTGGCCTGCACTCCGCTACCAAAGGGATTGAGAAGAATGCATTCGCTATATCAATCGTGGCATATCACTTGGCTGCCTTGGACTCCAGTTCGTACTGGAGTTCTAGCATGTGCGGCACGGCAGTGCTCAGTGGTGGCGTGACTTCATTCAGGCCACGGTAGTCTACAGTTAGCCTCCACTCTCCATTAGATTTTAGCACTGGCCATATGGGACTGTTAAAGGGTGAGCGAGTCTTGCTGATCACTCCTTGAACCTCTAGTTGACGAATCAGCTTATGGATGGGAATTAGAGAGTCTTGGTTAGTGCGATACTGCCGCCGATGTACCGTTGTGGTAGCAATTGGCACCTGCTGTTCTTCGACCCTCAACAACCCCACAACAGCAGAGTCCTCTGAGAGACCAAGCAAGGTAGACAACTGTTTAACTTCCTCCGTCTCCAAGGCAGCTATGCCAAAAGCCCAACGGTACCTTTTTGGGTCCTTAAAATACCCTCTCCTGAGGTAATCTATACCAAGGATGCATGGAGCCTCTGGGCCAGTCACAATGGGATGCTTTTGCCACTCATTCCCAGTTAGGCTCACTTCCGCCTCCAGTACAGTCAACTCTTGGGATCCCCCTGTCACCCCAGAAATACAAATGGGTTCTGTCCCTCTATAGCTTGATGGTATTAAAGTACACTGCGCACCCGTGTCCACTAGAGCCTTATACTCCTGTGGGTCTGATGTGCCAGGCCATCGAATCCACACCGTCCAATAAACCCGGTTGTCCCTTTCCTCCACCTGGCCAGAGGCAGGGCCCCTCTAATACTGGTCATAGTATCCATTACTCACTTCTTGCATAAATGACTTGGAAGTTCCTTCAAGAGGATCAGAAGCAAGATCAGGCCTTCTGCTCTGTCTGGGGAACTGCCCACTGGAAACTGGGGCGGCACTTTTCCTGGAGGGATCCCCTTTTGTGGTTGTCCTTCCTTGCAACTCCTGTACCCGTGTCCACAGGGTCGAAGTAGGTTGTCCATCCCACTTCCTCATGTCCTCTCCGTGGTCCCGCAGGTAGAACCACAGGGTGCCTCGTGGTGTGTACCCTCTGTACTCTCTCTCTTGAGTGGGGAAATGCCTGCTTCTAATAGCTGAGATGCTGGCCCGTGCAGGTGGGGAGTAGGACATATTCTCTTCAAGTTGCTGGACCTTCCATGACAGTTTCTCCACAGCTGAGACAAGGGGGGAAGAGAGACTTTCTTCATATCTCCGGAGCCGGCCAGCGACCTCATCCACCGTTGGTCCCTCTTCACCTTTCCATTCCATTACTGCCAGGGAGTTGGCATATGACGATGGTGCGCTCCGTACAAACTTCCGCCACATGGGCCTTGTGCATCGCACCTCATCAGGGTCTGTGGGTAAGTCGGCATTGTCCAAGTCATAATAAATCATCTCCCGCACGGCTCATTCTCTCAGGTACTGGATACCTCTTTCCATGGTAGTCCACTTGCTTGGCTGACATACAACACCCTCACTGAAGGGGTACCTCTCCCTCACGCCTGACAGGAGTCGTTTCCAGAGGCTGAGGGCTTCGGTCTTCTTCCCAATTGCCTTGTCAATACCGCCTTCCCTAGACAGGGATCCCAGCTGCCTGGCCTCCCTACCCTCTAATTCCAGGCTACTGGCCCCATTATCGCAGCACCGGAGCAGCCAGGTGACAATGTGCTCGCCTGAAAGTCGGCTAAAATCTTTTCGCATATCCCGCAACTCACTCAAGGATAGGGATCGAGTAATTATCTCTGGTTCTGCCTCTTCCTCCTGCTCTCGTGATGACCCTGGTTCATCATCATCTCTTACTAAGCGAACTGGTTTCTTCGTGTACTTCTTCTTCTGTATGGGGGCAACTGATACTGGCACGGGTTGGTTCCCTGGTTCAGCGGCAGTGGCTGCCACAGGGGTTGCAGTAGCCGCAGTGGCTGCCGCAGGGGTTGCAGTAGCCGCAGTGTCTGTCACAGGGGTTGCAGCAGCCACAGTGGCTGCTGGTCTGGTCCCCATCTCTTCCCTCTGAGGGTGCTGCATAATTCTGAGTAGTGCCTGGTAGATACTGGCCAGGGCCCAGCACAGCGCGGTGAGTTGTGCCTCTCTAGAATAGCCACAGCATTTTCCCTTCAAATATTCTACCACTTTATCAGGGTCCTGTAATTGTTCAGGGGTGAAATCCCAGACCATTGGAGGTGAGAAGTTCTCTAGGTACCTGCCCGTGTTCTCCCACATGCTGTGCCACCCCTGACTATCCAGCCTCGGAGCAGATCTCCGGGTGGTAGTCTTAAATAGCTGTTTAACCTTAAACAGGACCTGGAAGACATTCAGCAGACATAACAATAGGACCAGGCTGGTCTGAGTATCCCAAGGATATTCAAAATTCTCAAAAGCTGCCATACGTGACCCGAAGGAGAAAAGGGAGGCAAAAGAGCTGGGGAAAGTGTCCCCCCCTGTTTCCCCCACAGACTGGGTGTAATTAATAAATTCTGAGAGACGATGCCCGAGGTACGGACAGGAGAGCAACACCACATAAAAGCCCCAAAGTAACTGTCTAACAAGTGATGTTATCATCTCATAAGCCGATATTGCACAGGACAACAAAATGATAATCCTCATCCCTCTCCCAGAAGTAACAAAAATCATCGGAAGAAGTACATAAGCCATATAGGAATTCACATAACACAGCCATGAGAACAAACCAAGCAACATGGTGACCAGCGACTATTTGCCTAATACAATAAACGCATACAACACATTCGTTTTTTTCAAGCTCTAGTTGAATTCTGTCGTTATCTCAACCCTTTGAGCCCCACGTTGGGTGCCAAATGGTTTAGCCTCAGACGGCAACAAAGAGCCACATGCCGCTCGCTCGGGCCTTCCCGATACAGGAAGAATCTGAAGAAAAGGCAAGACTCTTGAGTTGAGACAAAGGCAGTTTAACAGAACAGCAAAGGGAACAAGCAAACAACAGCAATAACACGGACAGAGGCATATACAAACACGATTACGGGACCGCCGCTCCCCGCCGCTCACCGACCGGACCCGGGACGCCCCAGCCTGCTCCAAGCGGCGACTTCCTGCCCCCTCCCCTGGCAGCTCAGGGTGGGCATGGCTCACATGGCATGGAATACCAGGAAAAATAAACCCTATCCCTGCCGGAACCAGGACAACCACATATAAAGCAGCTAACTATGTCAACTGTATACAAAAACCTGTCCTACTTGACCATGTCTGCATCTGGAAGAACGGTTTCTGACCATTTGCAAGTGTCTTATCTATGTAGGATTTGGTCAGTTCTGCAGTAGTAATCTCCTAGGGAGTCCCCAGAAGGTCCAGCTTCTTCCCCAGTATTTTAATCAACACATTGACATGTATAATGTCTAGGCAATAATCTAGGTACTGCAGGTGCTGCCTGAGGCAGTCTTCAGGGCAGTCCAAAACTTTCACCTGGAGAGCTCCTGCACCAGTTAATTCAATGCTTTGTTGCAAAGGCAGCTAGCACTTCAGCCTTCTCTCATAGCAGTCCATCATACAGCAGTCCACTATCTTGTCTATGCAGATGACTAGCTAATGAATTTGTGGACCACCTGGGGAATTAATGTCCTAAGTGCAGCACATGTGCACATAGCCACAGCCATGCTCCCAGCCACACCACTTTAACAACATGACCAGGTGAAATTTCATTCTTATATCTCACAAATTCCACGGTTCTTGCCAAAAATGCTATTAGAATTTCAAGTGACACTGGAAGAATATATAATTTTACCTCCCTTTCCTTAAAATAATGAAATCAATGAACTCAAGCAGCTTTTAAAATATCAAACAGGATCTCCAAAGTAAACTACTTAAAAATTGCATTAGAATTCCCAAATTTATTTGCTGTTTATCTGAAAATTCCAAATTATTACTAGTTCGTGAATCTCTGAGTGCATTTAATACCCACAGTCTTAGTGTTTCAGGCCATTAATCAGCTTTAATTTGAAAGCCAACTTGGTTGATTAACTCTCTCCCTCAGGCTACCTCAGATATCATCTTCAGTTTCAGCCTTTTCTTTTCCAGTTGCACCACTGTGGACATCTTGAATATAGGCTAATGATCACCTCAAATTATATTTCTTTTAACTTCCTTTTTTGCTGAGCAGTGTTAATCTGCACAGTCTACTGCATGCTCCTCCACTCACTCCACAAGTCACACATCCCCATTAACTCAGTCTCCTCTCCACGTTTGTCACCTGCATTTATTCCTTTGGCAAAACGTTCCCATATGTGGTTTGCCTTCACTGGCAATTGTCTATAGACCTTAAGTCACCTTTCCTTCTCTAACTCTCAGAATCTTTCATTGTCTTGCCTTTGTTAACCTTAATTTTTTAAAATTTATTATTCCTTTTTCACCAATGTATAATTTCTTTTTATACAACTGTTGCAGTTTAGGTTTATCCTGCTGTTTCTTTCACACTCCCAGATCTCTAAAGTGTTTCTTCATTCTGTAAATTATTGATTGAAGCTTTTCATTCAAGGATTTATTTATGCTAATTTATGATACATTATTGTGTACATTAACCTGATGTTTTAAATGGCTGAAGGATCATTCAGATCATGAAAATATTCCTGATAAAAATTACCTTGATTGTCTTTGGGGACTAGCTAGAACTTGTTTGGGTAAGAGAAGGTTATTTAATTTTTGTTGTTGAGAATAAAGCACACAGAAATGAGAGGAGGGGAGAGGAGGGGAGGGGAGGGGAGATGTGTGGAAGGAGTGTGGAATAATTACTAAATTGGCCAAGACACATTAAGGGAAGTCATAAAATCAAGAGGCTTCTGAGGTAGAATACAGCCACAGCTGGCACACAAAGAATGCAACATCTGCGATTCCCTGTACAAGGTTGTTTGCAAAACTACACGAGGGGTGGAACGGAATGCGATTATTCCGTGGCCTTGCCTTGTGATGAATAGCAGATATGGGAATGACATGGTACTACGGAACAGATAAGCTGCCTACTTGCTTACTACAAAACAGATAAGCGGCCTACTCGCTACCAGAGCCAACATTTCATAAAATGTTGATGAAATGTTATCCTTTGTGTGAACTTTGCTCATTACAATGTACCAAAACACACCTTCACCCCGGAGGCTACCCGCCCCCAAGGTGCAACCACTCCTCCTTGAGTACACCAATCATAATAAAAGTATTTATGACTAAAGTCACTCAAACTCCACTTTGAAGATAAAAAAATAGTATAAAAATATCCTGAGAGAGGGAGGATATCAGGGGAAGACACCATCGTGAACAAGTCTAGGAGAACTCCACCACTGACTTCCAGGACCAGCTGACGGGCTGAGCCTTTCTATAGCCTATAAGAACCTATATATTTGGTGTTTATGTTTGTTGTCGCTGATATCCCCCCTCTCTCTGGCTATTTTTATACTATTTTTTTATCTTCAAAGTGGAGTTTGAGTGACTTTAGTCATAAATACTTTTATTATGATTGGTGTAAAATTCTCTTGCTTCACATTTAAAGGTATAGTTTATGAAAAATTCAGGGTGCAGACTCAAGGAGGAGTGGTCGCACCTTGGAGGCGGGTAGCCTCTGGGATGGAGGTGTGTTTTGGTATTATAATGATATTATAATGAGAAAACTTCACACAAAGGACAGCATTTCATCAAAATTTGATGAAATGTTGGCTCAGGGTAGCAAGTAGGCAGCTTATCTGTTTCATAGTACCATCTCATTCCCATATCTGCTATTCGTCACAAGGCAAGGCCACAGAAGGTTACATTCCGTTCCATCCCTTGTGTAGTTTTGCAAGCAATATTGTACAGGGAATCACAGATGTTGCATTCTTTGCATGCCAGCTGCGGCTGTATTCAGCCCTAGAAGCCTCTTGTTTTTATAACTTTCCTTAATGTGTGAACAATGTTGTATTTTTGGCCATTGTAGTAATTATTCCAGAGGAGAGGAGAGGAGGGAAGGGAAGGGAAGGGAAGGGAAGGGAAGGGAAGGGAAGGGAAGGGAAGGGAAGGGAAGGGAAGGGAAGGGAAGGGAAGGGAAGGGAAGGGAAGGGAAGGGAAGGGAAGGGAAGGGAAGGGAAGGGAAGGGAAGGGAAGCCCTATGAACAATGTATCTCTTGCTAATTCTACTTGGAATATTGCCCTGAAAGCATATTAAAAGGAAGTTATATTATGAGTTGTAATAATTAAAACTCTAATATTTTATTGATACTTGTTTCCTTTTATAGGAAAAATGTATTTTCCTGGCAGTAAATAAAATTAAAGTCAATATCTTGAATGGTTAAGGAATCTGAAGCAATGGGATGTTTAACTTCTAGATCAATGACATTGCTGCTGTTTTAATCTTGGGGTTAGATGCAGCATAGAGGAGACTAATGTTATTTGTACACAGAAGCTGATTTTTAAGCAGTTTGTCAATATCATGAAAATTTTGTGCTAGAGCCTATACTTTCAGCTGAACAGGAAATAAATAAAGAACCTCAGTTGCTGTGATATCATTTGAACTGATACTATACTGAATAAAGCTTTTTAACCTTGACACAAAATTGAATTCTGTGTACCACCTTGCATCCCTTTGGTTATTTGTGTTACTCCCAAGTGGATTTTTAACAGATTGAAAGGTTTCATTATACAGAAATCCATGAAAATAATATTATACCACTTACATAATTATACCTATTCTATCTGTGATATGCGCACTTCACTCCTATTAATATTTACATAAGTACCAAACTGATAATATACCCTTGAACATACTTTTCTATTAAAGTATGTAAACACTAATAATAATTTCCTCACAGTGAATGGTGTATTTGGAAGACACCATCTTATTTTCTCTTTGAAATTTAATTTAAAATATAACTAGGTTTATTGGTCTGCTCTCATTTACTAGGGAAAGCAAGACAGACACTTATAAAGACTTCCTTTTCAATTCTTTGGGTTTTGCGTCAGTCTTCTGGAAAATCGTATCAAAAACTGGAACTATTCAGTCAATTACAGTTCCCATTAAAATGGTCATCAATGTTAAATAATTTCAGTTTTTGCCTTGAGTACTCATTCATGTTTCAAGAGATTTTTTTCTGAAGATTTGGTTGAAAATGTGGCATTACCCTTGATCATACCTTTCCCTCACTTCACATTACAGAGAATTTAGGTCATCTGGCTTGATGTGCAACTTTCCCTTGCAGTATTACAAAAGCATGTCGTTTTTCATGGTGGTGTATGCTTTTTCCTGGTAGGAAGGACAGCATAGTTTGATTGAAAACAAGCTACAATTAAACAGATCTTCTTCTATTTTCAAAAAAAAAAAAGGTGGTTTTTTTGTGCTTGTTTGTTTGTTGGAACTTTTTTTTTCTTTTTCTGTAGAAAATGCCTTTGCCTCTGTTTCCACGTTTAACTTACATATGTCTGGTTTGTTTACTACAAGTTGTTCCTAGAAGGAATTGTGCTTTACTGCCTCCAGTACTGTTCAATGTCGAGTATAATGAATCTTTCATTTCACCTGGGTTTGCCCTTTGCTACGAGTCTTTTAAGTGATGTATCCCACTGAAGGAACACTGTTTTGTCACAGGCCATGGATCTTCAACCAAGCTTTTAAAGGCTAGGTAAGCGTAAGCTGCTCTGTGATGATTAATTACAGCTGAGAGGAGTGCTCCTTCAGATTCTGCCTTAAACCTCGCCTTTATTCTCGCTGTAGGCATCCTGCTCACAAAATTTTTCCCCAACAGCAATGCAAAGTATAAGTGGTGCTTGACGCACTTGAAGAAAAGCAGAGCAAGTCATGTGCCTGCATTCGTTAACACTGTGACATACTGGACTTTCTGCTCCATAGGAAGGGTCAGTCATGCTGCCTCTGGGCCACATACATGTCTGGGATCACCCATGCTCCTAGCATATGACTACCAGGGCTCTCCCAATACAGACATGTGAGAGCAGAATGAGCAGAAAGCAAACAGCTTCTGACTAGTGCTTGAAAATTATTAAAAAATACAAACTCTTGTCTCAGAGTGTTTGCTAGATAGTCCTGGCTAAATATGTGGTTCACTTCGCTCTGTCACATATTAACTACTGCTTTTTTATTTCTGACAGTGAAACATGTTGCCATTGTCCTTAGTCAAAGGGAACTAGGGAATGAAGGAAAACAGACACAGTGAGCAGCTGTGCTGTTCATTATGTTCTTTCCTGTTCTTGTGTGTAAATACAAATGTGTTATCTGACTAAAATTAGTGATATTGGAAATAAGCTCTGATAGTGGTAGGGAGACACAATGTTGCAAGGGGCGATCACTCAACATAGCACAATAGCCTCTATAGGCAGTTATGAAGGATTCAACTGCCTGTCACTTCAGACAGTAAAAAACACCCTGTGCAACTAAATCCCATTTTACATATACGTGACTTGAATAGGATTATTCCTGTGACACAAGAAAAGGATTGGGCTAAAAGATGTGTGCAAAATAAAATGTTTATCATGGATGCACTTCGGAAAAGTTAACTTTTTGTTTGACAAAAATATCTTAACCTATACTCTTTGAGATGATCCTTATACAGCAAAATCAAAAGAAAGAGAAAGAAAGGGGAAAAGAAATTCAAGTCCTTAATCTTTTGTTTTCATAAAGTAAAAACTTTCTGGGTTTATACACAAAGTATATGACATATTAAACAGTAATAAATTAATAACAAAATATGTCTTCAATGTATGTTCAATTCTATCGCGGGGCACTTCTGTGGCTAAGGTAGGCATGACTAAAATTGGAGGTTAAAAAAAAAGCTGACACAGGTCTACAATAAAGCTGTATGTGAATTAAAACCATATGCAGTAATTTACATTTAATTTTCATCTGCATAATTTGAAGTATTCAAAGAACCTGCCTTATGTTTTACCAATATTTCTAGTGCAACAGTCTATGTACACACTTTTGAATAACAGTACAACTTCAGAAATTCTCTCCCTGCTACTTAAGCTTCCTGTGGGTTGCTTACTTTAGCATAAATGTAGCACACAGTTCAAAGGCAAAGGACAAATTATTTTCCTTTAATATACATTGTTTAAAACAACAGAAAGTGCTTTTAACTTGATAAGTTACAGGATTTTCAATGATTCTAGATTTTTTTCTGCATGTAGCCATTTTTCAGATGTTGAGATATAACATAACAGCATAATCTGAAAGCAAAAAAGCACAAATGAAGCCACTTTAGTAAATTACCATTTTTTGGTCATATTGACATTATTCTACACTTTAGGGATGAAAAATTGAATGAAAATCTTCTGGAAGATGCTAAAACTGTAGTTGTTTTTTTCTTTTTTTTTTTTCTTTCAATAACAACACGGGTATTTACACTAATGTGATTGAAGTTTATAACACTTTTAGCTCATCTACATCTGTGGAAATTATTGAACAGTCATCTGAGATGTGAATTTGAAGTGCATAGCTACATATCACTACATTTTCATGGAAAGTCTATGAAGACTGCTGTTTATCTAGTGAATTTTCTTTATCTAAGAAAACTAACCAGAATTAATAGCCTAAATAGTAAAATAAGAGGAAGAACTGCAAGACCAAACATAGTGTTGTAAGCAATAAAATCATATTACTTCCATCTCAGTGACAAACATCGGTGATAGTAAACTAAACATTCCATCTGTATGCTGGTTATAATTAGAATTACAGTTTCTCCAATCACATCTTTATTTTTTTTAACATTGCATAATAATCATGAGGTTAGCCAACAAAAACAGCAGGCAGGCAAATTTTGTGAGGGAATCCAAGGGAAGAGAGCCCATGAAAGAAAGTTGTCCACTTATTGCAAAGATAAAATCTTTACATACAAGTCTGCTGCTAAGTCTGTCTCTTGTTGCGCCTGCAAAAGCTTCTTCTAGAAAACACAACCAGATTCTGCACTCTATTATGTAGATTAGATTTACAGGCTGTGGGCAGCATTTCCCTAACACTGAAGGATGTGAAGACACCTTCTGCCAGGTAAGCTTCCATCTGGAGTCTTCTAGGAAACAGGCGGGAAACGATTAGGTGATGGTGGCCAGCATTTGTGATTATGGTAACTTCCTATGGCACTCAGCCGTATTTCCAAGGAAATATAAAACAGTTGGCTAGAGAAGGAACAACCAAGAGGGAGGTATTGTAACATAGGAAGAAACTAGTGTTAGGCTTGTCATTGCTGAAAGCAACAACTTATATGCTTCTTGGTGTCATGGTACTGCCTTGATGTCAGAGAGGAAACAAAGAAAACTCCAAAGCCCGTCAGACTCATGGCCACCACACTCAAGAAGAGATGAAGGGTGGTGCCTGGTACCTCTCTAGCGACTGAAATGAATGAGTCTTTTGGCACACTTCACTAACAAAAATCCTGGGATGATGTGCTACCTCAGACAGCTGCTGAGACAGCAGCTTAGGTACTCCGAAAGTAGATCCTGATCCACATCCACTCTCTGGCTACAACCCTGTGCTGTTCACTCATCTGAGCATTAACAGTTCTTTTGGGAATAACCGTAAGCAGATGAGCGATTTAAAAAATGGAAACTGCTATAGTCTTCTTTACCTGAAGTTTTCTAGACCACACAGGAGTGCACATGTAGGGAAAGGCATACAATTAATGACAAGACTGGGTGACTGATGTTGCTGGGAAAGCACAAGGGCTGTTGAGCAGAAATGATTCTGTGTCACAAAGACAGAGGCTTAGTACTCTCATGGGAAAGGCTTTAAGCTACAAACAATGGTGGAGGCAAACATAAGGCCATAACTAAGGATAAAACCTAAAAGGCTGAGGAAATGCAAATGACAAAAGGCCTGTTCTTTCTCTTCATGGAAAGGTCATGCCACAGACAGGAACAAAGTGAGTCAAAGTGAGAAGTCTTAGCACATAAGCAAATTTATGAGTTAATTGGCATAACAGAGAGTTTTACATTAAGGAACATAAATGGTATATTCCCGTAGGAACGTTCAAAAAAACTAGGCAAAAGAGAAAGGGGAACATACAAATCAAAGGTCTAATGTACACTCTGAGATAGAGGGAATGACAGAGACTTTTGGAAGAAAGAAGGGGTCCGCTTGATAAGCAGTATGAAAGGAACATGGAGATCTCTAATGAGGAAAGATCCCGGCAGGACGGACGGGGTCAGGTTGGGTGCTGCCGGCTGCAGCCGGGCCAGGCCACGCTGTCTCCCCTGGCACCCCCCGCAGGTGCGGGGCAGCAGCGGGGGGCGGCCCTGCAGCTGGAGACACCGCTGCTGACTGGGGTTGGCGGGCAGGGGATGGGGGAGTGGAGTACATATGGCTGTGTGTTAGAAGTGTTGGGGGTTAGTTATAGAAGGATATTTACAATTTTTGAAACGTTCATTGAATACCGTTTATTCGTTGTATTGGACACATCGATCATGAATGTGTAGTTCACCGATTGCTGGTTAATAAATCCATTAAGTGCTTAGATCCTGCTTTTGTTTGAGCCAAGCGAATCGATTTTCCACTGGGGACAAAAAGGGAGAAGAATTTCTCTTTGCCTTTCTCTTCCCTTCTTGCTTGTTTAATAAAGAAGCAGAATCAGGATATGCTGGTAACAAGGGACTATACATACTTCAACATATGTTGGAAAAAGTCAACAGGCCAACGATTTTATGCAATGACTTTCTGATGAGCTTTTTGATACAGAAAATGAAGAATGCAACAGTAGCGGATTCTTGCCAATTGGGGAAAAAAAATTAAGGTAGAAAACTGTATCATGAAAAGTGTTTGTGCTTCTTAGGAAGGGAAAGATAATGGTAATGTAATGCTGATAATGGTAAGAGTGGAATAAAAGTGCTTATTTTATAAGTGCAACACATAGATAACAGAATGACATTTCAGCAAATTCTACAATTACCTTGTAAGAGTTCAGTCACTTTGTGAATCGCTTGGCTCAAGAGTCTTAACTTTCTGCAATGACTTTAAGAGACTGAAGTGATGTCATGACCAGCGGTAGCTGACTGACAGATGTCTTCTTTAAGAGAATGGACCGGAGCTTATGTAGTGTTCTGTTTTATTTTTTCAGTCTGGATATTTATAATATGCCATTGGAGCCAAAGATAAAGATACTCTTCCGGATGATTGTGGCAACATATATTTATCTACACTTTTTTTTTTGTTTACATATTGTTGAAAAGCTGAAGATTTCCCCATTAACTGCAACATGAAAGCAGCCTGCAAAAGCTGACTCCTTGCTATTTTGGATATATTTGTTTTCTTTCAGATACCAAGCTGTGTGACCCGCTCCTTTCCTCATATTACACAGTTTCATAGGAATTTCAATGAGAAGTTTTTATATGGGATAGTTTTTACTTTTTGACATTGTTATTTGTCACCTTCATTTTTAAGATTCAAGTTATATTTTTTTCTGTGTTCACCCTTATTACACTATCACATCTTAATGAAAAATTTATGATGTTCAAGTATAAATAATTAAATAATGAGGCAGCAGAACTACCTTATTTCGTATATTCATAAATAATACTTACTTGCTAGAAAACATGCTGTTGTAGTTTGACACATGCTTAGCTTTGTTTGAGATCTTAACTCATTTCTCTCTGCTGTTTTTGGAGAATCTGGCACCTTCTTCCCAAAAGTGGGAGTAAAATGGCTGTGGGATGGGAACAGGAAACTCCATCTTTCATTCCAAAATTGGCTGAATGTGCTGACAAGAGTGCCAGGCTCAGCAAGCACAAGTGCCAGCCTCATTCGCTCTAGTATGGAAAAAGGGTGATATAGGAAGAAAGAAAGGGTTTGTTTCCAGTTCTTCTCCATGCATTTTAGTCTTAAACTGTTTCATGTAAGATGAACAAACCATTTTTAGAGCTCTGACTACTTATTCTGACTAGAATAAGTAAAATATACAATAAGTACATTAAGTGTCCTTAACTCACATAGATTTGATGTAAAAGTAATTTAGCACTGAAGTGCTAAGTTGTAAAATCTGGATTTTTCCCAAAAATGATTAAACTAGAGAACTTAGTATACAAAGCATTTGCTACATACAAATGGTATATATAACAGTATTGCAGATGCTGCAGGGAAGCCTTTATTATTAATTCAAGAAGACCTTATGGATTTCATTTTGCTGTATTCATTGAATTCTTTAATTTTAAGAAATGCTTCTGTCCTTACAAAACGTATGATCATTTATGGGGTTGTCTTACATAGCTATCTTATAATGTGTCCCTCTACACTCCTTTCCACTTTTTCTAACTAATATGTCAGCTTTTCTGCTTGTATTTTATTTTATTTCATCTCATCTTAAATCTATTCTTTTATATTTGTATAACATTTTCATTGCTACCAGCAATGTTCTTTTTTTACTGCAATCTTTTTTATTATTTAAGCACTACAGAAGACAGGTTTTATACCTAAGAGCTGTTTCAATTTTTACTTGCCTATTCAGATAAAGATTCACTACTTTCAACTGAAGTGAGCTGGCATATAAACACTGTATCCTCACTGCTTTGTTGACTCTAGTACGAGACAGGATTGAAAAAGAGAAATACTAGGAAACAAATAGGGGCCACAGAAAAAGTCTATTGTGCCTACTACCTCTGAGAATGCCATTTCAAAGCTACATCAGTACAGTCGCTGTTGGTTCTTGGAATCCACCAGTGAGTGTATGGACCTCTGCACAGCCAGAATTCGCTTCTGATTCAGAGTGAAAAAAAAGTATTTATAAGGTACTCTTTGGATTACATATCAGAAACATCTGCTTCATTCCATGAGTGGGAGATTATATAAAGGGTGTCAGCAAATGACCAAATCTACTTAGCAGTAGGTATTTTATCTCTACTCTCAGACAGAATTTCTTATTACGGTCAGTTTTAATAGCTAAAGCGATAATTTGGCCAGTGGGTTCCTAGATAAATGAGCCCATCATTGAGAAGACCGTAAAACACTTTTTCTTTAATAAGCACAAGATTGCTTCACGTTGTATGGATATCTAGGTAATGGGTACAACTTATTTCAGGAATAAAATTGTTCACACTAAAGAAAACTGTCTTGAAGAATTTCGATTTATGGATGAGTCAAACATCTGGAGACATCTAAATTGTATATTATAGATTACATTCATAAGGAGATCTATTTATACATCTCTTTAAAGTAAAAAAGTAAGCATTTTGGTTAAAAAAAACAGTATTCACAAAATTTATTTTGAAGGATACCATTTTAATTTTCACTAGTTAGCATCAAACCAAACTTTTTTTTTTTTCTCAGTGATTTCTCAACCACCAATCAGTGCCTTGTTCACTGGAAAACCTCAGGCATGTCCAATTTGAAAAGAAGTTTCCTTTAATCTGATGAGTAGCACTGGCTGTGTTCCACAGAAAAATCCCTAAGTATGTGTTTAACTTTTCATTTCAGAAATACTTTATGCAGTCTGAAAGCACAAAGCTTAAAGTATTGCAACTTCAGAAAGAATATATAATAGAATGATATATATTAGTCTGTTATATATAATAATATATAATACATATTATTAACTAATAATGATTAATATTAATATATTAATATAAATACTACTATATTATTGTATATATTATATATTGTATGTGTTGTATATTATATATCATATATGTTATATGCTGTATATATTGTATTATATTATATTATATTATATTATATTATATTATATTATATTATATTATATTATATTATATTATATTATATTATATTATATTATATTATATTATATTATATTATATTATATTATATTATATTATATTATATTATATTATATATAGAAATAATAGACAAGAGAAGCTAGAAGCCTTGGCCTGGTGTTAGAGCTACGACATCATTGGCATAAGCAAAAGCTGGTGGGATGAATCCTGTGACTGGTGGGTCATGATAGATGGCTATAGGCTCTTCAGGAGGGATGGGGAGGTGCCCGGGTTTGGACAGGAGGACAGATGAGGCAGGGGGGTGGTGCTGTATGTAAGGGAGGGGTTGGATTTTATGTCGCTTGCAGCTGGCAATGACATAGTTGAGAGCCTCTGCGTAAGGATGAAGGAGATGGCAAATAAAGCTAATGTTGTTATGGGAGTCTACGTCTGACCACCCACCCAAGAAAACAACACCAATGAATTATTCTACAAGGGATTAAGGGATATCTGTAGATCAGCTGTCCTTGTCCTTATGGGTGATTTTAACTTGCCAGATGTCAACGGCGAATATCATACAGTGGACGCAAACAGGTCCAAGAAATTCCTGAAGCATGTTGAAGATGATAACTTTTTGGTGCAGGTACTAAGGGAGCCAACTAGGAAAGATGTCCTCCTAGATTTGTTTAAGAAGATTTGAAGGTACTCGAATGTGTTCAGAGGAAGGCAACAAAGCTGGTGAAAGGACAGGAAGGTATGTCTTATGAGGAGTGCCTACGGACTTTGGGCTTGTCTAGTTTAGAGAAAGGAGGCTGAGGGGCAACCTCATTGCTCTCTACAGCTTCCTGAGGAGGGGAAGTGGAGAGGGAGGTGCTGATCTCTTCTCCCTGGTATCCACTGATAGCATGCGTGGGAATTGCTCAAAGCTGTATCAGGGTAGGGATGTTAACACTGATGGCTACTTCCAGGTACTCCTGGAGTGCATCAAAGATAACTTCTTAAGCAGGGTAATAGACAACTTCACCAGAGGAGATGTGATACTGGACCTGATGGTCACCAGCACAAGTGAGCTGATTGGTGACATCAAGATTGGGGGCAGTCTGGGCTGCAGCAATCATTCACTGGTGGAGTTCACAGTCCTGAAGGATATGAGTCAGGCAAAGAGTAAATGTTTTGTCCATTTTTGCTTTGCATTTTTCAGGTAGTGAATTGATGAAAAAGGACATGTGCTTGATTTCTTTTTCTCTGAGGTAGAATGTAACTAGAAGGTTTCAGATAAAAATCTTCCTATAATCTGGTTAAAAAGTTTTTTGTGACTGAACATCAGATAGATGTCCTGCTAGAATTATTTGTAGCTCCTTTTTACCATATTGAGTAGTATGAACAATATGGAAAACAATATAAACTAAAAGTAGATATAAACCAAAACATAATGAAAGAACTTTTAGCATAGCCAAATTGAAATGTGTGGTGTTACATCAGACGTAAACCTGGCCAAGTTCCTTTAACAGTTATTTGCTTATTTTTTTTTACTTCGTGGCCTGATATACAAATGGTCCCAGTAGAAAACATTTTGGACAGCAGCTGCATTCTCTCAGTAATTTGCAGGGGGAGATGAGTGGACTGTGTCCAAAATGCTATTCTGCAGCTGCAACAAGATGGGGTTTGCTATTTAGCAGCATGACATTTTGAATGCTCATTTTCGTCTTTTCCTTTTGGTAGGTTACTCCTCCCATGAGATCACTGAGGTAACTTTCCAGCAATTCCTAAATGCTCAAGTATCTGTATAGCAAAATATTCACTATTTGCTGTGAATGACAGCTGATAGTATTCTAATCACTGAAAATGAAAAATCTGGGAGGAATACACTGTATTGAAATGTCCAGCATGCAATTTTAATTTAAAGTACGATTTATTATAAGAGACAATATTTTATTTCAAATCATACTTTCTACAATTTCACTCTGAGTGGTTGTTTTATTTCTTTCAGATTATGAATTTATCAATAAGCATTCTTTCTGGGGAAAGTCAATGAGCAATGTGGACAGACATTGCAATATTGTGGAAATCATCATATGCTAGCAAGGAAAAAAAGAAGTTCAACTTTTTTTGATTTTTCAGACTTGGTAGGCTGTATCCACTGAAAACTGTAGAGAGCTGTAGTATTATATCCTTAAAGTGCAGTTTTCTCAGCTTCTGGTGTTGTAATGTTTGACTTAAAATTAAAAGTTTTCATTAAATACATAAAATATTTATATAGTGAAAACACCTCAGATGTGATTAGCTCAGTTAGATATCATTCTGTGATTACAGCTACATCAACAGGCAGGATTACTTTTCAGGTAATCCTTAATCTCACATACCATAATCATCTAATGTAAATCTCAGTGCTGTATAATTTTGCTGTTCTGTGTGACCTCAGAATCCTTGCTGAATACTTACATGAGGTTGACCCATATCTCTTCTTCATTTTTTAGCTCACCATCCTTTTACTTTGTGTTGTAACTCACCCATGAAACACAGGCCTTCATTAGAAGTCCCTTGTCAGCAACTCTACAATGTTATTTTCCTGCCTTCAAGATCTTCTTGATAATTTTTATTGCTATGGCTCCAAAAAAGAAACAATTAGTTTTGCAGCCTATTTTGTGTCAGGATTCTTTCAGAGAATTCAGAATACTATGAATAATGTCTATACTGTTAATAGTAGTGTTTATATTATTACTAATTATAACAATGTTAATAATAATCCCTGTGCTCATTAACTATGCACAGTATGAAAAGATATGATGTGTGACAGAAGGATGGTTTTATGCTGATTCTTATGTTGTCATCAGCCCACTCATTATGACATCAGTGAGGGTTTTAACATGATCCTTCAGAGTTGGTTGTTTGAATTACTTGATTACTTTTTCTAACTCATCAAATACTTATTTAGAGAAAATTCAACTGTTTCAACAGGACAGATGTTAATAATCTGACAGATAATACATGTCCAGAATCCTAGAGATTAACACTGAAATCTCTGATCTGGATGAGGTACAACAGAATCACAGCTGGATCATTCACACCCCAGGTGTGAGCCCTGTCTAAAGAACTATTCTGGGCCATAATAATAGATAATAGAAAAGAAAAACAGCACCTTGAAAAGTTTCCATTTCCTCCCATGAGGAGGTCTAAGATATTTTCTTAAATCTTGAGTGCTTTTGCATGAATGGATAAACTGTTTCCTACTGAGATATAACTGCAAAAAATATTGTTATTCATTGGATGACAGCTTCATTACAGAGGCCAGAAATTTTGTAAAAATCAGGGAGTAGGAAGAAAAGAGCCCACCTCTCCCTGTTATTTCTTCTCAGAGCTATACTCTGCAAACATCATAAAAGGCCCTGTATAATTTTGTGTGTGTAGAATGGACTCTACATGTGTCTGCAGGTGTGAATAGAGAACTACTTACCAGACCTTAAGAGGACTAAGAGAGGAAAGGCATCTGTTGAGAAACTGATATGTGAAAGTTTCCCAAGGACTGATGAGCTCTGGGGATAAGTGGACTCTTTGACTCTTCAAGAACTTATAAACTCAGGACAGATTGAGTCTACTGTTATCTGCACAAAACCACATAAATGAACATCAGCAGTGGATTGTGTAAAACTGATCATGTCCAGAGGTGTCTGATGTATGGAAAAAGATGACAAATTTATATATGACCCTGAAGAAACAGAGAGTCCTCTGAAGGATTAAGGGGCAGGCAAATATGAGGGACACTGTTGTGGGTGTTTATTACAGGCCACCTGATCAGGATGGGGAAGCTGATGAGGCTTTCTATAGACAGCTGAAGGTAGCCTCGCAATCGCAGGCCTTGGTTCTCATGGGGAACTTCAATCACCCCGATATCTGCTGTGAAGACCACACAGCCAGGCACGCACAGTCCAGGAGGCTCCTCCCATGCATTGATGATAACTTTTTGACACAGGTGGTGCAGGAGCCAACAAGGAGAGGGGCACTTCTGGACCTGGTACTGACAAACACAGAGGGACTGGTGGCGGACATTAAGGTTGGGGGCACCCTAGCTTGTAGTGATCATGAAATGATAGAGTCCAGGATCATGGGTACTATGCATAAAACAACAAGAAGCGAAATTACAGCCTTGAACTTCAGGAGGGCTAACTTTGACCTCTTCAAGAAACTGCTTGGAGAGATCCCGTGGGCTAGGGCTCTGGAAGGCAAAGGGGCTCAAGAAAGCTGGTTGGTATTCAAAGACCACTTCCTCCAAGCTCAGCATCGGTGCATCCCTAAGAGAAAGAAATCGGCCAAGGGACGCAGGAGACCTGCATGGTTGAGCAGGGAGCTTCTGAAAAAGCTCAAGTGGAAGAAGGAAGTTTACAGTAAATGGAAGAAGGGACTGACCCCTTGGGAGGATTACAAGAATGCTGCCAGAGCGTGCAGGGATGAAACAAGGAAAGCCAAGGCTGCCTTGGAATTAAACCTGGCTAGGGATGACAAGCTCAACAGGAAGGGCTTCTACAAGTATATTGGAACCAAAAGGAAGACCAGAGAAGTTGTGGGCCCACTGTTGAACGAGACAGGAGCCACGGTGATGGAGGATGCGGAGAAGGTAGAGTTATTGAATGCCTTCTTTGCTTCAGTCTTTACTGCTCGGCCCAGCCCTCAGGAATCCCAGGCTTTGGGGAGAGTAACGGGGAAAGATGAAGACTTCCCTTGGGTTGAGGAGGATCGAGTGAGGGATCAGTTAGATCAATTAGATATTCAGAAGTCCATGGGCCCCGATGGGATGCACCCGAGAGTGCTGAGGGAGCTGGCGGAAGTCATTGCTGGGCCGCTCTTCATCACCTTCGAAAGGTCCTGGAGAACAGGCAAGGTGCATGAGGACTGGAGGAAAGCCAATGTCACTCCAGTCTTCAAAAAGGGCAAGAAGGAGGAGGCGGGGAACTACAGGCCGGTCAGCCTCACCTCCATCCCTGGAAAGATGATGGAACAGCTCGTTCTGGGCGTCATCTCAAGGCATGTGGAGGACAAGAAAGCTATCAGAAGTACTCAACATGGATTCACCCAGGGGAAATCATGTCTGACTAATCTGATAGCCTTCTATGATGGCATGGCTGGATAGATAGATGAGGGGAGGGTGGTAGATGTGATCTACCTTGACTTAAGCAAGGTGTTTGACATGGTCTCCCACAGCATCCTCATAGGGAAGCTTAGGAAGAATGGGCTAGATGAATGGACAATAAGGTGGATAGATAACTAGTTGAAAGACAGAGCTCAGAGGGTCGTGATTAGGGGCACAGTCTAGTTGGAGGTCAGTGACGAGTGGTGTTCCCCAGGGGTCAGTACTGGGCCCAGTCCTCTTCAATATATTCATCAATGACCTGGATGAGGGGCTAGAGTGCACCCTCAGCAAGTTTGCCAATGACACAAAGCTGGGGGGGTGGCTGACACACCGGAAGGCTGTGCCACCATACAGAGAGACCTGGACAGGCTGGAGATCTGGGCAAAGAGGAACCTTATGAAATTCAATAGGGGCAAGTGTAGGGTGCTGCACCTGGGGAGGAATAACCCCATGCACCAGGACAGGTTGGGGGCTGACTTGCTGGAGAGCAGCTCAGTGGAAAGAGACCTGGGAGTCCTGGTGGACAACAGGATGACCATGAGGCAGCAATGTGCCCTTGTGGCCAAGAAGGCCAATGGCATCCTGGGGTGCATCAAGAAGAGTGTGGCCAGCAGGTCAAGGGAGGTCATCCTCCCCCTCTACTCTGCCTTGGTGAGGTCACACCTGGAGTGCTGTGTCCAGTTCTGGGATCCCCAGTTCAAGAGGGACAGGGAACCGCTGGAGAGGGTACAGCAGAGAGCTATCAAGATGATTAGGGGACTGGAACACCTCTCTTATGAAGAAAGGCTGAGGGATTTGGGTCTCTTCAGTCTGAAAAAAAGACAGCTGAGGGGGAACCTTATCAACACTTATAAATACTTAAGGGGTGGGTGTCAGGAGGATGGGGCCAGGCTCTTTTCAGTGGTGCCCAGGGACAGGACAAGAGGTAATGGGCACAAACTTGAGCATCGGAAGTTCCACCTAAACATGAGAAGGAACTTCTTTCCCTTGAGGGTGGCAGAGCCCTGGCACAGGCTGCCCAGAGAGGTGGTGGAGTCTCTGTGTCTGGAGACATTCAAAACCCGTCTGGATGTGTTCCTGTGCAACCTGCTGTAGGTGACCCTGCTGTGGCAGGGGGATTGGACTAGATGATCTCCAGAGGTCCCTTCCAACCCTATGATTCTATGATTCTATGATTCTAAGGACATTGTGAACACCAGCCTAGAAGCCACTGGTGTGTCAGTACAATCCTCCACATCTGAGTAAAGTACTGAGTTTGGAGTTGGCCTCCCATTTGTTGTTACAACTCCATAACTGTGAATTAATGTGTGAGTAAACCATGTAAGTGAATTAGTGAATATGCCATTCATTTTTCTGTTACTGGTAATAGTGGTTTGATACTATTAATAATCACATTGTCACAAAAATTGAAATTGTGGTAGAAATATTGAGTGGGTGGGGAGGAGACACATCACAACGAATCTTCTTTTAGGTAAAAGGGAATTAGCAACTCAAATTTCAACCAAAGAAATCTGTGATTCTGATTGGTGTAAAACACTTATCAGGGTCTACAGTTCCGCAGAGTGCATGAGGCAAGCGCTACAACAGTCCAAAAAGTAGCACATTGGGGTTTTTTGATTGATTGCTTGGTTGGGTTGGGTTGGTTTTTTTGAACACTGAGGAAGACTGAAAGTATCTAAGTACAATGATGGGAAATGAACTATAGTCTCGGAATATATGCTGTCAAGATCACAATAACTAAACATATGCAGTGATTATTCTAGTGGTACTTGCCCATAAACTAACTGTAAAAAAAAAAAATTCAAAACAAAACAAACCACAAAACAAACAAAACCCAAATGAAAACAGCTGATGCAGCCAGATGTAAGTGAATTAATGCATGACTGAAATTCCGGTCTAACCCAGTTCATACAGAAAACTCTGCAGAGAAATTCTAGAGGATTATAAAGAATATAAAACTGCCAAAAAAAGGAAAGTTTAGAAAACCTTGTAACCAACTTAGATATCTAAGTAGCTTGTGCTAAAAGATTTTCAGATATTTAATCACACTTATAAGGTGTCTAAGCAACCAAAGTAGTGACAAAACTGAGATGAAATAAAAGAAGGAATGGGAAATCTAAAAACAATTAGGAATCAGACCTCAGAGAATTTTAAATGTGAGGAGTAATATATAAGTTAGAGAATCACATGAAAAGTATTTTTCATGTGGGAAAGTATTTAATGGTAACCAACAGAAGTGGCTTCTTTGAGAAGTTTAGTTTTCCTCTTTTAAGTCAGTGCATTTCTACAATGGAGTTGCTAGTGAAAAGCAGTATCTTGCATGTGTGTACTAGGATGGAGTTTACTAACTCTAGACTGAGGTTTACTGTCTTCAAATCCACTGTTTTACATTCCTCAGCAAGAAAAGGAAAAATATGCTTCCTGTTTAACTGATATGGATTGCAGAAAACAGTCAAATGTGCAATCACACTTTTGAACTCTCCAGGGAGAGTTGCTAAATCTTTAATGATTTAGATTGTTGGAGAGATAAAACCTAACGGTACAATTGTAGTTATTTGAAACTCTACATATTCTATATGGAAAATGAAATGCTACATGTAGAAATAAAATTAAGCTGAAAAAAGATTTTTCCTTGTACAGCTGAACCTGGAAATCTAAGCAATGTTTGAATGTTTGAGAATCTAATATAAATCAGTACTGCCTTCATACCAAACTTAATAGTGAGCCTCAAGTGTTCTTGTGATTGGTAGGGAATCCTGGGACCACCAGGTACTTAAAAATCTATGATCTAGTGCTGGCAAAAGGATGTGGTGCAGCACACTGTCCCAAAGTAATGTTCCTTTGATTGACAACAGAGAATTAGGGATTGATTTGCATTGCTGTGTCAAAGGCCAAAGAGGTTTTTCTGAGTATCCATTATAAACCCATCACTGATAACCAGAATCAATAATTGTATTAATATGTCTAACTCTGTAGCATGGCACATAGTTCATTGAGGTTGAAACACTCATACAAAAGTTCATCTAACCTTTCAGAAATCTGTTTGAACCAACGTTAAGGATGGAATGTGACACGGTTGAGCAGCTAAAACTCAATCATATAATTACTTTATGTACTTATAGAAGCCTTCCACTACTTAAAGGGGGCCTACAGGAAAGATGAGGAGGGACACTATCAGGGAGTGTAGTGGTAGGATGAGGGGTAACGGTTTTAAACTGAAAAAGGATAGATTTAAATTAGCTATTAGGAAGAAATTCTTCACTATGAGAGTGGTGAGACACTGGAACAGGTTGCCCAGGAAAGTTGTGGATGCTCCATCCCTGGAAGTGTTCAAGGCCAGGCTGGATGAGGCTTTGAGCAACCTGGTCTAGTGGGAGGTGTCCCTGCCCATGGGAGGGGGGTGGGAACTAGATGATCTTTAAGGTCCCTTCCAACCCCAAACCATTCTGTGATTCTTTTTTTTTTTTAAAAGAGGTACTAGATATTACAGTAACAATAACTTTCCAACCCTCAGAATTAGTTAACCTCTGTTAGTGAAAGCATTCTGATAACTGTGCTGGTATAGATACATGCACACAGTAAAAAAAGTTAATATATATATATTTGTCAATATCTCATGCTAAAATATTGCTCTAAGCATCATCCAAACTGCAGAGATATATTTAAAATCCAATACACGTGTGACAGGACAAAATGCTGTTTTTTAGGATATCTCCCAGTTGCAATGTCTAAATAGAAAAAAGAAGATAAGCTAATGAATTGATCTAGACATGAAATGGGACTTCTCTGAAATAAGCCATTTTCTATGTTTCTAGAAGGATTCTGTAATACTGCATGTGATAATCAAAAGCAATTGCCAAATTAATTTCAGATTAATTTCATTTCACTTCAGATCCAAAACAGAAAAAGAGAGTACCTTCAAATAAAAGGCATAGAGATCACTATTTTAGATATAAGAGCAGTTTCTGTCGTCAAAAGAAAGACAGCTTATGAACTCACCACAGAGATTAGGTTCAAATCATTCTTAAATTCAATGGTCATTTCTTTTCCGAACTGTATTTGAAATTGCAAAATAATTGCATCCTCTTATTGGCAATGGGGTGAAAATTAACATTTATATGCGTTGGAACAAGTCAGATTTTGAACTCACAGTATTTATCAGGATTGAAAGAAGACTAATTATGTGAATTACAAATCAGGCAAAATTTTCTATTACAATCGAGATGGACAAGAAACAAGTCCTATAATGGTCTAGATAAGTGAAACTTAAAATTAATGGAAGTGTTTGGTTTATTTTTTCCTTTTTTTAAACTAAGAAATCAATTGCTATAAATTAATGAGCAGTGAGGAAAGTCAACGTCTGAAGGATCAAACAAGATGTATTTCCATGCAGAGTGTGAAATGCTTTCAAAAGATACTGTAGCCCTCCTTTTCTGCGTCACTTTTTCTGGGCACCTTTCACTTCATGTGAAGAGATTCCACAAAGTTTCTTTAGACACAAGGTGGAAGTATAAGGTAGATGACTAACACACATGATAGATAATTAGGACAAAGGAGTTACTTAACTAACCATCAATATGTTCACCAACTTCAATAAAGTAGTTGAAGGGTCTTTGCAGGCTTGTGAGTTACCAATCAGGTCAAACAGATTGGCCTTCATTGCTCCTTTGAATGGGCTGATACTCAATGCTGCTGAGATGCTGTCCGTTGACGCACTGTTTTTTTCTTAGGATTTTATATATTTTCATGTCAGTGTTTTTCCTCCTCTATCCCCCAACTGCCAACTATCCCTGTATCAGCAATCTTAGCTCTCCCATCTTGTATAACTTTTTTCTATGCACTTTCACACAGATAGGAAAAGACCTTTAAGGTCATCGAGTCCATCCATTAACCTAACACTGCCAACTCCACCAGGCCTGGGATTTTCTGAGACAGGGTAGTTCCTATAAGTTCCTATAAGTTTAGTAGGTATTTGTGTCTTTATCTTCTAATAATGTGTTCGATTTCTCTTGGAGTTTACACAAGGCATCCTGTAGTAAGGAGTTCTGCAGTTTGACCATATTTTAAGTAAATGAAAGTCATTCCATTAATGGTTGCCACCTTTTCTGTCCTTTATCTGAATCTTTTTTGATTCTATAATACCTTTTTTGAGGTGAAGCAATTTGAACTACACCTTGTGTGTGAGATTATGATACTGCAGATTTACATTTGTGGCAGTAGGTAAATGCCCCTGCTTACGCACCTGATAGGTGTTTTTGAGTCTTTAACTCCTGGCCTGGAAGAAGGAGCATTTTAAAAAGATAATAGCTAGGCCTATGTAGAAAAGAATGATCATAATCAAACCCACCAGATAATCATGAGTGACCTTGATCATCCAGAACTAATTTACAATGGCTTAAGGTAATCCTTTCCTACATTTCATCTTGAACTCACAGAAAGATGCTGATCTCTGTTTATCCAGTACAAGGGATGCTTCGTCTTAAAACAAGAAAGTTATTCCTTTACAGCTGCTGTATTTGCCGTTCTTAATCATAAGATAGAACCCAAATCTTGTTCAGCTCAAACTGCAGATCAACTGCGGATCAAATTATAAGCTTCCTTTAGAAGTTTAAGTCAGAATTTAAACTTCTCTTTTTCAAAGTAATACTATCTTTTTGTATAAAAATAGAAAAGTTTGTCTAGAGATCTCTTTTGTCATTCTAACGTCTTCCTTATTGTTTTCGTGCTCCCAGACTTCTGGATACACCAATTAGAAATATGAGAAAAATAATTTAAAACTAAAAATTAATTTAGTCACATCCCAGTAAGAAGGAGGTAGATGTTAATAAAAGAAATTTTAATGAAAGAAAATCCTCTACAGGAATTGAACCCATACCCTTTCATAACACCATTAGTTACCCTATTCACAAGGCTACATTAAACGAGTAGCACAACAGAATCAGGTGTTGTATTAGCCAAGAGAGGATGCTCTTTGATCTTTATGAATGTAATAAAAAATATATTAAGAGGAGCAAAGTAATTAAAATTTTACATGACTATGGAATGTAGATGAAGTGCATTCCCTAGGTCATTACAAGGGACTATGTGCATGTAATTTAATGACATTCATAGGAAATACAGCATATGTCTGGTCCTCAGTGACAAAAACAATTGAAAAGAAAGAAGACTTGTATTTTCTGGCTTCAGGTCTTTAAATTCAGTTTAGGGTAGTGATTTCTGGTATAAAATATTAGCAGAGAAGATCTTCCCAAAATACTAATAACATTCCAATATTTGGATTATTAATTGCTGCAATGTATACACATGATGTTTAAAACTATATACAGTTCCAACCTCTCAGAATAAATAAATGACATATAAAGTCTCTTCCATTAGTTCTACTTTTTTTTTTTTTTTTTTTTAATATCCTACAGGGTTTATTCCCAATGTCAGAGCTCTTTTTAAAAAAAAAAAATAATAAAAATACCCTAATGCTCTATTCAAAATACTTTGAGTGAATGATTTCTACAATGAACAGCCTTTATTGCAGAGCTTGAACTACAATATTAGCACGTATAGAGAAAGAAGAGACAGGTCCCGAGACCTGTACTTATAAGCATCCAGTAAACACCCAGGTGTAAGACTGAGTGACAGCATCAAAATTTAGTATTCACTCAGCCAATAGTTTCTATCATGTGAATAAAATATATAATTTAAACTTAAGCACCTAACCAAGACACTTACACAATGGCACTTTTCATTCTGGGCTTTGTGCATAAACTGTGAAGAAAAACAGATGCTTCCTAAGGCTGATGCAGAGTTTACTCTTGTCATGTCATTCTAGAGAATCTGTAGAAAGATTAGGCTTCTACTTTATATGCCTCAGTTACATGTCCATAGTTAAGTGAGATTAATTCCTCTGACCCCCCCTCCCCTTCCTGAGTGTGTAAATAAGCTTTTTAGAATACATTTTGTAGGTTAGATTGAGATCTAAATTACTTATCCATAAATCCAAAGTGAATCAATTCATGTCAATAATGTCATCAAAGTCAATGATTCACTCCAGATGAACACTTAGCTATTAAATTCAGGCTAACTGTACTTCAGCTTTTACTAAGCAACCACATACTGAATGAAGAATTCATTGTACAACATCAAAAAATAAGGGTAGAGTCTAGACTATCACAATCACAATTGTGTTGGTATTTTAATTATCTTCTACCAAGAGGTAAACCGTGTTAGTGCATCACTCATATACAAGAATTAAAATAAAAGCCTTCTCATGCTTAACTTTGTCAGTTAAAAATAAACAGGAAAACTGCAATGTTATGGGTGTAAGCAGTTATTGATGTATATATTGATTTGCTAATCTTTAAAAATAACATTTCTCAAAGAGGTCTGCTCTCATCAGCTTAAGGTTTTGTGGGATTTTTGGTTGTTTTTTCATCGATCTGAAAAAAGAGACCATCTTCTTATTGCAGACTATCTTGGGAGCCATAATAAATTTTAATAGCAAATACTCGTAAATTATTTTTCTTGTGTTGTTTTCCTGTTGTGTGCTTTTGTCTAATTTGATAACTATTGTTCACTACAGCAGTTTAAAAACACTTTTCTTCCCTTGGGTCAGAGCTTTAAAAGACATCTTATAGCTGTTCAGAAATCCAGTTTACCAAGCATATGGCTATCAAGCATATCAGTCACAGAGGCTGTGAAGGCAGGTAAGGAGAGTACTCCCTACATCTTCATGACAGAAAAGTAGATGTATATTTGTTTATATTTCTCCTCAAGCCAAATTATAAATTATTATTACCAATAAGACCAACAAGAGTGGGGAGAGAATGAGTAGATTTCTCTGTCTTGAATGTTGTTGGATGGTTTTCAAAAAAATAGGACCTTCACATTCTCCCTTTCTCTATGTAAACCTCTTATAACAAGTAATGAGCTGTCAGGGTTTATGCAAATGTATTGTTTGAATAGTATTTCTGGGTTGATATGAGTCTGACTAATTGCTAGGGTGTTAATTGCAGAGGAGGAAGAAAGGCTTTGTATCAGTAGGGATTTCTTCTTTCAGGGTGATATCCTCTTTCAAGGATGCTAGCAGACAATGTTGTCATTCTTTGTCCTTTCTTGTCCTCAAAACCACTTTGTAACAGCAATCCAGAAGCCCAGTTTTCAGTTAATAATGGGTAAAGAAAGGAGTTTAAAGGCAGTGCTTTTCCATGTGTAATGAACAGTAAAATCATATCTCAACATGTAGTGTCCAACACAGGTGAGTGGCTCAACAGGGCTAGTGTGAGGAAAAGACAGGACTGCACTATTCAGAACATTTCAAATCTCCATGTTAAGGTGGACTTAATTTTTCCTAGCAAGTGTTCCTAGCAAATATTTTTTCCTTACAAAAGAGCATCATAAGCTCAGGAAATCAGATGAAGGGCCAGAAGCTGTTAACATTCAGAAAAGTGTGATGTTGCAGGAATAACAGCAGGCAGACTCAGGGCCTAGACAAAAGGAGGAAAAAGAAACTCTTTGGACACATACCCCCCAAAATCCTGGGAATCTAGAATGAAGACAAAGACATCGTGTCAACAGAAATCAGTCAGTAATCTTGATTTAAGAATTTTTATAATCAAAATCTTTGCAGAATTTAGACACTGTAATGCGTCTTTATCCAAAAGTGTTAACCACCATCAGTCCTTTATTAGTAAAATTGCAATTAATGTCATATCCTGTTGCCTCTTGAATTATCCTTTTTTCCCACAAATTTTTTGCATTACTTTTGGAAAGCCTGGGATTAAAGTCCCTGTTATGTTTTGTACTATCTACATGTGAATCCTCTATGCGAATATGAAAAATTCATGTTGATCTTTTTTTACCATAGTCACAGAATGCCTATGAATGTAAGCAATCACTTTCCTGCAAATCTTCAGATCATAGCTGATGAAAAAAATGGATTTCCATGCACCTCTAGGTACCTTGTCCTATTTGAGCTAAGGAGATGTGTAAATTTGTCTTAGAACAGAAGTATGTTCTCATTTTATCTGTTTCTTTTGTGAAAGGAGTCTATGTGTCAAAAGTAGCACAGAAGACTCTCTCATGGATGGAATTCAACTGACCGTGCTTTAGATGCCTGAGGCTTAATCATGTGAGTGACTGAGGCTCCCTTTACAGTCAAAGAAATAAACAGTTCCTGGGGGTGGTTCTCTTGGCACATTTTGGACAAGTCAAGAGATAACATGAATTGTCCCTTAAAAATATGCATGGTTAGAAGAGAATTTAAGCTGCAAGTTTCCTTCAGACCCCATCTTTCCTTTGTCTTCCCATATCTTATAGTCTTTTATCCATGGCAGCAGACTTTCCATTATCTATTTAATGTGTAATGTCTTTGGGAAACAGCCAGGTAGTAATCAGTCCAAGAGACAATGATTAATAATCCACCCCTGTTCATTAGAGTAGCCAGACGAGTTTGGGCCAACAATCAGTGCAGCAGAAGACATGCAATTTTATTATCTGAAAGGGGGAGAAAAAGAACTATTAGTAGTAGTAAGACATAAAAGTTATCGAATTAGGAATTTGTTTACTTTTGTTGTAAATGTTTTCTTAAGTTACTCTGGAAATAAAGTAGTGATATTTTACTTTAAAGTACTGGATTTTAAATGGATAAAACACATGACTGCAATTTGTCCAGACTAAGTAAATTTCTCTAATACTTTGTATTATTTTTGTTTTAAACTGTTCATAAATTTACAATAGAACCAAACAATGCAACAAGGCTACCTCCAAAACATGGTGAAATAGAGTGGCTGATTTCTCTGATTTCTAGACACTCCTGCAATTTGGCTTGCTTCATTGTGGTTGATTTATCAATATTTAGTAAGAAAGAAACATGCAAAGCAGCAATTTATTAGCATGGACATGTTTCTGTTATAGCACAGATGCGTATGTTGATGAAGGACATTTCATCTTTCCATTAGCTTACGCAATATGCACATTGCATTGATGTGCAGGTATTTGTCTCAACACAGCTCTATAGCTTCCCTTTCATACCTAGCAGAGAGCAGACTTCCACTATTAACAGTACTAACAGTTTTATTCATTCCCTGGAGTAAATACTATTGGACATTCATTTTACTTCTAATCCATTGTCTCCAGGCCCATGCCCAATATATCCATAACACCATACCAGAACAATAGCATAGTAAGTAATACCTTGGTGACTTAGAGAGGATCCTGGGAACTCCCGACTTATCAGCCTCACCTCTGTGCCTGGGAAGATGATGGAACAGATCCTCCTAGAAGCTATGCTAAGGCACATGGAGAATAGGGAGGTGATTCAAGACAGCTGCCATAGTTTCACCAAGGGCAGGTCCTGTCTGACCAAAATAGTGGCCTTCTATGATGGAGTGATTACCTCACTGGACAAGGGAATAGCTACAGTTGTCATCTATCTGGACTTCTCTAAGGCCTTTGACATGGTACTCCACAACGCCCTTTCTAAATTGGAGAGAGATGGATTTGATGGGTAGACACTTTGGTGGATGAGGAATTGTTTGGATGGTCACATCCAGAAGGTAGTGGACAACGTCTCAATGTCCAGATGGAGATGACACAAGTGGTGTCCCAGAGGGATCTGAGTTGGGACCGGTGTTGTTCAATATCTTCATCAATGACAGAGACAGTGGGATTGAGTGCACCCTCAGCAAGGTTGCAGACAATTTCAAGCTGAGCTGTGCGGTTGACACACCTGAGGGACAGGATGACCTCCAGAGGGACCTGGACAAGCTTGAGAAGCGGGCCTGTGTGAACCTCATGAGGTTCAACAAGGCCAGGCGCAGGTTCCTGCACCTGGGTGGGGGCAACCCTGGTATCAATACAGGGTGGGGGATGAAGGGTTCGAGAGCAGCTCTGCCGAGAAGGACTTTGTGGTACTGGTGGGTGAAAAGCTGGCCATGACTCGGCAATGTGCGCTTGGAGCCTAGAAAGCAAACCATATCTTGGGCTGCATCAAAAGAAGCATGGCCAGAAGCCAAAGGAGGTGATTCTGCCCCTCTACTCTCCGTTGGTGAGACCCCACCTGGAGTACTGTATCAAGCTCTGGAGCCCTTAGCACAGGAAAGACATGGACATCTAAGCATGCTTAGATTTTCCCAGCAGTGTACTTTTATGAGAAGTCATTTTTAATATACTGAAAACAATGTGCAGCTTATAGGGAACTGATTCTTTATTGAAAAGTGTTAACATGTCTGTCGCTGTGCTGATGGCTTTTTTGTTCTTTTGTGGCTTTTTGTGGTTTTTTTTTGTTTTTTTTGTTTTTTTTGTTTTTTTTAAAGAAGAAATACCTCTGCTTTACCTGAAAATTTAATATTTTTTTTTTCTTCCCAGGAAATGAGGATTCACTGATGCTGCATTTTTTTATGTTGAGTTTTTGGGAAGAGGGCATGGATGAAAAGGACATGAGACAACAGATTTATTTTTCTTATTTGGCAGATGTTTTCCATGTTGCATATGCATGCAGTTTTTAAATATTTAAATTCTTAGGTTATTAATCTTGAAGAATAATTTTGGAACCATACCAATTTTGATTTTCCAATGAAAGAATAAGATTTTTCCTCAGCATATATCTTTTTTTCTTTCAGTGTGAACTAAGAGAATAATCACATGTCTTTATGGCATGACATGTAAATGTCTTTATTTCGCTATGGTTAGATGACATAGTTTAGATAAATAAAGAAAATGAAATAAACAGAACCATGTACAATGTATTATAAATAAGAATCAAATTTATCTGACAACAGCAATTGGTATACGTTTAATTTGCTGTGTTTGGAATGTATTGCACTGACATACTTAAATTTTGTTTGTGATATAATCGTGTTCACCAACTACTTGACAACATTTTCATATTTTTTAAATCATCAATGATTTTAACTCAACAAATGTCTAGAAGTTCTAGCACTGGACAAAGGAAGCAGCAAATAAGAGTATTTTGCAACTCCTGTATTTCTCTGGGGTGTGAGATCTGTTGTCTGCCATATGGGAAGCAAAGAGCATGTCCCCTGCTTCTCTTGTAGCTCATTTCCTACTGCTTCCATTTTAGTTCCCCACTTTTGGGGAATCAAATGTCTTGTTGCCATTTTGTCTTGTTGATATTCCACAACAGCATACTTGCTGTCCCATGTAAACCTAATAGCTCAAACTTCAGGGGATTCAACTTTCTGCACAGTGTGCAGGGATATTATCTGTTATTGACACAGCATGGGCTTCTTACACACCATTGCTACCATATAAAAGTAAGGAGTACATTTTAGATTTTGTTATATTTTGTGGCTGTGATTTACAGAAAAACAAGTAAGTAACTGCAATGGTGAATCTATCTAATGCAAAAACATGTTTGAAATCACAGTATGTGGTTTGTTACAGAGTAAACTTTATCAAAAAGGGCTTTCTAAATGTCAGCCTTTGTTGAAATGCAGTGAAGAAATCCTTTGGGAACCACAAATACTGTTATTTTTTTTTTTAAATATGCAGGAATGTACTTATAAATAATTTTTAAATTATGATCATTATCAAACTGGTAGCATCCTTGCAACTTCTTGAGAATTCCTTTTTTTGGACAGTCAATGATGTCTCTAACTGTATCAGGGATTTAATTGAA
Organism: Larus michahellis; assembly: GCF_964199755.1. Taxonomy (NCBI): domain Eukaryota; kingdom Metazoa; phylum Chordata; class Aves; order Charadriiformes; family Laridae; genus Larus; species Larus michahellis. The sequence goes on from NC_133896.1 coordinate 19,856,412, forward strand.
ATTTCTTTCTGTATGGAACGGCATTGCAACTTTCAAGGTTCGTTTTGGGGTTTTTTTGTTTCTTTCTGGTAGTTGTGTTGGTGGTTTTTTTTAAATGTAAATAACAGTTGAAAGATTTTTTTTTTTTTTTTTTAAGATCAAAGAACATGTTTGATTTGGATAAATTGAACTAATCATCATTCACAGGCAGTCTTTGGTCTCCCAGGCTAGTTTCATCAGAGACAGTCTGCTTTTCATCCTACACCATCATAAGCCTCCAGCAGGAGGATGTGTCTGTCCCCCTTTATCAGGGCTGAGACCGGGCATTGCAGCAGGGTCAGCTCACACTCTGTTCAACACACAGCCCCTAGGTACAGGGCGGCATTCACTTCTGAATCTGTTTCTGACCCTGTGACATTTTTCACATGAAAGAATTCTTCCTTTCAGACTTTCAGAAGTTTGGCCAACCTAATACGCATACAGGTATATGGCATACATAAAGTAACTAAATGCAAGATCTGGCATCTTCAAGAAGGGCGAGAAGGAGGATCTGGTGATCCCTAGTAAGCTGCTGAGCCTCGCCTCAATCTCCAGGAAGGTGGTGGAGAAAATAATCCTGGAAACCTTTTCCAAGCATATGAAGGAGAAGGTGGCCCTTGGGAGTTGTCAGCATGGATTTATGAAGGGGAAATTATGCCTAATCAAGCTGATAATCATCTTCTATGATGAAATGGCTAACAGGGTGGATGAGGGGAGAGTGGTAGATGTTGTATAACTTGACTTCAGCAAGTTTTTTTCAAAATGTCATAACATTTCATTGACAAACTGATGAATTACATGCTAGTTAATTGGACAGTGGAGTGAATTAAAAGCTGGCTGAACTGCCAGGATCAAAGGGTTATCATTAGTGGCACAACGTTCAGCTGGAGGGAGGTCCCTAATGTTGTGCCCCAGGGGTCAAGACTGGGACGAATACTTTTTCACCTCACTAATGATATGGATGACGTGATATACTGCACCCTCATGAGGTTTGCAGAAGATAAAAAACTGGGAGTGTTGGTTAGATCAGATAGCTGTGCTGCCATTCACGGGGACGTCAAAGGCAGAGGGGAGCCTCATGAACTTCAACAAAAGGAAATGTCAAAGTATAACCCCAGGCACCTGTACCTAATGAGGGCTGACTAGCTGAAAAGCAGTGCTGCGGAAAAAGACCTGGGGATCCTGGTAGAGACCAAGTTGACTCTCCAGTCTTGTGGCAAAGGAGGCCCAGAGCCTCCTGGGCTGCATGAGGAAGAGTGTTGCCAGCAGGCTGAGGGAGGTGCTCCTTCTTCTGTGTTCAGGACTAGCGAAATACATATGGAGTACTGCCCCCAGTCCTGGTCTTGCCAGTACAAGGCAGACAGGGACATACTGGAAAGAGTCCAATGAAGGGCCACAGACATGGTAATCTTTGATAATTATTATCAAGAGACTGGAGCACCTCTAGGATTAGGAGAGGCTGAGACAGCTGTATCTGTTCAGCCTGGAGACCAGCAGGCTCAGGAGGGATCTTAATCGTGTATAAATGGGTGAGGAATAAAAAAGGATCTGGACTCCTCTAAGCGATATCCAACAATAAGACAAGAACCAAGAAAATGAAATGATAAATTATGCTTCAATACACAAAAATCTCTTTTTTTACTCTAATAGTGATCAAATATTGGAGCAAGTTTTCCAGAGAGGTTGTGGAGTTGTCCTTGGGGGATATAAAAACCCCAGCTAGATATGGTCCTGAGCAACCTGCTTTTGCTGACCTTGCTTTTAGCAGGGGGTTGGACAAGACGATCTCAAGATATTCCTTCCAACCTCAGAAATTCTGTGATTCTATGAAACAGAAATATTTAGTTTTTTTCCACGTCTGGATTTTGTATAATGCTGTGGGATTTATGTTGTGTTTGCACTGTATATAGTAAGGCAAAAAACAGTTTAATGTATAGTTGATGATTTGAGAGAAGGCAAAGGAAAAGGAAAGAGATTACGTTTTCCACTGCTTTCCTTAATGGGCAATTGCAAAATGATTTAAGACATCGCAGGGATAATCCAAAGAAGGCTTGTGAACAGAAGATATATTAATACATTGATGCTTTGCTAGCTACTTCTGTAGTGCTGTAAACACCTCTCGAAACACTCCCCCTCAGATGATTCCAGAGATATTTTCACAACATATTGAAGCATCCCTCCTCCAAAGCAGGAGTCCTTTATTTCTATTGGGAAATGTAGTTTCAAAAAACAATGCAGAAAAAGCAAAACAGCTGTAAGAAAAAAACAGACTAACTTGCACTGTCTCTTTTTCTGAATCTCTTCATGTTCGTGGAAGTTAGCCTTTCTGACAGTGCTGTTCTTTCTTGCAACAAATATCCCCCAAACCCCAAAGTAATTTTATACTAGTGTAATATTCTTTTTTTTCATTTTTTGTCTCTATATCATCATAGCCATGAGATGATTCTCCTCAGATTTTTCTCCCCTCTGCCCAATGGGGTTTGTGACCAGAAACCTCTCAAAGTTGTGTAGTTTTGTTTTTATGGATCAGCTTTGTATATCATGCAAGTCTCCCTCACCACTGACTGCAGCTGGTTTTCTTGTAAAACTCTTATAACCACACATTTCATTTAATGTGTCCTTCCTTCAGTTGTCCCTACTTGTCCACTTTCATAGCTTTCTCATCTGTTCCACAGCTCCCATCTGTTTTTTATTGTATTATTCCTTGATGAAAGATAAAAATCTAACAAATAGAAAGCTATGCAAAGCACTGTTAAAGCTGAGAATTTCATAGTTGATTTCCTTCCTTCTCTCCCCTTATCCCCTGCTAATACTTTCTTTTTTTTGCCTTCTCTCACATCATTGTAGTTGTGTGTAATGAAACTCTTCAGGGGCAGGGATTATAGTCAATTTATCTGCTTGTATAATATCTTAGAGTACTGGCACATTAAACAATAATATCTAGGGTAGACCAGGTAGCTTAAGATAGGAAAAGAAATTTTTGGAAAAAAAAATTGCTGCTTTTATATAGCGTTTGCTCAGAAAAAGAACTGCTGTTGTTTTTTCACCAAAATGTAATGACAGATCTCCTACTAACTTTAATATATGAAGGTCATGGAGTAGCATTTATTTTAGAGTTTAAAGTTCTTGAGATGTGTTCTACTTAACCCCTTTCCATAAAAATTCACTTTTCCATATTGAAGACCTGCAATGGATTTTAATTTTAATTTTAACCATGAATTAAATAGACAGAAAGATATATTTTTTTTGCAGAGACTTCAAATAAAGGAGACTTTTTAATACCTGGGTATAATGACCTGAGCTTCACTGGGTCCTAAGCTTTGTTCTTCATATCTTAAAAATAATAGGAAAAATATACCTTGTTTATAATAGTCCCTCAAAGTGATAGTTTATATCTTCCAATATTTACTATGATCTCTGACAAAAAATGGAGTGAATAATTTTCTCGTCTTCCAAAATCAAAGTGACTCCATTGACATCAATGTGATTATTACAAATTTTGATATCTGACAATCCTCAAAATAAATTATGGCTTAGGTAAAATACATCATCAGTAAAATCACAAATCCACCATAAAGATAAATTTATTGTCAACAGTATTGAAGTCAATAGGTAGACTTTTCAAAAAATGTATTTTTTCCAAAGAAAATAATGATATATCCTTGTATTTTTTCATCATTACAAATTATGAAGGAAGATTTGTCAATAAAAGCATATGGAAATGTCATAGAAAGATTTCTTTCTAACTGGATCATGAATTGGATCACAGAAGAATAGCTTTGCTCAAGATGGAAACTGTTCTGTTTTGCACTGTCCTCAAGTACAGCATGGTAACTGCGCTCACTCCAACAATTACTTTAAAGTACAGATAAATCAGAAAGACTATACTTGATTTATCATCAAGAGAGAGCTCTTTGTTTGCAATTTCCATACTTACAGGTGAAGATTCTTAGTGAATCTTTGAAGTAAGAGATGAAAAACCCTACAACAAACCTCAGAAAGCAAAAGAAGAAAAGAAGACGACTATGGTAAGATGAGAAACTGCAGGTCTAGCATATATTTAAGTGACAAGATGGGTCAGTGAGGACTTTAAGTATTTCTGATAAGAGAAAAAGAAAATCAAAAACACAAAAAGAAAATTTTAACATCAAATAATGAAGCTATTATTATTTTGTGCATAAACAGAATGAGCCAAGTCAGATTGCATAGCTCTATTTCACGGCTGGCTTGATTTTAGGCAGGTCATTTTAGGAACTATTAAAATAGGGTAATATGAAAGGGCTTTTCTTAAACATTTCAGACATGCAGAAATGCTTTTCAACCATTGCACGGATGATCAGCACACTAACTTTGACCATTTGCAGTACTGCTAGCCTTGGTTCAATCCTACAGAATGTCTATTCATGTACTCATGTAATTGATATTGTTCACAAGCATATTTTCAGAATCAGGTCCTATTTCTTTTTTGTAATGTATTTGAGATCTTGAGGCCAAAAGGAAGCTTTAGTATCAAATGATCTTCAGCTGAAAATTCAACTGCATTCTTCCCTGTCACTGTATTTAGTCTACAGTAGTATCTTCTGATGTTTATTTAAGACCATATCACGTTTCTTTTCCTCCCGCATTCCTGTACCCTTACTAGTGCCTCCTCATTGCTTGCTTTCGCAGCAGTAGACAGCACTGATTGCCCTGAGCATAAAGCCCAGTCCCTGCTATGACTTATTCACCTGGACTGTCCTCTTTATGACAGGCCTCCTGTAATGCCTGAACAGCTGGCACGCATTACTGGAAACCCGCGACACAAGACATGGACGTGTTTGCATCTCCAGTTCCAGGAGCACAGGAGCTTGCTTTGCCTGCTTCAAGCTCCTCTGACACAAACCAGCTCTCACTTGAGATTTGTGCCTTTTTCCTGCGGGGTCTTTTAGCTTTGCCACCTTGACAGTCAGGGCTGGCTCTTATCTGACTGGTTCATAATGTGGGCAGAAGATATTTCTCTATTCCTGAAAGACTGTGTAGACTTATTTCTTCTAAGCAGTATCCACATTCCAAGTTTTTAACTGATGAGCCATTTACACCATCCTTAAGTGACCAGTGCCAATTATGCTTTATCCTTTATGTTAGAATAATTTTTTTAGTTTTTCAATAATTGAAATTCAGAAACAAAGTTATAATGGCTCCGTATTAACTAAATGTATTATGACTATGATTTTCCTTTTTTTATATAGATGGATATATCTGAATACCAACTTGTATCAGACAGTAAAGGTTTTCACAGAGATACACAAGAACACAAGAAATAATACAAAATGCACCGCAAATAATTACAGTTTTTATGTGCTACGATACAACTTCTACTACTTCTCCTAAAAGTAGAATTAAAAAATATAAAAAAAGACAGCTGATTAGTCTTTTAAGGTATCCATTTTGTACTGCGAATTCACTGTTGCTCATTGACTTGCCTATTCATTGAACATCATCAAATAAATTACTTGACTAATAGGCCTTCATATGTCCAAAACGGAGGTTAAGGTAATAGTCAACAACAGAGACAAAAAGATGCATTACCTTTGCAGTTCTTTCTGAACCCCTTTTGATTATTTATGTATCATTTTGCCTTACAAACAATGTGCTCAAAACTTAACAAATACAACAGGCTGAGACTGTTTCATGTTACTTTTCTCTTTCCTGTAAAATCAGTTTACGTTAGCTTTTGTGCTATCATAAAACATGGTCAAATAAGGCTTTTCTCTCAGAAAAAGGAAATGAAATAGGAGAAATGTGCTGTCATGTGCAGTCAAAGTAGTTACAAATTATTTAATAAGACACTGATACTTTTTCGCCTTAGTGTTTGTGATCTAGTAAATTATACTTTTATTTAGGCTAATGAAAAGTTGACATTTAAGATTACAGACATCTTCAGATGTACATGGTTATGAGAAAATTTACGTTTGTCTTATCCCCAAAACTCCTTGAATTTTAGTTAAGAATTCAGGCTCATTTTTGTGTACTTTGTATGAGTGCCTGGAAGACTTTTACTTTAACCTCAGAATCACATGTATGAGATGTTATGAGATGTATGACTCCGTTTTGTGGTTGGTTGGTTGGGTTTTTTACTATATGATACAATGCACAAAGTTTCCTAATTAATTTATTTTTTAATTTCTCTTTATTTAGTTGCACTAATTTTTATTTAAATAAAAAAATAAATCAGAGCTAGGGACAGCTTCATAGGGAAAGTGGTTCTATATATAGAATGGTATAGTTAGAAACACATACGTTCAAAAGACACAGGTAGACATACATATTTGTACCTGTAGATAAAAATACAGAGAACACTCTGTCTGAGATGGTATATCACCTCAACAAATCCACCCAAAGAATAAATGCAGAAAAAGTTATAATAAAATTTAAAAAAAAAAACAAACTGTTTTATAAAGCACTTACAATTTTGTTTCTCATTTTTTCTTTTCTTTGCTTTTCTCTATTTTTATTTATCATTTTCTACCAAACCTTTCCCTTTTTCTTGATTTTGAGTCTCTTCAACTTTTACCCCATCCTGCTTCCTTCTTGGTACTGATTCTTAACTTCTACTATTCCACCTCTTTGCCAAGCTGACTGTCCTGTGCCAGCACTGCCTCTGATGAACAAAGGCTTGAGACAACAATGCTCTGTCTGCTTCCAACCAAGACACCAAAAGTTTTCTGCTGTGGAATACTAGAAGACACTGTTGAAAAGTACCATGAAAGGTGTATTACACTATTCCAGCCAAATTTAAAATTATGTCAATGTTTAGTGCGCAATCTTGGTTTAAAGTAATCTGAAAACCAAGTCCTGAAATAGTGAGTTGCAGTGTTGCATGAAACCTGGACTTCGTATAAACACATCTTTGAAGCAGGTAAGGATTTGTTATTCTTGCCTTCATGCAATTTATCAAACCTAGGAGAGTCAGCTGCTCCTTTTTAGCGTAAAGCAAGCTTTAGGAATGTATTTCAGAGTGGGGTATGATGCATTTTCAGAATTCTAGGAATATTATAAGGTAAACAGATCAGAAAATGCTATGCAATGTATAAGATGCTGAAAAGTAATAGGAAAGGTTACTTCATGTTATCACAAAAAATATACTATGTTTCTGTTATAAGATAACTGTAATTTCTTAGCTGTGGTACATTTTTGGAACGTACTTAAAAATGTCAAGAATTCATGTTGTCAGAATTCATGTGAAATCACACATTATTAAAAAAAAGGAAAAGCAGAGTTTCAAATGCTATACAAGTGACTAGTCTATGGTAATCTAGATAAAACAGAAGATTTACAATACTATCACCACCTTTTCTTCCCGTGTTTCTTTTTAAATTTCTGATAGTACCTTGTCTTTTGACATAAATGCTGAAAATTTAATTAATTTTACTTGCAGTTTTTGCTTTTTTCATAGCATCCTCGTATCTTCTATTCGTATTGGTATGTTCATATTCTTACCGTATTTTTTTTCCTGTCTGATGGTATCGCATTTTGAGAAGCTAGATTATAAAGTCCATTTCTTATTTTGTGCTAGAATATCTATCATTGTTTAAATACTATTGTTGCCATGTGAACCATGCTACTTCAAGGAGTTAAACTGCTAAGTCAGTACATTCATAATATTCATGTTGGCCTGATCATGTCCTCTGAAAGTGAGTGGTGAAAATGCCATTGATTCCAGTGACAACAATATTTGACTACATGCTTTTAGAAATAACTGAAACTTTTATCAAAGAATCATAGAATCGTCTAGGTTGGAAGGGACTTTTCAGATCATTGAGTCCAACCATCGACCTAACACTGACAAAACCACCACTAAACCATGTCCCTAAGCACCACATCTGTCCATCTTTTAAATAGCTCCAGGAATGGCGATTCCAACACTTCCCTGCATGGCCCGTTCCAATGCTTGAGAACTCTTTTGGTCAAGAAATATTTCCTAATATCCAATCTAAACCTCCTCTGGTTCAGCTTGAGGCCATTTCCTTTCATCCTATCACTTGTTACTTGGGAGAAGAGACCAACCCCCACCTCTCTACAACCTCCTTTCAGGTAGGTGTAGAGCGCGATAAGGTCTCCCCTCAGCCTCCTTTTCTCCAGAGTAAACAACACCAGTTCCCTCAGCCACTCCTCATAAGACTTGTTCTCCAGACCCCTCACCAGCTTCATTTCCCTTCTTCGGACATGCTTGAGCACCTCAATGTCTTTCTTGTAGTGACGGACCCAAACCTGAACACAGTGCTCGAGGTGGGGCCTCACCAGTGCCGAGAATGGGGGGACAATCACTTCCCTAGTCCTACTCACCCCACTGTTCCTGATACAAGCCAGAATGCTGTTGGCCTCTTGGTCACCTGGGCACACTGCTAGCTCATATTCAGCCAGCAGTCAATCAACACCCCCAGGTCCTTTTCCACCAGGCAGCTTTCTAGACTGACTTCCCCGAGCCTGTTGTGTTGCATGTGGTTGTTGTGACCCAAGTGCACTTGGCCTTGTTGATTCTCATACCACTGGCCTCAGACCATAGATCCAGCCTGTCCAGATCCCTACGTAGAGCCATCCTTTCCTCAAGCAGGTTGACACTATGCCTAACTTGGTGCAAATTTACTGAAGGTGTACTCAATCTCCGTATCCAGATTATTGATAAAGATATTAAACGGAACAGGCCAAAATACTGATCCCTGGGGAACACCACTTCTGACCAGCTACCAACTGGATTTAACTCCATTCATCACCACTGTCTGGATCCTGTCCTCTAGATAGTTTTTTCCCAGCAAAGAGTACACCCATCCAAGCCACAGGCAGCCAGTTTCTCCAGGAGAATGCTGTGGGAACTAGTGTCAAAGGCCTTACTAAAGTCCAGGTAGACAACATCCACAGCCTTTCCCTCATCCACCAAGTGGGTCATTTTGTTATAGAAGGAGATCAGGTTAGTCAAGCAGGACTTGCTTTTCATGAACTCATGCTGACTGGGCCTGATCACCTGGTTGTCCTTCATGTGCTGCGTAATGGCACTCAGGATGATCTGTTCCATAACCTCCCCAGCACCGAGGTCAGACTGAGAGGCCTGTAATTCCCCAGATCCTCCTTGCAGCCCTTCGTGTGGATGGGCGTCACATTTGCTAGCTGCCACCCAACTGTGACCTCCCTGTTTAGCCAGTACTGATGGCAAATGATGGAAAGTGGCTTGGCGAGCACTTCTGCCAGCTCCCTCAGTACCCTTGGGTGGATCCCATCTAGCCCTGTAGCAGGTCCCTCATAATTTCCCCTTGGATTATGGGGGCTTCATTCTGCCAGGTCAGGGGTCTGAGAACTCAGGGAATAAATGGTCCTACTACTAAAGACTGAGGCAAAAAAGGTGTTAAGTATTTCAGCCCTTTCCTCATCCTTTGTCACTACGTTTCTGCACCTGTCTAAGAAAGGATGGAGCTTATCCTTAGTCCTCCTTTTACTGCTAATGTATTTATGGAAACTTTTTTTATTGTCCTTAACACCAGAAGCCAGATTAAGTTATAGTTGGGCTTCAGCCCTTCTAATTTTCTCCCTACATAGCCTCACAACATGTTCATAGTCCTCATGAGTGGCCTGCCTCTTCTTCCAAAGATCATAAATTCTCCCTGAGTTGCAACCATAGCTCTGCTTAAACTGAGCTAATTCTATTATAAAGAAGAAGAAAAAAGTACTTGATATTCCAGCCATGAAATATTTTAATGTTAGTGGCAAGTCTCATCATCAGTGAATTTCAAATTACAAACTCATTCTCAAAATGAGTAAGGTGTAAACATTTATCTGTGTTATTCAACAAGTATGTTCTGCTTTTATACATCAGTAATTTGTCTATGATCCTACCATGCCCTTATTTTTATAAATTCTCGTGATAAAGTCAAAATTAAATTCTTTTTTACTTCCTCATACAATCTTTAATTTTGTGTAATCCATACTAAAACCACAGTAATTGTGCTCCAGACATTTTAATAAAGCATGCTTCATATGTTTCCTAAGGAGCCTGTGTTTTAATTTGAATTAATGGCTTCTTTCAACTACAAATTTTCAAGATTTTTCCAGGATATTGTTTGCCTGAATTTGATCAAACAGTGGCATCCAGTGGGAAAAGTAGATGTGTATCCCCAAGAGATGTAGTTCTTGGTATATGTATCAGCTATGCTTATTTTAGAAAAGGAAGAATGCTAATACGCTATGAGAAATCCAAAATACTTCTTCAATTTATAGTAAGTAACAGTATGACGGGTTTATTAAACTGGTTCAATCTTTGCAGCTCCAGTAGGGACATGACTTTAGTCAGTCTGTGATTCCCTTAGTTTTTGTTGGACTGTTTTCATTTCACGATAGTGCAATTTGAATCATTATCAGTTTCTGACAGTTGCTTCTAGTACTGCTATCTTCTCTGAACAAAAGGTACATTATTGAATACAACTTACTCATGTGTTGATGAGAAATACACTTAATTAATGCCCTTGAAATCTAATTTATTGTGCATTCAATGTACATGCATACATTATGCTTCACTTAAGTTAAATTCAAGACCTTATTTATTCAACTGTGTAGAAATTACTCAGTTTACACTTCAAGTAAAATAAAAATAAAATCATCAAGAATTCTACAACAGAACCAAGATAATGAAAGCAGGAATTGTCTATGAAACATTACTTTCTCTAAGTTCAGGTCCTTCAAACTAACTTTATACATGTACACTTCATTCTTTACTGTCCTTTCCTGCTGCCCTCCCCCCTCTACCCCCTGGCCTCTGCCCTGATTTCCACTCCTTGGAAGTTTTCTGCTAGTAAATATTAATCTAATCAGGCTATGGAACTTTACATATATGAACTAAGAAAACAACATACCTAAAAGAAATTACACAACTGATCTTCATTGTTAGACATTGTTAGATAGTTTTGCCAATTTCCAGTTGAAATTGAATCAGCACCAGTGTCCCGTGCAAACTACGTGTAGTATAATAGCTATTGCATTTGCATAAACTAAGTTTATTAGCTTTGGATTACATCACAAGTAGCCAAATGCTGTTTGAGATTAAGTTGGTAAATGCTTACTCAATATGGTACACTGTCACTCTGTATCCCTAGATGGAGGTTTGTATAACAGTAAAATAGTAGAAACCATTGCCACCGTAGTTATGGATGATAAATGCATTTTTAACCAGAAAGGAGCCCAGTTTGCAGCCAAGAGACAGACACTAATGGCAGGTGTTGATAGGGAGGTACATACTTGTGCATAATTGCAGTCTTTGTCAATTGGTGCAGATGTCAGTGGTACCTAATTCTTATTCCTCAGTAAAGTTCCAGTTGGAAAACAGGAGAATGGACATTTTTTTCTAGATATTTTACTGGAGCTAAGTAGAAGATCCCATCACGGAATTCACACACACACAAGTTACTGAAAGGAAAGTCATGTGAGGATTTAGTGTTAAATGGAGCAAATCAGTTAATTCAACGCTGTTTTTCTTCTATAAACAAAATTGATATATAAGTATGTAATTATTTTAGAATACTGAATCTGTACTCAAACATGAAGTATTTTATATAAATTACAAGAAATACTGTGTAATATTTCTTCTTTTCTCAATCACTTTGATTATTTACTGTGCCCATTATACCATTCCTCCTTCTTTGTATACAGTCTGTAATCTGCACTGTATAGATTCTGTACTTATATGTATGTATATGTATTATATTCCCTTTTATTTATCTATATAATAAACATCCATTTAATCCTTGTCACTTTGTGTCAGCTTTTCTCAGACAGTACTCTAGATAGAATCTTTTCTAGAAAATCCTGTGTAAGGCTTAATAGAAAGCTAAAGAAGAAACTTAGAGTCAAAGAAAATCCAATTACTAGTTCTTGTCCCTGCTGCAAAACAGGAAATATTTGATTTACAAGAATCAGAGAAAACCTATTTATGATGCAGTGTTTTGGGAGCTTGTTAATACTCTTATGAAATAACAAAAATCCACAGATTCCTTGATTATTTTTTTTTTCCCCCGGAAAAAAGTAATAACCCTGTTTAAAATAAAGAATTGCAAGGTTCAGGTTTCTAGATCACACCGTGGTTAGTAAGGGAGGAGTGAGTCATAAGGCAGATAAGTCACCTTAAAACCACAGAAAAGAAATGTGGACACTAGAAAAAGGAGGTACTTGCCCTGGGTCACCAATTAAAAAATAAGAAAAAAACCTGAAGTCTCCTGTCCTCATCAGCTGTTTTATTCACCATTTGGTTAAAGACTTACAGAGAATGTAGGTATTATTTACTCTTTCATATGGGAAGGTTTATTTTTTTTCTGTATCCATTTTTATACCTATTTTCCAAAGATTGCAAGGGCCTTCAATCAGAGAAAAATAAAAAAAAAAAGCCAAAACAACCAAACACCACCAAACCCAAAACACAGGAACTGAGAAACCCTGAAAGCAGCTCATAGTCACCCAGTCATCCAGTATTGCCATTGCTAGCAAAAAGCCAAAATTTTGCAATGAGTTAGCAAGGCTTCAAAGCCAGACTTCTTTTGTGTGGAACAATTTTGGCTCGCCTGGAGGTTTGGTTTTGGTTTTCTTCTTGTTTCTTCTATTTAATTCATTTAGTTTTAACAGCCTTTTTTTTTCTAAAGACCAAGTGGCTGTGTCTTCTTTCTTTTACTTTTGTTTTTCTTTGTATGAAACAACAATAGTTTTTATTCTGTGTATGGCACCAAGAGTTTCTCAGTGTTTTTAACTGATAGGTGGATGGTAGATGATGGTGATTTAGAAAAAAAAATAAAAAAAATATTCACATAAACATATGTTAATATGCCTAATACCAGCAAAAATTACTCTTTACAATGGGGAATACTAAGAAAATAAGTTTTTTTAAGAACTAGTAAGTTATTACAATGCCCCCTGTGCAATCAAAACCAGACATTAAGGAAACATAAAGTAATCTGAAAGTAACTGATAAAATAGAGGGAAAAAATCTCCCAAAAGAGATATTATTTTTGGATTCTTTATTAATAAGCTATCACATTTTATGTATGCTGACAGAACACATATAGAATTTTGTAGAAGGAGAAAGTAAAAGCACTGTAAGTTTATATTAAGAAAGAACGGGAGATTTCAAATTCAGACTCCCTGTTGCAAGACTTCTTTCTTGACAGTCAGAGAGATGGTTCCCTTATATTTTATCATTCAGCTGACAAGTAAAGCTTGTTTCTGCTAGCTAAATAAAGTTATAAAGAAAGTGATTTTGCATAGTAGAGAATGATCAGTGTTGAGCTCCATTTTGATCCACTTTAATACTGAAAATATAAAACTACACACACTTCCATTTTTATGTTACTTTAGCTAATCATATTTGATGCGTTTCAGAGGATGAGAAGTAGAAGTCATGATTCTGTTTAGTCAATGAAAAAAAATAAAAAAATCAGCCTGTCTTTAGTTCTGACCAGTATAGACCACCATAACTATTCATGCTGCTTCTGAGAGAAAGAGTGCTATGGGGGAATGCTAAAACTGTCGTGTCCTACACTTCAGGCTTTCTCAAAGGCAACAGGACTTGGCAAGTCCTGCTCTCCCAGGTGCGACCCTGTGTCTTTGGGCCAACACTGACCTCCCACCACATTTGCACTATTGTTTCTCTCTGTCTCCACAGCTGTAGAGGCCTTGAGCTCCCTGAGCTCCAGCTGTCAAAGGAGTATTTCTCGCCACTTCCATTCTGAGAGGGGGAGACGTTATAGCTATTCTGTAATAAAATTCAAATTAATATGGGGATGGAGGGAAAGAGAGGGAAGGGATAGGGAAGTCAGTAAGAAAGGGAGAGGGAAGGAAATTAATTATGAGTATTTTCAGTGGACATTTGTGCTCTTTCCTTCTGCCTTTCATTTTACTTTTGCAGTGGCAACACAATCTGTATTTCCTCTTTGAAAGTTTTGCTGTAATTTTGTATGTTTCAGGGAGGTTTCTTCTAATTAAATGTCCACAGTTTCTGCATGATTTATTTCTCTTATTCATCATAACCTAATTGCTTTCCACCAAGAGCTAGCTGACAGAACTGTCAAATTGTTCACGTCCTTCTGTTAGTCTGATTCACTGATTCATCATCTGCCATCCTCAGGTACACTCAGCACCATTTCTGATGGGCTGGCCAGCAGGATGACCTGTCTCGTTGCCAGCATATTTTTCATTCTTCAGAACAGGGTTTATAGACTGTCCATGATCAGCAAAACCAGCTGATAGAGATAAGACATGAATTTACAATGTGTTCTCCCTCAGCATACTCAGCATTTTTCTCTTCAAAACAGTAGCCAGTGGTAAAATGAGCAGTGTTATACAACAATTACCCTCTCAAGGGTTGTCGAGGCAAATACTATGTCTTCCTATAAGGCAACCTCTTCACTTGATTTCTTTTAGAGAGAGTTTCAAAAAGCTTCATGAACAAGGAACAGTTCTTGTGGTTTGTAGGGGAGCAGAGTTTTAACCTCTTTTCCGCAGTACAGATATATTGAAAGAAGGGGGGTCTTTGGGATTACAAAATTTTAGGTCTAACAGCCAAAATTTTTGAAAAATTTCCCTTCCCTTCCCTTCCCTTCCCTTCCCTTCCCCTCCTGTCCTTCCTTTAGCTTAAGGGAGAATATAATCAGCTGACATTTAGATATTATCCACTTTGCACTTTATATTGCAAACAGTAGACATCCCCTACATGGAGCTCAATTTGGAGAATATTTTTAAGCAACACTCTAAACAGTTGCACTGTATAAGTTCATGGAGATGGCTCACAAATGCAAAACAGTAAGCTTCCAAAGACTTGAACACATTCGTGAACTGAGCCAGCAAGCAAGTTTTGAAACAATATAATTATACATGCTTGATGGAGAAGAGTAACCCACATAGATTTATTTTGTGCTTCCTCAGAAGCATATCTGATTAATTTTTGTTTACCTCTATTCCCTTTACTTGTGTGTTCTCATAAACTCCAGTTCTCAATCATTTTTACATCTTGTGCTTGTACTGTTGCTTGCATTGTAAGGCAGTCTTATGTTATTTATTATTCAGATGTAACAGAGATCAGAATCTAGTCATATTTACATACTATGTAATATATCTCCTTATGACTTGAGAGCAATAGTATAAAATATGTAAATAGATGAAAGTTAAAAATAAAAATATGCAAAAGTTGTTTGTTTATTTCTTTGAACAGATCTAGGAAGATATAAAGACAAAATGACAATGCTGTTAATAAAATTTATTATAAAAAACATATGGTGGATACCATGCAACGAGCTTCTTGAGCTTCTTTTTCTTTTCAAAAAAATCTGTAATTTTTTTGAAATCTAAGCTTGCAGACCTTACCTAAATGCCATATAGATATTTAAGATTGGGGCAAAATAGCATGTAGGCATTCAGCCACTCAAAGCTTCAGTGCAATTCCCAACAGTCACTTCTGCAAAACAGTAGAGAGAGGTTTATCTTAAATTCTGTCCTGGATGTAAGTACTAAATTCAGGACTCCAATTAGGTATTTTTGAGAACTTAGTGACTAAAATCTCCTCTGGGAGCTATGGAAGTATATCTTAAAATAAAGGATAAATTTTTACACATGTACAAATCTTAAATTTCTTCTCTAAAAAAGCTCATCTTCAGGCTTTTTCAGCTAATAACATTGGTCAGCAAAAAGTGGTTTTCAGATAGCTTAGCCATGTATTATCACAGTTAATATAGCCTAGCAGTCTAAAAGAAGCTTTTGATATTTTGATAAACATAATTGGGTGAGAAAAATGGCCCAACAAATTTTAAATCTGAGAACCTACAGATACTCAGCAGATGTTACCAGCATTTTTTTAGAAGCAGGGAGCTTTGTTCATGAAACGTCATAGTTTATTTGATTGATGTCTCTTAATGCAATTTTGTTCAAAGTTTTCATATGATTTTTTTTTCAGTGAGAATAAAGCTTCAGTAAAAACGAAACAGAAACAGAAGCAGAGGAGGGAATGCAATTATTCACCTTGTGGCTGATTTCAGGAATGCAAATTCCAAGGATTTTCTGAAATTTGCTTATTTCCCTTGTAAACATATATAGCAGATCTCAGTTTATATTCAGAAATAGGTATCCTTTCTGTTTATTATTTCAAGGCAAAAAATCAAAAGGAAATAAAGCACATATCTGTCACACTCTCTGTACAGGTCAAGATTCAACTTCATATTTAAAACATGGCAGATGCTGGAGATAAGCCTTAAACACAGAATTCTTCTAGAAAGAAGGTTTCTGTCAGCCACTGTTCATTTAGACAATTATTCATCTTCCCATCATATGAAAACATGTTAATAAAATATTGACACTGAAAACGATGAAACATAAAGCTCTCATGAGGCACACTGTAAGTGTTAAAAAAATTAACCTTAGCTTATTTCAAAGTTTCTCTTATCATTATTTATTTTTTGTTGTGATTTATTTCCGACCATGTCTTTGTGCATGAAATACAATATTGATATTTAGCAGAACCTAGGTACTAAAAATGTGTATTCACAATTGTCTTTTGTTATTTCTTTAAAATTATGTTCTAATACTATAAAAATAAGCAAAATGTATTCTCTAAATAGGCAGAACAGGCCTTCTTTCTTAGTTAGCTTCACTACCTCGTTTTCAGTTATGCAAATAATGAGCTTTCACAGTTTTTATAACAATCTGTTTATTTTCGATGAAACCAGAGACCAAAACCTGCAGTTAATTCTAAATTTTATGCAATTGAAAAAAAAATCGTCTTGTACTTTAAAAAGACAAACAAGTTCAAAGTAATATAATAACAGTATGCAATTCTTTTTTATTATAGTACAAAAATGTATGTCATTCTGAGCATATATGGCATACCAATAAATCTCTCTGTAAATATTGACAGGACCTGTCAGTTCTAGACCACAACTTAAGCTGAAGGTTTTCAAGTAAGATCCAATTACCCTTTTTTCCATCTTTGTTGCTCTGACAAACTTGCTTCATTAGCAAAAAGTGTGTGCCCCATTGCAAAAAATCTCCATACTAATATGCATTTTACTACTCCTGAACAACTAGGGAATAGGAAAATGAGATGGTGTGTTGTTGGCTATGGTAATATGCATATCTCCTGAGTATTGCTTTGAATTAATTTATTTTTAGTATACAGGGTCATTGCTGTGAAAAGAAGTCTTTTTTTCATCTGTTTATCTAACTCTTCCACTATGGTGGAAATTCTATGGGTATGATCTGACTGATGAATTCCACTGATTCCAGTGGAAATTATGAAAAAATTTTTATTTTATTCCTATGGTAAAATCAACCTAAGCAGCATGTAAAAAGCTTTTTGTTGTTTAATTTAATTTTATTTTTAATTAACAAGAATCTATTCCAGTGTTTTTAATAGCTTATAAATTTTTGTCAGACTTTTGTTGTTTCTCACTGTGCTGACCAAATCCTAAGAACTGATAGTTCTAAAACTCTTTTGTTACATTTGAATACCCATCTCAGATCTCTTAATTTCTACCTGACAGATTAGCTCTCTTGAGTTCCATATCCCATAACAAAAAAAAAAAAAAGTATGAAAACTGTTTAAGTAGAGTTAAAACAAAGAAATTAATTCCAAATATCAATATCTATGATACAATCCTTCCTTAGCTGCAGCGTACATCTGATTTGAAAGCAGGGGTGGGAGGAAAAAGAACATTTTCTCTTCTAATAATCGTTGTTTGAAGGTCAACGCTACCTGAAGTTAATGTGCCTGGGAGTCAGACTGCCTCCAATCCATGTACGATGAGTAGGCCTGCATGAGGGTGTCTGTATGTGCATGAGATTCCTGAGCACAAGGTGTCTTCGTTCTTGCCATGGAGATGTTCAAAAGGGGCATCAATACAGTGAATGAAGCTTAGGGGGAGAGTTTTGTGTCACCTTAAAGTAGCCACCTAGGGTTTCATTTGTCTGAGTATAGGTATAGTGCCGTATTACATGCTTAGATTTCCATCAGTTCCTTTGCTGCAAATTCATAATTGCCTGTTCCCTGTCAACTCTTAGATACTGGTGAGTTTTCAACTGACACTAAATGCCTTTGTGTGAGTGGCTGAGTCATGCTTCAACGTGATTTTAGGTGATTTCACCTAGACCGAATTACAACAAATTTATGTCATAGAAGGGTTATAGCTAAAGAAGGATCAAGTTATGAGATATATTGCATGAAATATAAAGTCAACAATAACCTTACAGCTGGTCAGCATTATTTCTCAAAGTCCTGGGCATATATGCACTTACTGATCACCAATTTGTGTTTAAAGTGTTTAGCTATATTCACCCTTTGCTGGCAAAAGGGAGAAGCAGTGTTTTAGGATACGAATTATAAGTTGGACGTCTTTCTACTCTTACTGAAGTATAATTTAGAAATAATTTATAGTGATGTAAAAGCATTCTGAGAATTCTTTATTGAAAAGATTCTCTAATATTTGACTAAAATGAGACAAGAATGTAAGGCTGAACGTATTAAAAAAATAATTCTTGTTGTCCTTCGGTACTGCATAGGAACAGACATAATTTATTTCACTCTTTTATTTAACCATTTGGTATTTGAAGTGTAGAGCAAACATGATTTTATCATGTTTTTTTCCAGCAATCTTATTTGCAGAAAGTGTGACCTCTTACTCAAGTCACACATAACAAAATAGATGAACCAGTGAAATAAATAAAAAAAAAAAAAAAGGACATAAGATCTGGATACAAACTCAAACATCTGGCTCACCATTAACATAATTCCATAAATTAAAATATCTATATATCAGTGTAGAAGGACACTTGAGGAAAATATTTCACCATATATTGTAGCTTCTTTGTTTAATATGTTAGGTCATGTTTCACTGAACTTCAAGTGACAAAACACTGAATACTGAAATTTGAAGTAGTAAATAGCTATAAAAACACTTATTATGCATTTATTTGCAGCTAGAAGAAAAACAATCAATTAACGAAATGGTATTCACAGCTGAAATTAAATGGTGAACTGGCAAGGTGCAATTGGGTAAGTGTCACAGTTATTCATGGTCTTGTATCTGAGTGAGAGTTTGTCTGCATTTTAATTAGTAGAGAAGACTTAACATCTGACTCTTACAAAATATAGAGCATTTCTGCCCATATGTCATTATGCTTTTATAAATATAAGTGGGCATTATTATTTCTGTATTTCAAATATACAGACCAAGTATTTATTTTCCTTCCAGACACAAGTTTTCAATTACAGTATTGCTGAAGGTCACTCTCAGTGTCAGTCTCAATGAGTGGATCTCATTGAGAGTTCAAGTTTTGCAGTTTTGACTTAATTTGTCAATATAATTAACATATTTAGTGAACAGGTTCACAGTAGGAAATTTTACCCAGTTACATTAAATTTCATAAGCCATTTAATACATTTTGTGAAATCATACCTGTCCAAAAGTTTTTACTTTTTTTTAGACTGATGTTTTATTCTGATGTTTGTCTTGCATTTTTACAAGTTCATTTAATAGGAATTGTTTATAAAAAATAATTCTCAAAAGTCTAACAAAAATTATTTTTCTTTACATTTTACAGATTCGGTGTTATTCAGAGTGTAAATTTTTTCACAGATGACAAATTTCAGTAATCAGAATTGATAGTTGGTGGTTGCTTTTATATGAGTGGATACTTTTGAGCGTGCACAGGTCTGTCACTGTGCATAACTGGACTCCAGACTTACCTCTTTTTCTGGTTTTCCTCTAGAAATTTTGATGGGTTTCATCTGATTTAATTTTTCTCATATCCGAAGATAATCACCATAAGAATTTTTTAGGACCTATGAAGAAAAATTGAGAGAGTCGGGTTTGTTTAGCCTGAAGAATGGAACGCTTAGGGGAGATCTTATTGTGGTCTATCAAGACTAAAAGTGGGCTTGCAAGAAAAATGGAGAAATATTTTTTGCCAGGGCCTGTAATGACAAGAAAAGGGCCAACAGTTTTAAACTGAAAGAGGGTAGGTTTACATCGGATATAAGGAAGAAATTCTTTACAAAGAGGGTAGAGAGGCACTGGACCAGGTTGCCCAGGGAAGCTGTAGATGTGCTGTCACTGGAAGTGTTCAAGGTCATGTTGAATGAGGCTTTGAGCAAGCTCATCTGGTGAAAGAAGTCCGTGGCTATGGACATCAGGTTCAGCTGCCAGGGGGCAGCAGGGTAGGTGGGTGGACTAGATGGACTTTAAAAGTCCCTTCCAACCCAAACCATTCTATTATTCTGATTTTAGGAGTATGGCCAGCCTTACATAGGTATATAAGACAGTTCAGATAGGACAATCTGAATACTTCTGGTTTTCTGCATGAAATGTAATAGGATTTAAAGGCGATTACTATGGATTTACTTGTCAAACTATATCTCTGGTGGGGAAGATCCTTAGATCCTACTCTAGTTCACAAAAATAAAGGACTATGGTTCTCATCTCTAAAAATATACAAGAACAGTCACACTCTGAGTCACTATCTCAGAATTAAGTTGTAAGCTAATCTCTACAAGGAGCTAGACTTCTAATATTCAGAGGGTTTTATATTAATCATGTGGTTTAATCATTAGGAAATTTACTTGATTTATGAATTATGACAATTCTTTTCAAAATCTAAGTAAACTGAAACCGTATTAAAGCAGTTTTCTCATTCATTTTTCACTCTTTTGACCCATAATAGACAAAATGATCAATACTTTTATTGGACATCCTCACCTCAGTGAAATATATTTTTACTTTAATATTTTTTTTGGTATGTAACTTACTTTGCGGTCTAGAAACAACTAAGATGAGAGGAATTCCTATTCTTATTCCTAAATAGACCTAATGTTAAAGCATGTTTGATCATAATGTAGCCTAAAAGAGTTTTAATATGTTTTAATTTCTATTGGGAATGTATGATATGAAGGCATTCTTTTTCTATACAGGATAAAAATAATTCCTTTCCTACATAAATTATTTAATTTAGTTGGAAATAATTTCTCCAAAAGAATGCTAAATAAAAGGTGAAAAACTATTTTAAATCTGATGTGTTTAATTTTCCTTTTTTAATGAGAAACTGACCCCTTGCACTCTTCTTCACTGTGGAATAATTACTATCTGCTATTACTAACACTTCCAGAAATAAATGATCTAGTCAGGATTAGAATTAACAAGCATGGCTGATCAAGCCACTATGAACATGCCTTCCTTAGAGTCAGTTTCAGCTGACGTTGTTCACTCATTCTCAATTAGGCACTATCTTAGAGCATTTACTTACTGAATATTTACTTGCTGTTAAGCAATTGCTATAGCGGTTTCATGGGCTGTGGAGAAAACATTCAAGTAGAATAGGGAAATGTAACTGTCATATTCAATAGAGGCCCTAGTGATATATGTAATGGTAACTTAATAAATTGATGACACTGTACTGAACTGGAATAATACAATTTAGCAACATTTTCAAAGGAAAAATCACAAGATTTGTTAACTTCATGTTTTGATTTGAAAATGTAATAAATTGAAAATTAATGCAAGTCATTATTTTTATTGCACTCAGTGACAATGTTTATCATAAGTATAAACTAGCAGCTTAATGTCTCAATTTCGTGAATGCTTTCTTAAAAAAATTTCTTCCAAATGATACATTAGTTTCAGATTGATCAACTAATGAAAATGTACTGTTTTAGTGAAAATGACAGCATAATACACTATTAAATATTTGTCCAGGAAAAAGAATAATAAGGAAATCTTTGTTTATGACCTCATGTGGTTTATATTTTTAGACCATGTTATTCATTTATTCGTCATAGCACCAAAAACCAAACAAAGCGTATTAAGGACCAGAGCAGTAGAATCACAAAATCACACCAAGACATCTGACAAAACTGCCTCCATGATTTCTAAATCACTTTTAGCACTGGTCCCACATATTCCAGTGATTAAAATAATTTTACAACTTTGAAGAGCTACATGGCAAAATAAATGTAAAATAGAAACTATCTGAGTCTCAGCAGTGCTGAGCAACAGGACAAGAGGAAACAGGCACAAACTGGAACACAGGAAATTTCATCTGAACAGATGGAAAAATTCTTAACTTTGAGGGTGACTGGAACAGGCTGCCCAGAGAGGATGAGGAGTCGTCTTCTTCTGGAGATACTCGAAATCCACCTGGATGCATTCCTGTCCAACTTGCTCTAGGTGAACCTGCTTTACCAGGGGGGTTGGACTAGATGATCTCTGAAGGTTCCTTACAACCCCTACCATTCTGTGATTCTGTGAGTTCACAACCTCTCTGTATTTTGGTCTGATATTATAATATCATGAGGCTTGAAGCACTATTGGTAGTTCCTAATATATGTTAGAAGTCTTCATCTGTTTATTTTGGTGACACCTTCTCTCAGGATGCTGAGAACACTGAAAGCATCCTTAGATTTAAGGAAAGACCAGACAAGTCCAATGAATAAATTTATTAAAGTTCTCTACATTCTTAGAAACCAGTTTGATTCAGGAAGTCGCAAATTACTGGACCGTACTTAGAAAAAGTATTTTTTTCTAGCCTAGGGATTGCTTATGCATACTGTTGGGAAAAAAGTGTTCAGACTATATAGACCATTGAACTTATCCACTGGTATAGGTAGAGTGCATTTATTCTTGTGTTATTTCATGTTACCATATTTGGAACTATTATTACAGTAATTAATGTTATTAAAGGTCATAAATTTGCAAGAATGTCTACATAGTCTGAGTGGTTACTCTTTATAAAACTAATTTCTCTTGACTTCTTCAACCTTTGTTTTTCCTTCTTCTTTCTTCTCATTCTTTTTTTTTTTTTTATGTCAGCAGGTATTATTGTGAGGTATCATAGCAATCTCTGTCCACTTTTTTCTTCTCTTTTCCCTTTAGCACTGAGTAAATTTCTTTAGCATTCATTGTTAAGATTACTTTCACTAGAGCTGACTAAAATACAAGGCATTTTAACTAAATTAGTTCTATAGCTTCTCTCCACAGACAATAGAGAGATGCAGATACCTTCTCTGTATTAGGTGAAGTAAAAAATATATTTTTTCTTTTTTCTTTTCTGTGCAAAATTTTCTGGTTTTTTGTTTCTTTTTTTTTTTCTATCCATCAACTATTTGGTTAGACTGTGACAAAACTAATGCAGCTCTCCTCTTCAGTTTCCATCTTGGCCTCCTAGAGTCCTTTCATAAACATGGTAACTAACCTTGCATTGACAGTTAGGCCTGTGTCTTCTTTGAATCTTGTCACTGCCCTCCTGTTGCCTGCGGTATAAAGTCTAATAATCTATTTTCCAAAGTTTGTTTTTTTTTTATGTTCCAAACCACTCACTGGAAATTCGACTATGAATAGAGAGAATACTGTGTTGCAGTGGCTGCTGTACCACTTTTTACTTAATAGGAATCTTTCCACTCACCATGATTATTGTGCAGGGGTGGCGTGTTTCTGCTTCCTGTCTACACTGCTCGTGCTGGCATGTGGTTGTGATGGTCTCTCTGCTGCAGTACAGTGGTTTCCGTCTATGCCATGCAAGAGGCAAACAGCTGAGGAAGGTTTCACTGAGGTAGCTCTTAATAAAGCTCTGGTGGGGGTGGAGGTCAGAGCTCCTCATGTACTAGTGATTTGGTTAAGGACTTAGCCTGTACTCAAGTAGCCCCTGAAATCATCAGAGTGCATTAAAAAGCATTTAAAAAGCTACCAGTCTCTTAGGTATGTGTAAGGCTTTGCATTTATTATGGAGAAGAACTCATAATGAGATAGAAAATTATATGAAACTGACACATAACAAAGTGGATTAAGTATATTTTTATCAGTATATCTTATGGCAAATTAAGTGATAATATAGCAATAGAATACTGTCTGTTACATATTAAGATTTGGCTTAAAATAATTATCATATTATAGGAACTACTTCTATTCCCACTGATGATTATGACAAAACTGCCATTAACTTACCAAGAACAAAAATTTGTCCAGGAACAGTAAAAGTAGGAGCAGAAGAATATTTTTAAAGTTTAAATGACATAACTTATAATATAAGTTAATACACATTTAGGGAAAAAGAACAGAACTAGTAAACTCTTGCATAGTTAGGAGTGTTCAAATTCAAGCTAAATTGAAGGCTCAGGTGATGATAACAAGCTTTTCACATCTGCTTCACTAATTGGAACATGACAAGCAGCCACGCTCCACACTGGGCTACAAAAAAATGTCATATTTGTTTCAAGAGGGAATTGAAAGGCATCTAAAACCTCTGGTTTGCTATGGCCTTTCAGGATCATCCATTTCTAGCCTGAGAAAAGAAGAAAAATAAATAGGACAATTGTGACCAAGCCAGCACTGATATGGCATATTTTTCAGGCAATCATCTTAACCAAAGTGTCTTCTTTTGGAAGATTAGTGAGGTGGAACAGTGATATTCTGCTTCTGTGTCTTGTAAGGGGAAGATGAATGCCCCCAAACCTGTATCATTTTGAACACTGATGTTTGCACCTTGTAGTACGAGCATTATATTTCTAGGTAGTAGTTGTCAAGTGATGTCAAATAATGTTTGGGGGTTTTTTTGGTTTTTTTTTTATTGTTCTTTGTGTCTAGTATATAACTACATAAATTGGATGCTAGTTGAGGGCTAGGTCATGATCAAAACCATACATACAAATATGACCAATTTGAAAATAAATTTTCTTATGCTTTTATTCAACAATACTTCTCTATGTCATAGAATTATGTTGTTTTTAAGCAATTCTTACTTGTGTAAATTGTAGAATCATTCCCACACAGTTTATTGTGCATCACAGTATACTATGTTCTGTAAAAGAGATTGCTCTGGGGACCAGGGTGGTGGCCCACTGGGAGGGATAGGTCATGTGCGGTGGGTGCAGTTCTACAGAATGGGGTTGGTAGGAAGGGACTCACAGGTCCTGGCATGTCTGCAGTAGGATCTGAGACTGGAAAACTCCCAAGAATTGCAGGGGTTTTGCTTGCTGAAGAGACAAAATGTAAGCCTTAGAACTGATGAATAAAGAATGCTTGCCTCGTGACCAAAGAACCAGTTAAAGTTGTCGTATTGGAAGGAAACATTGGAGGAAAAGATGCAGTGGGAAAAGACAAGAGTGACTTCCAAGCTTTTCTAATGAATGAATTTCACTCAGGACATCTAAGTGAAATTAATATTGAATTTAATAAACAGGAACATGACAGTTTCTGATGAAATGGAGGTTTAGAAATCAAGACCTGTTATATCCTCAGTTATCCCATAATAAGGAAGCATAATAAAGAAAGTATTAGGCGTGAGGTGCCATTTCATAAATATTTAGACCTGCTTACAATATAGCACTTTTTTGGCTCTTTTGATAGACAGACCTAAAACATCTTCCAGGGATTAGCCTGAGCATAGTTTTCAAGTTTGACTTCTGCATAGTTTCACAGCGTATAACTTTGTGACATGACACAAGACTCATTTTACTTACTTAGTCAGTAATGCTAGTTTATAATTTAAATAAGAATCATCTTATAAGGGCAATTAAAAAGTCCTTTGGAGTTTTACAGGTATCTTTATTTTTTTTATTTGCTTAAGTCCTAAAAGAATGCAATCTAATAATATGCTTCAAAACCACAAACTGATCACTACACAAGTAATGAAAGATTTGGACTACATTAACTTTTTTTTTACTGGGGATGTTTTTTTGAATATTAATAATAATAGTGTGATTCCATAATGAAAGCAAATACATTTAATGTTACATGTACATTAGTGAAACATACGTTGATGGGATTTCTGAATTTAAGTAAAGGCTAACAGACAAGCTAAATTGTCTGGGTTTTGTACTGTAGGAATATATTAAATCATTTTGAACCTAGGTTATTCAAGTCCGACTCATGTATCATTTATATTAAGTATTATTTCAACTTTGTACCAAGCTTTGATTTAAGTGAGTAGCAAAGTCTGGGGGAAATGTGATGCACATGGTTTATTAAAATTCAGAAGATCTCTTAATAGTAGGCATTGAAAATAACTGTGCATAATACATGCAAAATGAGTCAAATTATTATCAGATTTTAAAATGTAAGTTTTTTATTTTTAGTTTCAGTTTTTCCCTCTAATTTTTTCTGAAAATCCTTGAAGTTCCATATAGATGTTGTAAAAATACTTTTATAACTGAATGTATAAACACTGTATTTTTTCCAATGAATTTAGTTAGAAACAAAATAAATATTTTTATGATAATGGTTTTTTTGGACTTTTTATACTGATACAGGAAAACATGAGTGACATTGCAAATATAAGGGAGCAGTTTACCTTTTCCTTTTCTTCAATCTCAGCTCAAATTCTAAGGCTCAAGTTTCTTTACTCCTGCACATTCTTTGGTGATTTTCCAGATTTATTTTCATATCTATGTATTCGTCTTTCTTACCCTGAAAGTTGCTTCCATATATTAACTAGGTTTTTCAGATGAAAATCAGTCTACTAGTATTAGCATACAAAAATCAACCTTGCAACAATGTAAATCTGTGCATTTTAATATTGGTTAAAGGCTATATGCTCTACCTTGCTAATAAGGGTGCTATGTTTTTCACTTCTTTATGGAAAAAGTTACCAACAAAAGTAATATGACTTAAAAATCTAAGATAGACATCTTTTAATGCAAAGAGAAAGATTCATTCCTAACAGTAAAAAAAAAGTTACAGGAAGTACTCCAGGGAATAAAAGGTAGAAATACTATCAACATCTTTGTTGCTGTACTAAATCAGAGCTATTGACTTTCAGATAAATGCTTTTTTTTTCTTTTTTATCAGCTGTACCAGGCACTGCATATATACATCTAATTATTTCTTGTATTGAACTTTAAAGCAAATAGACATACAAAAATTAACACGACAATGACACTGAGAACTTGACTGAAAGTACCCAAGACAGATAATTTAATAACAAGGCTGAAAACTAACCTTCACTCATCCTATTGTGATAACTTTTTGGTTAGCCAAACCTGCTAATTGCTTTGGGACATTAAATTTTGACCTATGCAGAATTAGGGAGTTCAATACTGGTTTTGTATATATTGTATATATTTCCTTATTTTCTTTTTATTATTTTATTAATATTTTCATTAAAGTAGTTAAGTTCCTTCTAAAGTCATAAATCTCTTTATCTCCTTGGAGAGAGAAATGAGGGATAGCATCTGTCGTTCGTCTCATTGGCCAGTCCATCCCAAACCACGACAGCTACATAGAATAATGTTAACTTTGGTAATAACAGAAATTTGGACTGATATCAGTGACCCAGACTGCTCTTAAAAGTAAATAGGACACCAGGGAGGTTGAATGTGTCTTATATGAATAGATTCTATTACTAAATCTGAAATATCTATTATTTTCTTTAATTGCAGGGCCTCCTTTTCTAGCATTTGAATGATTTCTGCAAATCTGAGCCCCAGTTTATGATTGACAGTATGCATAATATTAACAGCAGATGAATTTATATGGTCCTATAGACCTGCATCTGAGACCAGAAACTTTAAAAAAAATCCTACCACATGTATTAGATAATATTATTTGTTAAAGCACTATTCTTGTATCGTGAATGCTACTTTAAATCACCAACACTGAGCAGTTACCAACTTTGCTTCATCAGAAAGGATCTAGTCAGTTCAACAAAATTACTATAAGCATCCACTGCTCGTGATCTCACAGCATTGTTCTTTCCTAAAAAAGAACAATGGAAGTTCCCTCCTTCTTAAATTCTCTCTGAACTTTAAGGAACTTGGTTTTGTTCAATCAGTATATGATCATATGAATTCAGCCATGGTGCTGTAAACTTCTAACATATTTAAAGAAGCTCATAGCTGCTGAATGAACTTCAAGAGTCATGGAAGGATAAACAGATGCTTTGTGCATTGATGACATTAGATGTATGTTTATATTTGTCACAACAGTATTAAAATGTGCTAAGCCACGTATAGCATTTTGTTGACTTTATTGACAACGATAAAGCAGAGTATATGTCCTTTTTTCTAGCATCCAATGAGTAAGTTTTCTAAATAAATTAAGTTTTATCCTAATTCTTCTTATTCACTCTGTGTTTCCATGAGATACTTTTATTGTCCTCAAAGGCAACATATGTGAGCTTTCCATAGCTTTTTGTTCTTGTATAAATCTGTGAAAGATAAAAATACTATGATGTTCTTCATTTCACAACAAAAAGGGAAGAGATTATTAACCTGA
Organism: Larus michahellis; assembly: GCF_964199755.1. Classification (NCBI taxonomy): domain Eukaryota; kingdom Metazoa; phylum Chordata; class Aves; order Charadriiformes; family Laridae; genus Larus; species Larus michahellis. Next base: position 19,884,680 of record NC_133896.1, read on the forward strand.
ACAGTCTGTTGTACAGGTTCTACAACTGCTTCTAAATAATTTGGACACACTTGATTCCAACTAAATATTTAGAGGAGAATGAAATGATGAGAATTCAGCAGTTTTAATTAAAAGCTGAATTCTTTGCTTAAAAGGAGCTGTAATTTGTTACCAGTTCTCATCCTTCATTTTGGGGTGTTTTAATTCCTAGTCTGGAGATAGCAATAATCCATGTGTTAGTATTAGAAATAAATACAAATAAGATTTCACTGAAACATTTTTTTTACTAAATTTATTCCGCTGAATTATCAAGATCCAGTGACATTAAGATGCCACTGAACAGAGAATGCTTATAAAGGAATATATCCTTACAACTATTATGCTTTGACTTTCTTTAAAAAGGATGGAGCCTCTATTTGGGAATATCTACAATGCAACCAATGAAATAAATCACTGTACTAAAATATGTCTTTCTTTTTTTTACCCAGAACCGAATATTGATATTTTTATTTAAAGAGATTTCTACTTGCATTTAAAATTGGTCATATACTTACTGGTTTGTTTATCCCTTTGTTTACATTATGCTCATATTCAGCAGATTATAAACATATATTAAGGTGCAAATAGCTACCTGTTTAAAACTTATGATTCCATTTATAGGATTTAAAGTCCCACCCAGACTTTTACCTCTCTACTTTCACTGTTTCCTCAACTAGCGATTAAAACCTATTACCATCTGCCAGGTGTTTGGTGACTGCTACAAAATAGCCTTCCAAGACACGAAATACCAACTGCATTTGGCATTAGTTAGCACTCTTATTGCTGGTCTCTACAGGGAAGTCTTAAGCAGAAGTATATGAAGATTCAGCCATGTGTCGTTGCATTAAAGCTTTTCACTTTAAGGACCTAAGCTTGGTATGGCAGAGTGAATAAACCTCCAGTTCTATCAAGTGTCCTTCTGTGACACACACCAGTAACTTTATTTTCCAGTAATAGCCATTCTTCAACAAGCAAAAATTTGATTTATTCATGCATTTTAAAATTCTGCAAAGTCCTTTCGATCCCTACTCCCTTCAGCTTTTTTTGGGGCCGATTTTAAGTAGTATATATGTAGCTTTTTAACCACACTGGGAAGATAATTTTTGGAGGGGGCAGATTTTAAGTAGTATATGTGTAGCTTTTTAACCACACTGGGAAGATAATTTTTTGAGGCTGCAGTAAATGTAGGTATGCCACTAATTTGTGTGTAAGCTGAATGTCACAATGGAAGAATTATAATCATATATTGTATTAACATAATGGCAACATCTATAACTGTATGGTAGGAGAGGGTCAAAATAGATGAGCCTGAAGTTAATAGTACAGTAATTATTAAACTCTCTAGACGCTCAAAGAAACAGAAGAATCACTCTATGTTTTAGGTTGGTTATCTAAATTAAGGAAATAACACAAATGTAAATATTTATGATCATGCTTATGTAGAGTTGCTGTTTGTTAAGATGACAAAAGAAAATGGTTTGTTTATTTTTAGGGCTATATATTATTGGAGGTAAATGCATTAGAGGATCACAGGAGGCTGAACAATAACATCTCGTGTCCATGCATGTCTAGGACAAGAATTTTTCCCGTCAGAGCAAAGGAAATATTGGTGTCTCTGTAATGGGATAGTGGATGAATTATCACCTGAGATTTAATTCAGTCTACTAAGCTGTAATGGTAATATGTGTCTGTGAAAGCCAGTTTTGGCCTACTTTCAGAAGCATTGCGTATTGATCTCTCCCAGTCACAAGTGTTCATATACTTACCAGGTGCACTTTAATTAATTCTGCACTTTCCGTGTACCATGTCTGGTTTTGATGGCAGAGGTGATCATCTGCTCTGAATTGTGTAGGACATGCTTTGTTTGTTCATGAACATGTGGGCAACACCTGTCTCACATCTGACTAGATTAGATAGTTATTTGGTTCCATTAGTGGACCAACACTGAAGTCGGTACAGCTCTATTTATTTACGCCCCTTCAAGGACTAATCTCATACTTCCAGCCAAGTATTATAAAAAAGAACCATTTTTTGTTTGTGTTGACTTATGACTTTCCCTAAGAATAAAATTCTTTAAAAAAAACCCAAACAATTCTGTAAGTATTCTTTCTTGTGTAACTTCTTCTGGTTGTTGTTTAAATTTTGAAAATGTGAATGGTAATGCTAGCAGCAACATTGGACAGGACTGACTTCCTCACTGGCTTAGTTTGCATTCAGTGATTCTGGAGGAATCAAATTATATTTGTAAAAGCAGCAGCAGCCCTGGTTTCCATTTGATCATCCTTTATTTATTAGCATTGTGAATATGGCAAGAGGCATACATTACTGAACAAGGATAACTTAACTGCCGACAATTATGTATGTCTCAGCAAAGCTGCAATGTGACAGAAATCTGTGACATGCCTCAAACTGAGCTGTGCATGTACATTGCAGATCACCGGGATGCTCCCTGCTGATGCAGTGTGTTGCATCGTGTTGCAGCAAATTACTGTCTTGTCTCTTTGCTGCATCATAGAAACTGCTAAAATAGCAGAAACCTTCCTGCCGCTCTTCGATATATGCCTGCACAGGAAAACGTTAGGCTACAAGCTGAAAGCATTCTTCGAAATGTTACGATACAAAATAGGAACAATATATTGTCTATCAGTGAAAGGGAATATTCTTGTATGAGATTTCGGGCTTTTTTTCCCTCTGTCACTGTGTTTTTCATTTTAGTCTGTTCTCAAAAGCTCCATTTGTATGAAAAAATGTTAGGTAGCTGAGAAGGGAAAAGTGAAACAGTATTAGTTGAATGAATGTTACAAATTTCATGACAAGAAGTTCCACATCTACCCAAGAACTAAACACTCGTAAAAAGATGACAAAAGTCACTTTTAAGCAAAAAATTATTTTACTTGTGATAATGGAGGAAGAAGTATTTTGAAATCACTTTTTTGACACATTCAGAGAACACTTTTATTGGTACATTAGCATTACAGACCTCATTCATAAGATGAAATGTTGTGGAAATAATGTAGTCTTAAAATAGCATGTTTTAGGCAGTACTTTATTTGCGGATTTCGTTGTGTGGTTTACCAAACTACAGTGCTTTGTTTTTTTTTCTTTTGCATCACAATACTGATTTAAAAGAATAAAAAGACCTGAGATGCAATAGATTTTCTGTTCTATGGTGAGAATTTTATTGTATTTAATGCATTATTTTGCTTACATAAACAAATAAAATATTTTCACACACACTTTAGTTTAGAAGAGCAACAAAAGAATAGAGGATTTGATTTTTAGACCAATCTCTACAAACTTTCAGGTTATTTGCTCAGATTGTCACTTCCATGTATTACAATGTCATCCTGCTGCAGTTAATTCAATTTAAACTAAATTTCATTTTGTTTACTGTTTCTACTGTAAATACTTGCTAGCATCCTTTGTAATATTAAATAGAGTTAAAACATTGGTATTTGTATGGATGTCATAGTGTGTGCTTTCACAGATATGCCTTTTTGTTTCAACATTTTAAATTGCATGCAGTGACTGTATAGAGAGGGAAGTGATCAAAAGGAATTATTTCCATTCAAGAAACTGAGAATTGTGTGCAACTTCTATTAGCCATGAATAGTTTCAGGAAACACATACTTCCTCCATAAATAATCAGAATGAGGGAAGTAACTTAAGTGTGTGAAGGAAGTGCTCTCTGGACCATGTTCAAATGTTTCTGGCCTCTCTTTAAAATTATCCCCTACAGAAATGTTCCTCAAATCCTTAACAGCTTCAGAAGTATTTAAGTAATTCTTTTAAGGGCTGATGTTGGTTTTCCTATTTTTATAGCTAGGAACTTATATTATAGCCCACTGATGTAAAAAGCCCCACAGGTTTCCAAAGATTGACTATGACATTGCTTAGTCCAAATTTGTATACAATATAATAGAGTTCTAATTTCAACAGTTTGATTACAACACAACATGTAATCCAGAGTCCATCATCTCAGTGCTCATCTTCTACCTAAGGAAAAAAAAGTACTGAAAAGGCGTACATGTACAGAGTAGGAAAATACTCAGAGTACATGCAGGCCCAAGATTTTCAAAGCAAATGTAGTACATGGAATTGGAAGCATATATCTGAATCTGAAGATCTAGTAAATGTGATTTGCTTCTAAGACATTTTTTCTTTTAATTACTATGAATTAAGTACGGAGTGAGAACCTGACGAAAGGCTATATAAAAGCAAAGTTATTTTTTGGCATCTGTGTAAATCTTCAGGGTGACTTTTTTTTTTTTTTAATGCCAACAGGAGCAAGTAGTGTAGAAATGATGAAAAGTACCAGCTTCACTTTAAGATTATCTTCTAGTCTCAATCCCTAAGACATTTATATGAGGTGCAATTTCCTATTTTGTACCCTTGTGGATCTGTTAGGCTTGAGCTTCCAAGAAATTAGAAACTTAACATGTTCATGCAACTGTATAAGGCAAAGTTCTCTCAGACATGACCAAATTTGAATACATCAATGAAACTGTGAAACCTTCTTTAGTTATGGTAAATGCTCATTTAGTCGCAGTGGTAAGTCTTGGAGTCAATATGGGAAATACTGTAAAAGTAATAGGGTAAATCAAAGTATAATAAGCACTATGATCAACTGGCTACATTGAAAAATATTCCAGAGCTGTTGTGTCTGTAAAGTTATTCTCCATTTGAAGTTGTCAAATACCTTAGCAAATGATACACTATATTTATATTTTACCCAGGCAAAATGCAGGTAAACCATAGAAGGCTGATCAAGGAGATGCGATGCTCACACTGAAAACAAACAAACAAACAAATCATCCTACCACAGAGACCTCCTTGTTGTCATCAATAGCATCTTTCCCTATTTTCTTGTAATATCTGACATGTCCCCAAACGCTAAACGTAATATAAGTAATAGAAAATGAGATTTTAAAAAAAATGAAACAGGAACTGCTGTTTTCTTCAAGATAGTATTTTTCTTAGCTGCTCACAGAAAAAAAAAAAAAACAAAAACAAAAAAAAACCAAACCAAAAAACCAACACATAAATGTTCTTCAGGATCACAGTAAAAAAAGTTTCATCTTGACAGCTGAAAAAAAAAAAAAATGGGCAGGGAAAATCTCATCTTCAACACTGGGTAATGAGGACTTTGAAAGAGACCCCATTTTGGGTTGACACTATGAAAAGATGTCAAGAATAAAGGTTATGGCATCTGTAATTTGTTTAATTACTTGTTTCCTTATTGGTCTTGGTGAGTAATTAAAATCTGTTAAGGGTGTTCTTCCCATGGTAACAATTTAGGGTCCCTTTTTAAAAGGGTGAGTTCTATTAAAGATATTGAAACATATTGAAACAAGTGGCTGAAACCCCCATTCTTCACTTTTTAAGTTAGAGAAACAGGTTATTTTTTTTATGGCCCGAAATATATCATTTGTCTTTGAGGGCTGGTCTGAGGAGCAATTTGAATCAGAGGTGAAACTGGTGTGAAACAGTCAAATCTATGCATTTTGGAAAGTGGGAATTTCCACAACTGAGTGTGAGTGAATAAGAACAAAAAGGTGAAGCTTCCTGAGGGACTGGCAACAGCCTCAGGGAGTCAAGATTATTAAAGTCAGATTTTAACAGCTGCTTTGGGAAGGGGCTATGACTTTTAAAGTAGAGTTCATTGACCTGGAGTGAACTGGTTTTAGGATAAAACCAGATGTGTGCAAAATCATATTACCTCAGCAACAGGAGCTACTTCCTAAAACACAGGCATTTGCCACTGATCAAGATGCCTCAGGTGAGGCACAAATAGATAGAAGAATGTGGAACAACTGGCTGAGGAGCATGTCTGCAGAAAGGGACCTGGGCATCCTAGTAGGCACCAAATTGAGTATGAATCTGTAGCATGCCCTTGAGGTGATGAAGGGTGCATGAACAAAAACATTGCAGCAGGTCCAGAGTGGTTATTATTCCCCTCAACTTGGTCATCTTTGGAATATGTTGCCCTGTTTCAGCTCTCCCAACAGAAGCGAGAGACTGCAAATTGGGGAGAAACCAGTGGTGGACCAACAAGGTTGTTAAGGAGTTGGATCACATCACATGAAAGGAGAAATGAAGGGAACTGGGTTTGTTTAGACTGGAGGGGCAGTAGTCTTCTACTACCTAAAAGGGAGTTACAGAGAAGATGGGGACAGACCCTTGCCAAAGATGAACAGCAAAAGATCAAGAGGTAATGGATGATGGGATTAAATGTACCCTCAGTAAGTTCGCAGACGACACCAAGTAGGCAGGAGTGTTGAACTGCTTGAGGGTAAGAAGGCTCTACAGAGGGATCTGGACAGGCTGGATTAATGGGCTGAGACCATGGTATGAGGTTCAACAAGGCCAAGTGCTGGGTCCTGCACTTGGGTCACAACAACCACATGCAACACAACAGGCTCGGGGAAGTCAGTCTAGAAAGCTGCCTGGTGGAAAAGGACCTGGGGGTGTTGGTTGACTGCTGGCTGAATATGAGCCAACAGTGTGCCCAGGTGACCAAGAAGACAACAGCAAGAGGCTGAGGGGAGACCTTACTGCGCTCTACACCTACCTGAAAGGAGGTTGTAGAGAGGTGGGGGTTGGTCTCTTCTCCCAAGTAACAAGTGATAGGATGAAAGGAAATGGCCTCAAGCTGAACCAGAGGAGGTTTAGATTGGATATTAGGAAATATTTCTTGACCAAAAGAGTTCTCAAGTGTTGGAACAGGCTGCCCAGGGAAGTGGTTGAGTTACCATCTCTAGAGAAATTTAAAAGATGTAAAAGAGCTGAGGGACATGGTTTAGTGGCAGTGCTACGTTAATGGTTGGACTTGATGATTTTAAAGGTCTCTTCCAACCAAAGCGATTCTATGATTCTAAGATTCACAATGCTGCAGCAAAGTAAACTGCAGTTATAGGATAGGGAAGGATTCTTCACCAGAAGTGGGTTAAACCTCATAGGACATTGCCTAGACAGGATGGGAAATCACTGACTTGAGAGATTTTCAGAGCTTGTCTGGAGAAGGACCTGAGCAGCCCGTTCTTGCCATAAAGATATCCCAGGGTTTTGGCAGGACGGTGGACTAAGATTCAATTCTAACATTTTTCTGTGATTCTGTGATCTCACTGGGTGTACACTGATTTTTAAAAAAGGCAGTGTGGGAGGTATAGAAGATACAGA